>NC_072389.2:98138871-98850121 GCF_028885625.2 Pongo pygmaeus | reverse complement strand
GGGAAGAAGGAAGGGAGGAAGGGAGGGAGGGAGGAAGGTATGGAGGAAGGAAGAAAGGAAGGGAGGGAGGGAGGAAGGTATGGAGGAAGGAAGGAAGGAAGGGAGGGAGGGAGGAAGGAAGGAAGGGAGGAAGGAAGGAAGGGAGGGAGGGAGGAAGGGAGGAAGGGAGGGAGGGAGGAAGGGAGGAAGGGAGGGAGGGAGGAAGGGAGGGAGGGAGGGAGGGAGGAAGGAAGGAAGGAAGGAAGGGAGGGAGGGAGGGAGGAAGGAAGGAAGGAAGGAAGGGAGGAAGGAAGGAAGGGAGGAAGGAAGGAAGGGAGAAAGGAAGGAAGCAAGGGAGGAAGGGAGGAAGGAAGGAAGGGAGGAAGGGAGGAAGGGAGGGAAGGAGGAAGGGAGGAAGGGAGGGAGGGAGAAGGAAGGAAGGAAGGAAGGGAGGAAGGAAGGAAGGAAGGGAGGAAGGGAGGAAGGGAGGGAGGGAGGGAGGGAGGGAAGAGGGAAGGAAGGGGAAAGGAGGGAGTAAGGGAAGGAAAGAAGGAAGAGAGGGAGAGAGGGAGGGAGGGAAGGGAGGGAGGAAGGAAGGAAGAAAGGAAGGAAGGAAAAGGGAAAGAAGGGAGGGAAGGAGGGAAAAGAAAAGAAAAAAGGAAAGGAAAGAAGAGAGGGAAGGAGGGAAGAAGGGAAGCAGCAAGAGAAAGAAGGGCTGAAGGGTGGAAGAGAGAGAAAGACCACTGCATGGGCCATGTTGATGAGCAGCTCAGCCCTGCTTACCCCTGAGATCTAGCCTGGCTGCTGCCCCTCCCTGGGCCCAGTGTGGGAGTGAGCAGAAGCATAGGCTGCAACTTGGAAACTGATGGAACATCACTCACTAGTGAGGCCTTCAGGCAAAGGGAAGCCTGAAGTCACTGGAGCGGCCCAGCAAGTGCTCTCAGTGCAGACCTGCAAAGGCATCTCCTGGCACCTGCCTCTGCCCTTTGCACACCCTGGTCAAGCAGCTCCCTACATCTGCAGGCAGAGGCTCTGCCACATCCACCAATTCAATTCTTTTGGGCCCAATCCTGCACAGAAGCAAATGGAAGTCAGAGAAAGAGGTCGAAAGCTTGTCACAGATTCAGCAGCCTGCATTGAATGCCTCACTGAACCCAGGCCGAGCAGAGGGTGCTCCTGCTCACCATTTTTCCCAGTAATCTTATTCCTGAGCCACACATATGAAGCCCACATATCCCAGTTGTCGATCTGCAGATTAAATGAGATGAAGTGCAATGTCTAACACGAAGTATCAGCAGACAAATGAATGCTGACATGTGGCTTTTGTTCCTCCCCTTGATCTTAAGGTCAGCATCCTGGCCTGGGAGCTCTGGTTGAAGGTGGAAGGTAAAGCAATCAACCAATGTTTCATGAGCACCTGTAGAGATGAACATCCTGCCACCGTCTGTGAAGTGCAACTGGGTGCTCCCTCACCCCGCCCCTCCCAGACCCCACAGGATTAAAGAGGCTGTGTGCTGCCAAGAACGAGCCTTCAGCAGCAGCTCGATTCTGCAGAGAACCAGACCTTCGGCTCCCTGGGGAAGGGGGTGGGTCTTACTCACCTGGGGTCCCACTGAGCTTGGCAGCAAGCACAGGATTGGGTCCCATCTGCTGAAGAATGAATGAATGAATGAATGAATGAATGAATGAATGAATTCACACATGCACTATCACCTGTATCTGTTCATACCAAAAGCAAATGATCAAAATCAGTTAATAAAGCATAGAAAACAAGATATATCCTAATGCAGGGCTTAATGGGCCAGCTGGTGGCCAGTCAGACTTGAGATCAAATCCCACCCTGCTGCTCACTGGCTGGGAAGAGCTGGACAAGCAATTTCCTCTCTGGGAGCCATTTCTTCATTAGTACAATAGGGGAGCATGTGATATCTCCCTCATAGGGTTGCCGTGGGGATTAAATGATGTAATTCATGTAAAGCACTTAGGACAATGCCAGGAACAAAGCGAGTATCAATGAATGGTAGCTATCATTATCACCGTCATCATCGTTATCACTATTCAGCTGTGGCAAAAGAATAGCGCCACAAAAGTTGAAGTGGTGAAGTGGATGCTGCCTGCTCTGAAGCCCGGACTCTACTGATAGACTTCATGAAAGAGGCCAGATTAACAGGTCCCTTTATGGTGTCTCCACTTCTGTGATAACAAGGAAGGGCAGGAAACAGACCATCGTAGTGGTTCTTTTTTTTTTTTCCTCCTATACCTACCAGAATGGAAGACAATAGCAACATCAAACAGCCCCTGACTGTCTTGCATGTTGTCCCTGGCACCCTGTGTGCGCTGTTGCTGTTTGTGCTCTGTTTGCTTATTTCTCCAACACTCTCCTGGGCAAAATTGATCCCCTCATCAGCAGCTGGGAGACAACCGGCTATGATCTCACGCCTTTGGAAGGTCAGCTCAAGAGGTAGCATCTTCCTAGCAACAGTTGCCAGGGAAGATTACGAGGGTGGACTCCACTCCGAAGGGAGAGGAAGACATGGAGGGGTAAATAATTGGCATTTGTTTAAGTGGGGGGGGGCGGGGGGTGGGAGGTGGGAGGGCTTGCCACTGTGAAGCGGGTATGCAATCTCCCCGGGTAGTGTGCCTCTCATTCCCTCTGTTAGAAGTTCTGGCTGGCCTTTTTGTCTTAAAGTATTAAGCTGAAAATTACTCAGTCCAAAGATTCTTAACCTTGTCAGACCCAACATCCCATTTTATAAAATGTTCATGACAATAATTCACAACATCCCTTTGGCTATTCTTAAATGAAACTATAGACATATAAGCTGCCTAAGTACATAATTTTTTTTTTTTGAGACAGAGTTTCTCTCTGTCGCCTAGGCTGGAGTGCAGTGGCGCGATCTCCAGTCACTGCAAGCTCCGCCTCCCAGGTTCACGCCATTCTCCTGCTTCAGCCTCCCAAGTAGCTGGGACTACAGGCGCCCTCCACCACGCTCGGCTAATTTTTTGCATTTTTAGTAGAGATGGGGGTTTCGCTATGTTAGCCAGGATGGTCTCAATCTCCTGACCTCGTGATCCGCCCACCTCGGCCTCCCAAACTGCTGGGATTACAGGTGTGAGCCACCGTGCCCAGCATAAGTACATAATTTTTAAAACCAATATAATGCCCTGTAATACAAATGAGAAGTAAAGTAATATATAATACAATGAAAGTCCAGTATGTTTTCCATTTGTTCACAAATACACCTGGAAAACATAATGAATACACCAGGTGCTTACACCTATGTATTCATATGTATGGTATGTTATCTACATTGGTCTTTTTTTTTTTCTTCTGCCCCTCCTCTACATCTGTACTTTCTAACTGACATTACAGACTAAGTAATTTATAAAGAATAGAGGTTAAATTGGCTTATGATTCTGCAGGCTGTACAGGGAGCATAACCTGGCTTATGTTTCTGGGGAGAACTCAGGAAGCTTCCAATCATGGCAGATGGTGAAGGAGGAGCAGGCGTCTCACATGGAAAAAGCAGGATCAAGGGGCAGGGGAGGTGCCACACAATTTTAAACAACCAGATCTAGATCACTAGAATAGCACCAGGGGATAGTGCTAAACCGCTCATGCAAAATCCACCCCCATTAGCCAGTCACCTCCTACCAGGCTCCACCTCCAGCACCGGGGATTACAATTCGACATGAGATTGTTGGCAGGGACAGAGATCCAAACCACATCAGTGATAGATATTAATCACCAAGAATCCAGTGGTTAGAAGTGCAGTGTGAGAGCACTATATCAGCACTTCAAACCCTAAGAAGGGTGCTGTCATCAGTGATGTGATTTTCCAAAATGTGAGCAATTCTTGGTAAAGCTAAAAGCAAAACAAAGTACACACTTTCTTCCATTTGCATAGCACTTACCTTCCTCGAAAACTCAGTCTATATTAAAACCACAAAACAGTGGATTGAGTTTATATGTGAAACAGAGTGGGATTTCAGGCCCAGATCATTACAACAAGTTTTGTACCCATTGAATGACCAGCAGAGAAATGTCAGTGGGACATGGCTCAGGATGCTTTGTGCCCCGCAGGGTCCCATGAATCTCTGGTCCCCACCAACTAATGCCAATAGAACCCTGCCTCATTGCTGTGATGGTCAAAAATGTCCCCACGGCTGGGTGTGGTGGCTCACGCCTGTAATCCCAGCACTCTGGGAGGCCGAGGCAGGCGGATCACGAGGTCAGGAGTTTGAGACCAGCCTGACCAACATGGTGAAACCCTGTCTCTAGTAAAAATGCAAAATTAGCCAGGGGTGGTGGCACACACCTGTAATCCCAGCTACTCAGGAGGCTGAGGCAGGAGAATCGCTTGAACCCGGGAGGCAGAGGTTGCAATGAGCCAAGATCGTGCCATTGTATTCCAGCCTGGGTGACAGAGAGAGACTCTAACTCAAAAAAAAAAAAAAAAAAAAAAAGAGTCCCCACAAATTTCCCAAATGTTTCCTACGAGTACCAGTGATCTCGTTCAATCCCCTCAATTTAAGGGTGAATAAACTGAGGTTCAGAGAAAACAAGTGGCTTGTTCAAGAGAAAGCCAAGATGAGAACCAGATTCTTCTAATGTCCAGGTCGGGGACTGAACAATTAACTGAAACTCTGTGAATCATCCCTCACTCCCTGGATGTGGAGACATGAAGCTATGATCACACAATGCCGATATTCATGGCTCTATTTATTATCTCCTCCTCTGTCCATTTTCAAGGTCAACTTTCCTTCCGATGGCCGGTAATTTCTGGCCATGTACTAAGTTATGAGCTATTTTGAAGCTCTGCTTTTGGCAGAAAGACATTGTTTTTTAGAGAAACATGTCATTTCTCCAGTTTGGTGCTTATGTTGTTTGGGATGGCTCAGCAATACAGTCTGTTGATGCTCGGCCAGTGAAGGAGGATAGGCTAAAGGCCAGTCTTAGGCCACTGTGAAGAGTTTTGATTTCACTGTATGTGCAAAGGAAAGGTTTCAAGGACAAGAGTTTTATCACCTGTTTGCCTTTTTAAAAATTATTAAAGGTCGGCCCGGCGAGGTGGCTCACACCTATAATCCCAGCACTTCGGGAGGCCGGGGCGGGCAGATCACGAGGTCAGGAGATCGAGACCATCCTGGCTAACACAGTGAAACTCCGTCTCAGTCAGGAGATCGAGACCATCCTGGCTAACACAGTGAAACCCCGTCTCTACTAAAAATACAAAAAAAAAAAAAAAAAATTAGCTGGGCATGGTGGCGGGCACCTGTAGTCCCAGCTACTCAAGAGGCAGAGGCAGGAGAATGGCATGAACCCAGGAAGCGGAGCTTCCAGTGAGCCAAGATCGCACCACTGCACTCCAGCCTGGGTGACAAAGCAAGACTCCGTCTCAAAAAAAAAAAAAATTTAAGGTCATGTGTTAATTAATAGTATCATTTTTAGGAGAGACATTAATTGATTGACACATGTTCAAAGGCAATGTCCAGAATGTGAAATTGAAGAAGGAATTCATGAATTTTACAAGTATAATCAAAGACAACCAAAAATTTTTACTTTTTCCTTCAAAAGCTAAGTGTAGTGTAGCGCCCCCCGTAGTCTAAGAGAAGAATACTGCCTGTTTTTCCTTCTGTGCTCAGCAAGCCTTATCTGTACTCCCCAGTTTCACACTCCTTGAGGCTCAGCGAGTTCCTGCTTCACCCCTCTAGCTCAGCTGCAAAGTTACAAGGTTGATACAGAAACACGGTTTCCCAAGGATGGAGAACATACGGTATAGATAAATGTAAAAGACGGATCAACTGCCTTGGTTCTTGCTTCTGTAAGTACGCTTCCTGCGTCACGTAGCTCCTGGCCACTGACTGCTTAAAAGGTGGCTGCTTTCTTTGTCCGGGGCTCAGACCTTCCTGGACGCTGGTCCTACTGAGCCAGGTGATCACCTTTTAATAAAGACCTTTCCTGAACTCACTCTGTTTGGTCTCTCCTATCTTTGATTGTCCCGCGACAAAATAACTGTGAACTAGACACCCAAGAAAGAAGAGACAGCTGAGTTTGTCTGGTGGGGAGGGGGCTGTGATGGTAAGATGACTTCAGACGTGGAGGTGCCCATGAAACAGCCACATGAAAACGCCAGCAGGTCTTCAGCAAAGTGGTCCGAACTTTGGAACAGAGGGATTGAGCTGAAAGCCCAGCCCTGGGGATGATAACCAAGGAGAGAAGCGTTGGCCACCATAGGATTAAGTTTAATCGCCCCTAAAACCATGTGCTAAATAAGAAGAAAGGAAAAAAACAGGTTAAAGATAGAACCCTCAGGAAAGTCCATGTTTTAGTGGCAAATAGAGACAAAATGCCAAGAAAGAATACTGAGAAAGAACAAACAGGAGATAAAGGAAGAGAGTGTTATCAAAACAAAATAGCCACTGAGGACAAGGCCCCATGCTAAGACCTTTACAACACACACCATCTCATTTAATCCTCACAATAGACCAAGAGCTCATGCCTGGAATCCCAGCACTCTGGGAGGCTGAGTTGAGCCGATCACTTGAGCCCAGGAGTTTGAGACCACCTTTGGCAAAATACCAAAACCCCATCTCTACAAAAAAAATACAAAAATAAGACAGGCGTGGTGGCACGTGCCTATAGTTCCAGCTACTAGGGAGACTGAGGCTGGAGGATCGCTTGAGCATGGGAGGTTCAAGCTGCAGTGAACCAAGATGGTGCCACTGCACTCCAGCCTGGGCAACAGAGGGAGACCCTGTCCCAAAAATCATCATCATCATCCCCTCAACAACTCTGACAGCAAGGTAATATTTTGGTCCCCCAATTTATCCTTCAGGAAACCACAGAAAAGAAAGGTTAGGTTACTTGTCCACAAATACACAGCTAGTAAGAGGTCAAACTAGAATTTGAAACCAAGTTGTCTGACTACAAAGACTACACATTAACCTCCTGTTGGATTAAAGAAAAATAAGAACTAAAAATTGTGTCTTGGATCTAGCATTGATCCAAAATGCTTGGAAAAAGCCAGGTTTCGGCTCACACAGTTGAGTGGGGGCTGTGACTCCCGCCCCCGGCAAGCACGGCGCAGGACTCAGAAGGACGGCAGGCTCCGTCCATCTCCATCAGCGATTCACAGCCTCCTGCTGTCCCCAGCACAAGCGTGAAGATGGAAAATTTCTCATTATGGATTACATTATCTTCTCAATAAAGCAAAAATTGCCCCCCAAAATAGATCTTCCCAGACAAGTGAGTAAATGGATGAACTAAGAAAACATGTGTCCAGTCTATTACACAGAGCAAATGAATTTGATTTTAAAATGTGGAAAGCAAAAAATTGATTCTATCACTGACATTGGTCGTTTCTCGCTCTTACCCTTAGCAATCTGGTCATCCACACGACAGAGCAATTCCTACACTCTTAGGAAGAGTTTTCTGACAGGCAGCAAGAGATGAGCTCCAACTCCACCCCACAAAAGAAAACCAAGCTTGAAATAACTGAGGCAAGCCATCCCACAGGAACAGTTTCCTGCCATTTGAATGAAACTCTCCTTATAGAGAATAGATGATGTTCGTTGTTTGTCCTGGACTTCGAGGGATACTTAGCTTTGCCAGTCTCCTCCAGCAGAGGAAAAATCCAGTTATGCTCAAAATCAAAACAATGATAGCCCTCCTGAGGTTGTGGTGATGGGGATTAAGAGACTGGAGAGGCCGGGCACAGTGGCTCACGCCTGTAATCCCAGCACTGCGGGAGGCCGATGCGGGTGTATCACCAGGTCAGGAGTTCAAAACCAGCCTGGCCAAGATGGTGAAACCCTGTCTCTACCAAAAACACAAAAATTAGCCGTACACGGTGGTGGGCGCCTGTAATCCCAGTTACTCGGAAGGCTGAGGCAGGAGAATCGCTTGAACCCAGGAGGTGGAGGTTGCAGTGAGCCGAGATCACACCACTGCACTCTAGCCTGGGTGACAGAGCAAGACACCGTTTCAAAAAAAAAAAAAAAAGAAAAAAAAATGACTGGAGAAGAGCCGGGGAGGCAGGAATGGCACCTCCTCTTTTCATGGCTGTCCTCAACACTGCAGCCCTTGCCTCACTTTGCAGCCAGCTGTGGGGAGCTGGGGAGGGCTGGTCCCACCTAGGGGTTGGGATATGGAGAGGAGCCCACTGGCCCTCAGGGACTCCAGCTTTAGAGGGCTCAGCTATAAACACAGAGCCCTGCATTGATTGAATGCCCAGGGGGCTTTGGTGGAGGCCTTTACAAGTATGTGCCTCGGAGGGAAGAAACGGGACACTGGGAGGGAACCACGAACTCTGCTGTGGGTGAGGGTCACGAAGGGCCACTGAAGCCGTGACACTGAGCTGAGTCTTGACAGATAAGTGTCCCCAAGCAGATCAAGGGGACCAGGCCACATTCAGGCAGAGGGAGGCATGGAACAAAGCCTGAATGTGGCAAACACTCGGAAACACTAGCCAGTGGTCACTCGCCAACCTTAGCTGCAGCCAAGTCACCCGTGGACCCTGATTCAAATGAAAGGGCTGGGTCTCCAGCCCAACCAACAAAAAAATTCCAGTTCCCTAGGTCTGGAGAGGGGTTTGGGAGCACGCATGTTTAACTACCATCCCAGGTAATGTTTATGCAGGTGGTCCCCAGAAGGAGCTGAGGAACATCACTTAGTGGATGTACGGGCTGGCTCCCAAAGGAAGAAGGCGGAGGCATGAAACAAGCAAAGTGAGATAAACAGGGCCTTTTATTCCTGGAGGCTGAGAGAACAGGGGACAGGTTGCCTTTTAGAAAGACCACTCTGAACAGTGGCAGCCTCTCCCACCAAAATATCAGCCCTTTGGGGGGGGGTCTGTATTTGCTGCCACTGTCTTGCTACCTGAGTGTTCAGCACATAGTGGGTACACAGAAAGTATTTTTGGAATGAATGAATGAGTGAGTGAATGGATGTTCTTTTTTTTTTTGAGACATTGTCGCGTTCTGTTGCCCAGGCTGGACTGCAGTGGCGTGATCTCAGCTCACTGCAAGCTCTGCCTCCTGGGTTCACGCCATTCTCCTGCCTCAGCCTCCAGAGTAGCTGGGACTACAGGTGCCCGCCACCACGCCCGGTAATTTTTTGTATTTTTTTAGTAGAGATGGGGTTTCATCATGTTAGCCAGGGTGGTCTCGATCTCCTGACCTCGTGATCCAGCCGCCTCAGCCTCCTAAAGTGCTGGGATTACAGGCGTGAGCAACCACGCCCGGCCAAGTGAATGAATGGATGCATAAATCAGTGAATAGTGGCAGGATAGAGGATGGAAGGAGGGTGGGGGGCTCTTACTGCAGCCCTGAGTGTGGGTAAGGACCTTTCTACGCCAGGGGAATGGGGCTAGAAAGAAGAGGCAGAATTTGCCATCATCTGGCGTATTCGAGGCCATACAGGCCTCGCAGGGCTTCTTGGAGGTGTTTCTGTATTTCTGGCAAATTCAGAAACGTCTACAAGACTAAAGCAGTCGTGAGATATAATCAGGATTGAAATGTATTCGAAAGCTTGTCCCCCACCCTGCCCCAGCCCTGGGAAATATTCTTCTTCAAGCACAGACAGCTGGGCAGTGGGATGCGGACTCTGCGTTCTCCAGACCAGAACACACCCAGGCCAGGTGGACACGTTTGCGGCTCCTTCCAGCCAGAGGTTTCATTCCGGGTTTGGCAGTCATTTTGGGGTTTGTGTGTCCTAGAGACGTTGAACTCTGTACTTAATTTAAGTTTAATAGGCAGCTATTATGTTAAATAGAGACCAGCTGAACTGATTATTTAAGACATAGTTATGGTCATTTAACAACTATGTGGTTTGACTGCTACATCTCAAGAAAGGTTTTCCAGCCCCCGGCTGTGATTACCATTTTGGTAACTGTCCTCACCTAGCCGCTGCTTGCCTAAGGACCCGGAAGCTCCCCACTCTGCCTCTTTCCCTGGTCCCCAGACTGGTCTCTTTGCCGAGTGTTGGAGTGTCCATGGAGGTCAGGGAATTGGAGCTGAGGCTACGCATGGCTGTGCAGGAGGGCGTGGCCCTGCAGGCAGGGTGCCTGCCAAGCACCTGTCCACAAGGCTCTGGATTTGTCTCTCAATGGGAGTACGGCTTTGCTGGAGAGCTCAGAGGTCACAGCTGAGCCCAGGAGGGGACGAAGTCACTTGGAACCCCTCTAGGAGTAAAGAGTCTGTGTGTAAGAAAGAAATTGGGAAGAAAACTATAGGGGTACAAGTTTGCTAGAAGTTTCCCTAGTGCAAGGTTACTTAAAGGAATGTTGGACCAGTGCTGATGCGACCTGTTCTAACTGGCCCACAAATTGAGGATAAGAATTCAGGAACTTGCACGGCACTTTCAAATTGCCACAGTACCTAAGCATCACATCAGTGTGCCCAGCTCGTTGAACAGGGTGTAGACTAGTTTGCACATTGAACTCCCAGCAGAGGCCCTCTTAGCTGCAACTAGTCGTGTGTGAGGACCATATAACTGTCCACCAAGGACTGGAAATGTTAAAGCTGGTCTTCTGGTTCAGATGCTTTAAGAACCACGGCTTGAGTGCAGTATCTCTCACCTCATTTGTTTCCCCACCCGGCCTGCACACTTTGAGCACATAGCAGGACTTTTTAAATCTTCCTTATGTACATTTAGAAATGCTTATAATGGGCCAGGCGCGGTGGCTCACACCTGTAATGCCAGCACTTTGGGAGGCCGAGGCGGGCAGATCACCTGAGGTCAGGAGTTCGAGACCAGCCTGGCCAACATTGTGAAACCCCATCTCTACTAAAAATACAAAATCTCTACTAAAGATACAAAAAATACTAAAAATACAAGCACTGATCTGAAGCACTTGTACTTTTATATTAAATCACTTAGTCCTATGAGGTGGGTGCACGTCTAATCCCACTGTGCAGATGATAAAACCAAAACAGAAAAAAGTTAAGTAACTTGCCTAAGGCAATACAACTAGCTAGTAAATGGTGGGTCTAGGGTGCAAACCTAGCTAGTCCGGCTCCAGAGTTTGCCCAGAGTCAGTTGGCTATACTCTGTACTTCTCAACATCCTCTTATTTCTGCCACAATGCACTTCTTTATTGTTTAAGCCTGCTCTAAATGAATGTTATTTACTTGAAGCCCAAAACATTCTAATAAATATGTGGTATCAATAAAAATATTCATAATTTGCCCTCTCATTCCCTATTATCTGTTTTGTCTACTTTCTCTCACTAAAAGATTGTATCATTTTCTTTTTTAGATCTTGAGTCCATAATCAATCCTGTGTAGATGCTTTGTGTGCCCATCCAGAGCAGTTGTTCTCAACAAGGGCAGAAACTCATAACAAGGGACATACTAGAAATGTGGGAGTTTTTTCATTGTCATAATGATGAAAGAAGGTGTATTAGACCGTTCCTGCATTGCTATAAAGAAATACCTAAGACTAGCCAGGCACGGTGGCTCACGCCTGTAATCCCAGCACTTTGGGAGGCCGAGGTGGGGGGATCACAATGTCAGGAGATCGAGACCATCCTGGCTAACACGGTGAAACCCCATCTCTATTAAAAATACAAAAAAATTAGCCGGGCGTGGTGGTGGGCGCCTGTAGTCCCAGCTACTCAGGAGGCTGAGGCAGGAGGATGGCATGAACCCGTGAGGTGGAGCTTGCAGTGAGCCGAGATTGCACCACTGCACTCCAGCCTGGGAGACAGAGCTAGACTCCATCTCAAAAAAAAGAGAAATACCTAAGACTGGGGGTAATTTATAGAGAAAAGAATTTTAATTGGCTCATGGCTCTGCAGGCTGTACAGGAATCATATTAGCTTCTGTTTCTGGGGAGACTTCAGGAAGCTTCCAGTCATAGTGGAAGGCAAAGGGGGAGCTTTCTTCTCACACGGCTGGAGCAGGAGCAAGAGAGAGAGATGGAGGAGATGCCACACCCTTCTAAACGACCAGATTCCGTGAGAACTCACTCACTGTTGCGAGAACAGCACAAAGGGGATGGTGCTAAACCATTCATGAGAAATCCACCCTCAGGATCCAATCACCTCCCACCAGGCCCCACCTCCAACATTGGGGATGACAACTGAACATGGGGTTTGGATGGGGACACAGATCCAAACCATATCAGAGCCACAGGACTAATGGCGTCTAGTGGCCAGGAGACAGAGATGTCACATGTCTTCATGCACAAACTGTTCTGCACAACTTTCAAATGTACTTACAGACATTACATGAGTTAAAAATAATTGCTTATAGGCCAGGCATTGTGGCTCATGCCTGTAATCCCAGCATTCCAGGAGGCCAAGGCAAGCGGATCACCTGAGGTCAGAAGTTCGAGACCAGCATGGCCAACATGGTGAAACCCCGTCTCTACTAAAAATACAAAAAATTAGCTGGGTGTAAGCAGAAAAAATTAATTTCTCACAACTCTAGAGGCTGGGAAGTCCAAGATCAAGGCACCGGCAAATTCAGTGTCTTGTGAGGGTTTAGGGTCTGCTTTCTGGTTCATAGATGGTGACTTCTTGCTGCATCCTCATGTAGTAGAAGGGACAAGACAGCTCTCTGGAGCCTCTTTTGTAAGGCACTAATCTCATTCATGACGGTTCTTGCCCTTGTGACCTAATCACCTTCCAAAGGCCCCACTGCCTAATACCATTACTTTGGGGATTACTTTCAACATGTGAATTTGGGGGAGATGCAAGCATTCAGTCCATAGTGCTGTCTTTCTCCTTGTAGGCAGTTTATAGGCACATCTTGGTCAACTTTATATCCCCAGCCCCTCGAATGTGGCCTGGCTCACCAGTGTTTACAGAATGATTTGCTCCCTCAGGAAGACACATAATTTGAAGACGCTCCACCTACGTGGCTTTCCTAGTCTATACATTAACAATGTATGACTTCTTTGTTTATCCAGGATGTCATATATTCCTTCCCTAGAAGTAGCTTCAGCTTGGGAATTACGAGTCAGCTGTCCCTTTATAAAACAACCCAGGAAACCCGGACAGTAGAAGGAGTGATGAGAAACTGCAGGGAGGAAGCAACACTCTTTGTAGCCTACTCAGATTGGTTCCTTAGAGATTTTCTGACATAGGACTGGAAGTTTTGTGTGACTGTGAGCTTTTCCACTTAGGGACTACCCATTGCTGTTTCCTGTAGGACTTTGCTTACTGGAATTTCAGGATTCACTCGGAATACACAGAAAGCAGTTTCTTCCTTTTGTCCACCCACCACCACGAGGATCCTTCTTGGAGCTTGGCTGGGAGAACCCCCTGGTTTCCAGTGTGGCCCAGCCCTGTGACCAGTGTGTCAAGTGCCCCCACTCCACGTGGCTGACTTTATACCCTTGGAGGAAGCTGAAACATCTCTAAGAATTAAATAAAATTTAAAAAACCTGGAGCGAATGACTGAGGGAAAGGGGCAGATCTGAATATGTCTGCTTCCAAAACAGAGAGCACAAGAAGGAGATGACTTCCCCCTGAGCTCTTTAAATTATATTTTACAGTCAGAAATTCATTTTTAATCCTGACTCAGTGCATAAACACACATATTGTGATGGTCAGTCTTATGTGTCAACATGGCTGGGCTACTGCCCAGCCATTTGGTCAAACACTAAGCTGGGTGTAGCTGGGAAGGTATCCTGGAGATGTGATTTAAAGTCTATAGTGAGTTGACTTTCATTAAAGAAGATTATCCCAGATAATATGGGCAGGCCTGGTGTAATCAGTTGAAAGGTCTTAAGAGGAGAATAGAGGCTTCCCTGAAATAGAAGAAATTCTCCCTGGGGATAGCATCAACTTGTGCTGGAAAGTTTCTGCTGCCCTTCCTTCCTGCCCTATGGACTTTGGACTTGACTGGCCAATCCCAGAATCAGGCAAGCCAATTCCTTGCTGTAAATTTTTTTGGAGATGCATACATACATATTTTTTAAGATAGAAAGAGTTTTAGGCTGGGCGTGCTGGCTCACGCCTTTAATCCCAGCACTTTGGGAGGCCGACGCAGGCGGATCACTTGAGGTCAGGAGTTCAAGACCAGCCTGGCCAACATGGTGAAACCCCATCTCTACTAAAAATACAAAAATCAGCCGGGCATGGTAGCACACACCTGTAATCCCAGCTTCTTGGGAGGCTGAGGCAGGAGAATCGCTTGAACCCGGGAGGTGGAGGTTGCAGTGAGCCGAGATCGTGCCACTGCACTCCAGCCTGGGCAACAGAGAGAGACTCTACCTCAAAAAAAAAAAAAAAAAAGTTTTATATATGATTATTTATTCATTTATATTTCCTACTGGTTCTGTTTCCCTGGTGGAACCCTAACTGATACACATACAACTAGCAAAAGATACTCAAGACAATATTAACCTTTCCTATGTACAACAAACTTCTATATAGTCAATGCGGGACAATCCTCTAAATCAGTTTTTTTCCCTAGTAAAGGGTTATCAGCTGCAGTTTAAAAACCACACAGTGATAGTGAAACTTCTCACACACACTCCACTGGAAGGTCTGAGCATGAAACAAGTCTGCATGGACACTCTTCTAAGAGGAATCCTTGAGGGACAGTGCACCCAGGCTGTACCTAATGGCCCTGCCCATGTGCTGCTGAGCAAGTGTCTCCAGGCCAGATCCTGGAGGAATTTGGACGCCTGCCCTCAGAAGAGGGGGAGAGGAAGGGTGTCAGAGCAGTAACCCTGGGGTCCTCTACGAGACAGAGGGGAAGGTGGAGGCATTGATGGGCTCCCCAGGAGGCCAGAGCACTGGAGGACAGGCTGTTCCTTTCCAGGAGCAGAGAACAAGCCAAGAAAACTCTTGGCAGAAACCCAGTTGGAGACAGCATCATGGAGCCATGGGACAAGGTTTTGGCAGTGAGAACAATGTGGTTTTCATCGTTTTGAGACAGTAACTCAAAAGGACCTCACCTGCTGGGTCGATGGACTCAGGGCAAGCAACTTCGGTGGATCGCATGCACCCAGAATGGGGGTGACTATCCTAAGAACATTTATGAGAAAAGAAAGCTGACAGTTTTAGTTTACCATGAGCTCAATCTGAACCAACCATGGGTTTTTTTTAAAAAAAAAAAAAAGAAAAAAAAGAAAAAAAAATACCTCTCATTAAATACCATGAATAACAAAAACCTATTGTATCACCAGGTTCAATTGCAAATAGCATGAAACACTCTACCTAGTTTACACAGAAAGGGACTTAATACCGTGACGTACGTCCTTGCAAAGCTGATAGAATGGCTGTAGAGCAGGCTCAGAGCTAAGCTTCCAGGAATGACTCCCAAATGACAAGCTGCTGCCTTGGTCCTGATTGAGAAGCCAGGTAACGAGGAGGCTGCTGTCTCGCCTGCTGGGACCAGGGCCACCAGACAGCCTGCTCTAACTCCCTCACCTCCCCAGTGCTGGGACCTCTGCTGGGGTTGTCACAAGAAAACCCAACACTTCCTCGAGCACACAGAAGCAGTGGAAACAGTTTCACTTAATGCTGTTCACCCTCTCCTTCCACATCTCATGAGACACGTCTTCTTGGGGGAAGCCAGGCCACAGACTAGAGACAAAGATGCAAGGAACTGTGGGAAGTGGAGGCTGCAGTCTCCAGTGGGGAGCACGGCAGGTATCTCTGCAGGATCTGTCCCACCCCCTCTTCCCACTTGCACACCTAGGAACACAGAGAAAGCAAGCAAACCAACCAAAACACCCAGACACTCATAGCACTGAAAGTTTAGTACTCACAGCTGACCCGCTAAAATCTTGGAATAAATGTAAGAAACCACTTTATTTTTATCCCTGAACCTTTTCTCTACCCACCTGCTCATCATCAGCACAGAGTTTAATGGCTTTAAAGGAAGACTGCCTAGGTTTGAATTCTGGTCTCGCCATTTATAGCTGTGTGACCTTGAAAAAATTATTAACCTCTCTGTGTCTCAGTTCCTCTTCTGGGAAAAAAAAAAAGTGAACTGCATAGAAAAAAAGATAATTTCACTGATCTACATAAGTGAGTTAATACATATAAAACTCTTAGCATGGTGCCCAGCATGTGGTAACACTAAGTGTCAGCTATCGCTGTGACAAATTCTATACCATTCAAGACTGGAACTCACAGTCACTAAAGGGCAGGAATTAATGTCAGACTGGTATGAGAGGGTGGTGCCAACAATATTAGCATTGCCATGCACAGGACACACATACCTGTATCATGAGACAGAGTAGACTGGTGGTTACCAGGGGCTGGGAAGGGGAGGAGGAAGGAAGGACGAAGGGAGAGAAAGAATATGAATGTATTAGTCACCACTGAACTGTAGGCTAAAAAATGGTAAAGATGGTAATTTTTTTTAAAAAAAATTAATTAAAAAATTATTTGGGATTATGTTGTATTTACAAACCAATTTTGTACAGATCATATCTTTATATGAGTCATCCTCATTTTTTTAAAAAGTTGGGTTTATGGAGAAAACTTATGAGCAGACAAGTGGGAGAGCACATGGAATCCTGTGAACTGTCATTGTCCCCAGCTCAGGCCAGCTGTGGCTGGACTGCAGGCCCCACGGCCAAAGCTCCAGGCAAGAAGAAAACGTCCCGTTAAGCTCCACATTCTATGACGCCATGGGGCAGCTACAGACACATGATTATGTAACAAGTGAGGCTCCTGACCAGGATAGAAGACCAGCCCTAAAATTTAAAGGCTGGCACCAGCCGGTTCTGCCAATGATCTAACGCAGACCTGCTGAGCCAGCCCATGACTCTGCTGCCGAAAGGGAGGAGGAAGTAAGCCGTCTGCTCTCAGTCCGTTCCCTAGCTCGTGGGGGATATTAACTACAAGTTCCTCCATAGGCTTCTGCTGACCCAGGATGAATGGTTTCCAAAGTATTCCATCACATCCGGGAGGGAGGTGCCAATAGGGCCCACTCACTTATGTCGGATGGAAGGTGGACATGTCTAACATCATGAGCAGTTTGGGCAGAGCATATTCCTAACTGGAAAAAGAAGAGTTCTTCATACATCCCCTCTGCCCTTTAACCTCTTCCCCCAGGACAGACATGTCCACATCTTTCCAGCTGAGGTCTCTCTCCTCTCTGGGGCTGAGCCAGATGGTCTCTCCTTTCTCCAGGGTGATGACTTCCACAAGGATCCAGGTGCCAGCATTTGTCATGGTAAGTGATGCTGGGGGCAGAAGAGGGGGCTAGAAAACAACCCAAAGCAAAGTCAGGATACAAGTTCATGTCTATTCAGAAGTCCTCAATCTGAGCACTATGAACCAGCACATGACATAACATGAATTTCCATCAATCCAGAGAACAAAGTGTGTACAAAAAGGAGAGAGAGAGAGAGAGAGAGAGACAGAGAGAAGGAAATGGTTTTATTTATTTATTTATTGAGATGGAGTCTTGCTCTGTTGCCCAGGCTGGAGTGTAGTGCCGTGATCTCGGCTCACTGCAACCTCCGCCTCCTGGGTTCCAGCGATTCTCCTGCATCAGCCTCCTAAGTAGCTGGTAATACAGGGGCCTGCCACCATGCCTGGCTAATTTTTGTAGAGATGGGGTTTTGCCATGTTGGCCAGGCTGTTCTCGAACTCCCGACCTCAAGTGATCCACCCACCTTGGCCTCCCAAAGTGCTGGGATTACAGGCGTGAGCCACCGCCCCCAACAAAATGATTCCTCTTTCAATATGTCCAGCTTAAAAGAAAGGAGAGGAGTAGACTGCTGCTCCTCATGTTCTCTTTGTTCCCCATCTCTGCCTCCTGGGTCCCAAGGAGCTCAGACAGACAGACAGACAAACAGGCAGACAGGGCGAGGCTATGCAGAACTCATAAATAGCTGAAGCCAGTCTGACCAGCAAGCCCCGTATAAGTTGTTGCTGGAGACACAAATTACTAAGTTTGTCTCAAAGAGAAGCACAAAGGCTAGGCACAGTGGCTCACACCTGTAATCCCAGCACTTTGGGAGGCCAAGGCGGTCGGATCACCTGAGGTCAGGAGTTGGAGACCAGCCTGGCCAATATGGCAAAACCCCGTCTCTGCTAAAAATACAAAAATTAGCCAGGTGTGGAGGCGCACCTGTAACTCCAGCTACTTGGGAGGCTGAGGCAGGAGAATTGCTTGAACCCGGGAGGCACGGGTTGCAGTGAGCTGAGATCGCGCCACTGCACTCCAGCCTGGGCAACAGAGTGAGACTCTGTCTCAAAAAAAAAAAAGAGAGAAGCACAAAAATTTGTGTTGACTAACAGGAATGAAAGAAAGCAAACCAGGTTTAAAGAACTGCCTCCCCCGAAAAAGGCTTTTGAGTCAGATTGTTGTCACAGCACATTCTTTCAAATGTTCATGGAACAGATTATTCTCATATTATAAAAACTGTTCCAAAGTGTGGAAAAAGATGGAATACAATCCAATCTATTTTATCAATCTAGCACAGTACGAATAACAAAACATTAAAAAGGACACAGCAAAAAAAAAAATAAATCCATTTCAATAACAGGCTACAAAGATCCTAATTAAATTCTAATTAAGTCCTAGCACTCTGAATTTGATGGCTCCTCAAAAGACACTGACAGCTTTAGTGAGACACAGTGGGCTGCATGTGCTCCTGCCATTTGCCACAGCGAGAATGCATGTGTTTCCTCTGGGCCCAACGACACCTGTGAGGGTGGCTGGGATCTTTCCCTAGGGGGCAGCCCCACTGGGCAGGGAAACCCCAGCAGCAGGAGGACAGATCTGAGGCTATAGGAGAGTTGTCGAGAGTGGAAAAATCACTTGGCTCTTGTAAATAATGCTGCAATAAACATAGGAGTGTAGATATCTATGATTTGATACTGACTTCAATTCCTTTGGATATATACCCAGAAGTGGGGTTGCTGGATCCTATGGTAGTTCTGGTTTTAGTTTTTTGAGGAAACTCCATACTCTTTTCTATAGTGGCTTTACTAATTTACATTCCTACCAACAGTGGGCAAGGGTTCCCGTTTCTCCACATCCTCAACAACACTTATCTTTTGTCTTTAGATAAAGAATCAACCTAAGTGTCCATCAGAGGACTGGATTTTTAAAATGTGGTACATATACACAATGGAATGCTATTCAGCCATTAAAAAGAAGAACATTTTGTCATTTGCAACAACATGGAAGAACCTGGAGGACATTATGCAAAGTAAAATAAGCCAGGCAAAGAAAGACAAATACTGCATGATGTCACTGATACTGGAATGTGAAAAAGTTGAACTCATAGAAGTAGAGGGTATAATGGTTACCAGGGGCTGGAGGAGCAGGGTGGGAATGGGGAGATGTTGGTCAAAGAGCACAAAGTTTCTGTTAGACAGAAGCGGCTTTAGAGATGGATTGCACAGCAGGGTGACTATAGTTAATGATATGGTTTGGCTGTGTCCCCACCCAAATCTCATCTTGAATTGTAGCTCCCACAATTCCCACATGTTGTGGGAGGGACCTGGTGGGAGGTCATTGAAACATGGGGGCAGGTCTTTCCTGTGAGTCTCATGAAATTTGATGGTTTTATAAAGGAGAGTTTCCCTGCACGAGCCCTCTTCTCTTGTCTTCCACCATGTGAGACGTGCCTTTCACCTTCTGCCGTAATTGTGAGGCCTCCCCAGTCATGTGGAACTATAAGTCCCTTAAACCTCTTTCTTTTGTAAATTGCCCAGTCTCAAGTATGCCTTTATCAGCAGCATGAAAACAGACTAATACAGTTAATCATGTGTTGTAAATTTCAAAATTGCCCAAATAGTAGATTTTAAATGTTCTTACCACATTGATATGATGGATATGTCCATTAGTATGATTTAATTATTCCACAATGTATACAGGTACCAAAACATCACATTATACCCCACAAATATGTACAATTATTATTAAAAATAATTTTTTACATAAAGGTCGTGCAGAACTAGAACTTTATCTAGAATATTGGGGAACAGCACCTTGGAGAGCTCTGCAGCTCTCCTCAACTAACCCGTTTAGCCCCATGTGCCCCACGAGATCCCCAACCTTCGCAGGCCTGGCACGCAGGGGGCTCTGACATCCAGGCAGAAAAGAAGGTGACAGCATCGAGGGAACAAAGCAAAGTCCTCGCTCTTCCCTCCCTGCCGTGGCCCCAACATGCTGGAGGGGCTGCCTTCCAGGGAGGTATTGGCCAGCAGGACTGTCTTCCAGGCCAGAGGTCCCAGCTCCAGCCTCTGCAGAGGAGGGCGAGGAGGTGCAGTTTAAATTGAGTTTGAGACTGAAGCATTGCACTGGGCTGAATTTGAATAACTCAGGGGACCTGGAGTGCTACAGGACTGGGATGCCGCTGTAGGTTTAGTGACCTGGCGGACAGCACTGCCCAATGAACTGGGTGTATTTTTCTTCTTTGAATTTTATTTACCCAATTTTCTCCAAGCGTATATTACTTTTATAAATACGGGCAGGCACGGTGGCTCACGCCTGTAATCCCAACACTCTGGGAGGCTGAGACGGGTGGATCACCTGAGGTCTGGAGTTCGAGACCTGCCTGGCCAACATGGTGAAACCCTGTCTCTACTAAAAATACAAAAAAAAAAGCTAGGCGTGGTGGCAGGCACCTGTAATCCCAGCTACTTGGGAGGCTGAGGTGGGAGAATTGCTTGAACCTGGGAGGCGGAGGTTGCAGTGAGCGGAGATCATGCCATTGCACTGCAGCCTGAGCGACAGAGCGAGACTCCATCTGAAAAAAAAATAAATAAATAAATAGGAAAAAAAGATTGAATCCGAGACTGTGGGCTCTATGGAAAGGAAAAGTTTTCCATTTAAAGAATGTATGAAGAAGGCTGTGCTATTTGACCTAAGGAAGAGGAAAGGGAATTTATCACATATTTAAAAGGGTATCCTTTATAACCATCAACTCCACAAAAACATAAGCTCTAAATAATAATACTTGTGAGAAAGGATAGGCTTGTTACGTGATCTTGAAAATGCCAGGATAAGGGTCTGAGGGCCACTGATTTCTAACCTCAGGGAGACAGATTTCTGTTCCATATGAGCACAATTTTCCATCATCACAGGACGAGACAGCATCGGCTGTCTGCCCATGTGCCACACTGGCTGCATTACCACATTCTGGGGAGCGGCCTTAGTGGCCCATACAGCTACAATGTTCTAGAATTCCCTGCTTGCCAGGGCTAGCCTAGAGCTTGCTATTTAATGCTGAGTCCAGTCAAGAAGGGGTGGCCAGTAGCTGGTATCATCCGTAAATAGTGTGAATCTAAGACTGTCTCACACTCAAATACATGAGGCTGTGTACTCGGCATGGCTCACTGTGGATATGCTGTCCTAAAAAGCTTACTCATGGTGGTGGGGGCAGGCGGAGGATGGGTGGAAGGCAGCGGAACCCAGGCTTGGGAGAGCAAACTTCCCCTTCTCCCCAGGGAGAGGCAGCGGAGCCAGCTAGTGTGCCCATGGCTGGAGACAATCCCAAGCCCAGTGCTACTGGGAACACTGCCCTCTGAAGTCAATTAAGGACATAGCGCCTCTTGGAGTAGCCCCTGGGCAGAGTTGGACGCCCAGGGATCCTTCCTTCATCAGCACTCAGGAAACAAGCGCCCTAAGCCAACGCTCAAAGCCCTCAACAATCAGCCCTTGGCAAAGCCTGGCCATCTTCCAACAAAAAGACAAGGGACATGGTGACAATGAGTATGACCTCACTCCCAAGCACCATCTCCCCAGGCTTCCAGCTTTCCAACTTCTCCAAGTAAGTCCTTTACCAGAGGCCACTTTTGCCCAGGTGACACTTGATTGCAAAGGTCACACACAGGGAGAGAGGGCGCAACTTTCTCCGCCTCTGTTCTTTACAATAAGGTGGGGAGATCATTTCAGGAAGCCAGGAAGTTAGGGTTCACATTTGCCATGAAAGTGATGAGTTTGGTTAACCTGATGTTGCCAGAACCTGCTATTCATTCTATGCATTTTCAGCAGCACAGACTTCACTAAAGTAATAAAAGTATTAGGTATAGTATCAGGAGAAATTGAGTCACCAGATTCTCTGAGTTAGAGAGTTACAGAGAGATTACCCCTTAAGGCAGCAGTTAGGATGATGCGCCGACTCCTTGACAGGCATGAGAAACCCCGCCCACCCCAGCTGCTGCCCCAGCCTCCCCATCATTCCTCCAGCCACCTGCAACCCCAGTCCTCCAATAAGCCTGTGTCTTTGCTTGGGCCCAGAGGCCCGTCTCCCTCCCCGTTCTTTGAATCATCCTTCTAGAATCCCCTAGTTTTCCCGAACTCCTCCCTGCTCACCCAAGTCACATCTTGCTGCTCACTGTGTCCTCTAGTGACGGCCTAGGCATGCCTCTCTCACAGCAGCCAGACACTCCATCACCATTGCCCACCTGCCACTAGGCTGTGTGCATCTTGTGGGTGGGACTTCCGTCTTCTCAACTCTGAGTCTCCAGCACTGTGCCCGGCACAAACAGGTGCTCAGCCAGTGCTGGCTGAATGACTGAATAAAGGAACCACAGCAACCTAGAAGTGTTCCCTTTTTAAAATGCATGCAATGGACAGTATTGTGAAGCCAAAGTGACTGCGTTTGGGCAGTGCTGAAAGCCTCGATCTCTCTCTCCTTTCTGTAATTCACTAAAGCCTCATACATCAATCAAGGTGGACATGATTGTTGTGCACTTTGGGTAATTGTAAAACCGATCAGTTCCAATAAATAGCTGGCATTTTACATAAAGTCCACTGGTTTTAGAAGTGTGCGTGATGTGGTTTCCTGATGGGCAAAGAACTTCAGGGAAATATTTATTGTGTTCACGGATGACATTCTAGCTATTGTCCATGTTCCTTTTTATGGAGCTGTAAAGATGCCTTTTTACGGTCAGGCCGGCTGACATCTTCATCTACTCCTCTAATGCACACATTCACTGGAGGATCTTTGTACCAATGAGGAACATTCAGCCACGTTCCACAAAGGTTTATTGAGTGCCTGCTCTGAGCAGGGCACTGAGTAATGGGATTTGTCTCCAAAGCTTTCAAATCTGCTAAAAATACTCTCCATTTCACAAGCAGTTGGGACAAAAAAATATATATATATATTTTGCTCGAGTCTCTCCTCTGGGGCCCACTGAGTAAAAACGCACCTAGAGTTGCCCAGAGAAATAAAACCTTCCTTCACGGACCTTCCAGATCTCCTGAAAGGTTTCATCTCCAGCTGGCTGGAGAGAGCTTGCTCATTAAATTCAGCACACAAGCTCTGTCTCTAAGCAGCTGAGTTTCAGGCTTGCTGCAATCCATCAACCCTAGGAACTTGCCCAAGACCAGTCCCAGAGATGGGAAGAAGTGCACATGACCACAGCTCCTCATCCTTCCCTATTCAAAATCCTGAGGAGCCTTCAACGTAGAGGGAACAACACCGGCTTCTTCATCTCCAAGTGGGAATAACATTGCCTTACCTCCCAGAAACGTGATGCAAGTTAAAGGTAATCTATTTCAGCTGTCTGGCATAGTGCAAAGTATCTAGTAGATGTCCAAAAACAGGCTCAGCTATTTGCATTTCCTTTTTTTTGAGAAGGAGTCTCGCTCTGTCGCCCAGGCTGGAATGCAGTGGCGCGATCTTGGCTCGCTGCAAGCTCCACCTCCCGGGTTCACACCATTCTCCTGCCTCAGCCTCCCGAGCAGCTGGGACTACAGGCGCCCGCCACCACGCCCGGCTAATTTTCTTTTTGTATATTTAATAGAGACGAGGTTTCACTGTGTTAGCCAGGATGGTCTCTTATCTTTTGACCTCGTAATCCACCTGCCGCGGCTTCCCAAAGTGCTGGGATTACAGGTGTGAGCCACCGTGCCCGGCCATCCATTTGCATTTCTTCTGGCCAAATAGAAATTTGCATTTCTCCTGGCTACTGTGCAGATGTGGCAGAAGAGATAGAGAAAACGGGACAGGGAGGCAAGGAGCACGTTAGAAGGAGACACCACTGGCCTCAGTGACAGGCCAGGCATGCGGGGGAGGGAAAAGCAAGAGTCAATGATGGTGCCAAGGCTTCTAGCCCAGTGACCACGTGGTGGTGACATCATGGACTATGGCCTGGGGAGAGGCAGACTCACTTTGAGAGCTCTTTGCTATGGTTTTTATCCTACTCCACCCCTTCTTCACTCATCAAACTCTGCTCCCCGTACAGCCCCAGTGCTTCCTCCTCCAGGCAGCCTTCCTTGGGATCAGAGGGAGAAGCAATCCCTCTCTCCTTTCTTGTTTTGTTTGTCACATCATTCCATAATCGTGGACTCCCTTCCCTCTCCATTAGGTAGGAGTGATTCCCCAGGTGCCTGGGACAAGCAGACAGAAGACAGATGGGGCTGAAAAATCATGAATGAACAAATCCCACCCATCAACACCCCAGCAGGAAACAGAATCCAATACAGGTGGTTCAGATGGAGAGAGTTTCAGAGGTGTGGGTGGGATGGAAGGATCGGAGGCAGGCCCAGAGACGCACACCTGACCCCACGGACTTGCTAGTGTGCCAATGGTCCTGGCTGCCAAGGGATGACTGGGACGTACTACGCACACAAGGTGGACGGGGCCACCACTAGCAAACGCTGAGTAGGGCACTGTAGACATTAGAGGAGAGGGCGAGTGTGAGAGGCTCAGAGGTGGAATGAACACACCTAAAAGCGTCACTCGAATGTGGGAGTGGGGACAGCTATGATGGCACCAACGACCAAGGCAGCAAGCACAAAGGAGGATGGCATCCAGCGCGAGAGCTGAGTGAGGGGCCTGCGTTTCCTCCAGGCAATGCAACCAGGAGGCAGGTGGCTTCTGTGCCAGAGGCCTGGGCTGGGAGGCAATCCTGGAGGCAGCAGGGGATGGGTGGCATGGGATTTTCCAGGGAAAGCCCAGACAGGAATGAGCAGTGAAAAATGAGGAGAATCCCTGAGCACACCTTTAAAAGAAGGCAAGGTGTGCCACAGGGCATTGAGCAGAACAACTGGAGAGAGGGAGCATGAAAAAGCCAAAGGATGAAGAGATCAGTAGCATGAAATGTTCCCGAAAGAACAAGTGGCATGAGGAGGATGGGGGCAGAAGAGACATCCCACGCAGGCCTCAGGAGGCTATTGGCTCCATTGCAGGATATACAGGCAGGCACCCGACTCTGGTGAGTGACAGTGAGACTGGCCGTAACTGCAGTTCTGGGATAGGCAGGATCAGGAAGCTAGACATGCATCCATGAGGGATGTGTTAGTAAATTCCACTGTGGAGGAATCTTAAATCAACGGAACAATGTGTAGACATTAACTATAATGAAGTAGGTCTATATATGCTGGTTGGAAAGAACTCATTACATGAAAAGACAAATTGCAGGACAAATGGATATAATATATGGATATGATCCAAATATGCCTAATGTAGAGAGATAGATACAAGAGGTGCACCAAAATTCATTGAGCCATATGCTGAATGGCCAAGAGTTAAAAAAAAAAATCAATATTAAACTGCAAAAAAGATCCAAACCAAATATATTGCCATGGAGAAGGAACTTCTGGGATCCAAAAATAAATCTCAAAGCCACTGAAAATTAATTATAATTACTTTTTTATTATTAAAATTTTAATAGTCCAGGCGCGGTGGCTCATGCCTGCAATCCCAGCACTTTCGGAGGCCGAGGCGGGCGGATCACGAGGTCAAGACCATCCTGGCTAACACGGTGAAACCCCATCTCTACTAAAAATACAAAAAAATTAGCCGGACGTGGTGGCGGGAGCCTGTGGTCCCAGCTACTCGGGAGGCCAAGGCAGGAGAATGACATGAACCCAGGAGGCGGAGCTTGCAGTGAGCCGAGATCGCGCCACTGCACTCCAGCCTGAGCGACAGAGCAAGACTCCGTCTCAAAAAAAAAAAATTTAATAACTAAATTGTAAAAGTCTGACATTATACATTATAGGTAAAGAATTATTAATATACACACACACTAAAGCTAGTAGGAAGGCAGGTTCGTTTTTGTCTAATTTTACCAGGATGGGGTGCTGCTAATGATGAAACTGACATGGAGTGATTTGGTCTCCTTCTGTCTTTAATAGTAACTGTCTGCAGAAAAGATGTATCTCCTCCTGTGTGGCTGTGGTAGGCTGGGTTACGGTGCCTTGTTCCCATCCTCTCCCTTTGCCTTATGACTCTGCAGACCCCCTCTCTAGACTGCCCTCTTCGTCACCCCAGTTGATTGAGCTGGACCATGTGAGCTACGTTAGCCAATGGCCTGTTAGCAGACATAACATGATCAGAAATTTAAATGTACTTGAGTGATTTGGCTTGGCCTAGAGGCGTCTGCCACTTGCCATGAAAAGAACTTGTCCTGCATACCCACTGGTCCCAGAACGATGGAGACATGTAGAGCATACCTGAACCCGACCTGAAGGCTGGGGTTCACAGTGCCCTGCAAAGTTGGGGTGAGCCTGGCTGAAATCAGCTGAACCAAAGCTGTCTTGCAGACCTGTGAACAAAAACAGCAAGGATTGTTGTAAACCACTAAGACGCTGGTATGGTTCACTTTACAGCATTATTGTAGCAATTGTTGACTAATAATACACCAATATACAAAACACTTCCAGGAAAATTAGAATTATGATATCAATTATTTTCTACTATTCTGCCTTTCATTATTTAAACTTTTACAAATGTTTGTAGTTGCAAAAATAATACGTTCTTCGTAAAGTTACTCTAGACTGTCTTAATATTTGAATTGATTGTTGATCTGTTTTCCTACTTATTTAACTATTTGAACATTCTTATGATAGTTTTGTACATAAGAAGAGTAGCATCCACAATCATTAACTGTTGCAACAATTTGTCTCACAACAAATAAATACACATTTATGCTTCAGTTGATTAACAATTCAAAGTGTGAAACACATAAGAGATTTTTACTCCAAATGACATACAAATACCTCCTACACTTAAAGTGACTCTTTTTGCATCAGCCCCAAATCTCAATGACATGTCATGTTCACAATGTGGGCGTTATCATCCTGATTAGATAAGAGGATGATTTCCACAAACACACAATCATTGATCAAGGGCAAGCTCAAGAATGCCAGAACTTACATCAAGTAGGCATAAAAGTAAGCCTGGGGCAGATTCCAATTCCACTTCTTGGCTTCAAAACCTTCAGCAGCTCCCCACCAAGAAGTAAAGGTCAAACTTGCAAGCAATTCATTCACTGGCCTCAGTCTCTTCCCTTCACAGCTCTTTAGGTCCCAGACACAAGGAAATCACCCTGTCTTATTAGGGTGTAACTCGTGTCTCAGTAACTTTGCTCTGCTGTTCCCTAAAGTCTAAGAGGCCCTTCCCTTCACCCATTCCTTTGAGCCCCAATTCTTTGCAAATGCTCAAGTTGTAAGAGAAGTTCTCCTGGGGACTCACAGGATGACCTTTACTTCTCTATTGTTGTCTTTATCTCACTACATGGCAACTGTTTGCTAACACATCAATCTCCCCCTCTGGGTTGTGAAGGGCTTGGACTTTGGGGCCAGGACTGCATTATCTTTACAGGCCCAAAATCTAGCACAGTGCCTCGTGGTAGATACATGTGAAGTGGAAGGGTAGCGGGGTTGATGCATAGACGTATAAATGGATGGATCTTTTCTCATAGACACCTCCAATCTTTTTAGAATAAGTACAAATAAAAATAGCAAGACGGCAATGATAATAGTAAATCAGCAATTGGACAAGTGTCCTCTGTGCAACGAGGATGGTGGGGAGGCAATTCCCAACCTCCCCCATATTTTTGGCATGAAATCACAGTTTTTTCAGATTCCCTGCAACTGGCAGAGGTCACCTATGGGAGTCTGCTTGCCAATATTTGTCCCTGTAGCACAGGGGATGCCAACCCATGCATGCAGCCCACTCATCAGTCCTCCCCGCCTCTAGGAATGTTCCTGACATCCCTGCCGGCCCTGCCTGTCTCCTGACCCTCCTCTTTCTCAGAAGGTCACCTATGCTGGCCTGAGCTCATTATGACAACAGTAATAAGTGCCATCATTCACCTTTGGAGGTGAATCATGCTGCCTACTTGGGCAGACCCAGGTCTGGCTTAAGAGATGTGGAGTTCCACCACCCTTGTCCAATGGATTTTTTTTTTTTTTTTTTTTTTGAGGCTTTTAGGACAACTAAGTCCTTTCATCAAATGGAAACCTATTGTGCAAAATAGATACAAGATGTGGCTGTGGTTGAAGCTGAGTTGAGTCGCCCAGATCCCCTGGCTCCATGGTCACCCGACCCTGAGACATCTCCACTAGGCGTCATGGCTCTGTGGCACATGGTCTACAATCCACTGCCCTCAGCTCTAGCACTGGGCTTGGGCCTTGACACCCCCACCCCGCCATCCTCTGCAAATGTGCAAGTACCCTTCCTGCTATCCCAGACCCCCTATAAAACCAGTGTCCTACACTGAATCCCAGTAACTTGAGTCCCTGAGGCCCCACGTGCTTCTAGCAGACCTCTCTCACTTCATAACACAAGGATTCTATTGTGAATAGAGAGATCTCCCAGAATTACAAGGCAGTCCAAAGCCACCTGCTGCCAAGCCCTTCCCCCACCTCATTGCAAGATTCTCCTTATTTTACTTTTACGCTTTGACTCATTCAAAACCCTGACATTCCTTGAGAGAACACCCCCTCTCGATCCCATTCCCATTCCTTGTCATTTGGTTGGGGCTGACTCCATCTCTCCCCATCTCAACAGGTAGACATCCAAAAGGAGCCAGATCCACCACAGCATTCATCCCTGTGGACACTATGATTGGATCACTGATGGACAAATGGTCCAACCCACACAAATGAGATTCAATCCTGGGGTTCTTTGCCAGAACTTTCTTTCAATTAATGTTACTAAGCTACATAAAACAAGCCACCGCGGCTGGTAGCCACTGGACCATCGTGTGGGGAAAGCCTGTCCAAACATAGGGCCACACAGAGGAGAGAGGAAAGAGATAGAGATATGTTCTGGTGCATTTGCGCATCCGTATCCAATCATGCCTGATGCTGGCCCACCCCTAGGCCTCTCAGTAATATGAGACAACATTACTTTGCTTGAACTAGTTTGAGGTGGGGTCGAATATAATCCTCTAGCAGCTGAACTGTCCCTGACCCTGCTTTGCCCCTTAGAATATATGTTGGACAACTGCCCATTCTTGCCCAGGCAGCTTGATGTCCCTAGCATCCTTCCTGCTGTCCCAGATCCCCTCTAAAACCAGTGTCCTACACTGCACGCCAATAACTTAGCTAGGTCCTACAGGCCCCACATGCATCCTGCGGTCCACTCTCTTCAAGACACTAGGGCCCTATTGTGAATGGAGGGATCACCCAGAATTATAATGCAACACAAAGCCACCTGGACCTAGGCCTGTTGCGACATCCGTATCTCCTCTGCCCTTTAATCCTCCATGGGCTATTGTCACAGGTAGACGAGGCCTTCCTCTCTCCAGGCTTCTCTTGCAATCAACAATGCCACCTCTTCTAGCTCTTACTTCAGTATAATTTGCCTTTGATGAGTTAAAGAAAACTGAAACAATCCATTCAATAGCAAATACCAGTCTCCTTTCAACATGTTTCTTTTCAGTGCCTAACGCACGGGCCTGCCTGTAAGCTACACCTATCACTACAGAGTAAAAGCATCAGAGTCTGAGCTGATGGGGGCATTTAAACTGGTGAGAAAAGCGACTGATTGTTGACATGCTGCTGGCTCCTTGGTTTAGGATATCGATAGCTCATCAATGCCTCTTTCTGTGTATTTGACAACTTGTCCTGGTCCAGACAGAACAAGTATAGTTCCAGCCATGGGAAGGAAAGAGCTTGACTATTTGGTGCTTGGAGCAGATTTTCACATAAATACACTTTTCCCTCCTAATATATTTCTTTCTTTCAAATAATCTGGGTCCCAATGGCCCAGCATGTAGTCACCATGATCTCCTAGCTTAGGTATCCCTTCACCTCACAAATACCCACTCTAATATCAAAGACAGAGTTTAAACTTCCTTCCCTCTGCCAAAAAAAACTGTGGCCCTGCTTACACGATGCTCAAAGCAAGATTTTCATGCAAATCCAAGGGTTGGCTCTCAAAGTGAAACAGAGTTTCTCACCTGGTTTCAAAGGATTTGGCTCTCAATGTCATCAGGGCACTGGATGGGAGAAATTTTACATGCAAACTCCGTTGACTAGATTAGGCCTGGTGTCCATTTGTCTGTAATCTCCATAGGCAATCTCATTCACTTTGGAATTCATTTCTACCCTAATGCTATTTCCCAGGTCTAGATATATGTCTGATGTGACAATGTCTTTGAGCCCCAACCTGGAGCTAGAAGCTCCCTTCCTTTAGGACATTCTCAGGTGGCCTGCAGACACCTCAATCTAAATATGTCCAAAACTGAACTCAGTATCTTCCTGGAAAATCTGATTATCCAACTTTATTTATTTATTTATTTATTTTGAGACAGAATTTCACCCTTGTTGCCCAGGCTGGAGTGTAATGGCGCAATCTCAGCTCACTGCAAACTCTGCCTCCCGGGTTCAAGAGATTCTCCTGCCTCAGCCTCCCAAGTAGCTGGGATTATAGGCGCCTGCCACCACACCCAGCTAACTTTTTGTATTTTTAGTAGAGACGGGGTTTCACCATGTTGGCCAGGCTGGTCTTGAACTCCTGACCTCAAGTGATCTGCCCACGTCGGCCTCCCAAAGTGCTGGGATTACAGGCGTGAGCCACTGCACCCAGCCCTCTCTCAGTCTATTGAACCACCCATGTGCTCATGCCTCATTCATGAAAATTATTCCCATCTCTTCCTAGAGCCGACTGCCCCCAAGGCCTGTTGACACTACATGCTTGGCTTCTCCTTGCCTGCCTTTCATCTTCATCAGTGCAGCAGCTTTGGCAGGGCTGGAATGACAGCCTACTAGCTGATCTCCCATTTCCCTCCAATCCACTTTGTCACTAGAGCCAGCATGACCTTCTCTAAAACGCAAATTCAACCCTGAGCTGCCCAGAGATGACTTTCTAGGGTAAAGTCTGCTTCAGAATCCTGTGCTGCTGCCACATAGATCTGCCTGCAGTTATCAAGACATTTCTGCTGCCTCCTGGTGCTCCTTCAGGCTGTCTGCTCCCCAGAAGGGCCACCCTCCCTGACACCTTTCCCTCCCCTCGGTGTTGACCATTGCATCATTGTATCTTCTATGTCCCCTGTAACTTGACCATTCCTCTACTATTACACTCAGCATATGCCTGACAGTTTCTCAGCTCTGGTTCACTTAAAAACGTGCACACCATGTCTTCCCCCAGCTGAATCCCCAGCATCTAACCAGCATTCAGAAAATCCCTGCAGACTAAAGATCGGGAGAGTTTCTGCCTCATCAATAATGTTTCCCTTATTCCTGGGATGACCCCCAAATTGACCTCAGAATGCAGCTGGTCTTGGGTCATAGACCCCTGTGGACAAGAACCCATGTGGCGGTTCAGATTCCTGGGCTAAAGGAAGATGCTTCAAAAGTTCGCAGCAGGGAACTCGCCCTTTAAGGGAGAAGAGAAGATGGTGCAAGCTCCCTCCCTACCCAGGGCAACTGAGGGTGCCCCCAGAAAACTCCCTCTGCCCCCCATGCATTTTCACTGGTCGCCTAGGAGTCCCGCTTGGTATTTATGAGTGTAAGGACTGCTGCTATCACAGGCCATTTAACCTCCAAAGACACCATACTGCTTTTGAGAAGAGTGGCCTCTTACCTTCTATTTCATTAGCCAGGAGCATTTTATGGTTTAATGCTTGCTCTTCTTCTCAGATGCAGAAATGTTAGTGGCTCCTTACTGTGAAGGCCTTTTTCATTCCCTGAGGGCCATCTCACCTGGAAGTAATCTACAGGACACTGGGTTCAAGATCCTCAGCTTGACCTCTGGTAAAACCAGCAGGAGGTGGCCCTCCAGCCCCAGAGGCCCCAGCTCAGAAGACAACTCAGCTTCCAGCTGCAAATGAGACAGGGAGTAAGGAGAAGAATGAATCCTTCTCAATAAATTCCAAACTACCATGTGATATTTTATCCTAAGGTATCATAACACATATACCTTGTGTTATGGTATTTATATTTTCAAATGAGCGTATTCATCACAAACATCATTGCACAGCCAGCAGCCTCAACTCACAGCCCTGGAATCCCACGGCCAGCAGCAGGTCCAGAGGCAGGTGGTCAGACAAAGCTGCAGGGAGACCAAGGCAGAAATAGAGCCAGACACTCCATCAACCAGTCCTTCCTGCTTTGTCCCAACTCCTACTGTGCGCCAGGCACTGCAGGTTCAGTGGCAGACAAGAAAGAATAGTCCCTGCCCAAGGAGTGCTTATCTACACAGTGCGAGAAAGTCTGTGAAGTGTGTTGAAGCCAAGAGGAGCCTGGTTTTCATGCTAGGGGCAAGCAGAAGTCATCGAGGGCTTTTGGCTAGAAATTGAGTTATTGGCCAGGTGCAGTGGCTCACGCCTGGAATCCCAGCACTTTGGGAGGCCGAGGTGGGTGGATCACAATGTCAGGAGTTCGAGACCAGCCTGACCAACATGGTGAAACCCCATCTCTACTAAAAACGCAAAAATTAGCCAGGTGTGGTGGCACGCACCTGTAATCCCAGCTACTCAGGAGGCTGAGGCAGGAGAATTGCTTGAACCCAGGAGGCGGAGGTTGCAGTGAGCCGAGATCGCGCCACTGCATTCCAGCCTGGGCAACAGAGTGACACTGCATCTCAAAAAAATAAAATAAAATAAAAAAGAAAAGAAAAAAGAAATTGAGTTCTCTGGTTTGCACTTTGAATGGGCCATCTGGCAGTTAACAATGGATTGTTGGGGAGTGACAGGAGATGCAGCAGATCAATCAAGGGCTAATGCAGTGGGTAGACCCAGCACCAAGGGAGAGTGTTGAGGAATGGATGTCAGCTGTGTCCGGAGTCACCAGTGCATACAACATGGGGGATGTGAGGAAGAAAAGCATGCAAGATGCCCCCTTGGTTTTTCACTTGAGGACCTAGTGGAACAGCAATCATTTAGAAGATGGAAAAGGCTGAGTATAGAGAGGAAGTGTTTTGGGGGAGGAGATGATTAGAGTTTCCTCCTTTGAGGCCTCAGACAAATCATGCAGCCTGTTTAAGTTTTGTGCTGGACATTTTAAGTTTCAGATATTGTGTGGCAACATCCTGGAAGCAGCTGGACATCCAAGTCTGAAACTCAGAGGGGTGAGAAGGGGGAGTCTGAGCTGGAACCAGAAAGAAGCTCAGAGCCTGCAGAGTGGAAATATGAAGCTATCTTACACCCCAGGAGGGAATATGAACAATGGGATAGCCCCAGAGAGTTTCCATGAGACAGGCTTGTTTCAGAGTAAAAATGAAAAAGAGTTTTGAAGGGAAAGAATCGCCCTCTGCAATAAAGTCCAGATTTTCTGTGCATTAGGAGGTCAGCAAACCATCCATCAGTAGAACCTGTCCCCCCGCCCAACTCCAGTCCTGGTGACACTCCTTTGAGGTCTCAGACAAGACAAGTCATGGAACCTATGAAAGGCTCCAGGTCTTCGTCTGTGAAATGATGAAATGAGTGTCGGACTCGATGGTGTGACCACGACCCTTAGCACTTCACCTGTGAGCCCAAGTCATTCCTCTGCTCACACCTGTATGCTCGTGCAGTGCTAGGTGTGAGGGATGCTCAGGACTGTTGAGAAGGTCCCCACATCGGGACATTCTTCTTTTTTTCTGTTTTTTGAGACAGGGTCTCACTCTGTCACCCAGGCTGAGTGCAGTGGCGTGATCATGGCTTACTGCAGGCTTGACCTCCCAGGCTCAAGCAATCCTCCCACCTCAGCCCCCCAAGTAGCTGGGACTACACGTGCGGACCATCGTGCTTGGCTAACTTTTAAATTTTTGTAGAGACAAGATCTCCCTATATTTTCCAGGCTAATCTCAAATTCCTGGGCTCAAGCAATCCTCTCCCCTTGCTGGCATTATAAAAGTAAGCCACTGCGCCTGGCAGGAAATTGTTCTATAACATTGGAGAACCCGGCCATAAGTAAGCATCACGTGGTGGATGTCTCATGAAGTGCATCTTCTCAGTGTGCTGTCTGCTTCTCAATCCCTGCCTAGGAAAGCTGTAGGGTTCAGTGGTTCTGGTGATGGGCAAACTCTTCTCTTTCTAGGAGGAAAGAAAAGTATCTGTGATGGTGGCAATTGAGAGCCACTCATCACTGTCACATGTGCTACAATCTGTGTTGTAGGCAAGGCCAGCATGGAGATTACAAGGACACCGAGTCTAACAAAACTACCTGCTGGGGCCTGAGTCTGTAGCTCAGAGCCTGGCCATAAGATTCAAACTGCTTACCCAGTCACTCAACCCAAGATCTAGTTCCCACCACGAAGGGTGGGGGGGGCACCAGGGGAGAAGAAGGGGTAGGAAGAGAGGGAGAGAAGAAAAGGAGAGGATGCTGATGCTGAAAGTAATTATAAATAACCATTAGTATTCAAATGCTCACATATACACACACACACACATACACCATAGTTAGGAACTAAAATCCAACTTGAGAAGTATCATAGTGGTGAGGAGGGAGCAGGGATGTACACGTGTGCTAAAATTTGGCCATTAGGAAAAATGAAGTGCTGATAAATGCTATAACACAGATGAACCTTGGACATTATGCTAGGTGACACATGCCAGTCATGAAAGGTTACATGTTGCATGATTCCATTTGCATGAAATATACAAAATGTCTAGACATGCAAATCCATAGAAACAGAAAGTGAACTCATGCTTGCCTAGCGCTCAGAAAGGGAAACTGGGGAGTAACGGCTAAAGGGCCTAGGTTTCTTTTGGGGGCTGTGAAAATGTTTTATTTTATCTTATTTTATTTTGTATTTATTTATTTATTTTTGAGACGGAGTTTCACTCTTGTTGCCCAGGCTGGAGGGCAATGGCGTAATCTCGGCTCACCGCAACCTCTGCCTCCCAGTTCAAGCAATTCTCCTGCCTCAGCCTCTCGAGTAGCTGGGATTACAGGCGTGTGCCACCATGCCCAGCTAATTTTGTATTTTTAGTAGAGATGGGGTTTCTCCATGTTGGTCAGGCTGGTCTCGAACTTCCAGTCTAAGGTGATCCACCTGCCTCGGCCTCCCAAAGTGCTGGGATTACAGGTATGAGCCACCACGCCCAGCCTATTTTATTTTATTTTTGAGACAGGGTCTTGCTCTGTTACCCAGGCTGGAATGCAATGGCGCAATCTTGGCTCACCGCAGTCTTGACCTCCGGGTTCAAGCAATTGTCCCACCTTAAGCCTCCTGAGTAGCTGGAACTATAGGCATGTGCCACCATGCCCAGCTGATTTTTTTACTTTTTATAGAAATGGGGTCTTGCCATGTTGCCCAGGGTGGTCTCGAACTCTTGGCCTCAAGTGATCTTCCCACCTTGACCTCCCAAAGTGCTGGGATGACAGGTGTGACCTACCATGCCTGGCTGGAAGATATTTTAAAATTGATTGTAGTGAAAGTCACACAACTCTGGAGATATACAAAAACATCACGGAGATGTACACTTTCAATGGGCAAATTGTATGGTATGTGAATTATATCTCTCTAAAGCTGATTTTATATATATTTAAAATAATATATTTTTATGTAACTATATAATGCATATTTTATATAAAAAGTGACATATATATAAGTGCACTGAAACACTTGCTCTTTTTGTGTGTGTTGAGGGTGCTTATAGATATTGCCTAATTCTACATGATGACAGATGAAACGCTGACTGTTGATTCAATTATTGAAGTAAGAAACATTCCTCTGTCACAAGAGAACAGAGACTAATCATAAAATGTTGCTCTTGAAAACCACTTGCCAAACTCATTCCATTCCTAGATTTGGTTGGGGGTTGGAAGAAATGTCATAGTTGGTTGTTTGAGAAATGCGATAAAATAAAATACATGTTTTATAATAAATGTCAATTCTGGCAGTTGCAATATGTGCAAAAACAGAACTGTCCCTGCAGGGTGTGAAAGTGGGAGCTATGTTTGGAGGAGCCGTGGAGCAGAGCCAGCGGGATGGAGCATGCCATGAGGGAGAAGATGCTGGAAGCCATGGGTGGGGGGCGCTGGGTATGGGATCGAGAAGACGCGTGACTGGCTACTCCTAACTCTTGTGGCCCACAATAAAGCAGCCTTGGTGGATATTAAAACTGAGCCCTGCTTGTACTTTCTGTTATTATTGTTTTGTTTTATTATATTTTATTTTATTTTATTATTTTATTTTGAGACGGAGTCTCTCTCTGTTGCCCAGGCTGGAGTGCAGTGGTGCCATCTCAGTTCACTGCAACCTCTGCCTCCTGGGTTCAAGCAATTCTCGTGCCTCAGCCTCCCGAGTCACTTGGATTACAGGCGCCCACGACCACGCCCGGCTAATTTTTTGTATTTTTTAATAGAGACGGGGTTTCGCCAAGTTGGCCAGGCTGGTCTTGAACTCCTGACCTCAGGTGATCCACACGCCTCAGCCTCCCCAAGTGCTGGGATTACAGGCTTGAGCCACCGCACACAGCCTGTTATCTTAACACTTGGTCCTGCCCTCGTCCAGTGGCTCTCCAACATGCGTATGCATCAGAATCATTTGGAGGGCTCGTAAGAACACAGCTCACTGGGCCCCTCCTCCACATGTCCAGGGTGGGGCATGAGAATTTACATTTCAAGCAAAGTCGAGATGATACTGGTGCCGATGCTGACACCGAAGCTGATGGCAATGCTGGCGTGGCCAATCTGTGGACCACACTTTGAGTAGCAACCGGAAGGGACCCTGCCAAATGCATTCCAGGGCCGGATGCTAACACACTGAGGATTTTTTCAACAGGGGTTTCTTCAGATCACTCGAGACGTTCCAGGGGCAGAAAGGGTTAAGGAAGAAAGGGAAGTTCTGCCCCTGAAAGACCTGCTGGGGCCCCCATACAGTTTAGATTGGATTCCAGGCTTCTTGCTTATTGATTGCAATCAGTTGTTACCCCTGTAACAAATTGTGTTAAATTATTGAAATAGTAATAGGCGCAGCTGGGTAAATAATGCACAGGACGGTGCAAGTCTATATTCATCAAGAGACTGTCCACACTACACGTCTCCCACTGGGCCTGGCTCAAAACGATTTGTTCCCACCAACCTGATATTTCCCAGTGCTTGACCATCTGCAGACTCCCCAATTGAAGAGAATGAAATCACTCATGTATTTTGTACAGGTCTCTGAACATAGTCTTCAAGGTTTGCCTGCACATATCCACGAAGTGGCCACACGAACATGAATCCTAAGTGCCTTTAATCTGCTTAACAGCATGTATGCTAAAAGTATTTAATATCTCCTGATGGTAACAAAACTCATGATTAGAAACAAGTTACTCTCAATTACATGCTGCGTTAGAGGCAATTTAATGAATTTGAACTCAAAAAGCCTTTGTTTTCAAAATGCAAATTTGTTTTTAAAAAATTGAGATTTGAGATTGCTTTTTTTGCCCCAGTGAAATGAGCTTCATGAAAAACAATGTTTTCTTAAAGAAGCTTTCGCTGTAATGAGATATGGCGGAGACGAGCCGTGGTGGGGCTGATGAGGATTAAGATAGGCTCTTTGGAAAGCACCATGAGACAGAACACGCAAATCGCCATGGAAACCCAGTCACGTAGTTATTGTATAATAGGTTTGCTAATTAGCCTAAAAAGGTAGAAATTCCACGGCCTAAGATCAGGATGGGTGGGTATTAATGAGTAATACAGCAAGAAAATGGAGGAATGGGGCAGCCAGGAATGTCCATCTCTCCCTGACCTGCCAGGTAACGGTGACATGCATGGCTTGGCAGTAACATGCAGTAGAGGGTCTTGCTGTCCTGTTGGAGGTGGGGACACGAGGGTAAGTCATGGGCTAATGCCCAGTCTCCCCAGCCTCGGAGGCCTGCTGCTGCCTCTCTGATGTTTCCAGAACTCACAGAGCCTCCCAGATTCTTGGGCTGTGGGAGAGCTAACCAGTTAGAGCAGGCTGTGCTGTTGCATCCGGAAAGTCAGCCTGGCCCTGCAATCCACAAGGCTCCAGGTACGAGGCTGGACCAAAACCTGAAGGCAGGAGAAGGAGAGGCAAATCCATCCTGGGCGCTTGCACTAGCCAGGCCCTACCCTAGGAACTTTCTCCCACTGCAGCTCATTGGATGTGCTCCTAAAGCCTAGTCAGGATGAAACATTTGCTGGACACCAATTATGTGCCCAACACTGAGCCCTTTTCTCTTAATAGTAATGATCTCAATTCTGATGAAAGATGAAGTAAGGGATAGAACAAGCTCTAGGTAAACACAAAGTACATTAAATATATGAAACTGTCACATTTATTTCAGACCTTTTTATGTGTGTTTGTTTTTTGAGATGGAGTCTTGCTCTGTCGCCCAGGTTGGAGTGCAATGTTGGCTGGAGTGCAACCTCCGCCTCCCGGGTTCAAGCGATTCTCCCCACCTCAGCCTCCCAAGTATCTGAGATTACAGACACCCGCCGTCATGCCCGGCTAATTTTTGTACTTTTGTAGAGATGGGGTTTTGCCATATTGGCCAGGCTGGTCTTGAACTTCTGACCTCAGGTGATCAGTCTGCCTCGGCCTCCCAAAGTGCTGGAATTACAGGCATGAGCCACTGCACCTGGCCCAGGCCTTTTTATGCTTTAAACACAACATTTCAGGTACAAGTAAAGTAACCTCTGAAACTCTCACCAATAGGTAGATCCTTCCTTCTGCGTCTTTAGGCTTTTTGCTACCTAAGTGTTTATTCATAAACAAACAATATTCTGTGTTTTAAAATGTAATGATTCCTATCACATTATGTTTATATTCTGAAGCTCAATGTTTCCATTTGACATTAAGATTGCAAGAACTGTGGGTATTGTCACATGCAGATCAATAAGCAAGCTCAGTAACGTTGCTAGGATTAGCCCATGAATATGGTTGCAAGGCCTGGAGTCTGTATAGATACACACCCTTAAGACTTGCGACTTTGAGGCCTAGAATGTGGTCAGGTGTGTGTCACTGTTCCATGTGGGCCTGAGAAGCGTGCACCAACTCTGCTGATTGGGTTCTCTACATGTCTATTAGAACAAGCTTGTAAGTGGTACATACTTACTGATTTGCATCTGCTGGTGGTTTCTACAGAGTTTTTGTTTTTGTTTGTTTGTTTGTTTGTTTTGAGACAGTCTCTCACTCTGTCACCCAGGCTGGAGTGCAGTGGCGTGATCTCGGCTCACTGCAAGCTCCGCTTCCCCCGGGTTCACGCCATTCTCCTACCTCAGCCTCCTGAGTAGCCTGGACTATAGGTGCATGCCACCATGCCCGGCTAATTTTATTTTTTTTTGTTTTTTTTTTAGTAGAGACGGGGTTTCACCGTGTTAGCCAGGATGGTCTCGATCTCCTGACCTCGTGATCTGCCCACCTCGGCCTCCCAAAGTGCTGGGATTACAGGCGTGAGCCACCGCGCCCAGCCCGAGAGTTGTATTTAAAAATTTAGCAATAAGACTTTACCTGTGTCAATTATTTTGACGATCACACCTTTTCAAAAACATGTATGATATGAGTCTTTTTTTTTTTCTTTTTTGAGACACAGTCTCCCTCTATCACCCAGGCTGGAGTGCAGCGGCGAGATCTTGGCTCACTGCAACCTCCATCTCCCGGGTTCAAGCGATTCTCCTGCTTCAGCCTCCCAAGTAGCTGAGATTACAGGTGCCTGCCACCACGCCCAGCTAATTTTTGTATTTTTAGTAGAGACGGGGTTTCACCATGGTGGCCATGGTTGGCCAGACTGGCCTTGAACTCCTGACCTCAGGTGATCTGCCCACCTCAGCTTCCCGAAGTTCTGGGATTACAGGCATGAGCCACCACACCCGGCCTGATATGAGTTTTATGGATACAGAAATATGAGGCTCAAAGCTGGGACATGACAGACTTAGGGTTGGAACCTGTCCACTTCCAAAGGCAGTCACTTCTCTTTCTCCTAGAGGTTGGTATGATCTAGCCACCCAGCAAATAGAGGCAATTGGGCCTGTGTTGAAACCCAGATCTATGAGGCTGTGAGGCGAAAATGCTCAATCCCTAAACTATCGTGCAAAATCTAGCAAATAAAAATCTACCCATTCTATCTGGAAGACAACCTGAGATAGCCATACATTGAGCGGCTCATAAATGTTACCCGACGCCACCGCATAACATTAGCCACCTCCAAGCTCATTTCCGACCTGCTTCCTCCTACATCAGATCCCATCTGGCTCTTGGAGCTCATTCGCCTCCCTGACTGGCATCCTGCTATCCTCCACTTGTCATTTTAGCTGACCTGATCTTGCCTGCTGACTTTAAACTGGTCCTATGGACTTCCCCCAGCAGTACTAGCTCCCATGTGTGCCCCTACACACACCAGGCCCCGTGGGCCCCAGGACCACTGCCCCACTCCTCAGTGACCCCCTGGCCATCAGATGGCCCGGCAAAGGCAGGTTCCTAAATGAACAACCAAAGCCCATTCCAAAATGTCTTCCCAGCTCTTAAGTCTGATTTTCTGCCTGTTACAATGGAGATGGGAATGGCAGATTCACCACGACACTAACTTAGCTTGGGCCTCAGAGGCCCTCCTTTCCAAAGGCCCCTTCTAAGACGCTGTACTTAATTTTATCTTCTCAAGGAGGATTCAAAAAATCCTAGGAACTTCAGGTCACCCAAAACCTGGGTCCACCCCTGCAGAAGTGACTCTTTCTTGAAGATCTCCTCGTCAAATAGTGAGGTGCTTTGGGGAAGCTGATGGGTTTAATCCCAGGATTAAAGCTTACATGAGAGGAGCAGGCCTTTGCCCGTCTCCTTCCACTTGTGCATCAGGCTCAGAGCCTTCCCCCATGCCACCTGGGAAATGCTGGCCTGGGTCAGCCCTGCTCCGCTGTGGCCTTCAAGCAGAAGAGGCTTCAGCTCCCAGCTCAGCAATGTGCCTGGGCCCCGCCCTGCTCCAGCTGTGTCCACTGGGCTCATGGGGAAGGGCCAGGACCAAGCCAGATGATCTGACATGATGGAAAGGGAAATTCTCAGCATTCCTTCTGCAGAAGACATCTGCCAAGTGCAGTGCAGTGAGGGGCAGCAGGCTGGGGTTTTCTCAAGCAGCCAAATGCATCTTCAACCCTAGCAGAGTTCAGTGCGGAAAAAACTGGGTCATCTCTAATGAAGTCGAGTTTCAAGGGGAACAGGCATCCGCTGTGGAGCAGGAGGCCGGGAAGGGGAAGACCATGGGGAGGCTAGGGGAGGACACAGAACGGAGCCCTGAAATACTCTCTCAATGCACACAGACTTCCAGTTTTGGAAAAATGTCTTTATATTCCCAGAAATGACCCAACGGAACAATCAGATTACATTATTTTCTCCAGTCTTCAATGCACAGTGATGGTTCCAGATGGAAGGGGCCAAAATCCTATTTTTAACTCTGTCTTGACTGTCACACTAACCGACCACCGAATGTTCCTCAGCAGGGACCCAAATGTTCATGTTCCTTTCTCCCCACCCACAGGGCGGGCTTGGTGGGGAAACATCAGCCTGGCGCTGTGAACTTCCCAAGCCAGCTTCAGCTGCTCAGCTTCCACCAGGGCACTGGAGGGATCTCTAGAAGGCTGCCAAGAGCCCTCTCTCACCTACAGCCAAGGGAACACTCTACGAATGACTTCCTAACAGACTCTCTTAGAAGCCTGTGCATTTTAATGTCCTCTTGACAAAGCCAAGTTTTCCTTCAAGACTCAGCTCATTGACTCCTCCACAAAGTCCTGTCCAGCCACCTCCCACCTGGAGGCTGAACCAAGCCACTACCCCCACCCCAGCATCTCTGCATGATAGCACTTATGACTGTATAATTGCCTACTTCTTTTTTTTTTTTTTTTTTTCTTGAGACGGAGTCACTCTGTTGCCCAGGCTGGAGTGCAGTGGCACAATCTCCGCTCACTGCAAGCTCCGCCTCCCAGGTTCACGCCATTCTCCTGCCTCAGCCTCCCGAGTAGCTGGGACTACAGGCACCCGCCACCACGCCAGGCTAATTTTTTTTTTTTTTTTTTTTGTATTTTTAGTAGAGACGGAGTTTCACCATGCTAGCCAGGATGATCTCAATCTCCTGACCTTGTGATCTGCCCGCCTCGGCCTCCCAAAGTGTTGGGATTACAGGCGTGAGCCACCGCGCCCAGCGTTAATTGCCTACTTCAACTCCATCTTCCTCGCTCGTCTTGAGGCATCACATCCCCACCCTCCCCTCCTGTAGCTCCCTCTGTCTCCACACCCTAGGGAGTCCGCAGACACCTTTCCCTTACTGCCCATTCAGTCATTATGATTATGAGCCAGCATTTGACAAAGAAGCTATGACTTGGAAAGATTGTTTGCCCAAGGTTCCAAAGCTGGTAAGTATCAACACCTAGACAACACCCAGATCTTCTGATTCTGAGTCTGATACACCTTTCATTGTTCAGTGGCTACTGGTAACAAGGCTTTAAGGAAATAAAGATGGAGGGAAGCAATAATATTTTGATAAATGCAGCTCCTCTGCCCCCAAACAGAAGAATTGAATGATAAATTGTGGCCGAAGGCACAAGAAATAAAACAGTCACAAACTAAAATGCCTACAGAGGCCAGGCAGGGACTGTGATGCCTGAAGCAGGCCAGGTGGTGAGGATGAGCCCTCTGAGAAGGTATGCCCAGCTCCGGGCCCAGACTTTATTCAGAACCAACAGATTGCTGCCACCAGCAACACGGGCCCATAATGGCTTATTTTATGTTTGTAGTTAGAATTTGGGCTCTGATATGAAATCGTCAATACTTTTAATAATGGCAGGTAATCCACATGTTTAAAGAAACAATCTGGGGGTTGGTGAATAAAACACATCTGCAAGCTGAGCACATACAGGCCACCAGTTTGCAACCTCCTCGGACATCAGATCAACCAGTAGCACATTAACCTCACTCAGCTTCCTGGCTGCCGCCTCACTGGGAGGCCTGGGGCTTCAAAGGATTCAGACAGAAAGGGTGGCCCTCAGCAGCGAGGCTGCCTGCTCCAATGTAGCGTCTTGCTCTTCTGCACGTGTATCCTCACAACTTGCAGTGGAATCACTGCATGATTTTTGTCACCCAGGGGGCCATTCTGATCAGTCAGCCTCCGGGGGATGACGATTTTTTAGTTTGTGTCTGATTTGGCATTTACTTTGCTCCTACCAGACTTTCGACCACTTTCTTACAGGATGCCTTTGAGATTCTTCTTTAGGTATCCCCTGAACCTCACACAGTAATTGCAGAAGAATGAACACTTCACCAATGGGAAATGGAAGAACAGATTGCCTCCCAAACCTTCAGCCCACTCCCTCCTCCCTGTCCCTCTTTGGGCATGTCTGTCTTAAACCGGCTGACAGGCAGACTTTCCACAGACTGCTAGAGTGCTGCTGCTCCTAGCATGACTGAGCATCTGCCATGTGCCAGGCACTGTTCCTCATCAAATCCTCGAAACAATCCTAGAGGACAGGTCCTAGCTTGGTTCTGTACTAACAGATGAGACTGAGGCTCAGAAAAGGAAAAAAACACACTAGTAGCAAAGCTGGGATTTGAACCCAAGTTAGTGTAATTCCAGAGTTCACACCCAGTGATACCAGCTGTTATGATCCTCATTTTACAGATGGCTAAAGAATTTCAAAGAGATTAGAAAAATTTCTGTAAGTCACATCCAGCTGGTAAAAGAAAGAAAGAAAAAAAACAAAAACACCTCACAATTACATCAGGTCAACAATACACTCAGACCCAAGGGGCAATTCTAGATCTACTTCTAAATTTTAACACAGGCCTAGTTGAAATGAAAAAAAAATGATGCAGCTAGGCACGGTGGCTCATGCCTGTAATCTCAGCATTTTGGGAGGCCAAGGCAGGAGGATCACTTGAGGCCAGAAGTTCAAGACCAGCCTGGGCAACATAGCAAGACCTCGTCTCTACAAAAAAAAAAAAAATTATCTGGGCATAGTGACCCATGCTTGTCATCTCAGCTACTCAGGCTGCTGAGACTGGAGGATCACTTGAGCCCAGGAGTTGGAGGCTGCAGTGAGTTGTGATCACACCACTGCACTCCAGCCTGGACAACAGAGCAAGACCCTGTCTCAAAAAAAAAAAAAAAGAAAAAGTGATCCTAATAAGAATGTAAGTTTCATGCTGGCTTTGCTCTAATCCCAGCTAATCATGCCTTTCACTAAAAAGCTTAAAGAGTACACATGACCTCATCAGGTTGAATCTTCGCATTTGCATGTAAATCTGATTTCTTCCCTGTTTACAAGTATGCCCTTATCGCCCAGCTTCTTGATATTCAGTGTGGTATGCAGCAATAGCAACATCTGAGAGTCTCCCAGAAATGCGGAATCTCAGATCCCACTCCAGACCCACAGAATCAGAACCTGCAACGTTAACAGCATTGCTAGGTGATCTGTTTGCACAGGAAAGTTGGAGGAGCACGTGACCCCAAGAAATCTCAAATAGCAGCAATTTAATAAACATTTCTCTTCGATGTGTCTAAAGACAGCATGGATTAATAAAAGCTGTTTTGTTTTGTTTTTAAAATAAAAAAACAAAGACAGGGATCTTGCTTTGTTGGCCAGGGTAGTCTTGAACTCCTGGCCTCAAGCAATCCTCCCGCCTTGGCCTCCGAAAGTATTGGGATTACAGGCATGAACCACCACACCAGCCAAAAGCTATTTTTTTTAAATACAAAGAGTCTACCTAGAGACAATGCCCCCAGACAAGAGCCACCTGAGTGGCCCACAGTGAACTGTCTCAGAAATGTCATTTCTCAGGTGAACAAGCCAGCTTTTCAGGGCCCTGTGTTGCACCTGAATCCTAAGCTACCCGCTTACCTAGCCACCAGTATCACCAATATCACTACGGCGACTCTGCCTCTTCACCCACCGCACGCACCCACCCTGCCTACAACTGTTCTGGGCCTGTTCTTCCCAGAGCTGCAGGGAGGGTGTCATGGGTTTATCAAAAAAAATGGAAAAAGGAAGGAAAAGTGGCTTTCAAATTCCTTTCAAATGACTAGAGAATAAAACTGGTCTTCGGCCATATGGAAAAAAAAAATGCACCCAAAAATGAGGTAATAGGGGAATAGCAATGAACCTCAGAAGCTGTCCTTAAACCAAACCTACGATGAGTTTGGAAATGTCCTTATAAAGCCATATTGGACATGCCACTGGTGATTCCTCGGTGGCCTGGCTGTGTGTGGTATGGGGCTGAGACCAGAACCGTGGAATCCTGGGTTACAGGAAGGTCGGAGCTGTTTCAGTCACCAGCCAAATCTACAATTAGCCCTTCGGGGAGATATTTAGGAAGGGACCCCTGGCTGGAAGAAGGACCCAAGCCCGGGAAAGCCAGGAGCCTTCTCCAGAGGGCGTTGCTTGGCTTTTCTCAAGGCTTGCTGGAATTTCATTATCCCATTCACGGAGTACAGATGGGAATTTAATAATTAATTAGGGAATTGCTCACCCCAGAGCGCGTGCAAGGGGATTATGCAAATCAGTCGAGATTGTGGCAAACGGCTGAATATTTTATAGTGTGTTTAATTTGCAAACACTACCCACTGAGACGGCTTAGGTAGGAAACCTATAATAATAATTATTATCACTCATCAAAAACCACTTGAGTTTCCATCAAACTGCCTTCCTTTCAACTGCTTCCACCAAACACTTCCCCCAAGAAATGCAGTATTTTTTAAAAAATGAAAAACAGAAAGTAACTGAAATTCAAAAGAATATTAGGAATGAAATGAACCTGTCCAGATAAAATAAAAACTAACCTGGACCCTACCTTTTGCCAGCCTACAACTCTTGTAACACTCAAATATCTTCCATCCTGATAGTTTTCTCCTCTAGATACCAACTGAGCTAGCAAGCTGAACACAAAAGAGAGCAATGTGTTCCCCTGTGTGCACTCCACACACTACTTAATGCATTAATTAAGCCAACCATTGATTCTGTAAACACCCCTATATCCTTCCTATAAATATTCCTTTGCTTAAATAATCTGGAGCCATTTCCTATTACCTCCCAACAAGTGCCCTAGCTGCTCTAGCTTGTATAGATAATAAGGGCTAGAGAAGCCCATGCTCCACGGACTTCTAGCTAATTCCACCCGTTCCACCACCAGCACCGCCACAGGTTGAAGACTCAGTCCTCTAGAACAGGATTGGCAAATTTTTTCCATAAAGGGCCAAATAGTAAATATTTAGGCTTTGCGGGCCATACGGTCTCAGTTGCAACTTCTTAACTCTGCTGTTGCAACACGAAAGCAGCCTCAACCAATATGTAAACAAATGAGCATGGCTGTGTTCCAATAAAGCTTTATTCACAAAAACAGATGGTGGGCCAGATTTGGCTGCCACCCAAACCTTCTGGCACTCGATATTATGCATTTTGTAAAGCATTCATGCAATTTTCTTTTTAATGACTCTGAGCATAAGTATATGTAAACCTAAATGTATTAAATTAAACCAGTGGCTCTCAATGGGGGACAATCTGGCCCCCTGGGGGACATCGGGCACTATCTGGAGATCGGGGTCATCTTTGTGGGTGTGTGGGTTGAGCAGTCAAATGGGGTACCAAGCTTAGAAGGACCCCAGCCCCACATTTAATTTAATGCTCTGCTGTTGCTGTCTTAAAATTCTTTTGTTGTTGTTGAGATAGTCTTGCTCTGTCACCCAGGCTGGAGTGCAATGGTGCAATCTCAGCTCACTGCAACCTCCAGCTCACTACAACCTCCACCTCCCAGGTTCAAGTGATTCTCCTGCCTCAGCCTTCCAAGTAGCTGGGATTACATGTATGTGCCACCATGCCTGGCTAATTTTGTATTTTTAGTAGAAACAAGGTTTCACTACGTTGGCAAGTTTGGTCTCAAACTCCTGACCTCAAGCGATTCATCCCAAGGCGCTGGGACTACAGGTGTGAGCCACCACGCCCGGCCAAAACTCTTAATACATATTTGTACAAGAGGCCCCACATTTTTATTTGGCATTGGGCCCCACAAATTATACTGCCAGTTCTGCTAGATACACAGAAAACAGTGACAATTGTCACAACTGGGGAGATGCTCCTGGCACCACCTGGTAGAAGTCAAGGATGCTGTTGAACATATCACAGCCCAACCAAGAATGATCAAAACGTCTACAGTGCCAAAGTTGAGAAACCCTGGATTAAACCATGTGAACTTGCCAATAATCTGCTATTTTTAACCTATAAATATTGTAATTTTATATGTACAGTCTAATTTAACTGTTTTATTTACAATCCAGGAAAAAAAATCCTCTCTCAATCTATGATTTTTTATTTTTTTGCCCTTTTAATCACCCCCAATTTGTGTACTCATGAATTTATCTGTTTTCTGTTTTTTTCTAGATAACTAATACAGGTTCAGCATCCTAATCCGAAAATCTGAAATTGAAAATGCTCCAAAATTCAAAACTTTTTGAATGTCAACATGATATCCAAAGGAAATACTCCTTTGAACATTTGAGATTTTGGATTTTCAGATTAGGAATGTTCAACCTGTGTGTACAATGCAAATATTACCAAATCTGAAACACTTCTGGTCCCAAACATTTCCAGTAAGTGATACTCAACCTGTACGGCAAATAGCACAAACTTCTAAGATTCAGAAGCATATTCAGGCCAGGTGCGGTAGCTCACGCCTGTAATCCCACCATTTTCAGAGGCTGAGGCAGGTGGATCGCCTGAGGTCAGGCATTCGGGACCAGCCTGGCCAACACGGTGAAACCCTGTCTCTACTAAAAATACAAAAATTAGCCAGGCGTGGTGGCGCATGCCTGTAATCCCAGCTACTCAAGAAGCTGAGGCAGGAGAATCACTTGAACCCAGGAGGCGGAGGTTGCAGTGAGCCAGGATCACGCCACTACACTCCAGCCTGGGTGACAGAGCAAGACTCTATCTCAAAAATAAAATAAAACAAAACAAAACAGAAAGAAGCATATTCAGTAAAAATGAATCCCCCCACCCCAGCCCGCCCCCATCTCTGCTCCCCTCTCAGAGAAATCCCATCTTTCATTTTCTCATCTGTCCTTCGCAGCTATTTTGTAAATGGAGGCATTCTGGCCATGATTACTCACCTATCTTCTTTCAGGATGTCCTTTATCTGCCCCCCAACCCACTCACAAAGGCTCCCCTACTGCTGGCCCATCTGCTTTGCCTCTCATTTTACCAGGGACACTGACTTCCCTGACAAGAGTTCCACTTGTCCAGAGCTTTCTGCTCCCACAGCTTTGTCTCTTGGAACCAACTGATTGGCTTTCTCTGTTCCCCTCTTCTGAAGTCCTGGCTGAATAAAAAGTCGCATTCCACTTCCTATTTCCTACTTTCTCTCCCTTAGTGTTCTTTGTCACAGAACATATGATTGCTCTATTTAAAGTCTGCTGGGACCCAGCACCTGTCGCAATCATTGAACAAAATGAAAAGCTCTTGCACTTGGTTCACGCCAAACCTCTATACATAGACTTGACCCCTTGTGTCTGTTCCAGCAAGAGCAGGAAAGAGACAGTTTGATGTTGGAGACTCTAACTTCCTGGTATCGATTTTGACTTGAAGAGCAAAGGAGGGGCCACCTCTCATTATGAGTGTGAGTGTGGTTGTGTGACTACCTATATGCTCTTCAATTATTAATACTACTTTTGAATTTATCCAAAGGACCATCAAAAGCAACCAGAAAAGCATAAGCAGGCAGAGAACACCAATTCAAGAGAGCAATTAATTTATTTAGTAGTATTTAACCACTATCTTAATTCAAGGGTGACACTTCTGGTTGGGAGGAGAAACTCCCAAGAAAATGTGGCTCTAGGCTGGGTGCAGTGGCTCACACCTGCTATCCCAGTACTTTGGGAGGCCGAGGCGGGCGGATCACGAGGTCAGGAGATCGAGACCATCCTGGCTAACACGGCGAAACCCCGTCTCTACTAAAAATACAAAAACAATTAGCCGGGCGTGGTGGCAGGCACCTGTAGTCCTGCTACTCGGGAGGCTGAGGCAGGAGAAAGGTGTGAACCCGTGAGGCGGAGCTTGCAGTGAGCGGAGATTGCGCCACTGCACTCCAGCCTGGGCCACAGAGCGAGACTCCGTCTCAAAAAAAAAAAAAAAAAAAGAAATAGAAAATGTGGCTCTAACCCCAGCTAGCAGCAGACGGGGGCTGGGAGGGCAGCTGGTCCCTAGTAGTCTGCCTCCTTTGTCTTCTTGACCTTCCAAATCCCACAGTGGCCAGGCTTCATCTCCCAGGAGAAGAGCTGCCTACCCATGTGTCCCCTTCCCCTGCTAGGAGGTGAGAATGAGCCGCAGAGGCTGGTTGTCCTGGCTGTTATGACATTGGGGGTGGCAGCTCAGAGCTGGAGAGAAGCCTGGGCCACATCATTGATGGGGAAGTTTGGTCTCAGACGCCTGAGTGGGCCCGGCTCTCACCTCCCCAAGCATGGCTGTCATCACCCTGGCTGGTGGAGAGGACTGAGAGGAAGCAGAGGGGGCTCACCAGCTCTTCTAGCTCAACTGTTCTACCTCGCAGTGCTGCGACCGTATGTTCCTCCAGGGAACACTGGGTCCTCCCCAGTGCCAGCTACATCCCTGTCTAAATGCATGCTTGGGATGGTGAGCATCAAGAAGGAAGGGTGCAGTGTAAGCTAGGGACAAATGAATAGGAACAGACGAGCCTCAATCCTAACTTCTCAGATTCATTAGAATAGCATGTGCAGTATATATATATATTTTTTTTAGACAGAGTCTTGCTCTGTCCAGGCTAGAGTGCAGTGGTGTAATCTTGGCTCACTGCAAACTCCACCTCCCAGGTTCAAGCGACTCTCCTGCCTCAACCTCCTGAGTAGCTGGGATTACAGGTGTGTGCCACTATGCCCAGCTAATTTTTGTATTTTTAGTAGAGACGGGGTTTCACCATGTTGGCCAAGCTGGTCTTGAACTCCTGACCTCAAGTGATCCACCCGCCTCGGCCTCCCAAAGTGCTAGAATTACAGGCATGAGCCACCGCACCTGCCCTGTGCAGCCTTTTTTGTTGTTGTTGTAGTAAAATGTATGTAACATAAAATTTACCATTTTGACCATCTTTCCATGTATAGCTCAGTAACATTAAATATATTCACATTGTTATGCAGCCATCACCACCATCCATCTCCAGAAGTTTCCCATCATCTAAAACTGAAACTCTGTATGCATTAAACACCAACTCCCCATTCCCCACTCTCCCCAGCCGCTGGCAACCACCATTCTACTTTCTGTCTCTGAATTCTACTACTCTAGGTGCCTCATATAAGTAGAATCCTTTTGTGTTCTGGCTTACTTCACTTAGCAAAATGTCCTCAAGCTTCATCTATGCTGTAGCCTATGTCCCAATCTCCTCCTTTTTCAAAGCTGAGTCATATTCTTCTGTCTGAATATGCCACATTGTGTTTATCCATGCACCTGTTGATGGACACTTGGGGTGCTTCCACATTTTGGCTTTTGTGAATAATGCTGTTTTGAACATGAGTGCATAAATGTCTGTTTGAGCTACATAGAGTAAAAAAAAAAAAAAATACCTATTCCCAAATCCTACCTTGGGAGATTCTGTTCAGTAGCTCTGGAGACCAATGGGACCTGCATTTCTAACGAGATCCCCAGCTAATTCTAATGCCAGACCAGGTGTGGGAAACAGGTGTCTAGATTGCTGAAGAAGTTGTGCTAATCCCAGCAGCTAGTTATCTTTGCTGTTTCTTTGTAATCATATGAAAGTAAGTTTCATCCGCGCAAAGAGGGGCTGGGCTGAAGCAACACCTTATAGCGTAAAGTCTCCCTCTCCCAAATCCCACCCCGATCATGAGCGTAGAAACAGCTTCCATTTTGTAAACGTCAGCTCAACCATCTGAACAAGCCAAGTCTGATTTTCCTGTCTACAATAAGGAAACAGTCTCAGACACAGCTCGTGCACCAGGACTCAAATTCTCTCTGACCCTCAAGACCTTGCTGTTTTGCTCATGGTTTCTACTGTTCTCACTCTGCTAAGCCCACCGTAGCGCTGCAGGGTGACTCTCTCAAAGTGGGAGATGCAGCATCTCTCAGAGGTGGGCTGTCTCCTCCTTCCTGGAAAGCTACCATCCACATCTTGGAACCCGTGAATATGACTTATGTTTCATCTTCAGGAAACCACAGTCTTCACTCTTAGGGTCTTCAATTGATTGGAAGAGGCTCACCCACTTTATGGAAGGTAATCACTCTACTTAAAGCCAACTTGGCATAAATGTTAATCACCTTTTTCAAGTACTTTCACAGCAACATCTAGACAGATTAGTGTTTGACCAAACTGGGCACCATAGCCTAGCCAAGTAGACACATAAAATTAAGCAATTTGGAGTGCATAACTCCAAAATCTAGAGATTTATAAAAACATAAGGGGAGGGGTCGGGTGCGGTGGCTCACGCCTATAATCCCAGCACTTTGGGAGGCTGAGGCGGGTGGATCATGAGGTCAGGAGATCAAGACCATCCTGGCCAACATGGTGAAACCCCATCTCTACTAAATAGAAGAAAAAAATTAGCCAGGCATGGTGCTGTGCACCTGTAGTCCCAGCTACTCAGGAGGCTGAGGCAGGGGAATCGCTTGAACCTGGGAAGCAGAGGTTGCAGTCAGCCGAGATCGCGCCATCGCACTCCAGCCTGGCGACAGAACAAGGCTCTGTCTCAAAAAAAAAAAAAAAAACAACAACAACAACAAAAAAAAAAAAGGGGGGGAGGAAAACAAAGACGTAAAGATGTTAAAGACTGACTACTGTAAATAATAAGACTACTATGAATTTATAATCACAATGTCTATAGTCGGGATGCTGTTACTATTATATTCTGTTTGCTTACAGAAAAATATTTGAAGAATCAAATAGTCAAAAGCAGAAATCCAGAAATTGTCAAGAGAATTACAATTATTGAGCCTCACTGAATGTTCACACTGCTGAGTAATAAAATTACAAATTATTTTACCTCTACTAAGTCATAGAATTTTAGAACTAAGAAGCATCTCAGCAGGGCGCGGTGGCTCACGCCTGTAATCCCAGCACTTTGGGAGGCCGATGCGGGCAGATCAGGAGGTCAGGAAATCGAGACCATCCTGGCTAACACGGTGAAACCCCGTCTCTACTAAAAATACAAAAACAATTAGCCGGGCGTGGTGGCGGGCGCCTGTAGTCCCAGCTACTCGGGAGGCTGAGGCAAAAGAATGGCATGAACCTGGAAGGCGGAGCTTGCAGTGAGCTGAGATCGCGCCACTGCACTCCAGCCTGGGCGACAGAGCAAGACTCTGTCTCAAAAAAAAAGAACTAAGAAGCATCTCAACTTGGAGTCTATTGTTTTATGTAAAAGAAACCCAATAAAAGATATTTTCAAAGTCTTGGAAGAGGAATCCGAACATAAATGAGAGGAAAAAGACTACTCAAAAAGTTGATAAAGCTTTAGAATTCGGAAATATGTTTGGGAACATTTCAATAAAAGAAGTGAGAAATTACAGACTCCTAATTTGGTGAAAATGAACTTATTTAATTATCTTTAGATTTGTTTATAAAAGAACTGAGAGTAAAGTCAGGTAAACTTAATGGACTATGAACAAAATGTGCTCAAAATAATGAAATCAATCGAAATCATTCTGACATTAAAAATTGTAAAAAAATATTTTAGATATGTTCAAAGATGAAATTCACTAAGAGAAAGGTGTTCTATTTCTAACAGAAGCGATGACTAAGCCCTTAGATTTTTACATAATCCAATTAACTGAATGAATCTTTTGAATGCATTGGGAAAAGATTTGTCTTAAAATCAGATTAAGTTGAATTTGCTCCCAAAATACTGGCATCAACAAGATAATTAAACTTATAGTACACACTATAATGAAGAAATCAACAATGAACTGCTATTGAGCTTCATTGATTTAAAGAGTTCAATGACTATTAAGATTAGTCATTCAGCAAACCCAAAGTACCCTAAAACTTCACGGCTCATATATAAATCTTGAGAGGTTTTCTCAATTTTACAGTGGTCCTAAATATGTGCATGATCAAATCAGAAATTAATTGGAAGTGAAACAAATTATTTCTAAAGTGTTAAGAATAAAACTCAAATTTCTATCAGCCATGCCAGAGGAAGGAGTGAATGATCTATTTTCAGTGTAGAAAATATTACCTTCTCATAAAAAGAGGCAATCAAAGAGTGTACAGAAAAACTGTGGAAGGACAAAAGCATTGTGGAGGTCAGTCTGGCAGTTAATAAAAAGATCATATAATTTTTTTAGATAGTGCAATGATTGTGGTAGTTGAACTTTTAAAAATTTGCATTTTATTGAGTTCATCCTCATTCTAATACTCATTTTTGCACCTAATTTTACAATCATAATTTTGTATTTTAAAGGAGGGCTGCCAAATTTTATTAGCTTCCAGCTCCACAAAATCTGGATCTCCCTATGCCCTAGTCTGAAGGTCATACCCTATTAAGGGTCATATCCTAGCTATACTTTGCAACCAGGCCACAAACTCAAATGAACTCAACCTTTATCGGGTACCTACCATGTCCTAGACTCGGGACCTCCCCAGTCACGCCTCTCAGCCGCATAGTTCCCAGGCACGCTCTAAGACTCCCATCTAATACCACCCTTCCTAAGCCTTTAAAAAACCAAAAGCCAAGCCCCAAAGATCTTTGTGCTTTTATCTTTCCCCAGAAACAGTCTCATAGAACACACAAGAACACATACTTGGGAGCCCAGCTGCCTGGGCTTGAATTCCAGCAACCTGACCTTATAACTTCGTGACCTTGGGAGAATTACTTCTGCGCTCTGTGACTCAATGTTTTCTTCTCTAAACAGGGATAATAACTGTATTCGTCCCTTCTCTTACTGCTATACAGAAATACCTGAGACTGCGTAATTTATAAAGAAAAGAGGTTTAATTGGCTCACAGTTCTGCAGGCTGTACAGGAAGCACGGTAGCATTTCCTCGGCTTCTAAGGAAGCCTCAGGACACTACAATCATGGCAGAAGGCGAAGTGGGAGCATATATATCGCATGGCCAGAGCAGGTGGGAGCGAGAAGCGGGAGGTGCTACACACCTTTTTTTTTTTTTTCGAGATGGAGTCTTACTGTGTTGCCCAGGCTGGAGTGCAGTGGTGTGCCTGGCTAATTGTATTTTTAGTAGAGACGGGGTTTCACCATGTTGGCCAGACCGGTCTTGAACTCCTGACCTCAGGTGATCCACCCACCTCGGCCTCCCAAAGTGCTGGGATTACAGGTGTGAGCCACCGTGCTCAGTTGGTACTACATACTTTTAAACAACCAGATCTCACAAGAACTCACGATGGTGAGGACAGTACTGAGAGGATGGTGCTAAACCATTCATGAGAAACCACCCTCCATGATCCAATCACCTCCCAGCAGGCCCCACCTCCAGCACTGGAAATTATAATTTGACATGTGATTTGAGTGGGGACACAGATTCAAATCATATCAATAATGATACACATCTCAGAGTACTGTTGTGAGAATGAGGCAACTGTGAGTGCCTAGAAAATGCCTGGCATATGTTCCCAGACACCTAGCAAGGTGTTTGGCAGAATGCCTCGCATATGATAGGTACTCAGTAAGATTTGAGTTCATTTGAGTTTGTGGCCTGGTTGGAAAGTGTGGCTAGGGCATATGACTTAATAGGGTATGACCTTCAGTAAATTAATTGATTTCTCTGGTCTTGGGTTTCTTTTATGTAAAACAGTAGACTCCCAAGTTGAGATGCTTCTTAGTTCTAAAATTCTATGACTTACAAATAATTTGTAATTTTATTACTCACCAATGTGAACACTCAGTGAGGCCCAATAATTGTAGTTCTCTTGACAATTTCTGGATTTTTGCTTTTGACTATGTGATTCTTCAAATATTTTTCTGTAAGCAAGCATAATGTAGTAGTTAACAGCATCCCAACTGTAGACTTTGCGATTATGAGTTCACAGTAGTCTTATTATTTACAGTGGTCAGTCTTTAACATCTTTACATCTTTGTTTTCCTCCCCTTGGTTTTTTTTTTGTTGTTTTTTTTTTTTTTTTTTTTTTTTTTTTGAGACAGAGTCTTGCTCTGTCACCATGCTGGAGTGCAGTGGTGTGATCTCAGCTAACTGCAGCCTGTACCTCCTGAGTTCAAGCGATTCCCCTGCCTCAGCCTCCTGAGTAGCTGGGACTACTCAGCTAGTGGAAGCAACAAGAGGACAAGGAAATAAAATGCTCCAGGTGACTCTTGATTGCAATGAAAAGATCTTATTTTCGCAAATTCACAAAACTTAGGGCCATGTGAACACTGTGCTGGGATCCCTTCCCAGGCCTTGGAAAGGGCCCTGAAACTGAATTTTCCAGGTTGAGAGAAGCTGGATGCCTGTGTTAAGAGATAACACAAACCCCAGAGGCTTGGCAAGGCAAGGCAAGGCAAGGCAGGGTTCACAGAACACCAGCAGGTGGGTAATGCCAGGGCCAGGGCACCCAAGGGCACTGAGAGAGTTTCCCTGTAGGTGATGAGGTGCCCAGGAGGAGTTTGAGTTTAGGAGTTTTCTTGCAGTTTAAAACAAAATTATGGAAGCAGGGGAGAATGGGAAATTTGAGCTTAATGTGTGCAGAGTTTCAGCTGGAGAAGGCGAAAATGTTCTGGAGATACACGGTAGTGATGGTTGCACAATGATGTGAACGTACTCAACGTCACGGAAATGTATACTTAAAAATGATTAAGATGGTAAATTTCATGTTATGGATATTTACCACAATAAAAAAATGAAAATAAATTTAAAAAATCTTTAACAAACTTTAAAAATTGAAATAAGCGTAAATCCACATACAGTTGTTAGAAATAATAGAGAAATATCTTGTATACTTTACTCAGTTTCCCCAAATGATAATATTTTTGCAAAACTATAGTCCAATATCACAATCAGGGTATTAATACTAATACAATCCATTCCCATCTTATTCAGATTCCCAGTTTTACTTGTACTCATTGCTGTTCGTGTCACCTCTGTAGTTTCGTGTATCCATCATCACAGTCAACTATTATTCAACAATTCCAACCCACAAGGCTCTCTCCTGTTATAACCACACAAACTTCCCTGCACCCTGACCCTCACGCCAAATCCCTGGCAACCACTAATCTGGTTTCCATTTACAAAATGTTGTCATTTCAAGAATGCTATATAAATGGAATCGTATGATTATATACACCTTTTGGGTTTGGCTTGTCATACTCGACATTTTTTCTTGGAGAGTCATCTAATCTGTTGCAAGTATCAATACTCCACTCCCTGTTGCTGAGTAGCATTCCAGGGTATAGATGTAGCACAGTTTGCTTAACTATTCACCTGTCGAAGGACCTCTGAGCCAGTGAAGGACAGATTTTGGCTATTATGAATAAAGCTGCTGTAGACATCTGTGTACAGGTTTTTCTGTGAACAGTTTTTCTTTCTCAGGGGGTAAATGCTCAGGAATGCAACTGTTGCGTGGTAGTTACTTGTTTAGTTTTTACAGAAACTGTCAAACTGTTTTCCAAAGTGACTATACCTGGGGCTGGGCACAGTGGCTCACGCTTGTAATCCCAGCACTTTAGGAAGCTGAGGCAGGAGGATCACTTGAGGTCAGGAGTTCGAGACCAGCCTGGCCAACGTGATGAAACCCCGTCTCTACTAAAAATACAAACATTAGATGGGCGTGGTAGCGGGTGCCTGTAGTCTCAGCTACTCGGGAGGCTAAGGTACGAGAATCGCTTGAACCTGGGGGGCAGAGGTTGCAGTGAGCCGAGATAGTGCCACTGCACTCCAGCTTGGGTGACAGAGTGAGACTCCATCTCAAAAAAAAAAAAAAAAAAGAACCAACCACCAAAGTGACTGTACCTTTTCCCATTCTCAACAGCAATGTATGAGTAATGTGTTTTTCCACATCCCTGCCAGAATTCGGTGGTGTTGCTATTTCTTATTTTAGCCATTCCTTTAGGTAAGTAGTGGTATCTTGTGATTTTGATTTGCATTTCCCTTATGACTACTGGTGCTGCGTATCTTCTTAGGGGAGAGGTGTTATGCGTGGGAATGGTATGGTACATGGGAGCGTCAGAAATGTCAAGTGAAGGCGGTCTGAGCCCCTGACAATGGCCACGGAAGGCCTCAGCCAGGCTATGACAGTGAAGGGCCAGAGAGTGGGGGTGTGGGGCTCCAGAGATGCTTTAGAAAGTTGCCAAATGTGGTCACTAAGAAGACACGAAGAAGCATTGCTGAGGAAGAGGGAGGCATCCAAAGTAACTTCCCAGCTCTAACTCAGAGAAAGAAGTCTAGAAATGTTGATTTTTACCTGTGAGACATCCATGTAGCCCACAGGCATCTGGACACAAGCTTTCAAAACAGCGATTGCATCTGGGCTGAATGTATGGATTTGGAAGCTCAGAAGTTTCCCTCACATAAGGTAGCCGGAGGAGTCTGATTGTTTAAACTTCTAGTCTATTGGTTCTCACATGTAGGCCACGGACCAGGGAGTCTAGAGACCATCCTCCCCCCACCCCTGCGCGCCAGACCCACACGCAGATCAAACATTTTCCACAGCACATGAAACACCTCACACACCTAAGCGCGCTTTTTCAGTTGTATGTATGTAAATTGTTATGACTTCACAAATCTATTTTCTAAATTTTTAATTTTAGGGTTTTTTTTTTACGACTACTTTTCAATCAGATCATAAAAGTGCTAAAACCAGTGCGAAAGCGTGCAAAATGTTGACTCCTTTAGAAGTGGCCGTGACTTCCTGCTAGTCGGTCTTCCCAGGGACAGGGGGTCTGGCGGCTCTGAAGTGCCGGCTCTCGGATCCCTCGGTATTATTTTACAGAAACCATCTCCCGCCCGCTGTCCTTCGGGAAGAGACCCTGCCCTTCCTGCCCAGCCCGCCCCCCTCCCCGGGGGTCCCCACCAGTTCCTCCTCCAGCGACAGGTGGCTGCAAGCCTTGCCTTTGAACTCGAGAATCCCTCTCCCCAGCCCATCGCCTCGCAGCAACTCACAGGCCAGAGGGTCGACCCCTCTGGGTTGTGACTGGAGCCCTCCGGGGTGAGGGCACTGCTGGGCCCCCGACCCCCAACCCCCAACCCCGGGTCCTCCGTGCGCTCTGCGCGGGAGCTGCCGGGCGCCCCTTGCCCAGTGCTTGCAGCTCAGCTGCGGAGTTTTGTTGGCAACCGTTAAGAAGATTCGTAAGTTACATTTCCCAAGCCCTTCCCCTCTCCAGGAGCACAACAACCGCATCCCCAGCATCACGAAAACAAGCGCGGCCACCGCGATGTGCGACACGTGGGACCTGGAATCTCAGTGCAGACCGCACTGCAAACGCTCAGCCGCGCCTTTGAGTAAGTTAGACGGCCTGCGGGGGCGTCCGACCAGATAACACAAGGAATGCAGATGCCACCCTTGCCTCTGGTAGGTATTTCACGAGGTTGCTGCTTAATTATAATTCCAAACAAATTGAGGTTGTCCTTTGGAGGCGGGGAGGGAGGACGGGAGGGAGGAAAAAGATAAAGCTGACTTGGCCTCTTCTGTTACCCGAATTGCAATCGCTGATACTTTGTGACATAAAAGTCACAGGTCAAATCCAAGATCTTACTGCAAATCGGCGGGGATTTTTCTCCCAGGAGTATGAGACTGGCCTCTTATCTCCTGATAATACCTCTAGAGTCTCCAGCCCTGAGAATTAGCAAGAATGATGACACAGGGAAGCGACAACGGGGAGCCATCTACCCACCATCACTCTGCATCCATTTAATTGATTCTGTAGTTTTTCAGTTCAGGGTTCCCAGCGCTCCCTACCATGCATTTGTTTTAACCCCAGGGAACATAGTGAAACTTCTTTTTGCTTGTATTTATCTTTTTGCTTTATTTTTGAGTTCCCTAAATTAAAAACCCAATGTCTAGACTCTTGATTATTTAACTTTGGCGGCATACGTTGGCCCCTTAAATAATTTCCCTGGAAACCCATGGATTTTTAAAATGAATATAATCGGAGGAAGCTAGGAAGGAGGGAGGAAGAGGGGGTGAACTGGTAGTTGAGGGGGAATTTTTTTCTTTTTGAACTTATATTTTAGAATCAGAAGTTACATGTGCAGGTTCATTACAGAGATATTTTGTGTGATGCTGAGGTTTGGGGTATGAATGATCCCATCACCCAGGTTCCTATAGTACCCAACAGGTAGTTTTTCAACCCTTGCCTCCCTCCGTCCCTTCCCTATCTAGTAGTCTACAGTGTCTTTTGGTCCCAACTTTATGTCCTTGTATACCCGATATTTAGCTCCCATTTATAACTGAGAACATGTGGTATTTGGTTTTCTGTTCCTGTGTTAGTTTGCTTAGGATAATGGCCTCCAGCAGCAACCATGTTGCTGCAAGGGACATGATTTTGTTTTCCGGTTTTTGGTTTTTGGTGTTTTTTGAGATGGAGTCTCACTCTGTCGCCCAGGCTAGAGTGCAATGGCTTGATCTCGGCTCATGGCAATCTCCGCCTCCCTGGTTCAAGCGATTCTCCTGCCTCAGCCTCCCGAGGAGCTGGGATTACAGGCGCATGCCACCATACCCAGCTAATTTTGTATTTTTAGTAGAGACAGGGTTTCACCATGTTGGTCAGGCTGGTCTTGAACTCCTGACCTCAGGTGATCTGCCCGCCTTGGCCTCCCAAAGTGCTGGGATTACAGGCACAAGCCACCACGTCTGGTCTATGATTTTGTTTTTTTATGACTATAGTATTCCATGGTGTATATGTACCACATTTTCTTCATCTAATCCACCACTGATGGGCACCTATGTTGATTCCATGCTTTTGTGATTGTGAGGAGTACTACAGTGAACACACAGGTGCATGTGTTCATTTGGTGGAATGATTTATTTACCCTTCGATCTATACCCCATAATGGGATTGCTGGGTTGAATGGCAGCTCAACTCAGTTCTTTGAGAAATCTCCAAACTGATCTCCACAATGGCTATACTCATTTACACTCCCACCAACAGTGTATAAATGTCCCGTTTTCTCCACAGCCTTGCCAACATCTGTTATTTTTTGGCCTTTTAACAAAAGCCAATCAGACTGGCATAAGATGGTATCTCATTGTGGTTTTGATATGCATTTCTCTGAAGATTAGAGATGAGCATTTTTTCGTATGTTTGTTGGCTACCTGGCTGTCTTCTTTTGAGAAATGTCTGTTCATGTCCTTTGCCTACTTTTTAATGGGGTTATTTGTTTTTTGATTTTTAATTTGTTTACACCCTTACTTTTCCTCTTCACCTTTCCCTCCAAATCTGCTCAAGCCTCTAGATCACAGGACCCTCTCCTGCACCAAGGCAGCTTCTCCTGTGAGCTGAATGGTGCCTCCTGTCCACAGTCCAGCCAGCCCCACCCAAGGGGACACCCACCTGAATTTGGCAGCACTGCCTCCTCGTTAGGGCAGTGCCACAGGAGTCCTGGTTCCTCCACAGCTCAGCTAAGGAAAGGGCCTCCCCAGCATTTGAAGTGAGTTCAGGCTTCACATCCTTTGAGGGCTTTATTCTTTGGGGCACACTGCAAAAGTCAATTTTCCATTAAAACAGAACATCACAGTTACATGAAAAGCTTATCTTTTAAAGCAGTAGATCTAATGATCGGATGATTTCACAGATAACAGGGAAAAAATTGGAAAGACAAATATGCATTTGCAAGCTTTTTACTTTACCAAGAAAGGATATTTTTAGCTGGACACAGTGGCTCATGCCTGAAATCCCAGCACTTTAGGACGCTGCGGTGGGGAGGTCACTTGAAATCAGGAGTTCGAGACCAGCCTGGCCAACATGGTGAAACCCTGTCTCTTCTAAACATACAAAAAGATTAGCTGGGCATGGTGGTGGGTGCCTATAATCCCAGCTACTTGGGAGGCTGAGGAAGAAGAATCGCTTTTATCTGAGAGGCAGAGGTTGAGGTGAGCCGAGATTGTGCCACCGCATTCCAGCCTGGGTGACACAGTGTGAGACTCTTTCTCCAAAAAAAAAAAAAAAAAAAAAGGATATTTTTACAACAACAACTTTCTACTATCACCATCATTTCTTTCCTTCTTTTCTTTTTTTTTTTTCTTTTTTGAGACAGAGTCTCACTCTGTCGCCCAGGCTGGAGTGCAGTGGCACGATCTCCGCTCGCTGCAAGCTCTGCCTCCTGGGTTCACGCCATTCTCATGCCTCAGCCTCCAGAGTAGCTGGAACTACAGGCGCCCACCACCACGCCCGGATAATTTTTTGTATTTTTAGTAGAGATGGGGTTTCACCTGTTAGGCAGGATGCTCTCTATCTCCTGACCTTGTGATCTGCCCGCCTCGGCCTCCCAAAGTGCTGGGATTACAGGTGTGAGCCGCCGCGCCCGGCCTCATCATTTCTTTTCAGAAAGAATACTTGAACTCATGCACACAGTCATGCTTGCTCGTGACTATGCATGCTTGTGTACATATGCACACACACACACACACACACACAAACCCTCAGAGTAAAGTGTAAAGAACAGCCCTTTCACTGACAATATAGAGCTTCCTGGAAAGCCGATCACTGTTTAAGAGCACTGGCTTGGGGGTATCAGTCCCCTCCAATAGCCGTATACGGGGACCTAGCTTGCATCCCCACCTTCTCTCACCAAAGATGCGTGTGTCTCAGACCCCAGTCTCCTGCTGTGAACTTCTCCAGTAAATGTACATAAGAATGAACCAACTCCTCTGCAAGTCACACCTTCCTGAAAAACAAGAGCAGAAAAATTAAAGACTAACAACAAAAATATTGGTTTTGCTATTTGACCATTGTTAACTACCTCCTAAATGTGGATTTCCATACTCAGTCTAAGTCCGAAGCTGTTGATTCTATCTTGCTGATGATAGAGGTTTGGCCCAAAGCTTGGCTGGCCCTGTGATGTGGCCTGCTCCAGTGTTAACTGTAGAAGGAAATGCTTTTGCTTGTATCTTATGATGAGGCCTAAATCACTCCAGATGTCCTTCAAAGACCCAGGAAGGCGTCTCCCCAACTAGTCGACAATGCTTTGGGTGCTCAATAAATACCCATGTAATTGGTTGGCTTTGGTCAGCTCTGAGCAGTTCTGCAGAATGGAGAAATGGATGCTTTCATTCTGATTAAGGTGCCGATGCCTAAGTTGTATGCCAAGCAGGAGATTCCCCATTGATATTCAGAAGCAATTTGTAAGGGTTTGGAAGCTTTTGAGAGGGGTGCACCAGTGACTGGGATTGTATAAAGCCCGGCCTCTTAGTCACTGTTGACTTTTCTTCACACAGGTTCCTCACTCCCCAGCAGCCAATTTGTATTCTAATGGTGAGGAAGGAGAGGGCCTCTTGGGAGCTTAGAGTGCATGGCAAGAATCAATTTCCCTCATTCTTGCAAATGTTCTCCCACCTGAATGTGAGTCTCTGAGGATGAAAGAGGAAACCCACAACCAAGAATAACGCGTGAAGATGATGCACTTGTTTTAAAAAAAAAGAGTCAAGGAGAGGAACAAAAGAATTAAATACAATAAATAGAAGAAAAATGTTCAACACCATTGGTAATTTTTTAAAACATGAATTGATACAACAAGGTGATGTTTTTAGTGCATCCAATTGGCGAAATAAAAAATGATAATAGTCCTTTTCCGAGGGCCTGGGGAACCTGGCACTCTCATGCCCCATCAGAGGACATAAAAACAATCGCAGTTTCCCTAGAAGTCAGTTTTGCTTCATATATCAAATCTCAGAAGTAGACTATCCTTTAACTCAATTATTTCACATGTATAAATGTATTCTAGGAAATAATGAAGAATGTGCAAAGACGTCTCTATATAAGGATATTCACTAAATATTCAACAGTAGGAAGTTGTTTACATTGGTTATGGTATCTCTAAGTAACGGAATACTGTGAGCATATAGTAATTGTGTATTCGTTGAAGTGGAAAGAAGTTCAAAATACACAAATTTTGAAAGGGTTACAAGCAGTAAAGTTACATATATTTTTTAAATTAACTCAGTTCATTCAAAAAGTATTCCTAAGCAAACAGGATATATCAGAGATCATGATAGGCAGTTCCCTGCTTTTATAAAGATTGCATTTATTGGGGTGATGGGGTCTGGGAATTGGGTAACAATAAATAAGTATATTAGTGAGAAAACTATAAAATTGTGTTAATGGCTGTGTAGAGAATTAAAGTAGGCTGACATGATAGAGGTCATTCTAAGATTTTATACTGAAGTGTGGATTACTAAAAGCACAAAGTGTCAAGATTTCTCCAGGAAGGGAAAATAGTCGTGCAAGGCCCTGAGGCAGGAGCAAGATTTAAATGACATATTTATATACAGCTGGACCACGTGGCTAAAGCAAAGTGGAAGAGGGGAAGAGTGGCAGATGCAGTCAGGGAGGGGAGGTCACATTGCATGGGGCTTGGTAAACCAGGGTAAGGAGCTACGTTGCTGTAGGAAGACACTACAGGTCTCAAACAGGAGACATATCTCATTAATGTTTCTAAACTACACTCTTGCTCTTGTGTGAAAGGATGGATTTGAGAGCATAAGAATGAAGGCAGAGGGACCAGTCAGTCATCAGTCCAGAGAAGGCTCAAAGGTGACCTGGACTAGGGAAGGAGGTACAGGAGAGAAACAGACGCAGTCAGGATTTATTTTGGAGTTAGTACCAGCGGTTTTTGCTAATGGATTGAGGGATCCTCAAATTCCCTCCTCTTTCCTCCTTTTGCCTTCAAATTCCAGTCCTTCCCTACAAAGGTCCATCTATAGTTCTTGCCTTTGGGTTCTCTGAGATGACCTGGACCTCAAATTAAATCTCCCTTTTCTCAAGCTAACTCAAGCTGGTTTTCATTTCTTGCAACCATGACTAGGGTATCAAGCGCCTGTTGTGTTACAATCCTCCCAGTTGCTACTTAAGGAAGGCACAGCAGTTGAAGCAAGCCATGGTCAGAGAGATGAGGCAGCTTGTCCAATTTAAAATGGCAGAGCAAGGATTCAAACCCACGTCTTCGGGTCTAGAGCCAGCACTTCCTCTTCTATGCCATGCTAGATCAACGAGATGCACCCAGCTTCTAGTTGTCTACCAAATATTGCTAGTTGTCCACAAAATCTAAGCTCCCTTGTTTCATAACAGTGAAACAATGGCTGCCCAAGTGCATTCATTTCCCAGCCTCCCTTTCAGCTAGATGTGCACATATGACTTATCTCTAGTGGAACAGGAGAGGAAGTGAGGATGCAGGAAGAGCTCTGTTTCCTCCACACCCTTTACCTTTCCTACAGGGTACAACCCAGGCTTGGCAGTAACACAGCTTAAATTATGCAGATCACAATAATTGTGGATTATTGTGGAACAATGACTAATAAGGAATGTGAATCCCTGAATGACCACATGGAGCTGAATCTCCCACCAGTCTCAAAAGCTCACCCTGGACTGTTGCAATTGAAATTACTGGACTGTTACATGGGAAATACATAAACTTTAGTCATGTTATTGTTGGGTCTCTTTGTTGTAGCAGTCCAGCTTTACCCTAACTAATATACAACCTCAACATGATCTACATATTTAAAAATACTAGTGGCCTCTTTTGTTAAAAAATAATTGAGCCTCTCAAGCATATCCTCCAGACATTGGGTAGATCCTTGAGTATCCCCATTGCTATTCACAGCTGAATTTGTCTAATCTGTAGAATAGACTCAATGCCTGGGTACTCTCTTAGGAGAACCTTTAAAACCTACTGTTGGTTGGAAACCAAACAAAAGGACCTCCATGCATGAGTTAAGAGAATTTATTTATATCAGCCAGTGAGATCTCTTCCAAAGGGCTCGAACTTTGGTGACCACCCTAAGATCCCCGGCAGCAGGTGCGACATAGTCACTTCCTGGAACCTCATCTGAGTGCTTTAGGAAATCCAGTGTCTCCCAGAGCTTCCCTGTGATTCACAAGGTGGGCAGAGCCCACTAGAAGAACAATGCACCAGCAGAGCTTCTCTATGGACAGTGCATTGTCCATAGTGCATTGACTGGAGGTGACAGTAAAACATTCATACTCCACTAGCTTTGGCAGTGCTGCAGAAAGTGGGGTACAAGCTTGCTCCCCAAAGTGTTTCTCCATCAAGCCTAGCAGGAGAGGTGAGGAGACAGTAAGGAAAATGAGCCACATGCCTAGTGGAAAATGCACTGGTTTTGGATTCAGGTGGACACGGATTCTAATCCTGACCCTACCACTTGTTCATCCGTTCACTTAGCTTTTGGAACCTCAGTTTCCTAGAAAATGGGAATACTCCTACCCACCTCATACAGTGGTCATGAGGACTGAGACAGAGTCTATGATATATATAGAAAGAGTTGGCAGGGAAGGAGCACAGTCAATAGCAGCAAAACAAATTCCAAACTGATCCAGCCTTGATATAAAGAAGTTGGCAAGCCTTGCCCTCCCTGCCAAGCCACCATGGAGGGAGCGCGTGTGCCGGCTGGCCCCAAGCTCTCTCAGTTGTCAAGGACAGGCTTCTGTGGGTGCTGTTATGGGGCCGGGAGATGTGCTGGCTGACCACATCCCAGCTGTTCTGCCGCTGTGGTTACCCAAACCCTGCAACTATGTTCATGTCTAAACCAGTCAGCAAATCACACAGTCAAAGCCTCATGGAAAAGTCCGCTTTCTGGTCACCCTTTTCTCTTGTCCAAATTCATGAAACAACCATGAAAAATGTGTTTGCTTTCTATTCCTGTGGCTGATAGTTTATTGAATAACAACAACAACAAAATCTTTTTTTTTTTTTTTTTGCCTTGATTATGGTCCTTACCACGACGTAGCAAATGACTGGCCTGTGGGAGAAAAGGCTGAAGAGAAACGTAATGAATTAACTAAGTCTTCTTTTCTTTTCATGGGCCCAAGCACTGGGTTTTTGGCTTAAATGCATGTACATACTATCATATATGGAAAATCAGGTGATTTACTGGGTATGATTTTGGCGCTCCCTCTCATGCTGAGGCCATGATGGTGGGTCCAGTCCTATGGCTGGTCTGATCATCCACCCTAACCCTTTTAAGCTTTTCCTTGTGATGTGACCGTTGCCACTTACCACCTCTGCCACTTTGATACTCTTCCATTTCCCACTTCTGCAAAGCGTTTTGTTTTTTTTTTTTTTTTTTGAGACGTTGTCTTGCTCTGTCGCCCAGGCTGGAGTGCAGTGGCGTGATCTTGGCTCACTGCAACCTCCACCTCCCGGGTTCAAGCAATTCTCCTGCCTCAGCCTCCCGAGTAGCTGGGACCACAGGCACTTGCCACCACGCCCGACTAATTGTTTGTATTTTTAGTAGAGATGGGGTTTCACCGTGTTAGCCAGGATAGTCTCGATCTCCTGACCTCATGATCTACCTGCCTCGGCCTCCCAAAGTGCTGGGATTACAGGCGTGAGTCACTGCGCCCAGCTTCTGCAGAGCATTTGAGACTTCCAGCAGCCCTGTACTTCCCCTGTCCTCTTAGCACCCTCTCATGCTCTCAATAACATTGTTTCAAGATTAGTAGAATCTGACCAGGCACAGTGGCTCATGCCTGTAATCCCAACACTTTGGGAGGCCGAGGCGAGTGGATCATCTGAGGTCAGGAGTTTGAGACCAGCCTGGCCAATATGGAGAAACCCCATCTCTACTAAAAATACAAAAATTAGCCAAGTGTGGTGGCACGCACCTGTAATCCCAGCTACTCGGGAGGCTGAGGCAGGAGAATCGCTTGAACCCGGGAGGCAGAGGTTGCAGTGAGCCGAGATTGTGTCACTGCACTCCAGCCTCAGCAACAGTGAGAGTCCATCTCTAAAAAAAAAAAGAAAAAAAAATTAGTAGAATCTTCCAATCTTCCAATCTTCCAAGCTAGGGGGCTCATGCCTGTAATCCAGCACTTTGGGAGGCCAAGATGGGTGGATTGCTTGAGCTCAGGAGTTTGAGACCAGCCTGGGCAACACCGCAAAACCCTATCTCTACAAAGATTAGCCAGGCATAGTGGCACACACCTGTAGTCTCAGCTACTCAGGAGGCTGAGGTGGGAGGATCACCTAAGCCTAGGAGGTCAAGGCTACAGTAAGCGGTGATCACACCACTGCATTCTGGCCTGGGTGACAGAGGAAGATCCCATCTCAAAAAAAAAAAAAAAAAAAAAAAGATGAGTAGAATCTTCTAGCTAGTCTTCTGCCTTCTGTTTCTCTAAATCATTTTCCATTAGACCTCCCTAAAGTGCAGCTCCACTTACATTATTCCTCTGCTCCATAACCTTCAATGGCTCCCTATTGCTCACTCTGCAGCCAAGGTGCTCCATAAGATGGCCCTACGTTATCAATTTGTTTAATACAGTTGCTGCCTCAGCATCCACTTTTAGGCTCAACGTAAATTGTTGGAAACTCAGTTGTACCCCGTCACCTTTGGGTGAGTTAAAACTTCCCCTCCCTATGTGGTTGTGTGCAACATGGCCTTATGGCTCCTCATCTCACTGACACAGAACCCAGCTCCCCCCACAGCTGCTGATCAGGATAAAACCTATTGATCAATACCAGAGTCATGTAAATAAGATCTCCCCTTAGAGCATGTTTTCTTTTTTCTTTTTTTTTTTTTTTGAGATGGAGTTTTGCTCTTGTTGCCCAGGCTGGAGTGCAGTGGCTCAGTCTCGGCTCACTGCAAACTCTGCCCTCCGGGTTCAAGCAATTCTCCTGCCTCAGCCTCCCAAGTAGCTGGGACTACAGGCACGCGCCACCATGCCAGCTAATTTTTGTATTTTTAGTAGAGGGGGTTTCACCATGTTGGCCAGAATGGTCTTGATCTCCTGACCTCATGATCTGCCCACCTCAGCCTCCCAAAGTGCTGGGATTACAGGCGTAAGCCACCATGCCCAGCCACGTTTTCTTTAAACTCACCAATCCACAACCCCATAGGGAAAGCCTAGGAAATAACACCCATGGACCTAAATAAAGGCCTGGTCCCACAGATCCTCTCTCTTTCCTCCTGCCCCTCACCAGCTAGTTGAGCTCCCAGTCACCTCCAGACTTCCCCTGGGCCTCCCATAGGCACCCCTAACCTCTCCAGGAGCTGTAAGAATTTTCTTCTGCTTCACGCATGTGGGCGTCACCTCCTCATTGTGTCTCACCTGAATGATACACCTGCACCCAACTTTCCCCTGCCAGGGCTTTCCTGGAGTGGCTATCTTGGCTTTTGGCCACTCTTAATAGACCAAATTAGAAAGAAACCATTAAAACAAAAATCACATGCTGGGACCGGGGGCTCACACCTGTAATCCCAGCACTTTGGGAGGCTGAGGCGGGCAGACCATGAGGTCAGGAGATCAAGACCATCCTGGCCAACATGGTGAAACCCAGTCTCTACTAAAAATACAAAAATTAGCTGGGCATGGCACACGCCTAGTAATCCCACTACTCGGGAGGCTGAGGCAGGAGAATCGCTTGAGCCCGGGAGGCAGAGGTTGCAGTGGGCTGAGATCATGCCACTGCACTTCAGCCTGGGCAACAGAGCAAGACTCTGTCTCAGAAAAAAAAAAAAAAAAACACAACAATTGGCACTGTGAGCAGGGTGCGTGGCCATGACCACAAAGGGCAGGAAAGAATGCCTTTCGCCTGCTCCCGCTCACTAGCCATGTGGCTGACCCCATCTGAGGAGGCCCCAGGGCTCGCTAGCGTGGGTCCCCACTGCTGTATGCTGCAGCCTGTGGTCTTTGCTGAGTGTTGCCAAGACTCCCCTCCCTAAGTTGGGTGGGTCCTAGAAATTCCAAATGGTTCTTGGGATGCCCCCCTCTGCCAACGGACCCCATGCTCAATTGCCAGTCTTAATAGGACACTCCCCTGAGTGGGAAGTTCTGGTCAGGGTTCTATTGGCTACATTCAGAAGGCCTGATGGCTTGTTACTGAGAAGCAGAAGGGGGTCACCTCCGCCCTGGAGCTGTCAGGTGGACACTGGGCCAGCACAAAGGCCTAGCAGGGTGCAAAAGGGAGGCCCACACTCTGACTACCCACTGAGTTGGGGAGGCAGTATCTAGGGAGGTCACTAGGCTTCCCAGACTGACAACAAAGACTTCCCAGACTGACAACAAAGTGTCCCCTTCATGTCCCCTTCATGTAGGTGACGGCAGTCACTAGCAGCAGCTCTGCTGGCGTCTGCAAGCCCTATATTGCTTCGTTCCCTTGCTTCTGTCACTCTTCATTGCCCCCTGACCCTAATGAGGTCAACCGGGACACCCTAAGAGGGAGCTGGCTGCCTACAAATGGTCCTGATGAGAAACACAAATGGAGGCCACTTTTCACCACAAGGGCCAGTTAGGACCAGCAGGAGCACATCAGGTCAACATCTAAAAACAAAGGAAAAAAATGTTTTTTTTTTTTAGCTGCCTAAAAATATATGCCATTCTAAAGATTTTGCTTAATGAAGAAAAGAAAGGGAAAGGGACTGCTGTGGTGTGAATGTGTCCCCCAAAGTTCATGTGTTGGAAACTCAATCCCCAATGCAACAGTGTTGGGAGGTAGGACCTTAAAGACATGATTGAGCCTTGTGGGCTCTGCCCTCATAAATGAATTAATGCCATTGTCATGGGAATGGACTTGTTATTGTGGAGGTGGGTTCCCTACAAAAGGAGTTCAGCCTCCTTCCCCACACTCAGACACCCTCTCACCACGTGATGCCTTCTGCCATATTATGACACAGCAAGAAGGCCCTGACCAGATGCAGGCCCTCAGTCTTGGACTGCCCAGCCTCCAGAACTATAAGAAATAAATCTCTGTTCTTCGTAAACTAAGCAGTCTCAGATCTTCTGTTATAGCAGCACAAAACAGACTAAGGCAGAAACTGATCCTCATGCAGGAAGGGGGCATCCCAGAGAGAGGCCACTGCCTAGAAGCACCAGCCCCTTACTCCCTGCCCTCTGCATCCTCTCATCAACTAGAGGCAGAAACAAAGACTCTCAGCTTCTGGTGGCCTAAGCCTAAAACAAAATAAAACAAAAGGTAGTGAGTGGGAATGCTGCCACTTAAAAGAAAAGGTAGGGAGGTGGGAATGCTGCCACTTTAAAGAAAAGGTAGGGGGGTGGGAATGCTGTCAATTAAAAAAAATGTATGTACCAAGTCAATGCTAGGTCTAGCAAACATAATGAAAGCTCTAGACCATTTATTGATTTAAAAACAAACTCTCCTAGATACGATGGAGAAGAGAATTAAAAGTAATTAAATAAGTTGTATATATATATAAAAAATATTTTAATATGAATATATAATAAATAAATTCTGTAGTATATGTATAATATATAACTACATTAAAACAAGTTACTATGAGGCCAGGCGTGGTGGCTCACACCTGTAATCCCAGCACTTTGGGAGGCTGAGGAGGGTGGATCACCTGAGGTCAGGAGTTCAAGACCAGCCTGATCAACATGGAGAAACACCGACTCTACTAAAAATACAAAAGTAGCCAGGCATGGTGGCGCATGCCTGTAATCCCAGCTACTCGGGAGGCTGAGGCAGGAGAATCACTTGAACCCAGGAGGGAGAGGTTGCGGTGAGCCAAGATTGCGCCACTGCACTCCAGCCTGGGCAACAAGAGCAAAACTCCATCTCAAAAAAAAAAAAAATGGGGGCCGGGCGCGGTGGCTCACACCTGTAATCCCAGCACTTTGGGAGGCCGAGGCGGGTGGATCAGGTCAGGAGATCGAGACCATCCTGGCTAACATGGTGAAACCCCGTCTCTACTAAAATTACAAAAATTAGCCAGGCGTGGTGGTGGGCGGCTGTAGTCCCAGCTACTCGGGAGGCTGAGGCAGGAGAATGGCGTGAACCCAGGAGGTGGAGGTTGCAGTGATCTGAGATCGTGCCACTGCACTGCAGCCTGGGTGACAGAGTGAGACTCCATCTCAAAAAAAAAAAAAAAAAGTTACTATGATTTGATACAATTGATCCAATTGGAAATTCAAATTGTATATATAAATGTATATACTAAATAATTTATATAACAAAAATATTTCAAAGGGCATGGATTGGCTTTTGTGCTTCTACAACACAGGTTCTCACTTGACTTTAACATTTGCTAAAATGTACCAATTGGCAAAATTCCTGGGCTTAGTCAATACTGGGGCTCAAATCATAGTTACACCTGGAGATCTCAGTAAATTTAAACACTCTGCCTCTACCATCTTAAAAAATAGCTACATATAAAATAGAGAAAAATAAATATGCCTCACTTTAACTGTAGCCTTGCCTAAATTTCCTATAGTCATGCACCCATTGCTGTAATATAGTCTATATTAAGCATAGATACTCTGATACAATAAATAATAAATTAAGCCGGCATGGCGGCTCATGCATGTAATCCCAGCACTATGGGAGGCCAAGGTGTGAGGACTGCTTGAGCCCAAGATTTCAAGACCAGTCCAGGCAACATGGCAAAACTCCATCCCTACCAAAGATACAAAAATTAGCCGGGCATGGTGGCACGTTCCTGTAGTCCCAGCTACCCAGGCTAAGGTGGGAGGATCACTTGAGCCCAGGAAGTTGAGGCTGCAGTGAGCCGTGATCATGCCACTGCACTCCAGCCTGGGTGACAGAGTAAGACCCTGTCTCAAAAAAATAATAATAATAATTGTAAATTAAAGTAAGTTTTTGGCACTTACAAATTGGCTTGATAAAATAAAATCCCATGAACCTCCAGTTAAGACGGTTAATTTACAAAGACCTAATGTAAGTTAAATCAGGATCTTCAAGGATCCAAACTTACTATATACAGCCTAATTAATAAAGGGGTAGTGATCCCCACTGTTCCTCCATTTGACAGCCACTTTTGCCTGTTCTTAAATGTAGAAAAAATTAAGGGTGCCTCATAGTGGATTACTACAACCTTTACACCATGTTCCTATTCGTTACGGCCTCCATACCCAATTCCCAATACTAAAACTGATTCTAGTCAATGACTGGTGAATATTGAGCTCTTATACATTTGGCTACCATGTTCAGTTCTGGTCCTGTTTCAACAGCCTCTCAGATGCAGTTTGCCTCCACCTCCAAAAGGGCACAACACACATTTTCCAGGCTACCCATAGGGCACCTCAAGGGCTTTGTCATGACACACAGTCTCTGAAGACAGGATCTTAAGGACATCCACCTTCTCTGGGAGCACAGGCATGACATTACATTGAGGAGATCCTCCTCCAAGAAGGCTCATTTGACACACTTGTAAGGACGTGTAAGTCCAGTACCTCTTAGTACTTTTGAGGTTCTGGTGGCAACATATTCCTCATTTATATATTTTACTTATAAATTAAAATCAACAGGCACTCTCACTAGCACCTTCAAAAATAAAAGGTAGGCCGGATGTGGTGACTCACACCTGTAATCCCAGCACTTTGGGAGGCCGAGGTGGGCAGATCACCTGAGGTCAGGAGTTCAAGACCAGCCTGGCCAATGTGATGAAACCCCATCTCTACTAAAAATACAAAAAAAAAAAAAAAAAATAGCCAGGCATGGTGGCAGGCACGTGTAATCCCAGCTATTGGGGAAACTGAGGCAGGAGAATCGCTTGAACTCAGGAGGCAGAGGTTGCAGTGAGCTGAGACTGTGCCACTGCACTCCAGCCTGGGTGACAGAGTGAGACTCTGTCTCAAAAAAATAATAATAATAAAATAAAAAATAAAAGGCTTTGGCAACCTCTTCTCATGCTTCATGGTGTCTACGGACCACTTATGATGGCCATTGGTTGCCCCACAACTTCTGACAGCAAAAATTGCCCCTCTTTGCCTTGTCCTATATTCCACTAAAACAGCCAACTGCTGGCTACCCTCTGGGTTCTCCTGCAAACAGAGGCTCTCACAGTCCCTGAGACTGTGACTCTGCATTCCCAACTTCCTGTTATGCTGTGGGTCATGGAAACTGTACCCCCACAAGCTCAGCACAGCTATAATGGCATCCCTAAGACAGGACGGATCAAAACCTGGGCCCCCTGGCATATTCCACCTACAGGAAGGGGTGCCTTCCTTGTTCTCAGCCCCTTTCCATACGTCAGAGGGTTGGAAGAGGTCACCCCTTTTACAGAGCCCTTGGCTACCTGAAAGCTCATGAGATTCCCTGAGTGAACAGTAATGGGAGTTTGTAGACTGTACAGATGGCACTGCTGACCATCCTATGTGGTGGAACTTGGTGGAATGTTACTGCTTCCCATCCCTTAGCTAAGATGTCCCTGATAAAGGACGGGACCCAAGAAACAGACTTGGCCAAGCTTCAGGGAGTCATCTTGGCCCTGGATGCCCTGGCCAACAAATGGTCAAATTGATTAGAAACTATCAGGTCATTCTCTAGAAATTGTCCCCTTCAAGGTAAAGAGCTCTGGGATATTTTTGCCTCACAGATACCCAAAAGATATCAAAATCACACACTTCCACATATTCTAAGGCCACACTATAAGGCCTTTCCAGAACACTTTATTCCCTTCAAAGTTACAGACATCACTGGTAGTAACCAAAACACATTTTACTTCTTAGAATACACCATGATGCTGGGCTCTTGAGAAAGGCATTCACTAGAACTTTCATGCCCCTGACAGGTCCCTGATAACCAGTTTAACTCCAAGACACAGTGATGTTTTCAAATAACCTCTTTTCCAATTCCAGTCCAACACATAAATCACTAAAATTCTCTATCTTGCCCCAGGCATTGACCTACTTTTTATAAGTCTTCTGTCTTCTATCTTACCCCCATCCCATAAGACTGAGGGAACATGCTCTCCTAGAACTCATTTACTGTAGACCAACAGGCAGGCAGCTGCTCATCTGATACAGAACCCACTTAAAATTAAACTTCCACCAAAACCAAACCAAACAGAAGCCCTGCCAGGGAGAGCTGCACACGTCTGCTGACTGCTGATCTTATTACTACTGCTTTGGATACTTTCACTGGTTTACAGTCCGGAGGTCTACAGCATCCATTCCAGGGGACACCCACTGAAAAAAGAGACCCCAGTCCCACATCCCAGACAACATCACCCTAGCCCAAAATCCAACTGCTGGAAATGACAGTGCCTCAGATAACATTGCTCCAACTCAAGACTTTAGTCGATGCTGGAGATGACCTCACGTTCTGTGCCAGACATGACTTCGCCTCTTACAGTGAAACCTCCACCCGGCAGTGCTTGCCAATGGATTGCCTCTCCTAAGGCACACGATGGACACAGAGCATCTTTTGCTTTTCTTCCTGAACTCTCTGCGTGCTTGGCCCACAATCCTGGTATTTTCCTTGCTCTCTGCTCAAATGTACATCCCCATACTTTCCTTTTTCAAGGCAAATCTGGCACTGGTTATGAAAAGTAAGAGAGATGATTACTTTCCCAGGAGGCACCTGCCTCATATCAGTCAACCCCTTGACCTCCCGAGGAGAAGACCACCTGGCTGCCCTCTCCCACTAACCACTTCCAGCCTTCTACAACAACTCCCTGCCTTGCATCTCCAACCCACAGCCACCATTCCTCCTGGTTACACACAATACCACTAATCTTTACACATACTTTACTAAATTATCAGTTCATAATCTCCAACAACATAACTGCCCTACACTAATGTTTAATTCGCTGGTTAAATGATCGCATCCCCCTTGCAGTCGGTATCTCCACCACTCAGACTACACCTGGCTTCTATTTTTTAAAATGACACAAGGCACCAGCACCACGAGAGGAAGAGTCATACCTTTGTTTAATCTACGTGCTGCCTCAGCACCCATTTTTAGGGCTGACATATGTTGTTGGAAACCCAGCCGTACCCCGCCACCTTTGACCTAGAGGAAACGTTTCCTCTTCATGTGGCTGTGTGTGATATGGCCAGTGTGTTCCTCATCTCATTAACCCAGAACCCAACACCTCCCACAGCTGCTGCTCACAATAAAACCTAATGGCCAATGCCAGAGTCATGCAAATAAGTTGCCCCCTTCACACATTTTTTAAAACTAGCCAATCCACAACCCCCTCAGGAAAGCCTAAGGGATAATACCCATAAAACTTAATAAAGGCACGGCCAGCAGGTTCTCTCTCTCTCTTTGTCTCTCCCTGTCTCTCTCTCTCTCTCACTCCCTCCTCTCCCAGCTGTTTGAGCTCCCTGCAATCTCTAGACTTCCCCTTCAGCCTCCTGTTGGCACCCCTAACCTCTCCTGGATCTGTAAGTAACATATTTCTTCTATTTCATGCATTTTACATTCACCTCCTCATTGCGTCTCACCTGAACCACACACCCAAACCTAACTCTTCCCAATCAGGCCTCTCCTACAGTGGCTGTCTTGGCTTATGGCCACTCTTGACAGACCTCAAGACCAAATTAGAAAGAACCCATAACCGTAAGAATCACAACAGCCTGTCCTCCCTCATCTCTCCAGTGCACACATTCCAACCAGACTTGACACTCCCTATTGAATTTGCCCACCTTTTGCCACCTCCATGCCCCTATGCATGCAACCCCCCTGCCTAGGATGCTCTCCCTCCTTCCCTATCAACCACACACTACAATCAGATCCATCAGATGAGCCATCAGTCATCATCTCAAGTGACACCTCTTCCATAAAGACTTTCCTAGTCCTTCCAACTAGCAACAATCCCATCCGTCTCCTAAATCCCAGGACATCAGATTTTGTTTGTCTCTTCTTCCTTTCCACCTTGCAGCGTCAGCTCCAGAGTGTCTCTGGGACCCTCTGAGCTGCAGTCTGGCTGGAAGAAAAGGCCAGAGACTGGCCTTAAGTAGCATTTGCACAAGTGCTGTGTTTTCTTAGAATTCTATGCAGAGGGTTGCTGATGAGGACAGATAATGGAGCTGCTATGCAATGGCCCCTCAATCCTAGCCACCGAGGCCCATTTACTCCTTCTTTCTCCCACCAGACTGCAAGCATCTAAGGACAGAGGCTGTGTGCCTCAGGTCAGCACCCTCGGCAATGTCGAGCCCAGTGCCTGACATGGAGGAGCGCTTGACACAAATGCCTCTGGGAGGCATCCCTGCTGGAAGGAAACACAGCTTCTTCTGGTCTGTGCAGAACAAGTAAGTCCTAGCACCTACTGCCGGCTCTTGGCTCACTAAAGCCAAGGGTGGGAGTCAGTCAGTCCTTCCTCAGTAGGTTCCGAGGACAGTTGCTGACTTGCTCTTTCTTTAAGGTGCCTTTTACTTTTGAACCTGAATTTTTCTAGAAAAATGTAATGGGCAGGGCACCCAATCCAAAGGGATGGCCCCCAGTGGCAACCCTGAGTGAAAAGTAAGGCCAATTCACTGTCACATTGCTTTGTCAATTTCACTATGAATCCACGTTCCGAGGATGCACTCTTGCCCAGCAGGCACCACCCCTCACTGGAAACACAGGGACAGTAAATTGCTCCACACCCCAGTAGCACAGGCTTTCCCTGCGCCGGGTGTGGTGCATCCCAGGAGAGCTTTCTCACACCAGGTGGCATCCAGGTGGATCTGGCGATGGCCCAGCAAGCACCTATCCCCCCTCACAAAAGGGAAGAAGAGGAAGAGTGGCCAAGAAGGGGTGGAAACCCCAGTTTTCCTTTATAAATGTGAAGCCGGATTTTAACCTCTCCCTCAGCAACTCTACACATCGGACAAGAAAGAAACTAATATAGATATTAGTCTTGTACTGACTTAGACTTTCACTTACTCCGCCCCTTGTTTCTTAATGGCCTTTTTTTTTTAAACTCTTGAACCTAGGTTAGCCTGTTTCCGGTTCATATTAAGGAATCCAGGCCCTTTGCAGTAAAGAAAGACAAGGATACCCTGGAGCTTTATATTAGGAATGTTTCTAGATTGCTGGTTGAAAGCATGTCCGTTTGTTAATTTGCCCTAAACACACCTCACGGCTTCATTTAAATCTGAGCACTCTGTATTCCAACTGCCTATGCAGGGTTCCAACTTAATCAAGTACTTAATGAGTAGCATTAATATTCGTTGTCTTCTCCACGGGTGCCTGCACTCATCAAGGTAAATAGTTACCGGCTACCTCCACGGCCCTTGGTTGAGCTGAGAATTGTCTGTCCTTATCTAGACAGTGGATTGTTTGTCCCCCACCATGGGAAAACCCTGCTGGTTACTTTCCAAAGGCCTCATTTTAAAAAGACACGTTTCCACTTATAGACCTTTTAAAAATGCCAGGCAATTTGGAAGAACAGTAAGAAATCTATTATCTGCGTGACAGTCATTCAGAGATTCTTGTAGTGTGCCAGGCACCATACTAAGTGCTAGGAATGCAATGATGACTCCAAGGAGTCCTGGTTCCTGCCCTCACGATGCTTATGGTATGGTGGGAGAGGCCAACATGTACGGAAAGGTCACTCTAATGAGCGCATAATTACCGAGTGAGCTCAGTGTTAGGAAGGAAAGGCATGGATGTGAGGACTCCCTAGAGGGTGGGGTAGATGTTGGAGCTGAGCTATGAAAGATGAAGAAATTGGTTATTCACTGAATGTCAGGACACAGAACGTCAGGGGAGGAAGACCACACACACACACACACACACACACACACACACACACACACACACACACACACACACACACACACACACACACACACACACACACACACACACACACACACACACACACACACACACACACACACACACACACACACACACCTACTATTCATAGATGAGGAAACAGAGGCCCAGCAGAGATAGATGACTTGCCTAAGGTCAGAGCTAATTCTAGAAACCCATCTCCAATCCCTTCCTGCTAAACCACTTAATTTTATTTATATCCCAGCTATAGATTATCCAGATATACTTGACAAATAAAACGGAGAATATTGAGTTAAAACCACATCTCTCAAGACCACACGCATAAATAACGATCGTGTTTTAATGCGGACGATACCTTTTCATTTTGCAAATCCAGAGTTCTCATCATATCAAAATTCAAGACAGTTTGTTCTGTAAGAAGGGGAAGGTCATAACCCTGTCTAGAATGTACTGGCAAATCTCTCTAACCGTGCAGTGCTAATTTGGGCCTGAGCTGTGTAACCAGACCGACTTCACGCTCCAGCTGGGGTTTCAGATCCACACACGGCGACTGGGTGGCTCTTTGCTGTTTCACAGCAAGGGTCCTTCCCTGGGCTCCCGGAGCCTCTGGGGATTTACTGCTCCCGACGTGGCCGTGTTCTCGCCACTGTGTGCATGCGCTGAATGTTGAAAACATTCTTTTGAAAAGCCCAGGAGATTCCACTCGCAATCTGTGCGCGTGCATGTAAAAGCGCAGAGACTGGAAAGAACCGCGGCGGAGCACACCCTGACCGAAGGTTACCGCGGGGGAGCCGCGGCCGTGGGAGGGAGTGCGATACGGTCTTTTCACTGTAGACACTCTTGAGTTATGTAAAATTCTACGCAAGAATGTATTCGTGTGTTAGCATGTAATACATATGTATTAGTTTTTTCAAGAAGATTCTTAAACAACAAAATCTCTATAGAACAAAGGTGCGTCTCCGCAGAGCGCAACAGCATTTGTCTTGGATGTAACCGCCTTCTCCAGAAATCTCAGAGGAACGCCCCTCGACCACTGCCTAACTGAAGGACACTGTGCGCTCCACCGCAACCCTGCGGGGGATTCGGAAAGTTGGAGGCGCCCCGGGGAGTCGCCGCACTTGCCGCCCGCGCCCCCTAACCTGAGCATTCAAGGAGTCTTGACTTGGCCGCTGGCGCGCTCCGCACCCACCCAGCCGGTGCTGATGCGGGAGGGTGGGGCCGCGGCGGGGCGGGGCGGGGCAACGCGAGCCCGCACCCCGCTCCTCCCCGCCCCTCCCTGCCGGCCCCGCCCGCGCGCGCCCCCCGCCCGCCGCCCGGGCGCCCGGCCCGCCCCTTCCCCTCGGCGCGCAAACGAACCTCGCGACGCCGCGCTCGGCGGCGGGCGGGGGCCGGGCGAGGGAGGGGGCTGGCCCCGGCCGCCCCACTCTGCAGTTGTCTCCCGAGCGCTGGCTGCGCCGCCCGAGCCGCTGGGTCGGGGAAGCACTGGCCGTTCGCTCCCGGGCCGGCTCCTCCAGGCGCTCGCAGGCATGCAGCCCGGGAGCAGGAGGCGCGCCCCGGGCCGCTGCTGAGCCGGCCGGGGCGGCGGGGACCAGCGCCAGCGGAGCCCCTCCCACCTTGCCCCGGGGCAGACGAGCGGCGCCCCGACACCCCCTCTTCTCCCGCAGCCCCGCCAGCGCCACCCCCCCGCGGGCCGCAGGGGCTCATGCAGCCGCCAAGGTAAGCGCGGGTCGGGAGCCGGGCGGACCCGGCTCTGACATCTCCGAGGCGCCGCCGACACTTGCCGGGGCCACGGCGCTGCTTTGGTCTTCCCTAGCCCCGCGTCTCATCTTGCTCCCGTCTTGCCCACATTTGGAGCTTTGCTGCGCTTCGATCGCTTTAGCTGTTGGCAGCAGGAAAGTTTTTGTGGTTTGGTGTTTGTTCTTTTTTCCTAAAATACTCTCCCCCGGGCAGCCGCCAGCGCGCGTGGTTGGGCAGACCCGGCACACGTCCCTTACTCCGTGTGCGGGCTGGGAGCTCCCTCCCTCAGCCCGGCTCGCGGAGCCCCGGACGGAGCCGGCCACCCGACTGTCCCGCCGTGAACCCCCATTGGCCCTCGCCGCCCGGGCCCCCGCCTCTCGCTCGACGCCCGGCTGCGGAGCAGCCTGGCAAGCTCCTGCCCTCGGGGATGTCGGCGCAGTGCACCGCGTGGGCTCGCGTCCCGGCTGCGCTTTGCCTCGGCGCGCTGGCGTACGGGAAGGTGCGGACCTTGGATTGAGGGCCGAGGATGCCCATTGCCAAGCCGCCCCAGCGTTCCTAAGTGGACGGGTGGGCACGGCGACGATTCAGCGCCGGCTCGCGCCGCGGCTCAACCCAGGGTACAAGCCCGGGCATGGGGGACAGGTGTATTCAATGGGAGGGCGGGTGTGGGGGACGCTCGGGTGCAATTCGGGATTGTGTCTTATTAATGTAATTATATTAGACTTGCTTGGAGGTAGAATCAGTTCTCCCAAATTGAGATTTTAATGGGAGCCTGTGAGCTGCTATTATGTGGTGTGGTTTTGGGAGGTGTTGGGTTGTATTTATTTTATAAATTGGGTGTCTGGCGGGCGGAGTAGGGGAAGTAGCGCCATCTAGCGGAAATGGTGAGCTGTGCATTCCTCTTAGGCTGCGAAGTTGGGTGTTCTCAAAGTAGTCTCCCGCACGAGGTGGAGAGGCGGGAACCAGCCCTCGCCTCCAGGCTAGAGGCTACGGAAGCTCTCTTAAGTATCGACGGTACCAGGGAGAACCCCGACGTCCCATGCTCAGCACATTGAGCTCAGGGGACGAAATTGCGGGTCGTGTTGAGTGGCATGCTGTCACCTAAAGGAGCTCCATCACCTTCTCCATCTGGTTTTAGACTCTTCCAGCAAAAACATAACATAAAATGTTAACTGCTGCAAGAAGATGCCCCTTCCGCAGGCATCTGGTGCAGAGATCTTGAAAACCAATGCACAAACCTCTGTCTTCTCCTGTGCATCACAAACAGGTGATTTCTTGGGTGGATTTTGAGCCATGACCCCTAGAAAAGAGAGTAACTGTGCTCCGAAGGGCAGCAGGAGGAGAACTGGGAGAGGGCCTCCTGCCCAGCTGTACAGGAACAGAATAGTGTACCCAAACTGGCTTTTTTTTTTTTTTTTGCACATACAAAGAAGGGGTTTCTTGCTGTTAACCACAGCAAGTGACAAGCAAGCCCCCTTTACAGGGACATGATCTCCAATTAACAACTGGGGCAGACGTGGCTGGATGGCAAGTCCTGCAGACAAAGGCTCTGGGTGGGGCACCCACACATCCAGGCAGGCTCCACGTTCTCTGTGGCTGGTTTTTGCTGCCACCTTCCAGGCCAGATAATATATTAGCAGTGAGCTGGGCTCACCCTGTTCTGAAGGGCACCCTGGCCCCTTGTAGAGCAGTGTAGTCGTCTACTGTAGTACCCCCTTGAGACTCTCTGGGCTGTGGTGGTAGTGAAAGAGGTCTTAGCCTCCTTTTTTCAAGTACCCTGCTTCCATTATTTCCCTCCCAGGTGTCAGACAGGTGCTTACACTCTCCAATAGACATATGAAGTGGTGGGTGGCTGGTCTGCCCGCTCATGCTGTCTCAAACTGTGTCTCCATTGGTAGGTATTTATGTCATGAGACTTGTGACAGACGAGGTCTTAGAATAGCTTGGCATCTCATTCAAGGAGGGCACCTTTGACTTTTGCTAAGAAACCTCTGCTTGCTTTCTCTTTTTACAAACCTCCCCCAAGGAATGACTTGCTGCTTCCCAGTGTATGTAATAATAGAGAATAAAGGCACAAGAATCTCCTTTTTAATACAATCCTTTGCTCTTCAGCAGCCCCGTGAGAAGCCAAACCCAAGAATTCTTAGATGAGCAGTTGCAAAATGAAAGAAATTGGGACTGAGCATCCCTGACACTGGGACAGGGAGTTTTTCAGCCATTCTCCCAGGGATGCTTGCTGCTTCCAGGAAGCAGGCAGGAACGGGTACTGGTATTTTCAGTTTCTCAGAAAAAACTGATGGCCAGAAAGCAGAAGGGATATGGCCAGGGTTCTGTGAGTCTAAAGTGCTTTTTCCCCCTACAACCTTGCTACCAAATGAATTAAGTTCTAGCGCTTGTTTTTACCAAGTATGGTTGCAAAATTTGTTCCTGCCTTGAAGCATGCAGTATAGACATGAAAGAAGGCATGGTCACCGATCCATCAAGAAGCCTGCCATCCAGGGAAAGAGGCAGGATGTATCCAAGTGCAACTGAGCAAAAACATACAAGGATTATCTGAAAGCAGTTCAGGCTAATTGGAATCTGTTCTGTGAAACGAAATGACACTACTCCTTACAGGTAATTATTCTAGAACTTGACTTATAATATCCCAAAGGTAAGTTTAGTTAAATTTTAAGTGTCTGTGGTGTTCTGTGGCTCTTTTAGGGAATGGCTTTGCTTCCATTATTTAGCCATTCAACAAACTTAACTGAACATAAATTTAACCTGAAGAAGGGAAGCGCCAGGTTTCCCCACCTGTTTGGTATCCAGCCTATCCAAAAGACAGGCTCCTGTTTTTCTTATTTTGAGCAAATGACTGCTCAGTTTCGCCTCTCTTAGCAACAGAGCTATAAAGGAGCAATGAATAGGGCAGTGGAAAAAATTAAGGATTGCCTTACCCAAGTATGCATACAAGACCAGGCAGAAGTCAGTTTCCTTGGTGACAGATGAACAAATGAACTCTATTGAAAGGATACCCAGTTTCTTAGCCAGGTCTGTCCTGTGAGGAGAAGTGCTATATCATGTTAGAACCCAGGGGTCAGGAGGCAAGAATGCCTAGTGAGGTGTGAAACTTTACAATTCTTAGGACAGGAAGAAGAAAGAATTTTAAAATTAGGGCAGAAATTGACAAAATAAATGCAAATGTCTTTTATAACCTCATAAATATTTTTAAGTCACTGGTAACTGACTAACATAAAAATGCACTATGTACCTACCCAACTTATGAAATGATTATATCCAGATTACTACAGTAAATAATGGAAGTGTAGCAAATAGTTTATGCAGAGAGTGACTGCAGAATTGCTGGTTGGATTTACTTTTCTCATTTTTCAATTGCTTGTTTAAAGCAGTGCTACAAGAGGAAGAACTTTCAGAAAGCAAAATACCGGATTTGCCAGAGCCTGAAAATTAGGCAGAAAGTTTAAAGACTCTGTCAACTATCTGGTCAAAGGAGGCCAATTCCCATAGGTTCTGTGTCCTCTGTGGGCCAAGACAGACATCAGCAGGTGTGAGTAAAAATGCCCCAAAATTCACTGACTTCTGTCTTGGCAGGACATTTTAGTAGTTACCGTCTGTTGTGGCTTCTCCTTATATTTCATTTTTTCGTCTTCATGGACTCTAAGATCAGGGTCTTTGTAGCAGCTCACCCTGGCTGACAGGAACAGTTTGCTCTGTTTCCTGGTAATATTCCATTCTTCTGTCCTTGTGAAACAGAGATATTCTGCCTAATTTCTCAGTAAGAGTTTTGGTAACATTATTTTATTCTTAGTGTACATTTCTTCTTGAAGATGGATGCAACCCATTTTTATCCTTTGTAGGTATTTTGAAGAATTTTCTCCTTGATGTCTTTAAACAAGATTAGGTGGAAGCATGCAACATACATATACCTACCCCTGAAGGCCCCTACACATCCCTCACATTACTAGTATTGTCAGCCACAGTGCATACTCTTCTTTAGGATTCACTCCCCTGTTAGACTTTTATACTTTTCTCAACTGATCTGCACCATGATGTGTCTCTCCTCTCCAGATTGTCTATTCAAAAACCCTGAGATAGCCAGGCACGGTGGCTCACTCCTATAATCCCAGCACTTTGGGAGGCCAAGGCGGGCAGATCACTTGAGGTCAGGGGTCCGAGACCAGCCTGGTCAACATGGTGAAACCCCGTCTCTACTAAAAGTGTAAAAGCTGGCCAGGTGTGGTGGCGCATGACTGTAGTCCCAGCTACTCCAGTGGCTGAGAGAGGAGAATCGCTTGAACCCAGGAGGCGGAGGTTGCAGTGAACCAAGATCACACCACTGCACTCCAGCCTGGGCAACACAGCCAGACTCCATCTCAAAAAAAAAAAAAAAAAAAAAAAAACCTTGACATCTGATGGTTTGAGGTGCTTTCACAAAGTTTGGTTCTCTCTATCAAAGTCTGACCCACTTATAAGCTTGTAAGAATAGAAGACCTTGCTGGCGAACGCCTTGCAGGAATACCATTCTGCCTGTTCAAATGCTCATCTAAAAGAGGCTTGCTCAAAAACGTCTCCTGGGCAAATGCTGGGGTCCTCTCAGTGACTTAGAAATGTGTTGCCAGTGTGCATTTTCAGCACTGACAGTGGCAGTCTGAAGAATAGATTCCCCTTGCAAGAACATAGCCACGGAACTCTCTCTTCTTCCACGCAGGCTTTTTTCTGGTTGTCAGAGCACTCAGAAATGCCCATTTCATTCATAGAATCATAAAAAGTTACAGGGTTTCCTCAAAATAATTGGTACCTTGAAAATAATTAACATTTGTTTGGAAGTTTTGGTGTCTAATGTGCTTTCATTTACATTTTAGTTTAATATCCTTTATGGAAAGAGGTAAAGTATAAACAATAAATAGATTCTTTTGTGCAATTGCATTTTCCCAGGTGGGCTCCCATTTATTGATACAAGGGAAGCAAAGCAAAAAGAGAAGCAAAGCTTAGAGGCTGGGCTCACCTGTAGACGTTACGAAGTTCATGATGGCATTCCCTCACAGGTCCACCCCTGCTAATAACCCCTCACTGCTGAATTTGGGCTGGTCATTTTTGCCTCTGAACATGAGGCTCCTGTGAGTTTAATTTATTTTGTTATATATCAGTCAGTGCAACTAAAATAGTCTGACATTCAGATTTCAGAATACTGATTTCAAAATGCTTCTCTTGGCTGGGCGTGGTGGCTCACATTTATAATTCCAGCACTTTGGGAGGCCGAGGTTGGCTAACTGCTTGATCTCAGGAGTTCGAGACCAGCCTGGCCAACATGGTGAAACCCGATCTCTACTAAAAAATACAAAAATTAGCTGGACATGGTGGCGTGTACCTGTGGTCCCAGCTACTTGAGGGGCCGAGGTGGGAGGATCGCTTGAACATTGGAAGCGGAGGTTGCAGTGAGCTATGACCATGCCATTGCACTCCAGCCTGGATAATAGAGTGAGACCTTGTCTCAAAAAAAAAAAAAAAAAAAAAAAAAAAAAAAAAAAAAAAAAAAAAAAAAAAAAAGCTTCTCTTGCTTTCCTGAAACACTTGGTTTTGGTTTTGTAGAGTCTTTGGGTATCACAAGATCATATGACAAAAAAAGCTAAACGTCACCTTCTTCCATGCTATGAGAGTTTTACATTGCTATTATTTTTCTCTGATAAGGAGCATTTTGAGCAAGTAGATCCCTAAGCTCCAGGTGTCTGATTTTTTCATGAGTAAATGGATGCTGTTGGCAGGGTCTCCTGACTTCAGGCCTGGTGGAGAACATACTGGCCCTCTGAGCCTCGGCCAGGAGTCAACAGGAGCAAGGCAAACCCAAGCCAAGATGGCGCACAGGCCCTCCCTTTCTGGGTCAGTGACCAGTCTCTAAAGGCTGAAGCCCATCTGGCTTAAAACTTGAGATGTGCTGTGAGTGGCTTGTGGACTGAAAGAACTCCAATGAATTGATACTGTAGATAGGTTTACCTAAATATCTTCCTGTTGTTTAAGTAAATCTATGTAACTCGCATTCGAAGGCTAAGTCTAGGTAAGTACTCTATGAATACGTGATCTAAAAAATGTCATTTACCATCCAAAAGAAAGACAAAAAATTCCATAATCTAATTATTTCAATTTCTTTGGTCTCTAGGATGGATGGGGTAGATTGTTGATGGAAATTTTTCTCTTCTTAAAACGTTTTTATATTTTTGTTAATGTCTGGAAAACAGTGTATCTCTAAACATATTCCCCTTTCTAATGCATGATCTGTATTCTACATGTGGGGCATATTATTGGACTGAGAGAAATAAATAAGCCATGAGTGAAGATGAGAAGCAGCTGTAGTTTGGTGGGAAAAACACTGCACCTGGCATCTCAAGACCTGGGTTTGAGCCTCTGCACGGCTACTTGTATTTATGGTCCTTAGACAAGACTTAGAAATGAGTCTATCTCGTTTGTGAAATGGAAATGGCTGTGCCCATTGCATAGTTAAGATGACGACACTGTGGTTACGTGAGGGAGTTTTTTCTAGTAGGTGCTCATCAGGCCTCAAGTATAACTGAAAATGAACTTAAAACCCACCTAGAAGTCAAGGTTATCCGTGAGTCCTTGCGGAATTCTGCAGAGCTCCCCCAAGATCCTGTACATACAAAGGCTGTAGCTGAATCTGGCACATAGTGGGCACTATTGTAGTCCAAACAGTAGTTCCTGTCCATGATATAAAATGAATATTGGCAACTACTTATCAACACTTACTCTATGCCAGGCATCTGTTCTAAGTGGGTTATGATTGTATTAACTCATTTAATCCTCACAACAATCTTTTGATAGATCTGCAAATATATCCCTATCTTACAGATGAAATAACTGAGATCTAGAGAGTCTGTGTTCAGACTGCATGTTCTTAGCCCAGCATGCTATATTGCCTCTGTAATAGAAAAGTGAAGAAATTCCCTTAGCCTTGACAAATTTAAGAAAGAAAAACAATGGTGGAAGAGAACGTCACATAAGGTGACACATTTGTTCTTCTTTCTGGGTTGGCACTTTTCCCCACCTCCCATCAGCTGGGGATTGTCTCTATTTCAGCTTTGCTTAGCCATTCTAAACAGTTTTGAATTTGATGAACAACTTGGTTATCTGTTCTTATTGCTAAATGTCTATGGTATTTGTGCTTGGCACTAAATTATTCATTAATCCAAATACTCCAGCCTTCTGTTGGTTGAGAGACACAGACTCACTGTCGGTTCAGACACTTGCCATTTGGTGGATAAATGGTTCCAAGCCAGTTCTTCTCCCAAGAACTTACCGGAATGGAGAGACATAAGCGCTGTGTGGTCTGTTCTCTTTTACGGGAACCTGCTATGTCTTGTGTATGCGTACCCAAAAGCTGCTTTCAAACCTCAGGCGGTTGCTAAATGTTTTTAAGGTATGGTTTCAGGTATACCTTAGTATTGTTGGGGATTATTACTGATTTTCATGGTGATATCAAAACATAAAAAATGTCACTCTTCAAATGACATTTCCTACGTGCTTGGCCACATTTTCACTTGGGGACTGCAGAGGTGTTACAGATGAGGCCTCAGAATGGCTCCTCACAATCAGGTGTGGGCAAGGGCTAGTTAGTTACAGAGCCAGTATCAATTCACCAGATCCCTGGAAACAGGACTCTGGAGCTTGGAGATCTCCTGGGGCATCCAGGCTGTGATTCTGCAGATTGAGAAGCTGAGGGGCCGAAGATAGGACAGGGTGTGGTGCCACACAGCTGGAGTTAGGACCACCCCAAATCCCAGGTCTCTCTTTCCCCATATTCAGTGGCAGTGTCTTGAAGCTTTCCATCTCAACACTGACAATTAAGCAATTCATAAATACTATTGCTTTTGTACTGGGTTTTGCAGGCAGAAGAATTTGCACACTTAGAGACCAGATAGTAGGTGTGATAGGAAGTCTCAGACAAGAGTTTTAAGAAGAAAGCGGTGGTCGGGGGGAGACTTTCATTAAGAAAGTGTAGTTATACCCCAGTTTATAGTCCCAGTAAAAACAGATGGGACAAGTAGGGAGAAAAGAAACATGGCTGCTCCAGGAGGTTACTGAGAATATGGGAAGTCGAGAAGGACAGGTGTGAAAGAAGGAAGGAGGGTCATACATCCAAATACCACGGAAGGGCGGCCGTGGAAACTGCCGGCCAACCAGCAGGAAGGCCCCAGCCCAGCCCAGCCTGAACTGAGCCTGGGGCAGCAGAGGTCAAAGGGAGCACAGAGGGAGTCCTTGCTTCTGTTCAGAGCAAGAGGTTGGAGTAGGATTAGTAGAGGCAGAGAGAAAACAAAAAGCCCCATGCCTGGGGAGCAGCTGTGATCTCATCAGAGGTGGCCTGGCAGCTGGGAGTCACCCAGAGCTGCCCAAACCTCACTCTGTCACCAAGCCTGCTGGGTGACCTCAAGCAGGTTACTTACCTTCTGCAGTGTAAGTTTGGGTGAATGTGCCAAAAACCCCATCTCCACAAAAAATACCAAAGAATGACCCAGGCGTGGTGGCGTGTGCACCTGTGGTCTCAGCTACTCAGGAGGCTGAGGAGGGAGGATCGCTTGAACCCAGGAGGTTGAGGCAGCAGTGAGCCATGATTGTGCCACGCTACTCCAGCCTGGGCGACAGAGCAACACTTTGTCTCAAAAAAATGAAATAAAAATTAAAAGCCCATTAAAATGTTGGAATAAAATCCAGTACTTGGCAATATTTGGCAGTTTTTTAATTAAAAATTTTAATTTAATTTTTAAATGAAAACTTTTAATTTTGGTAAAATTTTTAAATTTTTGGTAGTTTTTTCTTCTTGGTAATTATGTCTTAATTACCAAGAATAAGAGTGTCTCTTGGTGAGGGAAGGAGCATCAAAGCTCAGGTGATATTCTTTACACAGACAGAAAGGAAGCCTCAGATAATGAAGATGGCAGCAACATCCTCGTAGCCAAAATATACAACTGTCATTTCATGTGGCACCTGTGTCCACAGGCATGCACACTGTGCCTCCCGCCCACAAGGGGAGTCCACCCTACCTGAGAAGGGTCCTTTTTTTTTTTGAGACAGAGTCTCTCTGCCCAGGCTGGAGTGCAGTGGCAGGACCTCTGCTCACTGCAACCTCTGCCTCCTGGGTTCAAGTGATTCTCTTGCCTCAGCCTCCGAAGTAGCTGGGGTTACAGGTGCCCACCACCATGCCTGGCTAATTATTGTATTTTTAGTAAAAATGGGGTTTCACCACGTTGGCCAGGCTGGTCTCAAACTCCTGACCTCAGGTAATCCGCCCGCCTCGGCCTCCCATAGTGCTGGGATTACAGGTGTGAGCCACCGCAACCGGTCAGACGGGTCATTTTAAATAGCCACTTTTGCAGAATATATACTAAAAAGTATTATTATGAAGCACACTTTATAAAGTCTCAACTAGCTGAACGAAGCACATGTGTTTTCTGAAAAGAACATGAAACCCAACCAATCTATTAGCATTCTTTAAGGAGTCAGAAACAGGCCTGGAGACGAGGGAGAAACCCAGGATGAATTCTGTTTAGACTTTCAAAATTCCTTCTGACAAAGTTCTACCCCAAAGGTCATTTACAATAGTAAGTCTCTCCAGCATGTGCGGGGAAATTGCCGTGGATCAGAATTATCCTTAGAGACAAGAAATAAAAAATAGGATAAACAGGTACTTTTCTGGATGAAGAATTATTAACAGTGAGGATCCCCCAAGATCGTGGGTGCATCCAGACTTAGTTTAAATTTACATGGATTATCTGAAGAAGAGAAAGCTCAGATGGTTCCAGGCTTTGGGATGAAATGAAGGCTATGCAGAGATGGCAAACAAATGGTGATTAACTGCAGGATGAGCTTAGGAGTTAGCAAGAACATGCATATTAAGCTTTTGCAGGCACAAGTCTGTTAATGCATTTATGAGAACATAATCCAAATTACAGGAAAATGGACTTTGTCCAGTCTGTTTATAGCCACAAAGGAGGATCCTTGGGGTCTTTGCAAAATGTTTGTTTGCTACAGGCCACTCAGGACCAAGTGTTCAGAAAATGCTAAAATACTGTCAGAAATGATATTGGAAAACAAGCGAAAAATAGTATTCTAGCTGGGCTCTACCCAAACCTGGCAGTTGTATTCTCTTCCCCTTGAGAAAAAGCTCTCAGAACTGCAGAAGGTGAGCAGTGTCATCACCTGAAGTTCTTCGCAAGAGGCCGGGCTGCTTTGTACCTTAAGGGTTTTAGTGTGGAAAGATGAAGCCAGAAAGGCGATATGATCAAAGTCTGTAAAACCTTGAAGTATGGAGAGAGAGAACAAGTACTGATTCATCAATTCTGAGATGACCAGACCCCAGGATGGCCCTTAAAGTTTGAAAGAGGAATTTGAGGGATAAATTAAAAATAAGGATCCGTTCTCACACTCTGAGTTGTAAATTGAAGCAACTCAGTTCCTCAAGACATGGTCTGGACAAACATTTTTCAGGACGTGGGGGAATGGGTGGTTACTCAAGAAATGTCAAATTCTCGGTCAGTAAGTGAATGGTGGATTAAGAGCCATTGGTAACATATCCCTATGCTTGCGAGGATGGCAAAAATACCTGGGACCAGTGTTGGGTCGTTTCCTCCATATTAGACAGGGATCTGTTAGAGAAATCTAGATCAAGCTAGTTTCAGCAAAATAAGGAATTTTTCTTAGCTTCCATAGCTGGAAGAGGTACTAGGGTAGCTCACAGGAGCTCAGGAAGAGCTGCGGGGGAGTCACGTGCTGAAGAGTGGCTTGGGGAGGCTTAGCCTAAATAAAATCTTCATCACTCCCCAAAAAGCTCACCTGATAAAATACAACTTAAGTAAAAACAAGATGTCAGCTGGGCGCAGCGGCTCATACCTATAATCCCAGCACTTTGTGAGGCAGAGACAGGCAGGTCACTTGAGCCCAGGAGTTTCAGACCAGCCTGGCTAACATGGTGAAACCCTGTCTCTACTAAAAGTACAAAAATTAGCCGGGTGTGGTGGCGTGTGCCTGTAATCCCAGCTGCTCAGGAGGCTGAGACACAAGAATTGCTTGAACCCAGGAGGCGGAGGTTGCAGTGAACCCAGGTGGCACCATTGCGCTCCAGCCTCCTGGGCGACAGGGTGGCTGTCACACACACACACACACACTGTCACGTCCTCAAATGCTGCCTCAACTACTAACACTCATAAACACTCACCCTCACACAAGATTGCTGCCCTAAACCCATCCTATGTTGGAATCGGACCAGAACTGAAGCTTCTGTATCAACAATCTCAAGAAAGATTCTGATTGGTCCAGCTCGAGTCACTTGCAATCACCGTTTTATTGAAAGTAATTGTTAGGTTATCTGTCTTGCCTTGACTTTAATCCCAAGGGGCAGAAACTGACTGACCTGGGTCTTCTGTGCACCAGCCAGCAGCAAGGAGGGCATGGGCCCGAGACTGATAGAACTTACAAACCCAGCTATTCCCCTAAACATGAGTCACCTAGGGGAGCTCCTTAAAAAATGCTGATGCCCAGGCTCTAACCCCCCCCCCCCCCCCGCCCCGAGATTCAGATTTAGCTGCTTTGGAGAAGGGCCTGGGCAACCCTAATCTTTTTACATCTCCCACAGTGGTCTCCCAAAAGAATAAATCCCTCCCCATCTTGAGGCTTTGGGTTGGGCTCCCAGGTGCTTCACAGGCTCCCGAAGCTCTTTGCTCTGTTTCTTCAGCTTCACTTCTTCCCTCTACAGCCGCACTTCAGCCTTTGCAGATCCTCAGGTAAAGCACACCTTGTTCCTGGCGTGCTGGGTGTTCCTTCTGCCTGGAGTTTTCTCCCTGCCATCCCCTCCCTTGCCCGTCAACTTCCCCTGGCATACTCCTACACTGGGAAAGCTTCTTTCCCCTCTCTGCACCCCAAGCTGGGCTGGAGGCCCCTGGTGCCTGTGTTCTGTGTCTCTCCTGTCAGAGTCTGTGTTATGCTTTATTGAAAGTGATTGTTAAGTAATCTGTCTCGCCTTGACTTTAAGCCCGGTGCGGACTTGCTCACCACCATTGGAATGAATGGCACACACAGCACGCCAAGCATGGAGTTCAGCCTGCTTGGCTTGGCATTTATTAGCCATTTATTGGGTGAGTACTTAAGTGTTCCCAGCCTCAGTTTCTTCATCTGCAAAATGAGGATGGTAATAGAACCTTCCTTAGCTGAAAGTTTCTAGAAATGTAAAGTACTTAGCTGGCATCTGACACAATGTAAACATACGTCAAAATATTAGCCATTATTTTGAAAGACACCACCTTTTTTGGTAAAGGTCATTCACTCCTCACCTCTCCTTTAGCACTCATTTTTCTCTATTATCTGTTTCTACCAGCAATTCAGAAATAGGGACTGTCTTATTTCTTTATCCCCCAAGGTCTAGCCTGCAGCAGGTCCTGAATATATATTTGTTGACTGGTGACTCGGGTCCTAGATTTGAGAACACTCTGTTCATACATAGAAACAGGCAAAGTTGGAGCCCCTGACTATCACTGCCCCCGAGAAGTCTTCAGCCTTGTGCAGAACCCTTTCAGAAGCCCCTTGACCCCTTTCCCCCCATCAAATAGCTACCCCCAGAGTGGAGAGGGAGAGAAGGTGGAGGGGGATGCTCAGGATTGGGGCCTCCACAGCCAGTGCTGAAGAAAGGGAGCAAGAGTCATGCATGAGAGTGTCTCTATCCCCAGGTCTAAGCTGTAGCCTAGGGGACACCACATACTTGGTTAGACTCTATGGGGCTGTTTGTTTGAAGTCAACTGCACTTTTGAGTTAAATGAGTTTCTATGGCAAACGGAGTGCTGAGTTCTCAAATCTAACGTTTTAGGAATTTTTTATTCCTGCAGAGAGTTGGGGAGCTGTTTAAAAGTTGGTTGGTTTAGCCAGTATAGACAGATTCCTCAAGGTCAACACAACCCCATACTGCTCTAGTTGGGGCTAGATTTCTCATGATAGTCTAAACTGTGTGATGGCCAAGTCCCCACTTTGAAGATGTCCAAATTCAGCCTCAGACATTTCTCCTCAAGAGAGGGGGAAAAAAAAAAAAGCCCTTTGTGTCCCTTTACCAAATTATTTGCTCGTGCCGTAAGACTGGGGTCCCCTCCTAAAATGGCAGCCAGTCCCCGTCCCCCAGTGCCCGTCTCCCAGCAGGGACACTGGAACTCCCATGGCCTGGGGCCTCTTCCAAGTTCTATTCAGTTGTAGTCTTGGAGGGACAATATTATCAGCCCAATCCTTACAGATGAAGAAACTGAAACGTAGAGGTTAAAAGTCCTGCTGCGAGAAGAACCAACTGAAAAAAAAAATTCTCAGGCTTTACAGCAAGCAAACTTCACTATGATTTTTACAATTCTGATTCTGTATCCCCTGGGGGTTATCTCAGTTGCTTCTTTAGAATGGGGTTTATTATGTTGTATATATATCCCGATGTGTCTGTATGAATCTTTGTCTTTTTTGGGGGAGGGTGGAGGACGGTTTTTTTTTTAGATATTGTTCCTAAAAAGGAATAAATGCATACACCTGTTCGTCAAAACACCTTTGCTTTTTGTGCAACTGCTGTATATTAACGATACTTTAAAAAATAGCTTTGGATTAAAAAAACTACTGTTTGTAATGGAATTGCAGAATATGCTGCACATGTATTTTATTTAGTTATCCTTGCTTTAAGAATATCGGATGACATTTCCTGATGTGGGAGGGAGAAACTCCTTTTTTTTTTTTTTTTTCTGCTTTTAAATTGTAACATAGTTGAAGATTTCTTTTTTCTGTTCTCATTGAAAAAAAAAAAAAAAAGTCCTGCTGCGAAAAGTCCACTCTTGGGCAAGGGCAGCCCCAGAAGGGCGTGATTTCTGGGCTTCTGCGGGCTGCATGGCCTCCCCTGGATCCTGAGCCCTGGTCTTTGACCTGGACATGCTGCAGCAGTGACGGTGGTTAATTACTGTCCAGGTGACTTGGAATGCCAGTGATCCTTCTCATTAGCGAGAGACTCTAGAACTAGCTGGTGAAAGGCAGACTCTAGCAAATGGTGTTAATTAGCGGACCTCAAAGGTGAAAAGGCCACTTGGTCGCCTCTGTGCAGCCTGGCACAGTGCCTGCTTAGCGTGCCACGGTGGCCGCTGGAATGGGCCGCCGTTTGGTGATGCTGCAGAATAAATTGTTGGGTCGGGCCCCAGGACTGGCCACACTCGAAAGAAAGACCATTTTCGATGGTGGGCTTTCACTGGGAAAACCGTAGCATTTTGCAGACCCATCCTAAAATGAACCCTGGTTTGGGGAAAAAATAATTAGAGCCTGTCGATCTGAGACCTAAATATTTCAGGGAAACACAGTGGCACCCCCCACGTAGAGAAGAGTTGTGTCTGGCGTTTCCACCTAAGGAAAGAGCAGCTTTGTGTTGCCCTGTTGCACAGCTGGTTGAGGTATGGTCCCCTTGTGTACTTGTTTTGTGGAAGCCAGATTCATAAGTCTTGCTGCTGGGATTGTCTCTTCACAGACAGGGCCTTCTCCCCTTCCTTCAAACTTGCTCCTCTCCACACTCCCGACCTGGCAGCCAGAACCCCAAATGCAGCTGCAGCGCTGCAGCCTTGCAGCCTGTGTGACCTTTGCAGCAAGTGAGGACTGTGATAGTGCTTAAGAGAAACATCTAAATTGGATAAAAACCCAGAGATGTTTTTTCCCCAAAGAACCAGATTGGCAGGCTTGGGAGTGAGGTGAGGAGGGTGGCGGAAGGAATTGGTTTGACTAAAAACACTTGCTCAGGACTATTTGTGTTTCATCCAAAAGATGTCTCTCAGGGGAAGTTACCAGTCCCTTAAATATCACAACGGCAGCACAACTGCAGGGCCCAGGGAACCTTGGGAAGGAGATGTTTTTTTCCCAGAAAAATAAGCGACAGAGTTAGGAAAGGTCACCATACTGAAGCCCTCCCAAGTGCAGCCTTGCGGGCCTCGCAGAGCGCCAAACCATCCAGCCCTGCGCGCCACGCGGACTGGCATAGCCATATATCTGGAGCAGCAGCTGTGCCAAGGTGGCAAGGTTAGGCCCGCAGGCCCTCAGCACGGGGGCGCAGCCGGGGCAAGTCTTCAGGAAGCAGCGAGGTGCTTGAAGGGGGTGCTGGAGGCAGCCCAAACCCAGTCAGGATGGGTGGCCCGGGGCCACGACGGGCGGGAACCTCGAGGTGCGTTAGTAGCTGAGATGCAGAGAGCCATCCTGCCCAGACCTAGACAACTCCGAAGTGGATTTTTCAGCCTCCTGAACCGGTGTCACGTCTGAGTGCGACAGATGAGCCAGGGGGCGTCGGTGGAAGCTTGGGGTTGGCAGTCTGGTTGGAAAGTAGAGCTGGGATTTGCCTCCAAGCACAGTTTTCTACTTGGATTGGATATTTGTGGAGGGGATTAAGGGGGCGCCCTGCCCCCCCCCATGCCCTGCGGCCTCCCAAGGGTGCTGGGCCTGTTTTGCAAGGACAGCTGCGGGCTGGAGATGGCGCGAGGGTCGGGGAGCGTGGCGCGCCCTCTGATCTAGGGCCGTGGTTTTCCGAGGTCCTCACGGCGAGCGCCGCAACCGGGCAGCCTGGGTCCCCGCCCGGCCGCCTCCCGCTACCTCGCCGGCCTCGCTGAAACCCGAGCGCGAGGGGGCGGGGCGCAGGCGGCTGGGGCGCGGGGCCGCGTCGACATTGGCGGGGAACCGAGTGATGGATGGCGAGGGAGGGGCGCGCGGCGGGCGGCGCGGGAAGGGGAGCGCGCCGGGCGCCCGCGGCCGAGGTGGACCGAGCCTCCCGGCTCGCTGCTCCCGCCGGCGGAGCGAGGCTGCCCTTTTTTCGCAGCGTGATTTATTTTCTTCTCCTTTTTTTTTGAACTCTTCTTCCAGGGAGAGGCTAGTGGTAACAGGCCGAGCTGGATGGATGGGTATGGGGAGAGGGGCAGGACGTTCAGCCCTGGGATTCTGGCCGACCCTCGCCTTCCTTCTCTGCAGCTTCCCCGCAGGTAAGGCACTGCCGGCCGGGCGCGCGGGGCCGGGTCCCTGGGCCGCCCCTCAATGCTGGGCCAGATGTGCGCGAGTGAGTCCGGGCTCAAGTTCTCTGGACCCCGCTTCCCATTTCCCATTTCTTTGTTTCTCCCGCACCCCGTCGTGGGTGCGACGCCTGCCCTTGGGGACCCGGAGAGGGGCACCCTGCCCGAGTTGCCGTGAGAAGGAGCCGGGTGGGGAGGGCGCAGGGGCCGGGGGTGCCTCACTCCCTTCCCTTTTTCCGAGAAAGGGGGTGGCTGGGAACGTGCCTCCTAGGGGCTCTGGAAGAGGGGGAGAAGGGGAGGCACGCCCTCGGTGCTGGGGACACTTTCTTCAGCTCCTCGCCCAGCAGTTTGCAAACCTGCCGGGTGCCCAGGGGTGGAGCCAGGGGCGTCCCGAGGTCCCAGCCGAGTTCCCGACAGCCCCCTCCCCAGAGACCTCGTCTCGTTTCCACCCATTTCGCCACGCGGGGACACCCACGGACTCGGCTCAAATGAGCTGGTGTTCCTGTTTGATAACTTTCTGCGTCGCCCCCTGTTTGTTTTTATTGTGTCAGAAAGGGAGAGAATTTCAGAATTAAAGCTGAAAAAGCCCATCTGTTTCCAATGAATCCCCCATAGTTTTTCACAATGTTTTTGGCAGATCGCTGCTTTCAAATTCCTCCGAGCCCGGACCTCTTGTTTTTGTTGGGGGAAGGGAGACCAACTCCACAGAGAAGCATTTGTTCCTTCCCAAACGCTCCAGTTTCTTTACTTTTTTTTTTCCTTTAGGGGGGAGGGGAGGAGACATGCAACTTAAATCCCCGGCCTGTTTTCTTTATGATGTTTCATAAAACTTTATTTCATTTTTGCCATATGCTGCTCACAGCCAGAAAACGCCAGTTAAGCCCTTTATACCCATTTTTTTTCTTGCTAAAAATACAAATAAACACAATGTCACGGGCCAAATGGCCCCCCCCCGGCGCAGGGCGGGATCTCCCAGCCGTTTCCATTGTGTTTGCGGTGTTCAGAGGTGTCTTTTTGAAAAAATTTCAGCTTGTTTCGCACCGCAGCCGGGCGTAGAGCCGCAGCCCCCGCGCACTACTGAGCTTTGCAAGAAAGGACTTGAGTTTAGACTCAGATTGGGTTATTTTGATTTGCTCTTCAGCCAACTGGGTTTCAAGGAACTGGCAAAACTGGGCAGGTCTGGCTCGGCCTGGCTGCGAGTTGGGGCTCCCAATGGGCGGACCACGCAGACAGTGAACAGTAGGTAGCGAGGGATCAGTTTACCCCCTAGTCCCAGCCCTGCTCCTGGCCCCCAGCGCCAGCTCAGACTTGTGCGTCCGGCTTACTCAACCACTGCGCACCCCAGGAGGGTCCCAGAGAGCCGCAACCTGCTCTCCAGACCTAGGTTCCATTGGGAGGCCTGGCCAAGGACAAGATGTCGGGGGAGAGATCTTGGTATCCCCAAAAAGTACTCAGCTTGGAATATCAAAACCTCCACACGGGATCAAACAGCAGGGTGCCCTCTCCCTACCCCCAGTGTATTTAAAAGGCAGTTTCTCCACCTACTTAAGAGTCTGGCTGAACAGCCCAATTTGGTTTCCTCCCAAGAATTCAAAATAAAAATAAAAATCCCCCTATTTGAAAAAAAGTCAACGTTTTAGAAAAGCAGGAGTTTGCAATTTGTGTTCTTGGTTTGGTCTAGATAAAGATCAAGCCCATTGGAAGTTTTATCAGATGGGTTGATAAATGGCTTTTGTCCCTTGGCTGCCGTGGGGGATGTGATCTCAGCTCAAAGCTGAAATTGAGAAGAGGGGCTTAGAGGCCCTTAAAACAACACCTTCCCGCTCTTAAAGCTGCAGCACTTGTTACCTTTTGGGGCTGGAGAGGAAAGGAAGGACTGGCAGAAGTTCCCAGAGGTAGGAGGCTGCATGGCTTGAGTGGTGGTGTTTTTGTTGTTTCTCGATTTATTTCTCCATCCTAAAAACTTTTATTTTAAAGCATCCCGCCATAGGCTGAGGAACACTGGTAGTTTATATAAGTCACAGCCCAAATTCCATCACTTTTGTTGCCAAGAAACCCATTTCTTTTTGGCGTCAAGGCCGGTAACTAAAACCTGGCCGATAGAACTGATAGCTGCTCTCCTGTCATGCCAGCTGGCTAATGTTTCTTCTCATTTGAGGGCTTGACAGCTGCGTTTAGTCAAAATTGCCCACCTTACTGAAAACTGAGCTTCCAGTATCCCAAAACTAAATATACTGGGGGCTCCAAAACTTGTGTGCTCTAGAAATGTGGGGGTCAAAAGACAGTTTCTTAAGTAAGGGATGAAATGGGAAATTTCCACAACAAAGAGAGACTGTCCCATTCTTTGACACATTGACCAGGAGAGGGGCCACTTAGGAATGAAGTTAGAAAACTTGCAGGTCTGATGGAGAGCAAGGTGGCAGATGGAGAAATAAAGAAAGCCCCGGCAAGTGCAAGGCACCCAGACACACTGGGGGCCCCTGTGTGCCTTGGCCTCTCCCGTTGAAGACAGGTGGAAACTGGCCGAGCAACTGCGTGAAAGCCTGGGTTTGTTCTGTGCTAGTCAGCTTGAATGGCTGCCAGGAGTAAGCCTATAGGAGTGCAAATTAAATTGAACATAGTTATGTGGAGAAAGATGCCTTCACCTCAGCTACACTGAGAGCGTTTGTGTGTTTCGAGTGTTTGCATTTAGTTACTCCATGTGGATGGCCAACCTACTGGGTTCCTGACTCAGTGACAACTTTTGGAGCCTTCTAACCAAGCCCCTCAGGCAGACCACAGCCTGGTGAAGAGAAAGGGCCCCTGCACTGTCAAGCGGGCTAGAAGGGTGTCTGTTTAGATGATTCTTTGGGGACAGCACAGGCAGACAGTGTCCACGTCTACCTAGGAAGGGAGGCCAGAAAGGACTCTTAAAAGAGCATTCCACAAATGGCATCCTACTCAAATCGCAGTTAATAGGTGGCTTTTTAAACTTGGAAGCCATTGTGACTTTTTCGAAAAGAGTTCCAAGAGAAATCCATCCAGGCATATGTTTCGGACATGTCACCAGGCTTCCTGTTCACTATGTATGGGTGCTGTACTTCAGCACAGTGGTTCTCAAAGTGTAGTCCCTGGACCAGCAGCATTAGCCTTCCTTGGGAACTGGTTAGAAATGCAAGTTCTAGGCCCACCACAGACCTATAGAAGCAGTTACTCTGGAGGTGGGGCCCTGCAGTCTGTGTTCTAGAGCAGGCCCTCCAGAGAACTCTGATGCGTGCTCAAGTTTGAGGATCGCTGTTCTAAGAACTGTTGCACTCCAGCCTTTCTTTGTTCCTTCTTTCTTCCCCTTATACCTTTAAGCTGCAGCTGTTTTAGAAATGTTAGTCCTCGGTGGGTAACTAAGGTTTCGGGAGACCAAGACCCTCTGCAGTGTCCAGGCACATCTGTGTCGCTATAGAAATGAGACTGTTTCTGTCAGAGCTGCTATTCAAAAATGCATCGGCCGGGTGCAGTGGCTCACGCCTGTAACCCCAGCACTTTGAGAGGCCGAGGTGGGTGGATTGCTTGAGGTCAGGAGTTCGAGACCAGCCTGACCAACATAGCGAAACCCCGTTTCTACTGAAAATACAAAAATTAGCTGGGCGTGGTGGCATGAGCCTATAATCCCAGCTACTCGGGAGGCTGAGGCAGGAGAATCGCCTGAACCCGGGAGGTGGAGGTTGCAGTGAGCTGAGATCACGCCACTGTACTCCAGCCTGGGTGACAGAATGAAACTCCATCTCAAAAAACAAACAAACAAATGCATCAGCAGATCAGCCTGCTTACCACACTATTGCTCTCCCAGTGGGACTTTGTGTCCCAAGGGGAAAGTGTCTTAGTTTGTTCGGGCTGCTGTAACAAAATACCATCAGTGGGTGGCTTATACATGACAGACATTTATTGCTCACAGTTCTGAAGGCTGAAAAGTCCAAGAGTAATAGGTGCTGGCAGATTTGATGTCTGGTTTGTAGATGGTGCCTTACAGCTCTGTCCTCACAGGGCAGAAGTGAGGGCACTCTATGGGGTCCCTTTTATAAGAGCACTAATCCCATTCTTGAAACCTCCACCCTGATGACCTAATCACTTCCCAGATCCCTCCTACTTTTCATACCATCACTTTGGGGTTAGGCTTTAAAAGGTGAATTTGGAGTTGATGTTCAGTGGCAAGAACCAGCCAGCTAGCAACCAGTGTGTGATGGCATCTGCAGAACAGAGCGCTGGCTCCCAGGGAGAGCACACACATAAAATTCTACAGATGGCCAGCCGCTAGGCCCTGAGGGTGAATTGAGGAGAAAGGGAAAGGATCTCTGGTCTTGTGATCTGAAGAAGGGAAAGGTCTTTGCAAGGTTGGAGAAATTGCTAGTAGTCACTCCAGCACTCAGAGGATGGGAGCTGGGGAGAGGTGATCTGTGGGCACAGATAAGGCCACTCTATGAGATGGAGAAGAGGAGGCCTTGGAAGATAAGAGGCTGAAGGTGGGGACCAGTTTACATGTTGGGGGGAGTGTAGTTCCTGCTAGAGATCTTGTCTTTGGTGAAATGTGCGAGGCCTAGAACTGGGCAGAGAACCCCAACTTTAGGTTTTGGTTGAGTAGCAGTTAGGGGCCATGCTGTTTTGCTGCTTGGCAAACATTCAACCAGCCTTAAATTGAAGGCAGTATTTCTTTGAAGGTAGCCAACTTATCCCAGTTCGCCCAGGACTTTCCTAGTTTTAAAACTGGAAGCTATATGTCCTGAGAACTATTCTCAGTCCCTGGCACACCAGGACAGTTAGATAAAACCCCAGTTTTATCCTCTCCTGTCCCCTGGACTCATGCCTAGCCTGTATCTGTTAGGGACTCCCCTGTCCAGATCTGTGAAGTCCTGGGGGTGAAGTGGGCCCCTCCATGTAGTCTAATCACCTGGGGCCGTGGGTCCTTCCTCCTCCTGGTCCTGCCTGTTCCCTCTGTCACCTTGCTGCCATTGCAACACTAGACAGGCTTAGGACCTGCCTTCCTCCCCCGATCCTTGCCATGGTGCCAAATGAATCACTCTGAAACTCCTGCCCAGGAGCTCATGGCTGCTCGTGGCCTGCTTTGGAGCATTAGAAGTGAGGGCCTCTAACTCCCGGCCCCCCACTTTTCCCAAGCTCATTTCCAAGGCTTCCAGCACATCCCCAAGCCCTGGGTCACCCCTTTCCTCTCCACTTGACTCCCCATGTACCACCCCACCACACCCCACCTGGCCGCTCTAAGGCATTGCTCTGGACACTGCCCAGTTTCAGCACTCCAAGCTCAGTGCCTTCTGCAGGGGTCCGGTGCAGACCCCCCCGATGCCGGGGACACCTGTTCCCTTGGTTGCTGACAACTGAGCTACCTCCTGGGCTTGGTGCCTCATGGGCCTTAACGTTTTTGTCCTCTCGTAAAGCACCAGTTCTGTTTATAAAAGCAGGAACCTCATTTCTGTTTCTATATGCCCTTCTTTTCTCCACCCACCCCAAGCACACCCACATAGTCCTGGGAACTACAGGGCCCTTGGGTTTTTGTGTGTGTTTCTGTTTGTTTTGGGTTTTGCTCAATGGGCAAAGACCACAGGATTTTTTTTTTCTTTTTTCCAGATACTCAAGTTTTTTTTCCAAAATAATTTTTTCTGGTTATAAAAACAGTACTCATTTTTAACTCTGAAGGCTGAAAGGGATAAGTAATAAAAATAACCCAAAATCCAACCTCCCACAGACAACCATCACTAATGAACATTTCACAAACATCTTTCAAGATATAATACCTTTATATTCTTCTCTCCAAAGTAGGATCATTTGAAGGAGAGTAATAATTTTTAAAGCTCTTTTGATTCAGTGGCCAGTGTAGCAGGTGTTCTGCTAAATGCCTTAAGGCCATTCCCATGAGGATCATCATTCCCATTACACTGATGAGGAAACACAGGGTCAGAGAGGTTTTCCCGACATTGCACACACAGCCAGTTGCATGGCAGAGCCAAAAGTAGAACCCAGACTCCTGCCCTTTTCCCATGCACAGATTTTGGATAAATATGTCACTAAATTTGCCGTGTAGTGCCAGGCTCAGTGGCTCACACCTGTAATCCCAGCACTTTGGGAGGCCGAGGCGGGTGGATCACTTGAGGTCAGGAGTTTAAGACCAGCCTGGCCAACCTGTCTCTACCAAAAATACAAAAAACTGGGTGGCGGTGGGGGCCAGTACTGGACCTGGCAGGATGAGCGAGGTGGAGGCGGCAGTGGTGGCGACAGCGGTCCCTGCGGCGACGATGCCCGGGGTGGTAGCGGTGGTGGTACCAGTGCCTGCAGGGAAGCCGCAGAAAGCAGGCGGCGGGGCAGGCGGGGCAGGCGGTGGCAGGGGCGGAGCCGCCTCGGCCCCCGCTGCTGGGACCCCCTTGGCGCCTGGTCCCTGCACCCCTGGCAACCCAGCGACGGTGGCCTCGGAAACCCCCGCCCCCCCGCCCCCCGTTCCCCCTGCCCCGGAGTCACGCGAACAAGCCGGTGCTGGCAATCTGAGTCCTGGGCACTGTCAAATGGTTCAACGTCCGGAATGGTTACGGATTCATCCACAGGAATGACACCAAGGAAGATGTCTTTTGTTCACCAGACAGCTATTAAAAGAACCCCAGGAAGTTTCTGCGCAGCGTTGGAGATGGGGAGACTGTGGAATTTGATGTCCTGGAAGGAGAGAAGGGCGCAGAAGCCGCTAATGTAACTGGGCCCGGGGAGGTGCCCGTGGAGGGCAGCCGTTATGCCCCCAACCGACGTAGGTTTCGCTGATTCATCCCCCAGCCTCCCTCAGTTGCCCCACCATCCATGGTGGCAGAGATCCCTTCAGGGGGGACAGAACCTGGCAGAGAAGGGGAGTGGGCCAAAGACTCCGGGCAGCGGCCCAGACGATGGCGCCCCCCACCCTTCTTCTACCGACGGTGGTTTGTGCAAGGCCCTCGGCCGCCCCAACCAGCAGCAGCCTACAGAGGGCACTGACAGGGTAGAGCCCAAAGAGCCCCATTGGAGGGGCACCAACAGCAGGGAGGTGAGCGGGTTCCCCTACCACGATTCTGGCCCAGGCCACCCCAGCCAGCCTACCACGGAAGGTGGGGACGGTGAGACCAAGCCCAGCCAAGGTCCTGCTGATGGTTCCTGGCCTGAGTCCCAGGGCCCACGAAACCACCCCTACTTCCAGCAGAGAGGGCAGCAGGCTCCAGCCCCCAGCAGCTTGCAGCCCCTGAGACCTCAGCCCTTATCAACCGTGGGGACCCCACCACCACCATCCTGGAGTGATTCCAACTCAAAGGACACCCAGAGCTGCCATCTGGTATCTGCCAGTTTTTCCAACTGACCTGTACCCTACCCAGTACCCTGTTCCCCCTTTCCCATAATTCATGGCATCAAAACACCAGCTTTTCACCTTTTCCTTGAGACTCAGGAGGGCCAAAGCAACAGCCTTTTGCTTTTTTTTTTTTTTTTTTCTTCCCTTATCAAGGGTTGAAGGAAGGGAGCCATGCTTACTGTTCAGAGACACCAACCCCCTCCCCTAACTCAGGCTGAGAAGGAACCAGCCAGCTCTCAACCTCCTCCATTGTTTTGCTTTGCCCCCCAAGTTTATTTTTGTTTTCTGCCGGCCCCCAACCTCTGAAGCCATTTTATGGTCTGTCAGGTACCACCTGAGCCTCCAGTAAAAACAAAAACAGGCTTTCCTGTGGTCTTGGAAAAAAAATACAAAAAAATTAGCTGGGCATTGTGGCATGTGCCTGTAATCCCAGCTACTCAGGAGGCTGAGGCAGAAGAATTGCTTGAACCTGGGAGGCGGAGGTTGCAGTGAGCCGAGATCCCACTGCTGCACTCCAGTCTGGGAAACAGAGCAAGACTCCCATCTAAAAAAAAAAAAAAACTTACCATGTGGTATATTGGACTCTGTACTGTGTGGTATAGAAGACTTGAGATGGGGGACAAGAAATAGACTTTGGGGATATGATGAGGATATGCATTTTCCAAGGATCTAGCATTTTTGCCTCCTCCCAAAGGCCCTCTGCCTCTTGCCCACCATGGCATAGCATTCTAAAGAGGACGATGCCACCCACCCATAGGAAGACAAGTTGGCAAAGTTGTCATTGTGCACATTTTCCCAAGTCAGATTTATGTCTGTTGGGTTTTGCTTATATATTCATTTCGTGCACCATTTCACTCCGGCCGGCAGAATACCCGATTACAGTGATGCCTCCGCACCTAGGTCTCCGCAGAAGGAAGCCCAGTTGCTCCCTGTGCTAAGAAATGCCACATGAACACAGACCCACACATGTGTGTGCGCAGGCTGGGCAGGAGCCCGGCTGGCTTGCATTTGCTCTTACCCTGCACGCAGAAGGTGAAGGAGGAAGGCCTGCCTGCCGGCAGCATTGAGGGAGAAAAGCCACTTCAAAGGCATTTAGACCCTCAGGCTAAGCGGAGGAGTCCAGGGTCACTAGAGGCAGCGCCAGCCCTAGACTCAGGAAAAGGGGGTATGCCTCAAAGCTGGAGGACCAAAGTGCTCACCTGCAAACATCGTTTACATCTGGAAAGTTATGTCTGCCTATAATCACCTAGCTTGTGGAAGTCGGAGTAGCTTATCTAACTCTGCCCTGAGACAGGATGGCGCTGGCATGGAATCCTGTGTCCAGCCCTCGCCAGCCTAGGGCCCCTCTTGCCTAGAGAAGCCATCAGCCCCCCCACTGAAGCTGTTTGTGGCCTTGGGCCAGAGGGTGAACACCACAGTCTCACACCATCCTACTTGCCCGTGGTCTGCCTCCACGTGGCCCCAGGAGGAACTGGGGGATGGGAGGGCAGTGTGGAAAGCTGAGGTGTGCCCTTTCCCTTGGCACATGTTGTAGTTTCGTGCAGCCACTTGGTATGAGTGAGGCTGGGGCAGAGCAGCCCCGGCTGGGTGTGACACGGGGAGTACCTCCTGCCTGAGCTCCGTGAGTGGCATTTGGCCACTTTTGCCCATGCTCACGTGGCTGTGAGTTACCCCTCCATGACCCCAGCACCCCAACTGACCCCCACCTCCACAGTCAGCTGAGGTTCTCTGAGAAGCTCCCTCTTTCTCCTGTGGCAGGTTTCTAGAGAAAACCTCCTAGAAAATTTCCAGTGGATTCAAAGGGTGGGAGCCACATTGGAGTCACAGGTTCCTTGGGACATTCTTGGGCTAGACTCAGGGAGGAATGCCTTTTAGAAAAGGTGACACATTCTGGCTGCTTGTAGGTTAAAGGTAGGGTCTGCCGCACCTGGTGAAAAATGCCGCACTCACCTGGGTGTGTTCCTTTCGGTGTCTGATGCCAAACACCTGGATGTTTACACCAGGATGACAGAGTGAAATTCCTGCAGGAGTGACACAAACAGGCAGCCTCAGGCATCTCAACTCAAAGAGACTCCCGAATACTGCTCTGGCCAGAGTTTGCCACATATGGGTGGTAGGTCCGTCTGTTGCTGTCCCCGGTGAGATCCAGCACTGAGGCACAAAGGACAGGAGAGGGTGGAGAGGGGTGGCAGCGTGAGTCTCACTGGGTGTGAGCTGGCCAGCCCCCTGGCTCAGTGCTCCCTCCTCCACCTCCTTTGAACGGGGGACATGCCATGTTGCTAAGAAGTGCATCTCAGCATCTGCTGCTCAGGCTAGTTGGACAGTGAGGAAGGGGACATGGGAGGTCTGAGGCTTCAAGGCTAGTGTCTCCACAGGCGCTGGCAGTGATTTCTTTTTTAAGCTGCTCTCCCTCCCTTCCCTCCGCCTGCCTCCATCCTAATTGAAGCCATCGCCTCTTCAGTTACACTGCTTCCTAAAATAGTGTTCTGATCACGCCCTGGGTGCTCACTGAAAATGCTTCAGGGGCTCCCTGCCATCTATTGGAAAAAGGCAGAAATCCTTAGGCTGGTGTGCTAGGGTCCAATCAGAAAAGCAAAACCCACCCGGAATGTTTCCGCAGAGGGAACTTTGTGTAGGGCATTGGAAGACTGAAGAGACCGCTGGGACAGAGAGTGGCAGAAGCAGCTTCCAGCCCTGCAGCCAGAGGGACAGAGAAGGAAGGCAAGCTTGGAGGAGGGCCCGGGACTCTGATGGGGAAGAAGGGCCGTTGCTGGTAAGTGGTAGGAGAAACAGCCTTGGGGATGGCAGGTAAACCTGTCTCCTGCTTCCCACCTTCCCTTCTCCATCTAGTGTCCCCTTGTGGGGAAATTTAACAGGGAACCCAGTGATGAAAGAGATGGGGTTTGCAGAATCCCTGCACCACAGAGCAAAGTGGTTTGAAGCTGAGCGACATTTGCTTCCTAATGGGCACAGGTGGCACTCTAGGCTTCCGCGTCTGGCCCCAAACTCCTGGCTACGCTCTGACCAGCCAGCATGTCGCCTCCTGCCAAGCTCAGTTGTTCTGGAGGTCCCTGTCGTCAGATCTTTGGCCTGCATCACCTGTCAAATTCAGGACCTCGTTGAAATGCTACTTCCCTGATACCTTCTCCTACTTCCATTCTTAAACCTTTGTTGCTGTTGTTAAGATGAAACATGTTTGCTTTGTATTCTAGAAGTTTATGTGATTGACCATACCTGAGTGCAGAGATTAACTGGGGTTTGTTCCAGAAACAGCATTAATCACAGTGCCCAGCACATAGAAGGGTCCAGAACTCGGAGCAAGTAATTGAACTCAGGCAGTTCCCACGCAGGCCACAGAGCTGGACAAAAACAGCTTGACCCTGGGGCTTGCACTCAAAATGAGCCTTACCCCTTTAAGAGAGGGCAGGTCTTTTCCCTCTCCGGCTCACCCCACCCCTCCTACACAGTAACTGAAACCTGATCTAATCCCTTTGCACGCGGGTAATTTATTGGTCTGTTGAGCTTTTCTTGGTGGCAAATTGCATTGTCTTTATTCCTGGGTTCAGGCTCTGCAGCGGCTCACTGCATTCCTAGGACTCCTTTCTCAGGGTCGATCCTTCACACCCCCTTGTGCACTGCAAAGTAAGTCTTATTGGGATTCTTTGTTATGCAAACAGGGTGGTAATAATCAGGCTATTATTCTGAAAGATTGGGCTTGATTAACAGTTCAAAGGAGGTCTCTGAAAGCAGCTAGTGCCTCATTGGTGCATAAATATTTTCATCCTGCCAGCGTTGGTGCAGCTGGTGCTCCAAGCGCCCTGCCCTATCTTTCTGATTCTCAGAGGTGCTAGGTTGCTATTGAAAGGAAGAGAACTAAGTCAGATGTGCTGTGTGGCTGTGATTTTTCTTTCTCTCCACCTTATCTCAGTCCGTGAGGAAGGCAGTCTGGAGCCCCCCTCCCCAAAAGAGTGAAATGTCACCTACATATGTTTATGTGGGTTGTGGGGCAAGTGTCACCTACATACGTTTATGTGGGTTGTGGGGTGTAGGGCACAGGGTCCTGGATGGGAGGTTTAAAAAAGCATCACATCTCTGATAGGGGCCAGGCGTGGTGGCTCACGCCGGTAATCCCAGCACTTTGGGAGGCCGAGGCAGGTGGATCACCTGAGCTCAGGAGTTCGAGACCGAGCCTAGGCAACATGGAAACCCCATCTCTACTGAAGTATAAAAATTAGCCGGGCATGCTGGCGGGTGCCTGTAATCCCAGCTACTCGGGAGGCTGAGGCAGGAGAATTGCTTGAACCTGGGAGGTGGAGGTTGCAGTGAGCCAAGGTCGCGCCACTGCACTCCAGCCTGGGCGACAGAGCAACTCTATGTCAAAAAATAAGTAAATCTCCTGATAGGCTTTGGGTATGGAGTATGGACGCCAGGACGAAGATGGGGGTCCCCAACCCTCAGGAGACTGACGTGCAAGTGGGGAAAAGGCCGCTCAGCGGCCACCTCCTAGAGGAATCTGAGCTGTGCAAGGGCAGATGGGTGACACTGACAGTCCAGTGACAGCCAAAGAGAGGAGCAGCTGGAGAGACCAAGAAGGTGGTGCAGGGAAGCTGAGGGGCCATCCTCGACAATCACAAAGCCGCCCTACTTCAGCCTTTCCTATGTGACTCTAGACAAGGGCCAGGGGAAGTCCCTGGGATGCAGCAGTGCATCCACAGCCGGAGCTGTCCAGAGCAGGAGGGGCCAGCCCTGCCCCGGCAGGAGTGCTGCAGGGAGATTTCCTGCTGCGTAAACCGGTGACCTCTGACATCCCCAGGCTCCCAGGTTCTAAAATTCCATGGTGTGCCTTGAAAAGTGACCATTGTTTTTGGTCACAAAGTGATTGTTAGGGCTCTTTGATAAATTGGATTGCACGGAGAAGCCGTGAGCTCTGGCCTGGATTGCTCAAGTCAGGAGCAAATGGGTCAGATGGTTGCCAGGGGTCCCAAGCTGAACACCAAGGGCCCACCCCGCCCCCATGGGGTCTGGGAGCCACTCTGTCTTCTAGGCATTGCCTGGGCATCACCCCTTGAACCGAGTTCCTCACCCCGTGGGGCTCCGGGACAAGTTTAGGAGCTTTCTGTTGTTGGATCTGGACAGGGCCAGACCACTGTCTTTGCACGCTTCTGGATTCTCCTATTTGCACCACTATAGCTAATCCTGAAAATTCAAGGCCTCAAGAGACCTAGGTCAAAACAAGACATGCAGTGCACGTAATACCACATAATATGCTTGTAAGGGGCATAAAGCTCTGTGTCTGTGTCTCTGAGGTCGAACCCCAGGTTGCAAGGCTTAACAAGGGGCCGGAGGGTGGCCCCTGCCTAAGGACACACTCAGTGGCTGGGGTAGAAATGGAAGCTCAGGAAACTTCTTAGGTTTTTCAGTCCCCTGGTTCTGTGTGTAGTGGCTGTCCTGGATCCATCAAGAGGCACCTCCAGCGCTAGAAGGGGCAACTTTCTGGACTGCAGTACTGGGCAGGTGTGCTCAGCTCACACCCTGCGGGGCAGCTGGCTCTATGTTCAACGTGGCTTGCTCTGAAAAGCAGCTTTCCTCTTCCGCTTGCAGGAGTTGCTGTAAGATCTGTTTTTCAGCTCAAACTTTCCTTCCTTCTTTCCATGGACATTCGCATCAGAAAAGTCTAAGGTTTATTGCCTGGAATTGGGGTCTTTTTATAAAGATACAGCGCATAAAAATCGGCCTCTCTGAGACCTCTTTGGCAGGTGCCGCCACAGCTATTGCTTTTGATGCTGGGCCAGCTTTCATTCAGGTCCCTGGCCTCTGGTGGGGCTGCAGTTGGTGATTTAGTGCCGTGGAGGGCAGGTCAGGGCCCCTCACTCCAGTCGCTGCCCGTGGGGACTGCCCAGCCCCTCGCATGGGAAACGAGGCCACACACACACATTTCTGGGACCCATCGTTCCCAGAGAGCTTCCTTTCCACACGGAGAGATGGCAGAGGGGAGCACGCACCCTTTATTCTGGTCCCAGCTGGTCACTGTCAGTGGCCTTTTCCAAGTCATTCCCTTGAGCTTTGGAAGAGAGGAAGCCTTGTAAACTCTTAGGAAGATCTGCAGAGCTGGATCCAAGTTCCCTGAGAGTTTGGGGCACCTGGGAAACCCAAGAAGTCGGGATGGGTCGGTTGGCAGCAGCCGCTGCTCCCGGTGGGCTCCGCACAGGCCTTTGTGGAGGGAGAGCCCAGAATTGATTAAGCTTCTGGTTACTGCCCTGAGACCAGATGGGTCTACGGCTGCATAGGAGAACCCGCATCATGCTTTTGGGCCTTGGGGGAGCTGGGTCAGTCTCAGCTGGTGTCCTGAGGAGGGACTTGTGGCAAAAGCGTTTTGAAAAGCATAGAAACAGCTCCAAGCCTGCCCATCTCAGCCCCAGCCCTTCCACTTGTGTGACCCAGGCCCGCTCGAGCCCGAAGCCTCCGTGTTTGCATCTGCAAAATGACGATAAAAATTCCTGCCCCCTAATCAGGGCAGTAGCGAGGATCCAACAGGAAAGCAATGTGTCACCTGCACAGGCCCCGGGAGCGCAGGGTATTTTATTGTCACGATCACGTTTTGTTTTCTGAGGTGAGGCCCAGCCCATGTACCTACCCCACCTGAGTGCACAGTCCTGAGTGCACAGCCTCTTCCCCAGTGAGGCCCCCAAGACAAGAACTCTTGTCTTTGTTCATCTTTGTGGCCCCTCAGCACCTTCGCGTTGCCTGGTCTGGAGTGTGTGGAAATCCGAGAGGTGTGAAGGAAGAGGAGAATGCAGCTTGGGGGCTGAGGGCTGTGGTTTGCACCTTGCCCCCTTCGGGGTACCTGGGGGTGGAGTGGGTGGGGAGCTATTTAATGCTTCTAGGCCTCAGTTTCCCTGTCTGTGGAATGAGGATAACAAGTCAGTCCTGGGTCTGTATTAAGGGCTAAAGGAGACACATGTACAATGTCTCGCCCACAGTAAATGCTCGATACACATTAGCTGTTAGTTAAGCTCAGCCTCTCCCACAAATTGTGATTAAACAAAACAAAGTTAACACAGAACTGGCTGTCACAGAGCTTCCTTCCCGAGTCTTCCGGCTTTGCTCACATCAGTGCCTGCAGTCCCTTTAACACCCCTCTGGTGAAGTGCCCGTGCTTCCCTGTAGCTCAGAAAGGTCGGTGAATTTGCCCAGTCACATAGCTCTGGAGTGGCGGCGCTGGAGTTGATCTCGATGTTCTGCCCCACCACAGTAAGGTCCACTGCTGCGGTGAGACCCTCCCCCTGGGCGCTGCCCCATGAGAACGTCTCACCTGTTGCCTGTCGACCCTGAATTCTCTCCAGTTCTCGCTGGGTGGGGAAATTGCAAGTATCCTTATTTTTCTTTCTCATATAGAATCTAAGGTCTTTTCATTTACTCATTAACAAGGCAAGGACAGAGGCAAACTTGTTGAAATTGTCCTTCAGGACCCAGAGTTTCTGACTGCATCTTCTCCCAGAAAATGTCTCAGCAGAAGAGGCATTTTAGAATGCCGTGAAAACTTGGGGAAGGAAGGGGTTGTGACAGGCAGGAAACCAAGTGCTCTCTGTCAGGAGCAAGGACGTAGAGACTGGACCACACAGGCTGTGGGGTACAGAGGTCTCCCAGCAGAGATATGAGAGCTCGATGTGCCACCCCCCAATCTCTCCTCTGAAGAGCCAAGGGGATCATCCCAGGCCTGGGCAATCCCTGGGCGAAAACACGTCCTTGTTGGGAAATGGGAAAATGGGGTAGGTGAAGTTAAGTTAATCTGGTCCTTTGGTCTCTGGCCAAACAAATGTCTCCACTGATACTGGCAGCTTCTGCAGAGGTGACTTGGGAGGGTGCAGGAAGGAGAGGAGGGAGGCGGCCGGTTTTCCCTCTATGACTGTCTCTTTAGCTTGGCCACCATAAGAAAATACCCCAGCCTAGGAGGCTTAAACAACAGACGTTTATTTTCTCAGCGTTCTGGAGGTGGGAAGTCCTAGATCCGGTACCAGCATGGTCCAGTTCCAGAGAGAGGGCCCTCCTCCTGGCTCTCAGACTGGATTTCCCATTATATCCTCACATGGCAGGAGGAGGGAGAGGGGGCCGGGACAAGAGACAATGCTTAGCATTCTCCAAGTGTCTTTATTTTAAGGGCACCAACCCCGTCGTGGGGGCTCCACTCTTATGACCTCATCTAAACCTAATTACCTCCCAAATGTCATCCCATAAGGGGTTAGAACTTCAACACATTTAGGGGGACAAAGTTTAGTCTATAGCGCTCTCCCTGGGCATGAGTGAGGCAGTGGGGTGAAGCCACTCAGTGCCCATGGGAAGTGAGGCCCCCTGGACAGTCATGACCGTTGACTGATCCTGGACAGTCAGTGGATTGAAGGAGCTGCCAGGAGTTGGGGGACCTGGATCCTGGTGGAATCCACTGCGCCCTGAGAGTGAGTGCCAGCAGGGCCTACCCCGGGGAAGGAGGGAAGAGGAGAGATGCCACATCTGCTGGAGCTTCACCAGGGAGGGGCAGGCTCCCTGCAGTGCCCCTCCCATCCCCTAAGTCCGTGACTTCTAACCTCTGACCTCCCAGGGCTGCAAGCATTGTCCCCTACTGTGGCCTTTGTGGGAGACCCTGTTTGTTGGATGCCCCTGAGGCTCCAGGCACACCGTGCATACATCTCCTCATATCCTCAACGACCCATTAAGGTGGACACAGTCTCTACTTGACAGTTAAGGAAACAGGCTGAGTCAAGTTCCCCAAACTACTGGTAGGGAACAGAGCGGGACTTTGAACCAGACACCTCCCTTCAGGGCTTGTGCTGGCCCTCAGCCCACCCAGAGCTGGGGCTGGCAGAACTTGGAGGGAATAGTGGGGCACGGAGCTCACCCCACCACCAGGGTCCTGAAGCCTACAGAGGAGTGGGGGAGACGGGGACCCTGGTTCCTGGGTGCAACCGTTCCAGAGTGTGACCTCTGCCACCATCTTTGAGTGGCAGGCAGACAGCTACGCCTGCTGGGTGAGGGGTGGTCTTGTTCTTAGAGTGGGTGGGCTCTGGGAGGAGGAGAGGAGCAGGAGAAGGTGCCCACATGGAACGGAGAAGTGAAAGGGCCTTGTCTCAGGCGCTTCTTAGCCGCTCTGCATCAGGGCTAAGGTGGCCGCATCCCTGCTCTTTGCTCCTGGGGGGCTGTCTGCCTCTTGCCACCCCTTTGCCTGCAGCCCCCCTCTCTGAACCTTTGCCACCAGCCCCCTCCCCATCCTGGGGAAATGTTGCCTTCACACACTCCAGGCTGGCCGGGCTCCATCAGGCTCTAGCTTGGCTCCTGTGACTGTTGAAAAGAAAGTGAACCAACTCTGAAGCCTCACTACTCAAAGTGGGCCAGAGACCAGCAGCATGGGCCTCTCCTGGGAACTTAGTAGAATTTCAGAACCCCTGGCCCACTGGGGCCTGCCGAGCTGGGTCCCAGGCCACCCAGTACAGCCTCATCTGGGGCTACCAGATCCCACTCCACGGCCCTGGAGCCTGTGAGGGACCCCTTTCTGGGGTACCTGGGTGGGATTTCTGTCATGAACTCCCCACATACGCCAGAGTTCTGTAGCTGTGGTGCTGCTCTGAGAACAGTTTTGAAGGCTGTGGAGGTAGCAGATCCCGATCACGAAGCCAGTCCGCTTAAAATTCAGGAGCCTGCGGAGTTGCCCATTTGGCGGGTAGAGCCACACCTGGGCACCAGTCCGACCCTGCCGTCGAGCCCCTGCTTACCCTGGGAGGTGACCCCTTGGAACTTGTCTGCTGGAGGCAAGGCAGGGAGAGAGCGTGTGTGGACCACAGGCCTCCTGCTCCTGGGAGCACAGTGTCATAAGATGGGTCTTGGAGGAGAGGCTGGAGCCCACCCGTGGGGGAGGGAATCAGGAGTGTGCTAATGAGGTGTGTGATGACATGTGGCTGCCGGGGGCGTGAGCTCGCAAGTCCAATGGGCTGGATTCATGTCCTGCTCTGGCTCCTTCCTCGAAGTGAGACTTGGGCAAGAAGTCAGCCCAGCAGAGCCCGGCTTTCCCCTGAGAGCTGGGGATGGCAGTCGCACTGGGAAGATGCAATGAGGAGAGGCCTGTACCGCCTGCAGCACCGGACCTGGGACAGAGCCAGCCAGCTGGGACTTCACGGTCCCTGCTCTCCTAGGTTCTACCAGATTCGGTCCTGGTGGAGAGTCAGAGTCCAGCACAGCTCCTGCTTGTGTTGCACTGGGGCCTGCTGTAAAGGGACAGGCAGTGTCCTTTTTCTACTTTGGTCACAGTAAGCGCCAGAGGTGAACCAGAGCTCGAGCGTGGCCATCGATTAACAGGAGACCAGTGTTCCTTCCCGTTGATTTTCTCTGATGCCCACATCTGCATGATTCTGAGGAGGCAGAATGTCAGGTCAGCACACCCGGCTCCTGGAATTAATGAGGCTGCCGGGACAGGCATTGTGTGCAGGCCACCGCACCAGTCAGTTCCTGTGCGCTGGGTCCCTCCAAACACTTGTTCTGCGTAGCACTCCCTCCCCATACACACCCCCACCCCACTCACCTCCTGTACTGGCTTTATCAGGGGGTGGCAGGGAAGCTACCACGCCAACATTTCAAAGTCTACAGGTAGGTTGGGCCCTTGCACATCTTGTACAGGTTAAGGAGACGTGAAGACAGCAGGGCAAGAGAATCTTCTCGTTGCCTTGGGAGGGAGACCTGTCCTCAGGAGCACACCTGTGTGAGAGGAAGACTACATGGGGGGATCTCACCAGTGCTCCCCACATATCTGCCATAGCATCCCTTTATGGTGGTGTATTAGTCTGTTCTCACACTGCTGATAAAGACATACCCAAGACTGGGTAATTTATAAAGGAGAGAGGTTTAATAGACTCACAGTTCCACATGGCCGGGGAGGCCTCACAATCATGGCAGAAGGCAAAGGAGAAGCAAAGGTACATCTTAAAACATGGCAGCAGGCAAGAGAGCATGTGCAGGGGAACTCCCATTTATAAAACCAGCAGATCTCATGAGACTTATTCACTACCACCAGAACAGTATGGGGGAAATGGCCTCCTGATTCAGTTATCACCACCTGGCCCAACCCTTGACACGTGGAGATTATTACAGTTCAAGGTGAGATTTGGGTGGGGACACAGCCAAACCATATCAAGCGGGCACCACCTGACTGTCATTTCCCTAACCTGACCCTTTAAGTGGGCATACTTCTTCAATGTAAAGCTAATAAAATGGAAAATCTGTAGCTCTTCCATCAATTTTTTTTTTTTTTTTTTTTGAGATGGAGTCTTGCTGTATCTCCCAGACTGGAGTACAGTGGCACCATCTCAGGTCACTGCAACCTCTGCCTCCCGGGTTCAAGCAATTCTCGTGCCACAGCCTCCCAAGTAGCTGGGATTACAGGTGCGCACCCCCACGCCCGGCTAATTTTTGTATTTTTGGTAGAGAAAGGGTTTCATCATGTTGGCCGGGCTGCTTTTGAACGCCAGACCTCGCATGATCTGCCTGCCTCGGCCTCCCGAAAAGTGCTGGGATGACAGGCGTGAGCCACCATACCCAGCAATTTTTTTCTCTTAATGCACATTTAAATAAAGATATGACTTCTCAAATTAAACGACAAAGTGTTCACTTAGGTATCACCTGAAATTACCTTGTTACTGGCAGTATGGCAAACACAGGTCACGTGAAGGGGGGAGCCCAAATTTCAGATGAGCACTGACTCCCCCGTGCTCAGGTCTGTGATCTGGGAAGGTGACTTGTGCTCCAGTAGGATGGTGCCCACCCACCTGCAGAGGCAGGAGAGATCCCCCAGGTCCAGAGCTGCACAACGCAGGCTGGGTTCACACAAGGCTGCTGGGATAGGTAGGCACTCGTGCTCGCGTTAGCCTGCCCTCAAATGTGTCTGGTCTTGGTTTTATGTGCAACTCAATTTTATAGGTAAAACCAGCACCGGAGAAACAAACTGACTTTTCCAAGGTCACAAGCCAAGTTAGTGGCCCAGACAAGAGTGCTGAGGCTCCCTTTCCCCGCTGGAGACCACCCCGGCCAGCACTGGGCTGTGACCCCAGAGGCTGGACCTCCCAGCTGGTCTGGCCCCTTTCTCCCGGAATCCGTGTAGGAACTTCTGTCCTGTAGCAGGTCTGTGTGCCTGGCCACTTGTGGTCACTATGGGCTGTGCAGAGGAAGGCCAGAAAAGGGCAGGTTCTATGTGTTGAGAAGATTAGGTGTGTTAAAGCCATAGTTCTGGGGCATGGTCATTTTGGCTAATTGTCACTAAAGGCTCAAAGCTTGTGAGGGATCCAAGGTTACTACTCTCAGTTGCTTCTCAGCTTGCTTCTCTGAGCAGGACAGAGAAGGATGGGGCTACGGTCAGCATAAGGGAAGCCAGCTCCTCTATGGCTAGGGCTAATAGAGCAGTCATACCAGGCAACATTCACTGAGTTTTGGCTATGAATGCTGGGGCCAGACTAAGTCCTTTATACGTGATAAATCACTTCACACTCATCATCCCATCTTCCGATGAGTATAACAAGGCACAGAGATGGAAGGTCATTTGTATAAGGTCATACAATGCCAGGACTGGGGACACATATTTAATAGTGGGGCTAATTCCCTGCCAGATTCCTGTTGCTTTAGCCAAAATTCTTGGGGATGGCCACGAAAGTGTATATAGATGTCAAAGACCCCGGGGTGGCCTGTCAGCTCCCAAAGTCCTACTGCCCCCAAACAGTGACCACTCCCTAGCAGGCTGGCGCCGTGGGAGGGTCCCCACTAGCCCTTTCAGCCTGCTGGTGTGCTTGCCTGTCCACTTGGGGTCGCTATAGGCTGGGTGGAAGGACCCCTTTCCTACCACCTGCAGGAAATTTGTCACCATCTGTGTGTGGCGTGGGTGGCTCTGCCCTAGATGAGGTGCCCTCATGCAATGTGTGGCTGCTCCCCTGGCCCACGGATGGTAGCAGAAGCGGGGGTTGCCAGGCTGCACCCCCGACAGTGTGTTCGTTCCTTTCTCCTCAGCCACCTCCCCGTGCAAGATCCTCAAGTGCAACTCTGAGTTCTGGAGCGCCACGTCGGGCAGCCACGCACCAGCCTCAGACGACACCCCCGAGTTCTGCGCAGCCTTGCGCAGCTACGCCCTGTGCACGCGGCGGACGGCCCGCACCTGCCGGGGTGACCTGGCCTACCACTCGGCCGTCCATGGCATAGAGGACCTCATGAGCCAGCACAACTGCTCCAAGGATGGCCCCACCTCGCAGCCACGCCTGCGCACGCTCCCACCGGTCGGAGACAGCCAGGAGCGCTCGGACAGCCCCGAGATCTGCCATTACGAGAAGAGCTTTCACAAGCACTCGGCCACCCCCAACTACACGCACTGCGGCCTCTTCGGGGACCCGCACCTCAGGACTTTCACAGACCGCTTCCAGACCTGCAAGGTGCAGGGCGCCTGGCCTCTCATCGACAATAATTACCTGAACGTGCAGGTCACCAACACACCTGTGCTGCCCGGCTCAGCGGCCACTGCCACCAGCAAGGTAAGGGGGAGGGGCGGCTGTAGGGCACAGCCGTGCCCTTTTTCTCTGCCCTGCGTGGACACAGAGGCTGAGAGGGCCTCGGGTGCCTGGGAATGGGGGAAGACGGAGCGGAGCAGGGACACAGGAGCACCCTCCCTGAGCATCCCAAGGGGTGGGTCTCAGCTTCCCCCCTCCTTCCTCGAGCCAGCCCGGCCTGGCGGGCATAGCTGCATTTCACAAATGGGGAGCCTAATGCTCTAAGAGGCCAAGTGACCTTCCCACCCCAAGTGCATAGTCAACTGGGATGCTGAGTTAGAATTTGCCCCAGGCCCAGGTGACTCCAGAACCTGGCATGTTCCCAGCGGCCCCACAAGGCCACTGAGGGCTGCTGGTTTTCCGACCCAAGGAGGCCTCAGCATGTGGGCAACAGGATTCAGGTCCTGCTCATGGGGCCGCAGCCACACACACAGCCATGGGCCCACGCAAGTGGACACTCATGTCTACCCCAGGCCTCCCTCCCCTACCTGCTTTTGGGGAGGATGCCCTGTGGCCTCACATTCGGACTTAGCCAGAGGGCAAGACCTCAAGGCCAGGAAGGAAGCTGGTGGCTCCCAGTTCAGGCGATGGGGACACGTCCGCTCTCCCCAGTGCCCGGCCCACTGGTGCCCCCTGGGGTTTCCATCTTGGCGAAGTGGCAGTGGGTCTGTTTTCCTAGGAAGAGCCAGTTGGAAGGCCGTGTGTCGGGCAGTGCCAGATTTACCACAAGGGCATTTCTGTTCCTTCCCACCCCTCCACACTCAGAGGAGGACAGCGAGGTGACCTGGCAGCCAGGGAAATGCTCCATCCCTGCCACTTCCCTCTGCTCCGGTGGCCCTTGCCTGCCTGCAGGGGGTCGCTTTCTGGGCCCTGGCTGGGCGGGAAATAAGCAGATCTTCACCCTGTGGATTCCCAAGCGGGCCCTTGGCACCAGACCATGACGCCTAATGGAGAAGACTTGTAGCCGGTACACTCCATCCTGTGCCCCCGCAGCCCTCTGCATACTCAGGGCCTGCATCAAGGACCCAGCCACCTCCCTCACGGCCCCTGCACCTCGCCACCACCCGCCCTCCTGAGAGCCAAGACAAACGGACGCCAGGAGCCTGAGGCTGCAGCTTCTAAATCCAGGCAGCGGCACGCTTCAGAGGGGACCTGGCCTCCGTGGCCCATCCTGCAGGTTCCCAAGGGCTGGCAGGGTGCACAGGGAGGTCTGAGGATGTGAGAGAGATGTGGACCCCAGGTGGCTTGCTCCTCCAGACCCCAGGGGGTAGAAGCACCAAATGCGACAACAGAGCCAAGCCACACACCGGGGAGGATCTGTGATTTGTGCGCAGGGAGGCTGGGCTGCTGCCCCCATTATGGATGGGGGTGATGTGATGGGGTGGAGCAGTGAAGGGAGAACTTCCCTTCCTATCCCAGCATGGAGGCTTCCAGAAGAGTATGAAGCAGAGCTTCACCAACCCAGCCCGTTTCTGCTGCAACCGAAGGCCACCTTCGATCTCAGCAGGCTGAGAGCTCAGCCCTGTCAACCAGGCTCTGCTGGAGGCCAGACAGTGACAGCGTCAGTGTCTGTGGCCGAGTCAGTCTCAGAACTCGGGCCAGACTGGGGTATTGTGGTCCCCCGGTGAGAACATCGGTGGCTGGCTTCAGGCAGCTTTGGCCTGCCCCCGCCTGTCTGTCAGGCCTCCATTACTCAGGTGTGTTTGTTCACTCATTGATGGAGCAAACACTTAACAGACGTTGCATCTGTGCCAGCCTCTGAGCTAGTTGTTGCCCTCCCTCCCAAAAGCTCCCAGGCTAGTGAAGAGCAAAGACCAGCAAAGGGGAGCTGGTGATGGGGGCTGGGGCAGCAGGATGTTGAAGGCCATTGGGAGCCTTGGCTCTGTCCAGAGAACTGGGGAGCCCGTCCACCAAGCTCGCCCCTGAAGCACAGCGCGAGTTTCCAGATGGAGGAACAGAGGAGTCGACACCCAAAGCAGGCGGAGTGGGAGAGCACCCTGGTGTCTGCAGGGAGCAGGGAAAGGCAAGGGACTTTCATCTCCAAGATGATGAGCCCTCTGGGCCTGCCAGACTCTGCCACCCACTGGAACCCACTCTCCTTTCCCCTCTCAGCCAGCCAGACTCCACCTGTCCCTGCACACCTGCCCTTGAGGGCGCCTCCTCAGGCTTCCCAGAGTGTGTCCAGCCCCTGCCTGGCCTGACCCTGACCTTGCAGCCATGAGATTTGCCTTCTTGTGCAGAAGCTCCATGTGCAAGCTGTGTGTGCATGAAGCTGGCCCCAAACACCTGGGTGTCACTAGGGGCCTTTATTTGTTTTCTCATGATCCTGGCAGTATCAGCCAATCAGCCAATCCCTCTGTTCTTGTGGACGATCAAGATCTAGTGTTTTCTACGTGGACATTTTAGCCAGTGTCTTACCCCCGTGGGACAGCCTTCTGTACCCAGCCTCCTGCTCCATCACCCTCTTCCCAGCTGTGCTGCTAATACCCATTTTACAGACAAAGAAACCGAGACTCAGGAGAGGACAGGAACTCGAGTCCTGCGCCTTCCCCTTCCTTTCCCCGCTGGTTAGTTTTCCCCATAGCACTTGCCAGCCTGTCCCTCTGCATGATTCATTTGCTTAGTCTATGACCCCCTGAAGCACAGGGATCTTCTCCCTCGTGTACCCCCAGCCCCCAGCACCGGGCCTGGCATGGAGTTGGTGCTCCGTAAATAGTAGCTGATGCAGCCCGGGCTCTGCCTCGTGCCCGGTGCAGTGGAAAGGGCCAGGGCCCCTTCAGAAGGGGGAGCAGCAGAGGCAGGAGCGGCAGCCCGCCCGTGGCTGTGTTGGCAGCGAGCCGCCAGCTTTCGACAGGCCCCTTTCATGCTGTTACTTGTGGTTGAGTCCCTGGCACCGGTGCCAAGAAGAGTCAAGCAGCCTGTCAGCCTTCCAGGAGGCTGTCTCTGCAAGAGATGGTGGTTAGAGCAAAACCAGCCTTTCCTGTTCCAGGGAGACTGATGGCACTTGGAAAGCAGGACGCCCCCCCCCCCCACCCCCAGTGTCTGTGTGGCCCTGCACACCAGGCAGGGACACCAGAGTCCCCCATCCTCCCCGCATGGCAGGACCACCCACAGCCCAGACCACCCTGGCTGGCCCACCTCCGGCCCCCCCAGGCGGCCTCCACACCAAGGTGGGCTGGCCAGTGGGTGGAAAGAAGGAAGAAGTAGGAGGTTGAACCGTATGAAGTCGCCATTTCCATAGGTCAGGAATGGTAGAGTAGCAGCAATTTCATCAGGTTCGAGGCTTAGGGCTCCATGCTGGATGGAGAGGCTGCAGCTGCAGCCACCTTTGACATCCCATGGCAAACGGGAAGCGTGCCGTGTCCTGGGGCCAGGCTGGGACCCCTGTAGGAAGGGAGGTGAGGAAATCGAGTCCAGTGCCCAAGGAGCTGTGCGCTTGGGGTCCTCCTGGTGCTGCGCTCCATGGACTCCCGCAGAGTCCCAGCCCCAGGCAGTCTCCATCAGGCACAGAAAGCACAGCGCCGGGTGCCCGAGATGAACGGGCTCATGAAAGACTGCCATTTCTTTTAAAGTCCTCCAGCAGCCTGCCCCTCGTTCAGCTCCTCCCAGCCTTGCCTTTCTGACTAACATGTGAAAGGACAGGATTTTCCTTCTTCAGAAGCCTTGGCCTAGGGTCTCCCTCTGTTCTGGGGGTTCCACACCCCTCAGGCTACCAGTTCTCCCCACCTTGTCACCCCGAAACCTTATGCCAATATGGGGAACCCACAAAGCCACAGCAACACAGCCAGGGGCACCTCTAGTGGCTCTGAATACCCCATTGGCTAGAAGGTTCTGGGACCCCCTTTCCAGGCCTCAGGCCTCTTAGCACCTGGCCCTGAGGCCATGGCCCTGGGCCAGCCCGCCCCAAACTGAGACCACTCTGCTGCACCCCTGGCCTCCGAGCCCCAGAGAACAGGATGGCCTCTTGCTGCATCCCTGGCCAGACCCCACCTTCCACCTTCCTGCGATTCTCCTGCCTGAGCTGAGGTCCTTCTGTGGTTTCCCTGCCTTGCCTTCCCATCAGAGCAGCTTTTTATTTCCTGTTGCTTTCTAGCACCTCGCACTGTGCCCTCGCCACACATCTACTGTTAGGCCAGAAACTCCCTTGGCACTTGGCAGCATTGCCCTCTACCCAGAGAGCCGGCCAGGCAGTCCTCATGCCTCTCCCAAGTGCCCAGGCGGAGAATGGCTGTGCATGTCATCAGCGGCTCCCCCTTGCTCAGACCCCTTCAGCCTGCAGACCCTCTGAGGCCGGGTTGGGGTGGGATCCCTTGGGAGCTATGTCAGCCAGCCAGCTAGCTGGCCAGACCCTCTCCTGGGTGGGGAGGGGTGAGCCCTGACCTACAGAGGCGTGAGGGGTTGGGGCTTCGTGGTGGGGGTAGTTGCCGGGCCTGGGGGAGGGTAGTGCAGCAGATAAAGGTGGGGTTTTAGCAGGAGGTCCCAAAAGGCCTGGGTGCCACCTTGCTCCCTTCCCCCCACTTCCCTCCCTGGCTTGAGGCTGGGAGTCCAGATTCCAGCTGCCCTTGGTCCAGGGGGACCAAGGTACCCAGAGCTCCCATGGCAAAACAGCTGGCACCTGGGAAAGGAGTGGAAGAGGGGGTGGTTTTTTCTCTCCCAATTTCTCTGTTTCCAACCCAGATAGCCTACTTAGGGTTAGGGAGGAAAGAACAGCCAGACACCACCCAGGACGGGGACAGCAGAGGAAACTTACCTGCTCCCCTGGCCACCAGCCCTCCTCCTCTCAGGCCTCCCACCCTGTGGGCTTGTGGCCAAGAGAACCCAGAGTCTGGAAACCCAGAGTCTAATCCCAGCTCTGCCTCTTGCTGGCTGTGTGACCTTAGGCAAGTTACTGCCTCTCTCTGAGCCTACATTTTCTCATCTGGAAAATTGGGGTAATGTCACTGACCCTTGCAGTGTCGCATGAGACTGGAAGTAATACACGCAGTGCGTGGCATGCTGTATGCAGCCAGTGCGCCTGTGTCTGGCTCTCAGGAGGAGAACAGTGCCACCCAGCCAGCTGCTTCTCCAGCAGCTCAGTCCAGCCCCTCACCCCTGGCCACAGGCTCCAGCAGAAAGGAGCCTCCCTGCTCCAGCCCTGGCCAGGGCTGCGCGTTCAGCCTGGAACCTCCATCTCCCTTTTACCGACCAGCACCTTCCTCCTTTCCTGTTCCCCTCCCCCATGGCCCAGCTTGGGGACCCCTTTCAGCAGCCTTGGGACAGTGGCTTCTGCTTGCCTCTGCCTGCTTGTATGGATTTTGCCCTATTCATTCTTTCTTTGAGCATCATTTCCCTCTGTTCCATCTGCTACAATGTTCAGACATTTGCTTGGGTCCTTTGTCAGGAATTGTGCTCCAGTACCACTGTCATGCAAGATGTTTGCAAACCATATTCGTTCCCTATCACCACCGTAGCAAATTAGCATAAACTGAGTGGTTCAAACCAACAGAAATGTTTTATAATTATGGAGGCCAGAAGTTAAGAACATGTCTCATGGGGATAAAATCAAGGTATCAGCAGGGCTGGTCCTTCTGGAGACTCCAGGGGAGAATCCATTCATTGCCATTTCCAGCTTTTGGTGGTTGCCAGCATCCCTTGGTTTGTGGCCACATCATTCGAATCTCTGTCTTGTTGATCACCTCACCTTCTCCTCTGTCCTAGTTAGTCAAATCTCCCTCTGCCTCCTTCTTATAAAGATACTTGTGATTCCATCTAGGGCCCACCCAGGTAATCCAGAATAATCTCTTCATCTCAGTGTTCTTAACCTAATCACATCTGCAGGGTCCCTTTTGCCATCTAAGGGAACATTCCCAGGTTATAGGGATTAGGGCATGTTCTTCTTGGGAGCCATTATTCAGCCTACCACACTGGGCTTTTGACCTTTTATTTTTAATTATCTATGCTTTTATTTTTATGGTTCACTTTCCTATATAGTAAAAGAGCTAGTTTTCTACTTAGGGTAGTGGCCTAACATTTTTCTAAGTCACTTTTTAAAGTAAAAAGGGCAAGTTGTTTTGATTTAAAGAATGTGAAGTGCACAGCTGCGCAGGTGGAACTGGTCTGTCCAACCTGGGGAAGGGAGTGTCTGGGGCATCCCTGGGGATCCTTCGTGCCCTCCTCTCAGTCTAGAGCATCTTAAGTGTGGGGCTGTGCCTCACCCACTCTCCTCTGCCCCTTTCCCTGGCAGCTCACCATCATCTTCAAGAACTTCCAGGAGTGCGTGGACCAGAAGGTGTACCAGGCTGAGATGGACGAGCTCCCGGCCGCCTTCGTGGATGGCTCTAAGAACGGTGGGGACAAGCACGGGGCCAACAGCCTGAAGATCACTGAGAAGGTGTCAGGCCAGCACGTGGAAATCCAGGCCAAGTACATCGGCACCACCATCGTGGTGCGCCAGGTGGGCCGCTACCTGACCTTTGCCGTCCGCATGCCAGAGGAAGTGGTCAATGCTGTGGAGGACTGGGACAGCCAGGGTCTCTACCTCTGCCTGCGGGGCTGCCCCCTCAACCAGCAGATCGACTTCCAGGCCTTCCACACCAACGCTGAGGGCACCGGTGCCCGCAGGCTGGCAGCCGCCAGCCCTGCACCCACAGCCCCCGAGACCTTCCCATACGAGACAGCCGTGGCGAAGTGCAAGGAGAAGCTGCCGGTGGAGGACCTGTACTACCAGGCCTGCATCTTCGACCTCCTCACCACGGGTGACGTGAACTTCACACTGGCCGCCTACTACGCGTTGGAGGATGTCAAGATGCTCCACTCCAACAAAGACAAACTGCACCTGTATGAGAGGACTCGGGACCTGCCAGGCAGGGCGGCTGCGGGGCTGCCCCTGGCCCCCCGGCCCCTCCTGGGCGCCCTCGTCCTGCTCCTGGCCCTGCTCCCTGTGTTCTGCTAGACGCGTAGATGTGGAGGGAGGCGCGGGCTCTGTCCTCTGGGCTTCTCCCTGTGTGGGCTGGGACCGCCAACGGGGTGCAGATCTCCTGGCGTGTCCCCTATGGCCCCGCAGAACGCCAGGGACCGCCTGCTGCCAAGGGCTCAGGCAGGGACCCCTCCCCTTCTAGTGCACGTGACAAGGTTGTGGTGACTGGTGCCGTGATGTTTGTGACAGTAGAGCTGTGTGAGAGGGAGAGCAGCTCCCCTCGCCCCGCCCCCGCAGTGTGAATGTGCAAAACAGCCCCTCAGGCTGAAGCCCCCCACCCCCACCAGAGACACACTGGGAACCGTCAGAGTCAGCTCCTTCCCCCTCGCAATGCACTGAAAGGCCCGGCCGACTGCTGCTCGCCGATCCGTGGGGCCCCCTGTGCCCACCACACGCACGCACACACTCTTACACGAGAGCACACTCGAACCCCCTAGGCCAGCGGGGACACCCCAGCCACACAGGGAGGCATCCTTGGGGCTTGGCCCCAGGCAGGGCACTCCCAGGGCGCTGCTTGGCACCTTAGCAGACTGATGGAACCTTTTGGCCAGTAGGTCGTGCCCGCCTGGTGCCTTCTGGCCTGTGGCTTCCCTGCCCGTGCTTACCTGGCTGCTGTGGGTACCAGTGCAGGTCGCGGTTTTCAGGCACCTGCTCAACTGCCCGTCTCTGGCCTGGGCCCCCGCCCTTTCCACCCTGTGCTTAGAAAGTTGAAGTGCTTGGTTCTAAATGTCTAAACAGAGAAGAGATCCTTAACTTCTGTTCCTCTCCCTCCTTCAGGTGCAAGAGCTCCTGGGCAGGGGAGCCTGGGCACCAGGGTGTGGCAGGAGACCCAGTGGATGGGGCCAGCTGGCCTGCCCTGATCCTCTGCTTCCTCCTCACAACCCCGAGAGCCCCCAACCGGGTCCATCCACGTCTGGAGTCTGGGGAGAGGAGCAGGGTCTTAAGACTCTCAGCTCTGAGCATCCCTGGCAGGGTCTTCAACCTCTGATCTCTTCCCTTAAGCCCTGTGGCCACACAGCCAGGAGAGACTTGCCGCTGGCTCCCGCCTCATTTCAGCCCAGGGTGCTCATCCAGGAGCCCAGAACAGTCCCACCTGTGCTGCTATGCCCACAGCACAAAGCCAGGCTTCGCTCCCAAAAGTGCAGCCAGGCCCCGGAGGGTGATCCTGCCAGCAGCCCTACAGCCCCACACCCTACCCACCCATCAGCAGCCCCTCTGCTGTTCCCCAGGGACCTCTCATACACTGGCCAGGAGGCTGCAGAACGTGTGTCTCCCCCTCCCTCCAAGAGGTCCTGTGGGCGAGTGGGAGGGCGCTCGGGGCCCGGCCCCTCCCTCTCCCTGCTGGTGTTAGATGGTCCCTATGTTGGAAGTAAAAAGTGAAGCACTTTATTTTGGTTGTGTTTGCTCACGTTCTGCTTGGAAGTGGGGACCCCTCACTGCGTCCACGTGTCTGCGACCTGTGTGGAGTGTCACCGCGTGTACATACTGTAAATTATTTATTAATGGCTAAATGCAAGTAAAGTTTGGTTTTTTTTGTTATTTTCTTTTAGACATGTTGGAGTTTGTTTTCTGAACAGACTTTGGCTCCCTTGAGGGGGGTGGAGGTTGGACTTTGGGATCCCCTGCAGCAAGTGTGTGTGTGTGTGTGTGTGTGTGTATGCATGTGCATGTACGCATATGTGTGCGCGTGTGTATGTGCGTGTGAAGGTTGTGAAGGCAGATAGAAGATGCAGCAGTTTAACAACCACCACGCATTGCTTCTGTAAAGTTACTTTTCCTCCTCACGATGAGCTGTCTTTGGAGCTTGGCAGGCCCAGGTCCTCTTGTTCTAGTGACAGTGGAACAGTCAGGGAGACAGGTGACCACATGGTGGAGAGACATACGGTGCCCTCTGGGATGAGATGGGTGGGCTGGCCTGAGATCCGGGATGACTCCGTCTCAGCCACCGCTGTCAGCCTGGAGCCCCAGCTGTGGGACTGCCTGCCACCCTCCCTGCCGGTGCTCGTCTTCTCATAGCCCGGGCGGAGCAGTGGCGCTGCAGAGGAGGCTGCTGTCCACGTCACTGTGGGACCAGGTTTATTGCCAGCTGTGATCACATTTCATCCGTAAAACCTACCCAGTGAATCAGGAATAAATTCAGGCCCATTTTGCCGATGAAACAGACTCTGTGAGATTAACTGACTTGCCTAGGGCTCCTTAGCAACGGGAGGGACAACCTGTGCACCTAGGTTAGTATTGCCCTGAAGCCCCTTCTCTTCAAACTAAATGCCATGAGGCAGAATAGCAGCACAGTTAAGCCAGGCTACACCCTGGCTTCTCCACCTCCCCGCGGTGTGACCATGGGCAAGTCACCTCACCTCTCTGGGCCTGCATGCTGTTCTCTGGGAGATGGGGGGTGCCTGTCCCATACAGTTGTTTGGAGAGTCAGGAGTTCATGCCTGTAAATTGCTTAGGAGAGGGCGGGGCACACATGGCTTGTCTGGTCGTGGGGAGGGGGGGGGGTGGTATTATCCCAAAGCAAGAGAAATCAGATAAGGGGAGAAGGAAAGGGGCGATACAGACCCTGGACTCTTGGGAGAGGTGAACCTACAGGCTAGCAAGGGGAGGAGTCCCAAGAGTGGCCATGTACATTAATCCCAGGCAGACCAGGAAGGCTGCAGGAAAAGGAGAATTTTATTTTATTTTATTTTGGAAATGGAGCCTGGCGTCTTGCTCTGTCGCCAGGCTGGAGTGCAGTGGCACGATCCCAGCTCACTGCAGCCTCTGCCTCCCAGGTTCAAGCAATTCTCCTGCCTCAGCCTCCCAAGTAGCTGGGACTACAGGCGCACACCACCACGCCTGGCTAATTTTTTGTATTTTAGTAGAGATGGTGTTTCACCATGTTGGCCAGGATGGTCTCGATCTCCTGACCTCGTGATCCGCCTGCGTTGGCCTCCCAAAGTGTTGGGATTACAGGCGTGAGCCACCACGCCCAGCCAAAAAAGGAGAACTTTCCAAAGCCCTGTTCTTGCAGGACTCCCAGAGGGAACACGGGAGTTGGGTCTGGGAGGCAGGAACCAGACTGGAAAGGACAAAACATACCCAGCATCTTCCCTGGTGGCCGGAACCGTCACTAGAGGCCTCGTGCCCTTAGCAGTCTGAGGAACAGAGTGACTCAAGGAGGCAGCAAGGAGGAGCGGAGCCATTGGTGCTCGGCCGGCACAGAGAACAGTTACTGAGAAGCCAGGGCACACAGAAGAAAAAGAAAAAAAAAATCTCTATTAGATGAAAATGCTAAATGGCACTAGCCAGAAAGTATTCTTGGTTTGGAATTTTTTTTCAGGACCCTAAATGTAACCGGCTGGAATTCTTTCCCAAGTGCCATGCTGCTGGTTGCCCTCATGAACATGGAAATGTCATCGTGAAAATGGAACACAGCATCCTGAGCTAAAAGATTCCCAAGAAGCAGCTTCATCTTGCAGGACAGGCTAGGTTTGGAGCCTCTGGAGGTTCCTGGCTGCCAGCTCTGTGGAGGCCTGCGGCCTGGAGGTAAATGCATTAGCACACGGAGGGGGGCGCCTCTCCCCGCCCCATCCCGTCTCACTGATGTGTTGCCGAGAACTCCTGGAGTTCTTGTTTAGCTAACCAGAATTTGCAAGGCTAGAGGACAGGAGAGAAACGGCCTTTAAAACAAATGAATGAGAGTCACGATGAAGGGAGCAGACTGGGGGGTGAAAATCATTACCAGAACACTTGGGCAGAGACCCGTCAGAGCCAGGCAGGAGAGAGTCATCAGAGCTGTGCCAGCAAGTGGCATGGAGCAGGGGTGGCACTTGGGCTCGGGCTGCAGGCAAACTTGGCGCCAAAACTGGCTCAACCCGTCGTGAGCTGTGTGGTCTCCTTGGGATTTTTTGAGCCTTAGATTCCTTATTTTTAAAACGGATTTGTGAGTCTCCACCTCCCGAGGTCAGTATGGAAATCCAATGAGCTAACGCTCATCAATGGCCTCGCACACGGCCCTGGCACCGCGCATGGAGGCTGCCAAAAGTGGCCGCCTCCTCTCTGCAATTGCATTTATTTATCCATTTGATAACTCTATTGGGTGCCTACCCAGCATTGTTCAGGGCGGGTGAGGGGCTGCCGCAATGACCCAGACAGACTGCTGTGCGTTCTTGTTGGGAAGATAAGGCAATAAACCACAGTTACAAAACCGAGGGTCCCATGGTAACGAGATCCACACAGAAAAGGGAAGTGGGCCAGAGGTTCCGAGAGACACACATTGGATCACAGGAGGGTGAGAAGGGGCATTCATCTGTGGTAGGGTTAAGGGGGCCTCTGACTAGCTCACCTGCATGAATTTCGGGAGCAAGCCATGCAGAGCTGGGGAGAGCATTCTGTGCAGAGAAAACAGTGCAACCGCCCTAGAGCAGCAGCAGCAAAGGGGGAGTTTAAGGGATGGTGGGAAGCCAGTGTCACTGGACAGTAGCAAGTGGACAGACCAGGGGTCCCAGGTGAGGCCACAGAGCAGCCAGAGTACAGCAGGGCTCTCCAGCTCCGGGAGGACTTGATGTTTGATTCCAGTTGCCAGAAGAAGCCATTCACAGGCTTTGAGTGTAGGAATGATGTGTCCGACTTGGGTCTTTTTATTGTTATTTTTTAGAGACAGGGTCTCACTCTATCACCCAGGCTGGAGTGCAGTGACACAATCACAGCTCACTGCAGCCTCCACTTCCTGGGCTCAAGCAATCCTCCCAGTTCAGCCGCTCAAGTAGCTGGGATTACAGGTGTCTGCCATCACGCCCGGCTAATTGTTAAATTTTTTGAAGAGACAGAATCGTGCTATTTTCCCAGGCTGATCTTGAACTCCTGGGCTCAAGTGAGACACCTGCTTCAGCCTCCCAAAGTGCTGGGATAACAGGTGTGAGCCACTGGGCCCGCCTTGGCTTGGGTCTTACAGGAATTGTTCTAGTTACTATATGGAGCTGACTAGGTGCCACTGGGGGGGAAAGAGGAAGTCAGGAGCCAGTCTGAGGCAGTGGCAATGCAGAGATTGTAAGAAATGATGGGCTCAGTGATAGACTGGATAAAGAAAATGTGGCACATATACACCATGGAATACTATGCAGCTATAAAAAGGGATGAGTTCTTGTCCTTTGCAGGGACATGGATGAAGCTGGAAACCATCATTCTCAGCAAACTAACCCAAGAACAGAAAACCAAACACCGCATGTTCTCACTCATAAGTGGGAGTTGAACAGTGAGAACACATGGACACAGGGAGGGGTACATCATACACCGGGGCCTGTCGGGGGGTGGGGGCGTGGGGGAGGGATAGCGTTAGGAGAAATACCTAATGTAGATGACGGGTTCATGGGTGCAGCAAACCACCATGGCACATGTGTACCTATGTAACAAACCTGTATGTTCTGCACATGTATCCCAGAACTTAAAGTATAATAATAATTTTAAAAAAAGAAATGATGGCCTTTGGGGTCTAATGAGAAGGTGGGGCTGACAAGCTTGGGGAGAGAGAGAGCTTGACAGGAGACCACGATGTCTTCCGCAGGGGTCTGAGCACCTGGGGAAATGGTGGTGCCATTTACCGTGACTGGAAATATCATGGGAGGAGCAGGTTTGGGACCCCGAAGGCCTGAGGGCCCCTGGAAAACCACCAGTATAACTCCAAGAGTCCAAAAGCTGAAGAACTTGGAGTCCAATGTTTGAGGGCAAAAAACAGCCAGCATGAGAAAAAGATGAAGGCCAGAAGACTCAGCCAGTCTAGTCCTTCCACGTTCCTCTGCCCACTTTTATCCTAACCTTGCTGGCAGCTGATTAGATGGTGCCCACCCAGGGTAAGCGGGGGTCTGTGTCTCCCAGTTCACTGACTCAAATGTTAATTTCCTTTGGCGACAGCCTCACAGACACACCCGGGAACAATACTTTGCATCCTCCAATCCAGTCAAGTTGGCACTCAATATTAACAGTTTTGGCCGGGTGTGGTGGCTCATGCCTGTAATCCCAGCACTTTGGGAGGCCAAGGCGGGCAGATCACGAAGTCAGGAGATCGAGACCATCCTGGCTAACATAGTGAAACCCCATCTCTACCGAAAATACAAAAAATTAGCTGGGCGTGGTGGCGGGCGCCTGTAGTCCCAGCTACTCGGGAGGCTGAGGCAGGAGAGTGGCGTGAACCCAGGAGGCAGAGCTTGCAGTGAGCCGAGATCACGCCACTGCACTCCAGCCTGGGTGACAGAGTGAGACTCCATCTCAAAAAAAACAATTAACAGTTTCATTCATTAAGGCAATGTCCACGGGGCAGCTCCTGCATGCCAGCCCACCCCTGCCCTGACATACTCCCAGGCTGACCAACCAGAACTGGGGAGAGGGCGTCTTGAAGAAACAGTCCACCCTCCACCCTCGCACACCTGTGTCTCCCAGCAGACAAGACACACAAGGGCAGGGACTGCACTTTCCTGCATGTAAATCTCAGGTATGGTCCAGAAATCACATCTCTTTGGTCTGATTGGCCTTACTTACCAAACCCTTGAAACAATGGAAAGAAGCTTGGTGCAATGGGAAGACCCCCACCCCCCAAACCCTCTAATCAGGAGTCTACAGACCTCATTCCATGAAAGTTCCCATTGTCCCCTGGGAAACCACCACCTTCTGAATCAGCAGAGCCAAGGCCCCCAACGCCTGTTTTCAACAGCTTTCCTTAGCCACCTTCCCCATCCTGCAGGGCTTTTCAACATTTCGACTTTTTAATCCTTCCCTCCCTAAGATATAGACGTGGTGTTAGTACCAGAATCCTGAAGGCAAAGGAACAGAAACTAACAGTCTCAGAAAGTCCTAGCAGGATGGTCTGAATTAACAGACTGCTACAGGCAGTCTGTGTGCAAGGCACACTCGTAGTGGCAGCGGCGTTTCAGAATGAGGGCTGTGATCCCAGGCAGCCCAGATCCCAAGGCCAAAACATTCATGTCGCCCGGCATCACCCTGTCCTTGCCCAGGGTGACCCTGAGATGGCACTTGGATTCTTCCATATCTGAACTCAGACCTGCTCCCTCAGCTCTCCCCAGCAGGAATTGGAGCCCTCTCCAGGCCGTTTAGCCAAAGCAGAATGTGTCTGGCCAAGCAGATGTGCCCGGGGAAGAACAAAGATGTGTTCAGACACTGTCTGGGGAATTGGTTTTGAGCTCACTCTGAGCTCCATTTGTGCAACAAGGCCAGCGTCAACTGTTACAGAGAAGGGGCTTGTGTTTATCACCGTGGTGAGCTGGCTCGGAGCCATGCTGACCACAGGACTGTAAAGGACATAAGGCAGTTGGCAATGTGGGAAGCAGCAGTCCCCAAAGCACCCCCTCAAGGAAAGGATGCAAGAGCTCTGTCCACTGGACCAGCCCCACCCTACCCCGCCAGGCCCTGGCCTAGGGGGAGGGACCTTGTGTTTCATGGGCCTGGATGGCCAGGGATGGACAGTGGCATGGGCACAGAGACACCCGGACAGAAGGAAGGGCCCGGGCTCCAGAACCAGACCCGATCCAGGCTCCCAGCTCATGGGAGCCAGTCACCTACTGGCTGCATGAAAAGGGTGTGTTTTCCTTGTTTTGCAGCCTCAGCTATCTCATTGTGAGGGAACAATGACGCCACCTCCCTCACAGGGTGGTCCTGAAGATGAAATGTGATGCACGCAGCGCGGCGGCCGGCCCACCGTGTGCTCTTAGTAACTGGCCGCTGTTCTCTTCAGCCCTCCCGTTACTGACCACCTGGAGGGCACCGTTCATCCAAGCTGACCATTTCCTGCCAGTCACCCACTGCCCAGCTCGCCCCAGCCACGGAGTGGGCTCTAGTCCACGTGCATGGTGCGCTGCCATCTTTGTCGTCCTCTGGACACCACATCTACCTCCTTGGGAAATAGAAACGAGTACTGCGTTTGAATCTACCCTTGAGTCCTGCATTGCTTTGTCAAATTTCACAAAAACCTTAGAAAGCAGATACTGCCCTAGTTTACAGATGGACAGACAGAAGCTAAGAGAAGCCAACTGAGCAGCTCCAGGTTACAACCAGGGTCTGGTAGGAGAGCACGCGTCCACCCCACCGCTCACTGCACCCACCGACTCCTTGCTTGAGGGCAGATAATGAGCTGGGGCGGGGCGCTCCAGGGGGCACAGGCAGCCTGTGTTCAAGGCATGCTCGTGAGCCCCACAGCAGGGGGGGAGTCAAACCAGGGCTCTGGTTCTGGGGTGAGCAGAGGGTGGGGCCAGGCCCCCACTGGGAGGCTGACTGAGGAGGGGCTCAAAGTGCGAGCAGGCTCCATCAGAGCGGTTTGATGAGCAGGGCCGCTGAGTGGCCCTCAGGTCAAGGCTGGGACCTGGGCCACCAGGGACCAGGTCTGCGGGGCCAGGGGTCCCTCCCCAGGATAGAGCAGGAAAACTCCAGCAACCACCTTCTTGAGTGGACTTGACCTTCCCTTTCTTTGCTAATGACCTCAGATTAATCCCTTAAGGCAAGTGCCCCAGGGTGGGTGTTGGTTGCATAAAACAAGAGGAGCCCTTCTTCCCTTCTTTCCTGGTACAAACATTTGCAGGCCACCCCCAAGGTGGCTGGCCGTGGTCTGGATTTGGGGGCACATTCAGGCATTCAACAAATATGTCGTGAGGCCCTGTGATGAGCTGGGGGGCTATGCTTGATGTTGGCAATACAGCTGTGATCGCTCGAATGACTGTGCCCGCCCTCACGAGACTGACCTCTAGTGGTGAGAGACAGACACTAACCGAGTCACATGTGTGATTACACGTGTAATCATACTTACATACGTAACAACACATGAGTTACACGTGCAGTGGGGGGAGGGGGGGTCCTTCACGGTGACCAGCCCATCAGGGAAGGGGATGCGGGTGGCAGAAGGAAGCGGCACACCCTGGTCCTCACGGAGCTCACGGCAGGTTCTCTGACCCTCACCTTGAGCCACAGGCTGTGTCTGAGCCTCATTGCCCTAGCTATAAACTGGGTGCAGGACTAGGCGTTAATCACTGGGCAGCAGGAAGAACTACATAAGCTCATACTAGTGCAGAGGCCCTTGGGAGACCGCAGGGAAAGCCATTGCATGAGGCGGTGACAGGCTCGGCCTTCGGAGTCGGGCTAGAATCTGAGTTCTGACAATGATCCCCGCCTTGACCCATCTCTCCTCAGGCTGCCCTGAGCCTTCCAGTTAGGCCTGGGCTTTGGGCTTCCGTGTTTGTCTCTGGATTGTCCGATTGTAGCAAGAGTCCTGCTAAATTGGTCTCACTGGAATCCTCCGCCCTCCACATCTGATTGCCCCTCCCGTCTGATCGTGGTCTTCGTGCAGCACCGCCTCCAGGGGGCGTCTGATCACCTGGCCTGCCTTCGGCAAGAATCCCATCAGGTCCGTTTAGCCAGAATCCCCCCGGGTGTTTCCTCTTAAGAGGTTTTCCATCCACTGAGCCCACCTGCTCCTTGGCCATCAATTTCCACTTGCCTGTACTGTATTCAGAGTGGACCCCAATCTCTCTCCCCAGCTGCAGCGGTCCCTGTCCAACACTGCCCCCCACCTTAAATAAAGTCTTTCTTACTGTCTTCAACATATGCCGTGAATAAAGTTTTAGCAGATCCACCAATTCCCAGCTCTGTGATCTTAGGCAAGTTACCTAACGCGTCTGGGCCTCAGGATCCTCAGCTGAAAAATGAGATAAATGCCACTCCATAGGATTATCAGGAGACTACGTGAAAAAAATTCAACAAAGCAACAGGCCCAGAGCCTGGTGCCCAGTAAGCCTCGGTAGAAGGTGGCTTCTTTGCGCAGGCCCATCTCATAGGCAGCCTTGTTTACCCACGGGTCTAGGTCATCAACGGCTGGGTTCCCAAACACCTATAATGTACAGACTGTCTAGGGGCCAATATTCCTCCAGGCCTTCCAGGGCTGCTTCGAGTCAGTTTTATTATTCATAAGGCTAGGTATAAACTCTTTGTAATTATTTCTCCTTTCAACTGTAAAATCAAGACACATTTACCAATTAAGGCTAAACAAAACTACAAAACCAATAAAACTCAAATGAACAGCATTCATTTAAAGTAGTGGATGATGTTCTGCAGACACCAAATGGGCTGTCTAATGTGAGGAAGGAGTGGCCACCAGGGCCCAGGTTCTTCGGAGCTCAGTGCCTGTCCTGGGTGCCAAGCAGTGACTTGGCTCCCTTCTGCTTGCCACTCAGGCCCTGTGACACCTGTCAGCACGTTTCCCCCATCTGCCTGGGGTCAAGCAGCACTGACCCCCTGGCACTGATACAATCCTAAGTCGTGGGTCCCTCTTCCCTCCCTCTCTTCTGAATGCTCCAGGATTTGTTTAAATTGATTTTAAAAGATGTTCATTAAAATGAAAACATAGGCGGGGCACGTGGCTCACGCCTGTAATCCCAGCACTTTTGGAGGCCAAGGTGGGCAGATCACTTGAGGTCAGGAGTTTGAGACCAGCCTGGCCAACATGGTGAAACCCCATCTCTACTAAGAATACAAAAATTATCCGGGCATGGTGGCATGCACCTGTAATCCCAGCTACTCAGGAGGCTGAGGCAGGAGAATCACTTGAACCTGTGAGGCAGAGGTCGTAGTGAGTCAAGATCGTGCCACTGCACTCCAGCCTGGGAGACAGGAGTGAAACCCTGTCTCAAAAATTAATAATAAATAAATGAAATGAAAACATAAAATTTTTAAAATTCTTCCAGAGACGTCTAAGAACCATCCTCCCCACCATATATCTGTGGGACCACGTTTGGGAAGAACTAAACCAGTATAATCGGGTGGGGATTCTTTTATCTGATTAGTATTTGCTTCCACTGTCAGAGCAGGGCTCAGAGAGAAAGTGAAGGAGGCAACATGCACTCCAGGACTGGGGCAGAGCGATGTGGGATGGGGTCCAGAGGAGAAGGTGAAGAGGCCCTGTGGTACGGGTCAGCAGGAGCCTAGCACAATGTGGAAAGAGATGGCCCCAGATGAAGCCAGGGGGACCACAGAGGTGTCACTGCCAGCCTGTCCTGGTCCAGGGAAGGCAGGCATATGGGCTCCACCTCGGGCCAGATCACCAAGCATTAGCCAGGCCTCGCTGAGGATGCATATAGCCTTGAGGGCCACGGTAATGAGGGTTCATCCCACATGGTGCTAGCATGTGCCAGGCTCTGTTCTCTCATCAGGGAAGTAACACTGTTCTCCCAGGATTACAGGTGCAGACGCTGAGGCCCTGTAAGGTTAACCACCTGGGCCAGGTCACAGCAGCCAGGATGCAACCTGATTTGAAGGTGAGCTGTCTCCAGAGCCCATGCTCTCAGCCTGTCTGCAATGAGGGCCCTGGATCTCCATGCTGGGCCTTGAGTCCTTCTTGTGCGAGCTACTTGACACCACACTGCTGCTGCTGCCCAGACCTTCCCACCTCCCTACCTCCCCACAGTACAGAGAGCCTGGGCCTGATCCTAGGCAGCTGGGGCCATGAGCCCATGAGTCCAGCACAGCCATGTAGATGCTAAAATACTGAAATAACACCAGGATGTTAGCAAACTCCCCCTATTTACTACTTGCCCCAATCCCCTAAAGCTCCATCATCACTCCAGCTCAGCTCCCTGAAGGTCCCCAGACTCTTCCCACAGTCCAACAGAAAAAGCGTTAACATCAAGCCCAGCAGGGAGTCTTAGGGAGCCACTCTAAGCTGGGACCTGGCTCCTGTCTGCTTTAAATATCCCCCCTGGTCTGGGAAGCCTGGGGAGCAGGGACCTGAAGTCTGGCTGAATTCCCAGCCTCCTCAGCCCCCAGGGAAGGTAGCACCCGCTTTGGCCCCTTTCTGGGCACCCACAAGAGAAGGCTCCAAGCGCAGCAGCTGCCTCCAGGCCACTGTTCAGCCAGGGACCAGGGCACCCAGGGACAACGAGGAATGAGCCTAGAGGACCTAGTACTGCGTTCATCCTGGAACAGTTTCCCAGCCCCCTGCACCTGTGGAGGCAGGAGGCGGAGCTAGAGAGGAACAGAACCTGGGCTTCTCGAGGGAGCCTCGGTCAGGTGGGGACGCCAGAGTGCACCATGGGCTCTGACGGCATCTGTGGGAACAGGGAAGACACCAGCAGGAATGGAGATGGGAACAGCAGAGCCAGAGATGGCAGGAATTGATTCTTGAAGACCACCAGGTGTTCAGCAGGCAGATGGAGGTGATGGAGGAGGAAGAAAGGGACCACGCCCTAGAGGCGGAGCTGGCCTCCTCCACCTGAGGCTGAGAGAGCAGCGGGGGTTCGTTGCAGTGAGGGGACTCAAGAAGGTTCGAGTGGCCAGCAGGGGCAGGTCACAGAGGGCTCCAGACCCAAACCAGGGCGCTTGGACATTAAGGTGAAGGTCACCGAGAGCAGCCGGTGATGCCGCGGGGGGCCTTGTGGCTCAGAACTGTCCCTACAGTCGCCCCTCCCAGGTGGGAGGAAGGAGAGGCTGGACTGCGGAGCAGGACCCTGTGCGTCCCTGCACAAGGGCTGGAGGTAGGGATGAAGGAGGCTGGGGACAGGGCAGCCTGTCCCCTCGCGTCCCCTGCTCATGGAGGGCAGTGAGGCTGCCTCTCCCTGCAGCCTCTGCCCCTCTCTTCCCCGTCCCCCGTCTCCCTTCCTGCGGAAACCACGTGGCTCCACATTTCCTGGGGGTGTGGAGGGGCTCTGTTGCGGGCTCCAAGGGGGAGAGACCCACCGGGGCAAGGGAAGAGCCCGGAACCTTCCCTGGGTTGGGTTTAGGTGTTGGGTGCCGGGCAGGCTGTTTGTGGAAATCTGCTGCCCTCTGCAGGATAGTTCTAGAACCACATTTGCTCAGGGGCCCTCAGTCTAGGCTTCAGGGAGTGGGAGCTGGTCCCAAAACACAGCACAGGCCCCAGTGCCACCTTTCGATCATGACAGCTGCGGAGCCCACCTGACGTGCACCTCAGGGACCTCACTTGTCCCTGCCCAGCCTGGTGAGAAGCTGTCAGTATCTATTTGTAGTTGAGGCTTGGAGATAGAGAGAGAATGTGTTCCACAACACCAGCTGGTAAGGGACGGAGCCAACGTTCAAATCCAGTCTGTCCAGCCATGCCCGGCACCCTCCCGCTGGCCCACGTGCCTTCCTCACCGCCCATCCTCAGCGCCAGGGCTTGGCCGTCTGAGTAGGGGTTGAAGTTTGCCCAGATCCAGGATTTTCACGACCCTGTCCCTCTACCTCTGGCTGTTTTCTCCCTGGCACACATGTGACGTTTATCCTCTTACTGTTTGCTTCTCTAGGGCCTGCCCCCAACCCCTACCCCAGCTAGAATATCAACTCCAAGGGGCCAGGGCCTTATCCTCCTGGTTCACTGCGCGGGTCCAGCTCCTGGAGCAGAACCAGCCCACAGGAGGGGCTTGAGACCTGGTTCAAGGAAAACGTCCTCTCCCGTAACTCTGGTTCCGGCAGTGTCTCCCCCATGAGACTATGAGCTCCTGGGGGTTCTGGTCCCTGCTGGGCCTTCCTGCTGGGGTTTAGTCTCCCCGCACAGCAAGCTGCTGCATTCCAGAAGCCCTGGCCAGTGGGGCTCCAAGAGGGCAGCTCGCTTGTCTTGCAGTCTCTGGAGTGGGAGGTGCTGGGCCCGGTGCTGACTGGGCCTGCCCCCCAGGCCGGGCGAGCTCTGTCCTTGGTCTCTGTCAACCCATCCAGCTGCCCTCTGACTCAACCCTCTCCACCCACTCCCCAGCCAAGGACTGAATGCTGTCTCTTCCAGGTAGCCCTTAGCGTTACAAACCTTCTCCTTTTCCACTGTGCACACTCTCACTTAAAAACCACATGAACCCAAGAAGCTGCCTCCTTCATTTGCAGGTAAAGATGCAAGGTGATCGCCCAGCTGAACATGGGGAGGGACCACATGGGGGCAATGCGCTGACTCGGGAGGCCCCTTTACAGTCCCCCAACGCCCCGAGGGCCACCACAGTGCCTGTGGTTAACAGGGCCTGTGTTTTAGCAACAATTCCTTCTTAGGTCACTAAGGAAATTAAGAGAAAGGTCACGTGTGATGTTCCGTAAGTGGATATTGTTCTGCCCATCTTCGAGGTAAGAAGCCTTTAGGCCATGGACTGGTCCATGTTCCCACACAAAGCCAGACAGCAGGAGGCTCAGCGCAAAACCAGGTGGCCTGAGCACATTGTCATCCACCACATCACACGTCAGCAGAACTGACCAGAACATCCCCAAGATGTCAAGCCTGGGGGAGGGGCCCACCAGCAGCAGCGGCAACAGCTCCTCAATTAGTGTCCAGGTTTCTGCAGGATGGAACTTTCATTGAATCCGCCTGCACCTTCTCCTCCCCACCCCCTCACTGATCAGAACAAATTTGAGGTAGGCTGGGAGACCAAATGGGTCCCATAAGATATGACAGAAAGGACTGGTGCAGGGGGCTTCAGTTAAGGCAAAGCCTTACATCAGAGCTGGTCCTGCTCCTTTAAAAGCCACAGGTTGGAATCTGGAGCTGACTCTGGTCTGGCAAACTGCAGGGACTTGGGTTTCATTAAGTGACCTTTCTGTTGGCGCTGAGGAGGGCTTGCCGTGATGCCAGGCATGCGAGGCCCCGCCAGGGAGGAGAGAGGAGGCAGGGGCCCTGGGCCGGCCGCTTCCAGTAAAAGGCAGGCGTTTTGGCAGCTGGCAGTTTCGAAGCCTTGTTGCTATTGTAAATCATAATAAGCTGATTATTGCAGTACTTGTTCTTAAAGTTTCCCCAAATTGTTCCAGCTGAGTCATGAGTTACAACATGATTGTGAGTTGTTTCTTTATGGGCACCAAGAGCCCTCAGCTTTTCTTCGTCTTTCTCAAGAACTACGTGAACTAAAAATCCCAGCCTCCCGCTCCAGCACGGGCCAGGGCTGGCAAGGACCCCTGCATCCAAGTCCCCTGGGCTGACGGAGCAGAGTCACAGGAGTTGACGGCTCAGCTCTGAGTAGACACATGGCTTATTTGGTATCAGGATTTAAGAGCTTCACAGGGATTTAGTTTAGTCTCAAAGTCACCAAAACATTAGTGAAAATCGTGGATCTGGGCAAACTTCAACCCCTATTCAGACAGAGATCTCTGCCCGCAGGCTGTGCCACCCTTCCTCTGTCTGGGCTGCACCAGAGCTGGGCCTGCCCCTGTGCCAGAATGCTAAAGCTGATGTTTGTGTCAGTGTTTCCATTATAAAATGCCACCCCCCAGACCCCATCTGTTAAATTACCCTCAAAGCTACAGGCTGGCAGACACTGTTATTTCCTTCAGGATAGAAGGGGTGGCCCCCCCTAGGTCTCCCTGGATCCCCCCAGGCAGGACTAACCCACGGGAATTAACTACCGGTTTCGGCAACCCCAGTCCTCCCTTAAGTGCAGAGCTGTGGGCTACGGCCTGGAGTTGCTCGGCCAGGGAGCCGTTCACCTCAGCGACGACATACTCAGGAATAGCTTAGATATCTGTGGTGTTAAGGCTGGTACGCAACAATGCAACTGGTACTGGATGGAGGGAAATGCAACTTTAAAAGGCTCCACTTCACAAGCTGTCAAAAAATCTGGATGTGACCCAGCAACCAACGAGGGAAGGAAGGTAGACAAGGAGGCATCTCTAGTCACACAGCTCACACCAACCACAATGCAATGCAACGTGTTAGCCCAATTCTAAAAATCCTCAGTAACACTTTTTAATATACAAGAATCAAAAGTACAGCAGTTTTACAATGTAGGAAAATTTAATACATACTATATAAACAACATTATTTACATCAGAAATCACTAGGACAGTGGCATTTTTCACAAATATAAATTAATTACTGTTTAGTCAACAGGTTTTAAAAGTCCACAATTTTACAATAAAGAAAAACCATCTGTCCCCAGATGAGTGGGGCACAGATGGCCTAAAGCAGCCTGGACCCTTGGCATGGCTCCCCTCGCCCAACGTGGCAGCCCTCAGAGGAGCCGGAAGACCGCTGGTGCTGGGCCTGGGCTGCTGCTCCTGCTGACAAGTGGATTTTGGTCTGTAGGATTTCAGTGTCATTGTGTGACTTCCTAAATCAACTGCACTTGCACCGTGAGGACTGATGCAACCTTCAGACACACCAGGCCAGAATGTCTGCAGCACAGCGTGCAAAGTGTTTGGGCTTCCCTTCGAAGGGCTAAGGAATGACTGAAAGGAGAGTGAGCCCCAGGCTCTGCTGGCACCTGTCTCTCCGGCTCTGAAAGACCGCAGTGATTAGCTTGGGGATTCACCTGGCCCTTTTCTAAGGCCATAGTGTATCATGTCAACCCTTGTTCACGTGCAGGTTTTAGGTGATGCTAACTCCCTCTTCCTCAACCCGTTATTTCTACCAACAATGAAATCTTTCAAAGCCAGACTCCAGGGAATACCATCCTCACAGATTCCTGGGGCAGCTTCTCCCATTCACAAGTGAGAGAATTTACCTGTGCAAATTTGTTTTTTATTTAGGCATATAATATTCATACTGATTTAAATCAATGAAGAAATGCTTCCTTTTTCCCAACGCACTCTTCAAACATACTCCAGCACCTAAAATAGTTGTCTAATGGGGACACTGTAACTTTAGAATTGATGTAACACTGATCTGGCAGACACTGCCTTTTGCTACTTCATATGGCACTAAGAGTCCTGAAGCTTCTTTTTCCTCATGATAAGACATCTTTGGGCATAACTCACATCTCCTATCAGCAACTCAAGAGAGAAACCCTGATGACTGTGGAAACCCTGATGGAAATGCAGGGCCTCTGGTGACTCCTTTGCCCCTCCTTTCATTCCTGAAGGACACTACCCAACTCTCTGCAGGGGCTCATCTCCTTCCCACCCCATCTCCCATCACTCAAGGGCTTGACAAGCCAACCTAACCTTCCTCTTTGGCTTGGGCGAGGCAAGCATGGGCTGGAGTCAATATTATCAGCAAGAAGCTCCGTCTGTGGTTTCCGTATCACTAAGTGGAGACACACGCCCTGCCCTCTCCACTGAGCGTCACAGCAGGCCCTCCATGGGAGGACTGTGGCCAGGTGGCTCATGCAGTCACTGGAGCTTTGCTTCAGGACATGTGTGCTACAAGTCCAGGCTGAACAACTCCAAGAACTATGAGGGTTCAGTAAGGGAGGTGGGTCCACTGAGCTCTCAACACAAGCTCCTGGGACCCAGACCCTCATCTGGAAACCACACAGGCCAGCCCTGCGATGCTGTGTGTAGCAGGGACCAAGGGTCACACCACAGCCACATCTGCTTCTTCAGGGGATCCAACTCGGCATGTCTTGGTAAAGGCATTCATGGTGCTGCCCAGGACACCAGCAAGCACTGAAGTCCTCACAAGTTACTTCAGGAGTTTAACCCTGCACATGCCCAACAGAAGGGTTTTCACCAGCTCTGAGCCTGGACACTTACAGGCACACTGTATGTTCAAGTCAGTTATTCTGTCTCCATCTAGAAAGGCCTTTGGATACTCTAACAATACTGGCAAGCTATACTGAGAATAAAACTGAAGGCCCCAGCATCAGTCAATTGAAAAGAGCCTGCTTAATTGATGCAACCAACTTGCTTCCTAAACCTGACTCAGTTCAACTCTAGTATGATTTTTACTATCTATAGCTCAAGTCACTGTGTCTTTGGATGCTTCCTGTTTGGGAAGAAGTTTAACTTAGGTTTATACCTGATTATATTCTAAGAGAAACTGAATTCAATTCTAATGATCTCCAACTACAGTAGAAACTTGTTCACCACAGGTACTTATTTCCATCTGCCCACCACATGATGTGTGATTCTGTCCCATCTATTTCTTCAAGCTGTGCAAAGGGAAGGAAATGCAGCAGGAAGTGTTGACCTAGCCCAATACTGAAAGTTTCTCCCACTTGCTGGCACTACTGAACCCCACATTAGAAGCCTATTCACTGCCTGCACCAGGACCCCCACCTTTGTGATTTCAACAAGTTGTTCAGCAGGCCTGCCTCTGCATCCCCTTCTCCAGGTCCTGTAGCTTTCCTTCTCACCATAGGAATCAGAAATCCACCAGGGATTCCAGTTCCTGGCCACACTACTCCCCACCTACCCCACCCTACCCCTCACTCAGCCTACTCCCCAGTCAAGTAAGACCCATGCTGGCATCAATGTTGCCTAACTCACAGTACTCAAAAGTCAGCCAGAGCAACCTACTTTCCCTGGCACAGTGGGAAAAGGAGGCCCACTCAGGAGACCAAACCTCTGAAATGTACAAAGACAGTGTGGGAAAAATTAGTGTTGGCAGAGATGAAGCAGTTGTGGAAGCTGTTGCCCTCTCCCTACTTCCCCACCCCAACCCCACCCATAGGTTTCACATAATGAGGCCGAGTGTATCATTTCTCCCAAGAACACATTTGAGGGGTGTACCTGCTCCCCTTCAAGTCCTATGCTTGTCCCCACCCACTTGCCCCAACTCGCCACTCCCCATCAGCAGCATCCATCATGTCAGAGTGAACCAAATCAACCAAATCACACACTGTAACATCAGGTCCCAGCAGCCTCCATGCACCAGTTCCTGCCCCGACCATGCACTAAGGTCCTGGGAACACTGACCCTGGCAAGAAAACATTCATGCCTCTGAAGATCCCCTGTTCCTTGACTGGGGAAACACATCCCAGTGAAGCTGGTACACACAAAGTCAGCTCCTCCTCCAAGTGCCCGTCAAAGTGGGAGGCCAGAACTAGGCTGGAATGGGATGGGGTGCCAAAGTGCAGGAGTGGTGACCCGAATCAGAGCTGGACCCAGTGAAAGGCCTCCCATTCCTTGAAGTGCTCCTTCAGCCAGTGAGTTGACAGCAGCAGCATGTCCGAAACTCCACTTACTGGTCTAGATAACTGGCTACCGTAGGATCAGACCAAAAATATCCACGTGTTTGGTGACTCTTACTCTCTCCTTTACGAGCTGTCCTTTATGTTTTCCGAACATTCCAGTTATAATCTGGGTTGTTTTTCTGTTCTAGTGATCTCTCCAAAGGAGACCTATGATCCAGGGGTGACTTGGAATCGTGAGGAGATTTCTGAGAAGGGGGTGAGCGAGGATCTGAGACTGCAGGGTGCAATGGGGGTAGAGGCTGTTTATATTCCCCCAGTTTATCTGTGTGGAAAGAGCGGTAATGGTCTGAGGGTCCCTGGCCATGGTAGCCCATAGGGGGGCGGTGATCAGACATTCGTCGGAAATCCTGCTGGTGGTAATTTTGAGGCCTAAATTCATCGGATCTCCTCCGCTTGGAGTCATGATGGTGCCTGAAATAGAGATGCAAGGATTAGTCGGAAGACTGAAGCCAGATTCCCATCCACTTCTCTTCACCACCCACGTGACTCCTCCTCATACACTCATATTCAAGGACACTCACAAACAGACTCCAGGACAAATGCTCACCTCATATTCAAGGACACTCACAAACAGACTCAAGGACAAATGCTCACCTCATATTCAAGGACACTTACAAACAGACTCCAGGACAAATGCCCACATTATTAGGAATCAAAAAAATTAATAACAAAGAGTCATTTTACACTTAGTAGCAAAATACATCCTATGAAATAAGCCTCGAATACGCAGTGACACAAGTACACACTTGAAAAATCACTGATGGCTTTGCAGACTCACTCCCTTTAGGAAAAATCTGGTAAGATCCGTAAACATTTCCATATTCCTGGACCCAGCCCATGAGAAAAAGAGCCACAGAAATTATAAGTTATTAATAACACCATCAACCTAAATATACAGCAAGTAAGTGACTAGTTAATAAAATTCTCTTAAAAACCAACTCAATGTGAAGAGTATTAAAATTTTTAGCTTGAACCATGGTAAACTGCTCATGATACCATTAAAAAAAGAATTAGTAAAACTCAACAACAAAAACAAACAACCCAACTCAAAAACAAGCAAAGGATTTGAACAGACATTTCTCCAAAGATACACAAATGGCCAAAAAAACCATGAAAAGATGCTCAATATCATTAATCATTAGGGAAATGCATATTCAAGCCCACAATGAGACTACTTCACACCCACCAAGATGGAGATATTCATTAAAAAAAAAAAAAACCCAGGAAATAAGTGTCGGCAAAGATAAGGAAAACCTTCAACTCTTATACATTGCTGGTAGGAATGTAAAATGGTTCAGCCATCATAGAAACATTTTGGTGTTTCCTAAAAACGTAAAGAATATGACTAATAATTCCACTCCCAGGCACATATCCAAAACTGAAAACAGGTAGTCAAGTACATGTATACCACTCTTCACTGCAGCATTATTCACAATAGCCCAAAGATGGAAACAACTCAAATGTCCATCAACAGATGAATGGATAAACAAAATGTGGTATATCCACACAATGAAATATTATTCAGCCAGAAGATGGAATGAGTACTGATGAATGAACCTTGAAAACATTATGCAGTCACATATTGTATGACTCTTTCTATATGAAATGTCTAGAATAGGCAAATCCAGAGAGACAGAATGCAAACTGGTGGTTGCCAGAGGCTGGGGAGAGGGAATAATGGGGAAGGATTATTTAATGGTTATAGGGTTTTCTCTGAGTGATGAAAGTGTTTTGGAACTAGATAGAAGTGGTGGCTGCCCAATATTATAAATGCATGAAGGTCATTCAGTTGTTCGCTTTAAAATAGTTCCTTTATGTAAAATGAATTTCACCTCAATGAAATAAAGAGGGAGGAAGAAGTGAGCAATTTCAAGTTCCAGTCAAAATGGAATAACAGGGACTAGATTTACCGTCCTGCCTGAAACAGCCAAAAGGGACAAAATGTATAGAACAGTGATTTTCAAGACACCAGACATCAGGCAATGAAGAACGGTGATCCCTGAGGAATGGACACTAATGAAATGAGCCTTTTAACGGCTCCTGCTCACTATCATGAGATAGTCCTCAGGCTATGACACAGGAAGAAGGAAACCCAGAAAGACACCAGTTGGCTTCCCAAGGTGAGGGATGGGGAACCAAGGTCGCCAGAGTTCACAGGACATGGCATGAGAGGAGACAGTTCTGCAGAGAAAGAAGTTTGAAGATCTACAGAGGGTTCCCAGGTATACAGCTGAATACTGCTTAGGATGTGCATGTGGGGAAACTACCCAAGGCCAGGGAAGAACCACCCAAAAAGACTAAAGGTAACAGTGCCCTGTGCTCACAAAGAACTGGCATCGTGCCTGTTCTCACCAGCCACACCAAAGACCTCCAGATGGTGATATGGTTTGGGTATGTGTCCCCTCCAAATCTCATGTTGAAATGTGACCTCCAGTGTTGTAGTGGGAGGTGTTTGGGCAGATCCCTCATAAATGGCTTGGTGCTGTCCTTGTGATAATGAGTGAGTTCTCTGAGTTCATGTGAGAGCTGGTGCTTTAAAAGAGACTGGCACCTCCTCCTCTCTCTCGCTCCCCCTCTTGCCATGGGACGCCTACTCCCACTTCACCTTCCACCATGAGTAAAAGCTCCCTGAGGCCTCTCCAGAAGCCAACCAGATGCTGGTGCTATGCTTGTACAGCCTGCGGAACTATGCGCCAAATATAACTCTTTCTCTATAAATTACCCAGCCTCAGGTATTCCTGCAAAACAGACTAACGCAATTGGGTAGAGTGCAATGAGGCTCTTTACCTTGGGGGTGGGCAATCATTAGCCCTTGACTGAGCACCGCTCTGGTTCTACCTAATGAATCTTAACAGCAAGACCTGAAAAAGGAAACTGCTTCCAAATAACCTGCAACTCATAACAAAGCTCCAGAACACTACGGGAATACAAAAATATCCAGCACCCAACAAGGTAAATGTTACATCTGGCATCTGACAAAAATTACTAGGCACAGAAAGCACCAGGAGAGCAAGACCCACAGTGAGGAGGTATCAACTGAAACTGACCCAAGTGATAAGATTCGCAGACAAGGACATCAAAACCATTGTTGTATATGTGTTCCAGGTTTTAAAAGGTTAGACACAGAACGTATATAAAAAGACCCAAATACAACTTTCCGAACTTTTAGAACTACAATGTATAAAATGCAAAGTACACTGGATGGGCCTCACAGCAGTCTTGACATTGAAAAGGAAAGTATTAGTGAACTTGAAGAGGTAGCAATAGAAACCATCCACAATGAAACAGAGAGAAACCATAATTGTAAAAAAGTCAGCAGAATACAAGTGAGCTGTGAGACAACTTCAAGCAAGCTAATATAGGTGTAATGAGAATCTCCAAAGAAGAGAGAGTGGGGGGATCAGAAAAAATATTTGAAGAAGATTGTAAAAATTTCCAAATTTTATGGAAACAATAAACCCACAGATCCAAGAAGTTCAAAAATTTCCAAGCACAAGAAACCAAGGAAAAATACACCAAGGCACATCATAATCAGTGATTTTTTTTAAAAGGAACATTATGTAAAGAGAAACAAAGATAAGGATGACAGATTTTTCATCACAAAACAATGCAAGTAAATAGCAGAGGTACATCTTTAAAGCACTGAAAGAAACTGTAAAGCTAAAAATGTATATACTCAGCAAAAACTGCTTTCAAAAATGAAGGCAAAATACTTTTTCAAGCATACATACAAACACTGAAAGAGTTTATCACCAGCAGAAAAAGTCCTTCAGGCAAAAGAAAAGTGACATCAAATAGAAATACAGACCTACTAGAAGAATGCAGGGCAAGTGCCCACTGGGTCCAGACAATAGAGAAGGGTGGGAGTGAGGGGCAGACTCCTAACGAGGTGGCAACTACTCAGCTACAGCTCTCTGCTAATGCGGCCTGCTGTTACCAGATCTTCCAAAACAAAGCAGGACTTTGAGACATGTATATGAAATTTTCCCACTTTAAATTCAAGGTACAGTGCAAATGACGCACATCATTGGCCCAGGGAAAACCAAAGCTGCTATGAGGTTAAATTATCCACGATTTGAAATTAGGAAACACAGATAAAACCTCTTTAGCTCTCCCTGGACTTGCTACTGTCACAATGTAAAGCTTTGGCTCATCGTACTACTGGTGGCATTGTACTGAAGTAAAGAGGGTGCAGCTTTGAAAGGCTTCGACTCTTCAATTATGGGCTGGTGGCAGGTAAGGACTGTGGGCTGGTACCCACCTCAGGATCCCTGACACCCAGTGTGGCTGACAGCCTCACACAGAGCTTAATAATTTTGGTTGTTGACTCTAATATTTTATGGCGACCACTTCACTAGATTTTCTCAAAAGACGGCAGAAAACTCTTTTCCTGCACAGGTGAAATGTGCTCCCTATGACCCAGAAAATAAAACATAAAACCTATAACCAAGACATGGGATTCCCTGTGGCTGACACATGATGAGATCTTCAGTAATTTGACTGATAAATACATTCATGTATACGTCACTTTCTCCCTAGAAACAGTTCCTGGCAAAGGTCGGCACCTGGTGTCTCACAGCCTTTTGCATACCTGTCGTAATAATCTCTGTGTCCCCGGTGGTCTCGGTCACTGCTGTACTGGTCATAAGGCCTCTTTCTGGACATGTTGTTGGGCCGATAGCTTCCAGAACGGTGGGCATCCATATGTCGCCGGTCCCCATAATGGTGGTCCTTGTACCAGTGCTGCTCATACTGATGGTGCCTGTCGCTTCCCCATGGTGGATTGTTGCCACCACCATAATTGAACTTTCTTTCCCTCTGCCAGTCTCCTCGATCTGCAGGAAAAGAAAGAATGATCTGATGACTGCAAGAAATGGATGAATTTCACTTTCACTACAATTTTTTTTTTTTTGGAGATGGAGTCTTGCTCTGTTGCCCAGGCTGGAGTGTAGCGGCACAATCCTGGATCACTGCAATCTCCACCTCTTGGGTCAAGCGATTCTCGTGCCTCAGCCTCCCGAGTAGCTGGGACTACAGACACCCACCACCATGCCTGCCCAATTTTTGAATTTTTAGTAGAGACAGGGTTTCACCATGTTGGCTAGGCTGGTCTCGAACTCCTGACCTCAGGTGATCCACCCGCCTCAGCTTCCCAAGGTGCTGGGATTACAGCTGTGAGCCACCACGCCCAGCCTTATTTTTTATTTTTGTTTTCTTCCACACCAATCTTCTCTGTATTGTTCCAATTTTCGTAGGTATGCTGCTGAAGTAAGCACTACTTTGCTGAAGTTCAAACTGAAAGCCTGACACGTTACAAACAGACATTAAATTTCTTTCTTCTTGGTCTTCTTGCTGCTGGCTAACGTATCAGTAATGACTCCTAAACATTCTTTCCAACAAAATTTAAAGGCAAAATTTACTACTCCTCTCCTTCTGAAATCTTAAGAACTACCGCTTTTCACTCTCCATACCTGTTTAATCTTCCAATCTGTGGCAGACTCTTAACACCAAAACCAAACTAATTCAGAAAATGATACCGCTGAGTTTCACAGCTGCGAGGTAATATCCTCCCGTTACACATCTAACGTTTATTCACCTGCTGGTACCTGCTGTGCCTGGTCTCTGAAAATCTCTCCAGACTATACTCACCGATTCTATTATTCTTCCCTATTCTGCACACACACAAAAATGGACCTCCTCCTATAAAAAAGTAATTTCTCTAACTTTGAGCTTAGATCAGTGCTCTGTCTCTTAAGGATTAACGCCAAACTACAATCCTTTTAACTTCTGTAGCCTTCCTTTTCTCCTAAGGAAAAGAATCGTACTCACTTGAATCAGAAAATGTAGTGAAGACACAGAAGTCTAGGGATGGAGAGTTAAACTGTGGCTACCAAAACGTCATGTCCACCCAGAGCCTGTGAGTGTGATTTTACCTAGGTCTTTGCAGATGTAATTAAGTTAAAAATCTCTAGATGACATCATCCTGAATTTAGGTTGGGCTATAAATTCCAGGACAGGCATCCTTTCAAAATAAAGGCAGAGGGAGCTATGACAGGCTATGCATTAGGAGAAGGCTATGCAAAGATGGAGGCAGTAATCGGCGTGATGCACCTACGAGTCAAGAACGCCAAGAACTGCTGGCAGCCACCAGAAGGCAGAAGAGAGGCATGGAACAGATTTTCCCTCAGAGCCTCCAGAAGGAACCAACCCTGCTGACACCTTGATATCAGACTTCCTGGTCTCCAGAAATGTGAGAAAATAAATGTTTGATGTTTGAAGCCACCTAGTCTGTGATACTTTGTTATATACGGCCCTAGGAAACTAATACAGAGGACAACCAAAAGGAACCTATGACCTCATGGAAAAATCCATCTTCTGTCTATAATTATGTTAAGATCAAAGACATGCCACCAAATAAGTGTCTCTACTCATTTTGCTGGCCTTCCAGCTTTTTCCTACAGAGCTGAAGAATAACACCATTAAGGAAGTGCCGAGCTTAGAAACTGATAGCATTAATATGATGTACAGTCAACCAGTGGTCATTGCTGACTTGGGTAGGTCAGATGAGAGCACCAAAGTAAAAAACTTTTGACTATTCACCCTAAGAATTAACAAATAAAAACAAAAAGAGACACCTTCTAAACATGCGAAGGATCACTTGAAGATGGCTTCAAATCAAATGGAAAGTGAGATTTCTAACAGGGTGTCAATGTCTGTGGTTTTGTAGAGGTGCTTAAAACTCAAGCTAATTCATTGTTTCCGGAGTAAATCAAACAGATTTTCTTTCTTCTTAAACCCTCTGTGAGGTAAATCACAGGTTACAAAGTATTGAGCTATTAAAAAGATGGGTGAGGAATCCAAGGTTTAAATAAAAGAATGTATTTAGTAAGAAGTTATTTTAAAGGATTCAGAATATAAAATAAGTGACATCGTATGCAAAACACAAAAACAGCCTAATACTAGAAAAAAGCCAGTATAACTGATGCAACTACATCTAAGAACAGGGAAACATTTCCCAGTCATTCTGCAAAGTCATTAGCTTTTTTTCCCTCAAAAAATGGTAATGAAATAATTTTGAACTCAGATTTTTAACATTACAGAACATAGAACTTAATGATTCCAGGCAGGGTAGCTTGTAGCAGAATCACATCCTGCCAAAAACAATGAGAAAGGGAAGATTAAAAACAATGTGTTTAGGCCAGGCGCAGTGGCTCACACCTGTAATCCCAACACTTTGGGAGGCTGAGGCGAATGGATCACCTGAGGTCAGGGGTTCAAGACCACCTTGGCCAACATGGTGAGACCCTGTCTGTACTAAAAATACAAAAAAAAAAAAAAAAAAAAAATTAGCCCGGCATGGTGGTGTGTGCCTGTAATCCCAGATACTCGGGAGGTTGAGGCAGGAGAATTGCTTGAACCCGGGAGGTGGAGGTTGCAGTCAGCCAAGATTGTGCCGCTACACTCCAGCCTGGGTGACAGAGCGAGGCTCCATCTCCCCCCACCAAAAAAAAAAAAAAAAAAAAAAAAAAGGAAGTGTTTAAAGGCATCAAAGAGCAGCTAAAGCAATGAGGACTAGCAGGACTAAGATTCCACAGAGCAAAAAACCTCAGAAATAAGAGATGACTTCTGTCACCACTGAAGAGATCTGTGATCCTGAGCACCAGCAAGAGGCTAAGGATCTGGGTCTTTCCCAGGCAGGGACCACTGCTGGAGGAACAGAGAACCCACAGAGTGGGTTTTCAGATTATTTTCTGAAAAGACTATAGCAATTCACACTCTTAGCAATCGGTGTGTATTTCCCTTTTTAATTTTTGATGATCTGAATGGGTAAAAAAATTGGTTAACCTATTGTTGCTTTAATTTATATTTCCCTAGTAGCAAGGTTGGTCATCTTGTCATATTGGCCATTTGAATTTTCTCTTTTATGTGAACTGTCTAATTCATAACTTTTGCTCATTTTGTTTTAGAACAATGGAAAAGCTCTACAGAGTTTATTTTTTTCTAATCAAATTTCCAAAATTTTAATTCAATCTGGATTCCTTTGAGTTTTGTTTCAAAACTGCAATTTTTTTTTTTTTTTTTTTTTTGAGACAGGGTCTCACTCTGTTGCCCAGACTGGAGTGCAGTGGTGCAGTCCTGGCTCACCGCAACCTCCACCTCCCAGGCCTAAGAAATTCTCCCACCTCAGCCTCCCAAGTAGCCGGAACTACTACGCCACTACGCCCAGCTAATTTTCACACTTTTGTAGAGACTGAGTCTATGTTGCCCAGACTGTAAAAATTTTTTAATTGACAATTAAAAATTGTATGTATTTATTGATTACAACGCAATGTTTTAAAATACATATACATTATGGAGTGGCTGAATCAGCCTAATTAACATGTGCACTACCTATTTTTTGTGGCAAGAACACTTAAAATCTCTTAGCAATTTTCAAAAATATAATACATTGTTATTAACTACAGTCACCATGCTGTACAACAGATTTCTCAACTTATTCCTCATATCTAACTGGAATTTTATCTCCGTTGTTAATATCTTCCCAATTCTCCCGTGCCCTCTGACCCTGGTAACTACTGTTCTACTCCCTGCTTCTGTGAGTTTGACTTTTTCAGATTCCATATATAAGTGAGAATACGCAGTTTTCCTTTCTGTGCCTCACTTATTTCACTTAACATAAATGTCCTCCAGATTCAACCACGTTGTTACAAACGACAGGATTTCCTTCTTTTTAAAGCTGAATACTATTCGACTGTGTATATATACATTTTCTTTATCCGCTCATCTGCTGATGGGCACTTAGGATGATTCCATATCTTGGCTATCGTAAATAATGCTGCAATGAATATGTAAGTGCAGGCATTTCTTCAACATAACTAATTTCATTTTCGTTGAATATATACCCAGTAGTGGGACTGCTGCATAATATGGTAGTTCTATTTGTGATTTTTTTGAGGCATCTCTACATTGTTTTCCATAATGGCTGTACTAACTTACATTCCCACCAACAATGCGCTGGGGTTCCCTTTTCTCCACATCCTTGGCAACCCTTATCTTTTGACTTTTTGGTAATAGCCATCCTAACAAGTGTGAAGTGATATCTCATCGTGGTTTTAATTTGCATTTCCCTGATGATTAGTCATGTTGAGCATTTTTTCATATACCTGTTGGCCATTTGTATGTCTTCTTTTGAGAAATGTCTATTCAGGTCCTTTACCCACTTTTTAATCGAGCATTTGCCTTCTTGCTACATAAGGAGCTGAGTTCCTTACACAGTTTGGATATTATCCCCTTATCAGATGTATGGTTGGTAATATTTTCTCCCCTTACATAAACTGTCTCTTCACTCTGTTGATTGCTCATTTTTCTATTCAGTTATTATTTTGTTCTCAATTTACAACAGCTCTTTCAAGATTAGCAGTTTTAACCATTTAACTATCATACAGAATGTAAATTTCTCCCTCAGTCTTTTTCGTTTGTTCATGTTAGCTGGGTTCTTCTTAATCCGAAGTTGAAATAATAGTCCTGGGGGCCAGACGCAGTGGTTCACACCTGTAATCCCAGCATTTTGGGAGGCAGAGGTGGGCAGATCACATGGCGCCGGGAGTTTGAGACCAGCCTGGCCAACATGGCAAAACCCTGTCTCTACTAAAAATTTAAAAATTAGCCGAGCGTGGTGGTGCACATCTGTAATCCCAGCTACTTGGGAGGCTGAGGGATGAGAATTGCCTGAACCCAGGAGGTGGAGGTTGCAGTGAGCCGAGATCGTGCCACTGCACTCCAGAGTGGGTAACAGAGCAAGACTCAGTCTCAAACAAACAAAAAAAAAAATTGGGGGATCTTTATTTCATGCTTTCTCTCATTAAGAGAGGACAATAAAGTGTTAGAAGAGAATAAAGCACAGAAGTCTAGCCAGTTTTGGAAAATGAAACGGCTGTGTGAATTTTTTATTTTTTGGCACCTCTTTTAAAAACTCCACTTAATGACCTACCTGCATTACTGAAGTGTCTCTTGTTGGGATGATTGTAGTTATCTCTTGGGTGTCCATGCATCTGTGGGCCATGGGAGGCAGGCAAATGAGGCTTCTGAGGGTGAAGGTTGTGTGAGGTATGGGACTGAGATATCAGAGAGTCCCGGCTGGAGCCTGAGGCCTCTGGACGAAATGGTTTCTTACCCCCAGTCACGTCATCTTTCTTCTTTTGCTCCTAAAGAGTAAAAGGAAACCAAAGAAGCTCAAGATCCCAGGCTTAATTCCCCAGAGAAGAATAAAGGCTATCACCTCTAAATAGCTCCTTCTTGTCCTTCTTAACTTTTGAACTGCTGTTTACTACCTCCTAACCAAAAAAAGGCTCATAAATTCCACTGTTAGGCTATTTGCTGGGGGAACTCAGTGGAATTTATGCTGAGTTTGACCATTACTGCTAAGCACCTGCAAGAACACATGCACAGACTGCTAGATGTCACTGTACAGGGTACGGTGTAGGCGCCTAGGCTGGCGGCACTCTCAGAGGATCATCCTGGACCATGTAAAACCAAGACTACCAACTTTCCAAGGCTAACCACAACAAACAACCCTCGACTGTCCAGTGGGAACTAACTCCTATGCCAAAGTCATCAAGCTAAATATCTGAATGTTGGTGTAACATTACTCCTTATCACACAAGTCAAATGTTTCATATAAAAAAAAAAAACACACAATAAAAAAAATAAAGTGACCCAAATCCTAACCAGCAAGGGAATTACTGTTAATAATTTGGCACATATTTTTCTAAGCTTTTTTTTGTATTTATATTTTAAACAAAAATATTTGGTATTCATTTTTCACTTAATGTATTGTGAAAATCTTTCCATGTAAATACTTATTTCTACAATATTATGTTTAATAATTAATACTCCCCAATATGGATATATCATGAACTACTGAATGTTTTTGTTTTCTGTTGTTTTTTTGTTTTTGTTTTTTTGAGACAGAGTCTCACTCTGTCGCAGGCATTCAGTGATGCAATCTCAGCTCACTGCAACCTCCACCTCCTGGTCTCATGCGATCCTCCCACCTCAGCCTCCTGAGGGGCTGGGGCTACAGGCATGTGCCACCACACCCAGCTAATATTTGTAGTTTATGTAGAGATGAGGCTTCATCACGTTGGCCAGGCTGGTCTCGAACTCTCGGCCTCAAGTGATCCACCCGCCTCAGCCTCCCAAAGTGCTGGGATTACAGCCACGAGCCACCGCACCTAGCCACATTGAATGTATTTCTTACTGTTGGGCTTCCAAGTCATTTCCATTATAAACATATTTAAATCTCTATCTCCTTCTCAAAACTAAATTCCTGGAAGCAAAACTGCATGCTTTAGTCTTTTAATAAATCTTACTGAATTCTCCTCCAGAAAGGTTGTGACAATGTATACTCCCACTAGGAGGATACCACTGTTTTTGTTATTCAACTTATACTCATTTCTGATCCCTAAATGAATGAAGTCTTTCATTATTATGTGTCCAACTTCAGACCCTCTTCCTAATTTTCACTCCCTTCTAAAGGGCCTTTCCTAACTATTTCATTCCCTCCTGGGGCCTTTCCTGACTATCCTTTTATAGACTTTTTATAATGCTTATTAGTATATGATTCCTGTATGTTACTGCTATAACATATTCTTCCATGTAAAATTAAATTATAAACTATTTGAGGGTGCTGCTTCACAGGCCAACACAGCACTGGGCACAGCATAACAAACACTCCTGAGTGCTTCCCTGTACCCAGCACCATTCTATTCCATTCTACGTGCTGAGAACATAGCAGTAGATGAGAGACATAAAATCTCTGTCTTCATGGAGCTGACACATTAGTGGAGGTGGTATTTAATGCTCACAGATTGAACCAAATGTCCAACTTGGGTACAGCCCATTTGGCAAGTTAGCAGATCTGCAAATGGGCACACCCACACAAGGAGCACTGCCTCTGCAGCCTCCTCCATGTCACTTCAGCATCCATCCCCCTATTCCAAAGGAGAGGCAACTTCTGAGCACCTCTCACAAGTGAGTAGCAGGACCCCTTCCATACAAAAGCTGGAAGGACACCAAGCAGATGGTCCAGAAAAGAAGAGAAAAAGTATTTTCTGCCCGCCACCCTATTACTTCCTAGGAGCCACATTTATAAGCTACTGACATGTACAGAAGAAAAATGCACACGGAAGAAAAAAATCTGGTGAACAAATGATTTTAGGACATAAAAACACAGGGTAAACACTCTTTGTCAGAATTTCAACAATGTTAGGCTCCAATACATTGGCTATTTCACCCATCTGGTCTTATTGTTTGACTATTAGCACCAGCAATAACCCATGATTCTGTGATCATCTCCCCATGGAAAAACAAAAATTAAGAGATTTTTCTGTGGAACTGGTATTTGTTTGTATGAATTAGGACTGAATTTGTACTTTACCTCCTCTTCTTGAGACCTTTTCTTATGAGCCATCTTGTATAACTTATGCAGTTTTCGAGCATCAAATTCTGTAAACTTGGAAACAAAAATCCATAGGTTCCTAAAAAGAAAAATGAACAGTTCTGGTGAATTATAGAATTAGAAAAGCAATTTTTTATTATCTTCATGGATGGCAAGCTATTAAATTTTGCTGTGGTATACTCCCTAAGCATAGAAATTAAGTTACAGAAATATTATTTCAGGTATTTGCGTTAATACTACAGTAAGTCCTAATTTAATGTTTTCAATAGGTTCTTGGAAATTGCAAGTTTAAGGGAAACAAAATTTTTTTCTCATCAATGTTATAATGAAACAAACCTGAAGGAAACAACGTTATCTGAGGACTTACCGTACACCTTTATATGGTTCTGCCAAAAAGAGTCTGACAGAGGGATTTAGAGACTAAGGCTCTATCAATACCTAAAACTCCTCTAAATTTCTATCAATGACACCCCAGACTCCAGTCCTTTAAGTTTTCCTTCACTTTCTGGACTCCACCACAAATCCATCAGCACCACCATCTCCCAGGCTGTGGCCTCCATTCAGCTGGTCATCTCTGTGTTGCTGCCCCTCCTTCCTCCCAGTTGTCGCCACCACAACCTTTCATTTCTTCCTTAAAACTCTCAGTGACTTTTTCCCTCCAATTCCATTATGTTCACCCTAGCATGGTGTTACTGCACAACAGGGGAATGATATGACGAAACAGGTGTTTAGAAAGAGTAAGCACAGGTAATCAGAGTGAGCTAGATAAAGGAGTCTCACATCTTCTCAAACTTCCTAACAGGTAGTTTCACCAAGGCTTGCTGCTGACAGGACACCTGTACAGGCTCCCTAACTAGTAAGCCTGCTGCATCAGGTGAAGAGCCATTTACCTTCCTGTCTAAAGCCTCCTATAAAGAGCTTCAGTCTTTTTAGCAAACTGTCTTTAAATCCTGAACACCACCCAGTCCCCTCCCTGTCCCACTTTCAAGCCTTTGCTGAAGCCTGAGAACTCTGTTCATCTCAGCAATTCAACTCAGCTCATGTACGCTCAGTTCAAGTGCACCTGCCTGCCTCTCAGAAGACCTTCCTTCCTGACTACTCTTCACACACTTCCTTCTCAACACTTCCACTCTATCTGGTCTTGCATTTGCTGCCTCATGATGAACAGTTTCTCCGAGGGCTTGCTTTGTACTACTTTTTTGACTTGTAAAGGGCGAAGACCTTATAAACTACTGCTAGACAAGATCACAGTGCCTGGCACATTTAAAGATGGGTCGGTTCACTGGGATGACCTTTTGCTATCTTCTAATCAGTGTTAAATTTAAAAAGGAAAAAAAAAAAAAAAAAGGCCAGATGCCGCTAGGTAAAGAAAGAAGTTGGTAACAGTGTTAAGTGGAAAAAAAGTACCATTTTGAAAATTAAATCTTTTCTTTATAGGTGTGAAGCATGCTGTGGACACCATCATGCAGAAGTTTTCTTAAATCCACTTTTCACTCAAAAACCAGTCCTCTGAGATTGGACATATTATACAAAGATAATCACATTATCCATGAACTATACAAGTTCAAAGTAACTGTGGTTATGTACAAACAAGCACATGTACCCTCTGAGTCTAAAATAAAATAAAAACGAAGTAACTGTGATTAATGGAAAGAAATTTAATGTTACAATTCCCTTTTAGAATTTCCAGCCATGGCTGGGCACAGTGGCTCATGCCTGTAATCCCAGCACTTCGGGAGGTCGAGGTGGGCGGATCACCTAAGGTCAGGAGCTCGAGACCAGCCTGGTCAACATGATGAAACCCCATCTCTAGTAAAAATACAAAAATTAGCCAGGCGTGATGGCAGGCACCTGTAATCCAAGCTACTTAGGAGGCTGAAGCAGAAGAATCTCTTGAACCCGGGAGGTGGAGGTTGCAGTGCCAAGATTGTGCCACTGTACTTCAGCCTGGGCGATAGAGTGAAAGAGTCAGACTCCGTCTCATTAAAAAAAAAAAAAAAAATATTTCCAGTCATGTTTTCTTAAAATATCCAAAGTGAATAGTGGATATATATCCAGCAATCCCACTACTGGGTATCTACCCAGGGGAAAAGAAGTCATTATATGAAAAAGGCACTTGCACTCATATGTTTATAGCAGCATAATCTGCAATTGCGAAAATATGGAACCAGCCTAAATGCCCATCAACCAACAAGTATATAAAGAAAATGTGGTATATACATACCATGGAATACTACTCAGCCATAAAAAGGAATAAAATAATGGCATTTGCAGCAACCTCAATGGAGCTGGAGACCATTATTCTAAGTGAAATAACTCAGGAATGGAGTTCCATTTTGGTGAATGGAAAACCAAACATTGGATGCAAAGGCATAAAAATGATATAATGGACTCTGGGGGGAAGGGGGCTGAGGGATAAAAGACAACACATTGGGTGCAGTGTGCACTGCTCGGGTGATGGGTGCACCAAAATCTCGGAAATCACCACTAAAGAGCTTATCCATGTCACCAAACACCACCTGTTTCCCTAAAACTATTGAAATCTTTTAAAAAAGTTTAAGTGGCTATATAAAGGAACATTTATAAACCATGATGCCTTAAACGATGAAGTTCTAGATTAACTGCTTTAATCCAAATTACTACTTTAATTATTAAAAAAGGATATGAGAATAGAGAACTCATAGTTGTTGTGATTTTAACCTTTGTTTCACCATGTGTTGGTACAGAACCAACCAATTAGTTGTATTAGATACAATAATATCTGAATATCTGGATATCAACCTGAGATGCGTAGTTAAGACCAGATGATTTTTGCCCCTTGTAGGCTTAAAGAAAATTTATTTCTGAGAATAGACCAGCAAATCCAGTAACACTATCTTTCTCTCATAAAATAAATTAATGACATCGTCCTACCCCTTCAAAAGACTGGTCTCAGTAGAATGGCCTATTTCATGGAAAGGAAGTTAAAGCCTGCAGGTATATTGCCAATAGATGAGTTTTGTTGGGAAAAAGGTTTCTTAGGTGGCTATGCCACCTTTTATTAAAAGAAAACAGAATCCACTCCCACACTCGGTCAAATCAAACTGGGCAGACGAAGCCAAAGTGGTTACCTCCTCCAGAGTTTGATGTGCTCCTGATCTGAGTAGGCTTTAAGGCACTCGGCTATCCGGTCTCCGATTTTCAGCAGGCAGTTCCGGGTGTGTTCCAGCTGTTCTTGCACGTTGAGCCCCTTGTCAGGTTTGTCGAGTTGTTTCAGTGCCTTTTTCACGGGCCTCATCCTCTCCTTACACTGCAACAGGACAACAGAGTAAAGACATAAACAATCTGCAGAAAATAAGTCTTGTCCTTTGCTTACTGTGTTCTCGATGAAAACACAGCCCACCCCTATGCCATATAATTGCTAGAGAAGAGTGGGTAAAGCTAGTGCAGTGGCATAAGTGTAAGTATTCAAGTCAGAAAACCCTGAAGTACAGTGCCAGCACCATCGCTTAGAGTTATGTGATAACCCTTCACGCCTTACTTAACCTCTCTAAATACTGCTTCCCCATCTGCAAGAGAGGCATGGCATGCCTCACAAGCCCATTTTGAAGATCTAATGAGGAGCAGTATTACAGACCTAACCTGAAATTCTCCCATCACAAACTGTCTAAAAATACAGGATAAAATATTTACAAATCCTTCAGGCTTGAAAGAAAGCAAGAGAAAGGCTTCCAGATAAGATGGTAAACAGAACACAAGAATCTTTTCTCTGCCTCCCCAATCCCACTAAAACAATGGTAAAGGGATTGTCCTTAAAAGAGACAAGCCCACAAAGACAAGAGAAAACAAGAGAGAGGATAACGGCAACAAAATTGGCAGCATGGGAAATGACAAAACAGACCTGAGAAAATGAAATTCGAAGCCAGGAAAGAAGAGAGCCGAGAACTAACCTGACTTACACGGCAAAATTCCCCCAAAGGCGAGGTGTCTTCAGAAGGAAGGATGAGGGCTAAAATGGGGAGTGGCTTAAAGACTGCTTAAGAAGTAACACATATCCAGATTCATAAGATACCCAGATCTCTAACTCCACCCAGCAGCAAATATAAAGACTTATTCTCCAGAAAAGGATAAAAGAACCTCTGAGCTGGACTGCATAGGCACAGATGAGGGCTGAGCCCACCACACTGAAAACAGGATTATGTGAGCACATGAGCACAGTCACACAGGATGAGCCACACCCAAGTCTTCTGCCTCTCAGATTCCAGAATGGATGGAGCCAGGCCCTCATGCTCTGGAGAGTCAGAAAACGGGGGCATTCTTCACAAAATGTGACCACCCCAGAGGAAAAACCAAATGATCCTGACTATCCGTCAGAAGTTTCTGCTACATCATCCTATAGTGAAAACTTTCAAAGGAGATCAAGCCCCACCACCCACATGCTCAAACTTCCAATCAGATGTTTAGTCCTCCACTCTTAAATATGAGCTGACAACTGAGGATCAGCAAAGCCACCGAAGCAAAGTGTGTAACATGAACAATGGAAAGCAAAGAGAAGTATAAAGATATTCGAGAGCGGTGGAGGAAAAAGATCTTGGAAATAAATAATGTGAAACAAAGTTGAAGGAATCTCCCAGAAAGTAGAGTAAAAAGCAGAAATGAACAACTTAAAAAGATAAAATTAGGGACCAATATCCAGAATTCGATATCCAAACACAAGAAATTCCATAAAGGTAAAACTGGGAACTTAGAGAAAATTACTACCGTATAATTCAAGAAAATTTCACAGAATGGTGTAGGGACATGGTTGTCAGCCACTGAGTATCTGGCACAACGAACTAAGTAAAACACGTGGTCATGAAATTTTCAAATAATGAAAACTCTACAAACTCCCAACACTTTGTGGTCATTTCCACAGCTACATACTTATTATCTGTGGATTTTTCTGTGTTATACTTTAATTTTTAAAAATGACATAAAATAAAAAATATACCAAGGACTAAAAGACATCCGTCATGACCATAAAAAATAAAAGATTAGTATTAAGAATGTAAAAAGAATTCCTACAGAAAAGGTAAGAAAGATAAATTATTCCAAATATGTCAATTTTGAATAACTGAATAGGCAATTCACAAGGAACATGAATGACCACTAAAGTATGAAAATAAATGTCCAACAACCTTCAGTCAGTATTTCATAGCCCTCAGATTAGCAAAAATCAACAACTGTTAACTGAGTCAGAAATTAACAACTGTTTCTAAGGCTGGTAAGCAATCGGAACTTGAATTCATTGCTATAATTAATGCAATCTCTACAACTGCTTTCAAGAGTAACTCGAGTATCTAATAAAGTGGCAGATGTATACACCTAATGAATGACCCACCATTTTTGCTCAAGCCATACACCCTAGAGAAGCTCTCACTTGTGTAGTACAAGAAAATATGGGCAACAATTTCACTGTAGCCTATTTGTAGTAGCAAACATTTGGAAAAATTCTGATGTCCACCAACATGAGAAAGAATAAACTGTGGAAGAATAAATTGTAGAATAACATGAAACTTAAATGAGAGCCACAATTATTAACATAGATAAATCTCAAAAAATGTGACTGCTATGAGAGGAAAAGCAAGTTACAGGTTACACAAGTGCCAATTACAGTTTTAAGACATAGAAATCAATCCTCTATGTTGTTTATATGTGGGAGGCTACGTAGGACAATGGTTATGGACCCAACCTCTCATGCCGAACTGCCTGGGTCAAAACTGTATTCTATGTCTTAGCTGTGTGACATAGGGCAAATCACTTAACTCTCTTCACCTTATTTTTAAATATGTAAAATGGAAACAATAACCTACCTCACAGGATTGTTGTGGAAAAAATATACATAAAGCACATGAACAGTAACTGGCTATTAATGTGAGCTATTATCATCTTTACAGACTTAGGTAGTAAAACTCTAGAACCACACGTTAAGTATAAAAATTGAATTCAGAATCATGGTTACGTCTGGGAGGTGAGAGAGAGAGAAAAGGCCGGGTGCGGTGGCTCACGCCTGTAATCCCAGCATTTTAGGAGGCTGAGGTGGGTGGATCATGAGGTCAGGAGTTCTAGACCAGCCTGACCAACATGGTGAAACCCCGTATCTACTAAAAATACAAAAGTTAGCTGGGTGTGGTGGTGCGCATCTGTAATCCCAGCTACTCAGGAGGCTGAGGCAGGAGAATTGCTTGAACCCGAGAGGCAGAGGTTGCAGCGAGCCAAGATCGTGCCACTGCACTCCAGCCTGGGCGACAGAGCAAGACTCTACCTCAAAAAAAAAAAGAGAGAGAGACATAAAAAGCATAGGTTGAGAGGGAAGAACACCAAGGGATTCAGCTTTATATTTTGAGTCTTAAAAAAATTCAGATTTGACAAAACTTCATGGTATATTTATCAATGACTATTATATCCCTGAAATTTCTCTGCATCTTTTAAAGATTTCATAATATAAAAACAAGATTAAATGAGTCATTTGTAAGAGCATTTTTTAAATGTCATGGTACCACAAAACATTAGATATCATTTTCTCTTATAAACCCTCGGATAAGAAAGACTAGGAAACAGATTGGTTAGCTGGCTATGTAATTAGTTTATTCATTTATTCAATTTACTCATTTATTGATATACTTCTAGCATCTAAATGACCTTTATATAAAACAATACTTGTCCTCAGAGAGCTCACAGGCAAAAAAGAGACTTAAGAAAACAGAGTTAAGTGTAAAGAAAACAGTATCTATATACATACGTGTATAGGTTTTAGAGAACTCAGAGAAAGAAGTCAAAGAGAGGTTACAGGACAGGGTCAACAGGGTCCTTTGCTGCCACAGGACGGAAGTTATTTTCAAATTTGAAAGAAAACCGCTTTTTCCTTCAGCCTGAATGAGCTGTTTGATCAATGGATTTGTGGAAGTATGGGGAGAAGAGACAACAGAGAGGTAGGGAAGGGATGGTGGCACAGTGAAATCTATACCTGCAGCTCCAGCCAGGGGCAAAGGGACCTTGAGGACACACTGGCCTGTATCCAATCCTGTGCAAGACCTGGTCCATGCACTCGCTCCCCATCGCCTTGCCCTCCCCTCTTCTCCTGTTCCCTTTTATTCTTCCTTCAGAACCCAACTCAAACATCACTTCCTTACACAAGCCCTCCTGGCATCCCCTGACTAGGTCAAATTCCCTTCTCACAGGATCTCCACAGTATGCACTCTCTCTCTTCCAGAGCCCTGTCACAGGAGCACCAACATGATCTGTGTAGTTGTCTAACTCCCCTACTCAAATGTACAGTTTACGATGATAGAAATGGTTATCTATTCAACATGGTAACTCTGGGGGCTGGAACACAGAAAACATTCAATAAATATTTGCTCAGTGAACACTTCTCTTTCCCAAATGCCTCTAAGGGCCCTTAGAGCCTCTCTTAACTAGGAGCACAAGACATGAAATCCACTCCTTAAACTTCCCCTCAATAAAAGACAAGAAAATCTCTTCCTGCCAGCCTGCTGAAGAGCACATGGTCTTCCGATATTGTAAGCAATGTGTTTCCAAAGTAATGTACTATTGCTTAGCTCAACTGAAGCTCTGGCTGGACCTATAAAAGGCAGAACCACACCAAGTACCGTGGCTGCAGACACTGGCATCCCCCGATTTCAAGACTTACTATGCTGAATGTCTCCTGGTCCAGATCATCATCCTCATCCTCTCCAATGGGGACAGGTTCACTTCCTGCTGTAATATGCACAGGACCCTGAGATCGCTTTGATTTACTCGAAGATTTGGCATCACCACTTTTAGGCTTTTAAAAAAGAGTTACAAGGAGTCATTGTCATTTGTGCAATCCTCCCATGCAATTTGGATTTCTTACCTATGTTGTGTTATTACAATGGGTAAATATGATGGTCTCAGTTTATTTTTTAAAAAGTAAAATAAAATCCTGAAACATCATGAAGACAAACCTATCTGATTAGCAGCTTACTCACTCACACATTATTCCCATTTCCATCTCTAAATGTACCCAATTATAACTTCAATTTCATCAGTGCTATTTTTGGGCTTCTACTCCTTTATCCGTAAAATGCACAGAAATGTCATCAAGAGGTTAAGATTGTAAATTGGCAGAACTCTTCTGGAGTATCATGTAGCAACTTTTATTAACAGCATACTCTTTGATTTAGGAATCTGTATTAACTAAATTATTGTAAATGAAATCTATATAAATCTCAATTATACTGAAGGAAAGGTTGCAGAAGAATATATAAAATGACTTCATGTACTTTTTTTTTTTTTTTTGTGAGACAGATTCTCGCTCTCTCATCCACGCTGGAGTGCAGTGTCATATCTCGGCTCACTGCAACCTCTGCCTCCTGGGTTCAAGATATTCTTCTGCCTCAGCCTCCCAAGTAGCTTGGTTTACAGGCGCACGCCACCACACCCAGCTAATTTTTCTATTTTTAGTACAGATGGGGTTTCACCATGTTGACCAGGCAGGTCTCGAACTCCTGACCTTGTGATCTGTCCACCTCGGCCTCCCAAAGTGCCAGGACTACAAGTGTGAGCCACTGCGCCTGGCTTGACTTCATGTACATTTTTAAGCACACAGTATGCTTTGTTTATAGTTATATGGATATACACTATAATATGTACTACAAATATAAAAACATGAACAGGAAGGTTTCAAACCCACTTCACAGTAGTGGTTATGGGGAGAACAGAGGAAGAGTAATAAAATCAGGGAAAAGGAACAGGGGGCAGCTTCAACAGCATCAGTCATATGTTCATGAAATACAAAAGATATCAGCATCTCCCCCAGCCTGGCCCCGCAAAAAAAAAAAAAAGCCACTTAAAGTAAACATGAAAAAATGTTAACAACAGTTGTGGTATCTGGAGAGTGGATAAACAGATGTTTGCTAAAATTGTTCTTTGTGTTTTTAGTTTTTTAATATTTTACTTTAAGAAAAAGAATGTCTTTCTGTGGGAGCACAAATGCACAGGTTATTTGTCACAGTATGGTCTATTAACATCGAAAATTAGAAAGTATTTCAAAATGGGAAATTCAAAGTGCTTCTAACATGTTACACCCAAACAGAATCCTCTCCAACTATTAAAAATGATTTTTTTTTTTTTTTTTTTTTTTGAGACAAGGTCTTGCTCTGTTGCCCAGGCTGGAGTGAAGTGTGACACAACCATGGCTCACCGCAGCCTCGAGTTCCTGGGCCTAAGCAATCCTCTCACCTCTGCCTCCCATGCAACTGGGCCCATAGGCACATGCCACAATGCCCAGCTAGATTTTTGCTTGTTTTTATTTTGTAGAGACGAGGTCTCCCTATGTTGCCAAGGCTGTAAAAATGATTTTAACATTTATTCACTTGGAAAGTTGTGATATACTGCTAAGTGAGGAGGAAAGACTACCCAAACAGCCTAATCTGATTTTTATATTTGTTCTTAAATAGAAGTTTATTTTACATTTAATATAAAATTTCAAAGTAAGATAAAAATTTCAAAGTAAAAGTTTCAAAGGCACTTATCAAGAAATCTATTAGAGTTACCAACTGGATATTAGAATTATAGCAGTTGTTAGTGTTTTGGCAATGATTTTACTGTGTTCAGAGGTCAGCAAGTATACATTGCAACACTGTACCGAATTCTTTGGTTTAGAATGAACTTCATAAAACCCCTAATGTAAAGGTTATAATAGCAAGGCTTTTCATCCATTTATATTCCAATAACTCTTGCTAATATTTGTTTTTGACTCAAACTCTTCAAGTATTCAAATTCAGTTGTGGATTGTGCTCCTCTAATATGAATCTGAGAACGTATTTCGTATTTACATGTAAATGCATATTTCTCTCACCTGTCCTATCTCATTCAAATATTTCCCCCGATATATGTAATAAAAGACCAAGTAAAGGCCTTCTTTTTTAAAGAACACCCCAAACTTGCAGGTTCCCCTCTCTCTGCAGGGACAGGTGCAGGTATCCCATCAACAGCCCCACCCATCCTTCTTGAACATACCCATAAAAAGACAATTATCCCAGGGCCCTCAAATCTCATTCTACTTCTAAATCCAAACGGCGAATGCAAAGGCTGTGGATAGCTGCATGAACAGAAGGGCACCATTACCTTCTCTTTCTTATCTTTTGACTTCTTTCTTTCCTTGTCCCCTTCTTTGTCTTTCCTAGAACTCATTTGTTTCTCCTTGTTCTCCTTGTTCTCTTTCTTCTTCTGTTTTTTTTTCATTGGACTTTTTTCCAAGCCATCATCCTAGGAAACAAAATAGGGCTATGAATTTTTGCTACAAATTTTATATCTACTTATGTACTTTCTGGAAAAAGAAGCACTGCCCCCAGTGTTCATCACTGTCTATACTTAGAAGCTTGTTTTCAAGCAAAGAGCCTCATGGCACTCAGAGAAGTCTAAACTTTCCAGTAATAACCAGTTAAAACTGTAGAGGCAGAAGCTCTTTACTGATATTCTCTCATTTAATTCTCATAGCAACGCTTCAACGTAAGTTTTATTATTCTCATTTCACGGATGGAAACTGAGTACCAAAGAGATTATATACCTATACAAAGTCAGCTAATAACTGATTAGGTTGCTAGTATTTAAATTTACTTATGTATTGGCCAGGCACAGTGGCTCAAGCTCATAATTCCAGCACGTTGGGAGGCTGAGGCAGACCTGTCACCTGAGGTCAGGAGTTTGACACCAGCCTGGCCAACATGGTGAAACCCTGTCTCTTCTAAAAATACAAAAACTAGCCAGGTGTGGTGGCGGGTGCCTGTAATCCCAGCTACTTGGGAGGCTGTGGCAGGAGAATCACTTGAACCCAGGAGGTAGAGGCTGCTGTGAGCCCAGATCACACCACTGCACTCTACCCTGGGTGACAAAGCAAGACTCCATCTCAAAAAAAAAAGCTAATAATAAATAAATAAATATCTGTATGTATGACTCAAATCCATGCTAGTTCCTGTACGCACTGCTGATCCTCTTGGAGCTAATATCCAAGTACAATTACACTTTCAGAAATTCCATAAAGTTGTCACTGAAATAGCACACTAAATGATACCAACTTACTATTCGCTTTACTTAGACCAGAGGTTACAAACTGGCAAGCCAAACCTGACCCACCGGGGTTTTGTTAACATAACTCCATAGCAGCTGCCCCCTTTACATTAGGCATGAGCTCTCTGGTTAACCACAGTCCTGACCACTCCCCGTCATTTCCAAGAATGAGGCTACGTGTCAATCGCCATTTATCATTAAAACTTTAGGCCGGGCGCAGTGACTCACACCTGTAATCCCAGCATTTTGGGAGGCCAAGGCAGGAAGATCACCTGAGGTCAGGAGTTTGAGACCAGCCTGGCCAACATGGTGAAACCCCATCTCTACTTACAATACAAAAATGAGCCTGGCATGGTGGCAGGTGCCTGTAATCCCAGCTACTTGGGAGGTTGAAGCAGGAGAATTGCTTGAACCCGGGAGGCGGAGATTGCAGTGAGCCAGGATCGTGCCATTGCACTCTAGCCTGGCAGACAAGAGCAAGACTTCATCTCAAAAACAAACAAACAAACAAAAATGTCTTAGCCCCTTCATTTACTTCCATTATGTACGAATTTGCAGTTGCTGACTTAAACTATCCTCTCTGACAGATTAAGCAAAGACTTACATATTCTATTTCCATTTAATCCACTCGTAAACCAAACACATTTCAGATGATTTTATTCCAGCTGGCACAATAAGTATAGCTAAAATAAATAAATAACCCTCGACCGAAACCCCACTTCATACTTTCACTTCTCCCTCTTCTGATGGATTATCTGAATGCCTAGGAGATGAAAGCTCAATTCCATGCTCCTCTTTCAGCCTGGGCACTTTGTTTTCCTTCTTTACCCGAGGCTTCCGCTTCTTTAATTTAGCCTGGAAAAGGAGAGAAAATGATGATTAAAGTACAAATCAAGACACTCAAAAGCATAACCAAACAACATGATGACTCTTTAAAGCAGAAGCAGCCATGTAATTCAAACAAGAAAATTCCAAGGAAATCAAAAGAGTGCAACTCATTTTACCTGACAAGATCAAACCAAAGCAAATAAAAACCTATAGGCCTTATACATAGCCTATACCACATTAAAATATCCATATTCCTTTTTTGTTTTTTTTTCCGAGACGGAGTCTTGCACTGTCACCCAGGCTGGAGTGTAGAGGTGCCATCTTGCCTCACTGCAACCTCCGCCTCCCAGGTTCAAGCGATTCTCCTGCCTCAGCCTCTCGAGTAGCTAGGTGGGACTACAAGCACATGCCACCACAACTGGCTAATTTTTTGTGTGTCTTTAGTAGAAACAGGGTTTCGCCATGTTGGTCAGGCTGGTCTCGAACTCCTGACTTCAGGTGATCCACCCACCTCAGCCTCCCAAAGTGCTGGGATTACAGGTGTGAGCCACCTCGCCAGCCAAAATATCCATATTCCTTAAACCTACTGATTCCACATTTTTGGAATCCATCCTAAAGCTACAATTTTTTTAAAAAAAGGAAAATCACTCTGTATACAAAAATACAAATAAAGATAATATATTAAAGACATAATAGTAACATTAAAAAACCTGAAAGCAAGTTACATATAATAAGGAAAAAGTTAAAATACTGTTTATCTGCCTAATCAGATATGATCTGTAACATGACCTAATCTGCCTTTCCAGAGCCTAACACATAATATATTGCATACTCAATGTACTATATGAAGAATGAGACTTATGACCCTATTACTGGAAAAAAATGAGGTGTGGTATTATGGGTTTTTTTCCTCAAATTTGCTTGGCTCATAATAATACAGGGAAATCAATATAAATGACATAGCCGCAAGAGCACTTAAAGAACACACACACATGGGCTGCTAGTACAGGGTGTAACTTGTATTTCTTAGCTGGGATTCCATCTTTCTGGGCCTGAACTGAAATTATAAATTGGGGAAATAAAAGGAGAAAACGCTCAGCTGAGTTCACTGAGAATTTAGTTGGTATTTCACACAGCAAGTAAGGTCTAGTTTCTGAATTAACTGTCAGTTTTATCTCTGGGATCCATTATTACAAGAACCACAGAGACAGATACAACAATAGGCAAACCCATAGGTATTCAGTGCAGTAGCTGCAACTATGTTCCAAAATTGAGAAAGTAGGATAAAGAAACAGTAACAGTATGTGTGGAATAGTGGGACCAGGGAGCAAAGAGGATGAATTTGAAGCAACATTTCAGAAGGATGGGTTCGTAAGAAAGCTGCCAAGATGCTGTGGTCTTAAATGAATTTTTTTTTTTTTTTTTTTGCGATGGAGTCTCGCTCTGTTGCCCAGGCTGGAGTGCAGTGGCCCGAACTCGGCTCACTGCAAGCTCCACCTCCTGGGTTCACACCATTCTCCTGCCTCAGCCTCCTAAGTAGCTGGGATTACAGGCATATGCCACCACGCCCGGCTAATTTTTTTGTATTTTTAGTAGAGATGGAGTTTCACCATATTAGCCAGGATGGTCTCAATCTCCTGACCTTGTGATCCACCCACCTCGGCCTCCCAAAGTGCTGGAATTACAGGCATGAGCCACTGCGCCAGGCCTAAATGAACATTTCTATTATTACCAACCAAACCAGCATTACTGGAACCTCAAAATCAACATCTGCCCGTGAGAAGGTGACATTCTGTGCAGTGCTCAGAGAGGGCCTCTCTCTTCCTACCTAATTCTGCAGGGTAGGAGCCTCAGGCCCCTGAAAAACAACCAGGTGGCAGCATACTCACCTCTTCCCCACCTGTCACAGCCCCCTTCTTCTCCAGACCCTTTCTGAGCAGCTTCAACAAGTAATCCGCTCGGGTCTGTAGCTGCTTCCCCTGAGGCTTTTTATCTGTCTCCACCGGCAGAATCTTCAACAAGAAAGGAAGAGAAGCACCCGCCACCACCCACATCCTGGTTAGTGGATCAGGATAAACAGAGACAACAAAAACTGAGCACAGTCCTTTCCCTCCCCAACCACCCAAAATATAGATAAAGCCTCAAATCCTATCTCATGTCCATGGCTCCCAGTCACTGAAAATCCCTCACGAGCCGTTCTCATTTTACAAAATGGGATGGAGAAATCCAGCTCTCCCAATGGCTCCTACCTGTGCTGTTAACAGGGTAGAACAACTCAGGTAGGAGGGGCTTGTGGCTTCATCTGCTAGAGCATCCCAGCCGTCGTGGATTTCCTCCTTCCAGGAGCAGGGAATCCCTGGAGCTAGGTTAAAGCTTCGTTTTAGATTGAAAATGCTTCTTAGAGCATTGCCGGAGAGCACTGAGCTACGCCAGGACATGATCTGTTCCTTGCTATAACAATTGGGCCTCTTGCCAGACTGAATCTGGTCTCAGTGCTTAAGGCAGGGTGCTGTCACCCTCCTAAAACCCAGATGGGATGAGCACTGTTGAACGTGCCAGGAGCACAACATGGAGCAAATCCTACCAAAATTTGAGCCAGTCAGCCTTCCCTGCTTCTAGCTCCAACCATGGCTTGCAACAGATAGGGTGGGAGGCTCGATTTTGTGGGAGAAGAACAGCCAATGTTTAATTCCATTACAAAGAATACCAAGGTGACATTCAATCTTTACGTGAGGAAGTGAAATATGGTTGTTTCAAATGTACTTTTAAACAAAGGGCCAATAACTAAGGCCAAGGAATGCTTTTATCATTAACAAACTCACCTGGGTATTTATTGTAGTGAAATCTGACCTATAATTAAATACTAGAATTTTAAGATTTCTCCTATAGTTTCCCCAAAATTTCACCTGGCTACTGTCTTTTCCCTTTATCTTCATCCGTGAAACAGTGCCACAATCCACTAAAGATGGCAGTATTTCCAAGAATGACTGTACTAATTTCTAATTTGATGCCCCCTCAAAAATAGTTAGAAATAAGTAATCAATATAAAAATATTACACAACAAATCTTCTAGAAATCTCTAGCATGGTAGGGTTACTTACTTTGTCAGTTAATTTAAGCTCTGGGTCTGTTTTAATTAACTCCCAGTTTCCATAGCCATGTTCATAAATTCCCAGCAACAGGCGAGAATCATCTTCCACCCCCCACTCTACATCAAAATGTGCAGCTTTGACACGACAGGTTAAGCAGTATCTAAAGAAAGTTTAAAAACAGGAAGACATTAGAAGAGGGGCCTTTTTGGTATGTTAAAGAAGAGACAGTAGAAACACTATGTAACTACACAGAGTCTAACTTCAAATCTATTTTCTTATGGTATGACCATCTAAGCATGTACACAAAATATACTCACTTTTTTTTTTCTTCAGGGTCCACAGGGATAGATTTATGCAGCATCTCAAACTCCTCTTCATGTTGGATAATGGATTTCACATTAACCTGAACTCCGGATATCTTGATTGTTGGACCTCTCCTTTTCCCTGGTCCTTTTCCTGAAAAATACCAATTTCACATTAGTTAAATGAAAATCTGCAGAAGTTCCACAGAAAACATGTATCAACGAACCCTGACCTCTTAGTCTCTCTGAATGTATCTCTGGCTTAGTGTTATTTTGAAGATATAATCTATAAGACAAATTTTTTTCTCAACTAATGTCTGTAAAATAACCTTTGAACATTCAGTTTTTTAAGATTTGGAATTTTTTTTTAATTCACTGATGTTTATAGTTATATTTTAATCTTCCTGTTTGTTTTATACTACTTTGTTTCCAAATTAACAAAAGTAGATTCTGAGGGTATAATATTAGTCCTGAAGGTTTCTCTTTTTGTTTTCCTACCCATCCCACTAGTGAAGGTCAAAAAACTCAAGTATTTTAAAAATGAAGTTGATCTTCACAACACTATTAATGAAAAAACATGAGCTTAAGTTCATATCTAACACATGTGAAATGATGAACAAGTGGTGGCTTAAGAAAATTACACTAACCCGGCCGGGCACGGTGGCTCACACCTGTCATCCTAGCACTTTGGGAGGCCAAGGCGGGCGGATCACGAGGTCAGGAGATCGAGACCATGCTGGCTAACACAGTGAAACCCCTTCTCTACTAAAAATACAAAAAAATAGCCAGGCATGGTGGTGGGCGCCTGTAGTCCCAGCCACTCGTGAGGCTGAGGCAGGAGAATGGTGGGAACCCGGGAGGCGGAGCTTGCAGTGAGCCGAGATCTCGCCACTGTGCTGAGATTGCACCACTGTGCTCCAGCCTGGGAGATGGAGCAAGACTCCATCTCAAAAAAAAAAAAAAAAAAAAAAAAGAAAGTTACCCTAACCCAAATTTCAAATTAAAATGATCACAGAAGTAAAAATGAAACCCCAACCAAATAGTCCAACTTGAAATCCATGAGATAATGCTACCTGTGAGAGGAAAACTCCTTTCAATAGAAAATGGGCAGACCACATGAATAGACACTTTATAGAACAAAATGCAAGTGACTCTTAGAGATGTACAACCTTGTTCATTAAAAGAAAAATGAAATACCGTTTCTCACCTATCAAACTGGCAAAACTCCAAACGTTTAGCAATACATTCTGTTTGTGAGGCTTGTAAACAGGTACCAACAAACACTACTGGTGACTATGTAAATGGCACCAGACTTAGGCAGAAGGATTTGGGAATATCGAAGCAAAGTATATACGCATTTTCCCAGGACCCAGCAATCCCACTTCTAGAAACTTATCCCAAAGATATGCTGGCAGAGATATGAAATGGTATATTCATTAGATCATTATTCATTGCAGCTTTCTTTATAATAATAAAAGACCGAAAACAACCCAAATATTAAATACTAGGGGGGAAGTGGGAATTGACATCTATCTACGTGGTAGAATACTTTGCAACTGTAAAAGGAAAGAGGATGATCTCTACATAATGATATGAATTTATCTCAGTCATGAAAATAAGCAGGTGCAAAAGAGTATGTTCTCTTCTGTGTAAGAAGGAAAATACACACGCACATACACACTTAAATTTTAAAAAGAAACAATCAAAGATAAACTTACAACTAATAGAAACAGTGACCTATTAAGGAGGAAGAGAAGGCAGCTGGGGAACAAAAAACGAAAACAAGATGCTCCAAATGTACCTTGTTTTATAGTTGTGACTTTGAACCATGTAAATGTTTTTACATAACTAAAAAAATTAAATCGAATCAAAATGAGAAAAGCAGTCCCTAAGTATTGAAAATAAAACAAAAGAGTCTAACTATATATTAAGTTGGTGGCATTAACCACAGAGAAAAGAATAACTTTGAATAATTTAAAAATATATTTTGATTGTATATTGTTAGTGTGATATATTCTAAGATCAAAAAGAAATGCAAAGAAATCACACTTTGCATTTGAGCATTTTTTTGTTAACAGCAAGACTGGTATTGATATTTGGAAACATATGTTTGGGATAAAGCAAATATGTAATTACGTTAACATTTTTAGAAACAAAAATTTCAACCTAAGGGAAAAGAGGTATCAATAATCTTCCATTTGATCTAGAAATGTCAGCCTGGATTCAGAATACGCTGAATACCAGTTTACAGGAAATACAGGTGTGAGGAAACAATACCAAGAAGCAATCAGCCAGATCCAGAATGTGGACATGCACAAAAAAAAGAGAGGGATTTTGGGGAGAAGGGACTGCCGTAAGAAAACAGCTCCACAAGATACTATGAGATTAAAAAAAGCAAGCACAGAAAAGTGTGCATGCTGTACTACCATTTAAAAGGGAGAAAACATTATTCATTTCTCAAAAACATCAAGAAGTAATAGGAATACGTTTTTCAGTTTTAAGCCATGCAGATGTATTACTTATTCAAAACAATTACATAGAAAACACACTGTACATTAAACCTAAAGTTCACTTTTGGGTGTATTCTGAATGTTATAAAAGCACATATTCAGATCATTTTGCAAACCATGCAAGTTATTTGTCTGTTACAAAAAAGAACATATCTTAAAATAAGTTTTGACTCTCTTGAAGATATTTTTAAATTATATCACATTCAATAATAACCTTAAAAAGAAAAAAAAAATTTCAAAGCACAAATACTCACTTCTTAATAATAGCTAACACTGCAAGCTAGACACTGTTGCTAAACAATTTACAAGTATGGAATTATTTATTTATCCAAATCCTTTGAAGTAGATATTATTACTCTATTTTGCAAATGAGATAGTTGAAGGGATATAACTTGCCCAAAGTCTTTTAACTAGAAGTGGTAGAACCAAAATTCCAGATAACTGACTGCCTCTTTTTCTCTGGAGCCTGAAGATTTAACCACAGCTCAACAAAGCTGCAGAAGGGTAGCCTTACCTAAGTAAAGGCTGCCCAAAAAAAATGCAGAAATGGCACAGATAAACCACAGTCTGGAGAAGGAGAATGATACTAACTTCATTTATTTTTTAATTAATTTATTTATATTTTGAGACAGGGTTTCGCTCTGTCACCCAGGCTGAAGTGCAGCGGCATGATCTCAACTCACTGCAGCCTCTGCCTCCTGGTCTCAATTGAACCTCCCACCTCAGCCTCCCATGTAGCTGATATTACAGGTGTGCATCCTACTACTCTCGGCTAATTTTTAAACTTTTTGTAGAGACAAGGTCTCACTTATATATTGCCCAGACTGGACTTGAACTCCTGGGCTCAAGTGATCCTCCCACATCAGCCTCCCAAAGTGCTGGGATTACAGGCGTGAGCCACTGCGCCTGGCCTCTCTCGTTTCTTTAAAGTTCACTATGAGGTGCCCTTACCAATAACTACTTCAGAGTTCTCTCCTCACAAGCATTCCTATACCTCTTGCTTTTAAAGCTATCACACAGGACAGGCAAAATCACTTTCTGGTATCAGAGAGAAAACACACTGCATGTCCAATCCAATGAGAACAAATTCTAGTGGCATGACAATCTCAATGTAACCCAAAAATGTTTACAATATTCATCCAATATTTTATTTATTCCAATTAATTCTCTAAATCCTTTGTGTTTGCCATAACGCACAATATATATCCAAGGTAATTAACAATGCTTGTGATCTATAACACCTCTTATTTGCAGCCAAAATACAGAGGTGTCCACCCAGCTTTGCCCCTGGGTTTTTATATCACTCCAATGAATTTAAACTTTCTATAGCAACATAAAAAGAAACCATTTCATCTTTTTCTTCACTCTACACCTTCTACAAATCAACTTCATTTGTGAGTAGACCTGTAGGAGCGTAGAATATTAAGCTCACAGAAACGCAGCTCAGAATAAACACCTGAAAGCACTAGGCATGTGTGGTCCTCAAGTCTGTCCTTAAAACGCCTTTTAGCAACAGAAATCCAGTCCACGAGTGCCAGGTTGCGAAGACTCACTAAAGCCAACTTCACTTACCCTCGCTGGCATTCTCTTTCAGCTGCTCTTCGTATTCCTGCATTGCTGACACACAGCTGTTGTGGATCAGTTCACCCAGGCGCTTCAGATCTGCCACCGACTTATCTACCAGCTCAGCGTCACGTGCTATGCACTCCAGCCTGAGGAGGAACAAATATGGGGACACTTTAGGACCCTGTGCCCACTCTTCTTAAATGTCATGAGATGCCACTAGGCCTCATATAATCTTCTCCTGCAAAGACACTTTTCTTTGCGTTCCTTTAGTGATCATTCTAAGGCTCCAACAAGAACCCCTGGACATTGACTGAAGGCTAACATATTCATTTTCCATCATAAAGAATTGTGTCTTGAATGTTCCACAAAACAATTCCAAAGAACAGAGAGGAAAGAAAGAAACAAGCAAAGCAAACTTTACTAAATAAATAGGCTGTTAGTGGCGGCAAGTGAAGTGCCTGAACACCATCTGTACCAGCTTGCTTCTTTGTGTTCACTTTCCTTTCTCCAGCCTACTTTTATTCACTGCAATGCTCCTAGAAGCAGAGTATAGTTACTTCTACTATATGTTTAGTTGATCTCCATGTCATATGAAGCACACAACTATATTAACAGCTAAAAAACAGGCCGTCAAAAGGTGTCAAGGCCCCTTTTCCACACCCTATTGGCTTTTACGATAACTGGCCCAAAAACAGACAGTCTACCCCGGGTGGTCAGCAATAGTCCTGGAAAGATGCAACTCACTTTCTTGGCTTTGCTGTGGCTTAATGCTACATATCACTACCTCCTCTCCAAATGGAGAGGACCAAACAAAAACAGGCTTGTAATTTTCACCCACTCGAGAAGTTTATCAGAAGAAAGAGAAGGGAGCCCAATATTTCCTTTAAATTAGGGCTTTTTAGATTTTATAGGAAGTAAAGTACCAAACTATTAAAAATAGAGTCTTCTGTTAAAATCCAACTTCTGAATTATTTTCTAAATGCTTATAGAATAGTAACAACAGCTACCCTTTTGGAAGTTTTTATAGTCAAGGCTATGTAAGTTCTTTGTATTTAATCCTCATAAAATCCTGCTAATTAGCAGAAGATTATAAAATCATAAAGAGCCTTTTACCTTTGACATTATTAAATCTAAGAACTAGGATACAAATAATAACTACATACATTCTTTTCAACTGGAGGTACATGAACATCTCTCTGGAAATTATTTCACACACTATGGTTTTGAATATACCTGCTTTATCTCCCTCACAAAGGTGAAAGTCTTTTTATGGATGGCCTGTCTTTATCATCTTTGTCATCCCTCTGCAGAGGGACATGAATCAACAGGCACCCAATATATAAATGTTTGTAAATGAGTGTTTCCAGAAAAAAAAATGTTCCCGGCATTAGTATTAAATGGAAAAAATTACCAAAAAAGAACGTACTATATAATAAAAGCAAAAAAGAGGAAGATAAGGGACTATTATACTGAACTTACCGTTCAAGAGGGAGACCAAACTTCTTATAAGCCTTGATGAACCTAAGAATAGGATCAATAAAACATATTAAAAAAACAGAGACTTACTTTAGTTACGTTGATGCTAGCATATCCTGTGATGACATATGAGCCATGCAAATTGTCAAAAATAGAGTGGACTTAATCCTTATCCTTGCAACTACCAAAAAAATGAATAAACGTTGAATGTCTTTGAAACTAGTCAACTTAAAATAATGACTGCTAAAAATCTGTTCAAATTAAAGATCAACTTTATTCTCAGTGACTGTCCATAAACCTGCTTAGATATATGCTAGAGAACTGTAACTTAGCTCTAATATCCTTTTTAGAAGGTACAAGTTTATAGACTTCACTGGGTCATAAAGGATTCAATCATCACAACTCTATTGTGATAAACCCTTATATCGTTTCATCAGCGTATTCGGTTCACCACTGTTACCTCCAATACCATATTTTTCGTTATTAGAAAACCAATGATTTTTCAGCTGTTAAGATTTTTTTGACTGTCTCAAATAGTTTTTGGAATAAGGCAAAGGAAAATATGATTTAAAACTTCTTAGGCAAACGATTTTGGAAACTCTACTGACCTCTCCTCCCAAAAATCCAATCTATCTTCCCGCAAGTCTCTACCCTTTAAACTATGCTACATACCAACTCACGCCATCATCCCCATTCCTACAGGCTGGTCACCAGTACTTTCCACTAAAAACCAGGACTTCATGACACATTAAGGGCATCATGTAATATGCCAAATTACTATGATAATTGGGTTATCTAATCATGTAAGGACAGATACTAAGGGAAAAATGGAAATGAGAAAACATGGCTACAGAATAAAATGGGACTGAATATGACAATAGCTAAAAACCACATTAAAGGAACAGCACAGATACAAGGGTTAGGAAAGTATTATATATGAACAAAACCTGAGGATTACTCCTTAACTCTGCATTTCTCCTTCTTAACAGACACTGAAATATTTTATGTCTAAATAACAACACTTCTGAAATGGCAGACTAAGGGTCTGTGAAAATCTGCTCCTCCATAAAAGCAATAAGAATGCTGGCATAAACGGTCACAATCAGTATTGTCACAACTCTGGAAATTAACCAAATGCATGCAGCCATCTAAGAAATTTATTCAAGAAAATGGCTCAGCAAGCTTCAAGGTATTTTTTAACTTGCACTACTCCCACCCCTTAACCCCAGCTGCATGACAGCCTTGAAAACTAACACTTCTGCAACTACAATAGCTGTGCAACCAGCAGCATAGCAGCCACTGGAGGGTGAAGAAGAGGTTCAGAGTTCTCCAAAAGCCCTATTCCCACAGAATGACTGGACCTGGCTAACAGCACCCTGAGAAGCTCCATTCTCAGGCTTGTCTTTATTGGACTGACCCAGAACTCACTCTGTGTGAATAGCCCTGTCCACAATTCATTGGTCAAAAACAATTAGATGCAAAGATTTAACACCATGACGGCCTGAGGCAACACTACCAACTGGAAATAACAAAAGGTTGAACAAAGACAAAAAGAAAAACTGGGAGGAAAGATGTTCATAGGATAGATACTCTGAAAAGCTCTGACATGTGCAGGTCTGTGCCCATGCAGAGGAAAGATCTCAAAGTGTCCTTCCGCATGCTCCTGGGACACCCTCTGCGCTTTGGCCTCTTGTCATCATCAGACTCTTCCGTCTCACTCTCAGAAGCAGAGGATCTCTGGGCCCGCCTCTTGGACTCACTGTCAGAGTCACTGTCATTTGTCTGAGCCTGAGAAAGACCTTGAGGAACTGTGCAAGCAGGAACTGAAAGTTAAGGCAGAGTTGTCAACTGCCTTCCAGAGCATTGAAACATGCCCCAACACACACACCCAGACCTTCAACAAAGGCTGGTAGACTTATAGGCTCAAAGCATTTAAGGAAATCTCTGTGCAATCATTAGCTGACCACTAAGCTAAAGGAGTAGAGACTACACATAGCATGACAAGGATCACATAACACGACAAAGAATACAGACTTCAGATAACTAGTACAGGAAAGTCACTAAACAAGCAAATACAATAGCAGTGGCAAACACAACATATGGCTGGGAGGGGAGATCTGATTTCCAGAGTTGCCATATGACTTAAAACGTCCAATTTTTCAAGAGAAAAATTATGGGACATATAGAAAACCAAAAAGTAGGCTGGGCACGGTGGCTCATGCCTGTAATCTGAGCACTTTGGGAGGCCGAGGCGGGTGGATCACCTGAGGTCAGGCGTTCGAGACCAGCCTGGCCAACATGGTGAAACCCTGTCTCTGCTAAAAATACAAAAATTAGCTGGGCATTGTGGTGGGCACCTGTAATCCCAGCTACTCGGGAGGCTGAGGCAGGAGAATCGCTTGAACCCAGGAGGCGGAGGTTGCAGTGAGCCAAAATCGCGCCATTGCACTCCAGCCTGGGTGATGGGAGCAAAACTCCATCACAAAAAAAAAAGTATGAAGTATACATAGGAAAAAAAGCAGGTAATAGAAACCATCCCTAAGGAAGTCTAGCATGTAGGCTTATAAGACAAGGATGTTAATCAGCTATTATAAATATTTACAAGAGTTTAAAAAAATCTGCCTAGAGAATTAAAAAGAAAGGTCGAAAATGATATCAATAGAAACAGAAATGCTGCTTAAAAACAGACATTTTTTAAAGAGTGAAACAGAAATTCTAGAGTTGAAAACTACAATAACGGAAATGAAAAAAAAATCACTGGTGAGGCTCAGCAGCAAATATGAGCCTGAAGAAGAGAGAACTGGCAAATCTGAAGATAGGCCAATTGAGATTATCCCACGTGAGAAACAGAAAAAAAGAAATTAAGACTTTCCTTCAAAAATGAAGATGAAATTAAGACAGTGCCAGCTAAGCCAAAATAGAGAATCCATTGTTAGCAGACCTGCCTCCAAATAAAATGCTAAAAAAGAGTCCTCTGGGCAGACATGAAAGGACATAAAATAGTAACTCAAATCACATGAAGAAATAAGAGCACCCATGGAATAATAGAGTAAGTAAATATAAAAACAGTATACATGCATTTTTGTAACTCTTTTCCTTCTATCTGATTTTAAAAGACAACTAACTAGGCTGGGTGTGGGTGACTCACGCTTCTAATCCCAGCCCTTTGGGAGGCCAAGGCACACCGATCACCTGAGGTCAGAAGTTCAAGACCAGCCTGGCCAACATGGTGAAATCCCATCTCTACTAAAAATACAAAAAAAATTAGCCAGCATGGTGGCAGGCGCCAGTAATCTCAGCTACTCAGGAGGCTGAGGCAGGACAGTCACTTGAACCTGGCAAGTAGAGGTTGCAGTGGGCCGATATTGCACCAACTGTACCCCAGCCTGGGTGAGAAGAGCAAAACTCCGTCTCAAAAGAAAAAAAAAAAAAAGACAACTAACTATATAAAGTATTAATTATAAAACTGCATTGATGGGTTTACAATGTGTAAAGATGTAATGTGTGACAACAGCACAAATGGGGATGGTGAGCTATCATTGGGGCAAAGTTTTTATAATGCCATTGACATTAAATTGATGTTAATTCAAAGTAAATTGTTCTAAGATGTCACTTGTAATCTCTAGGGCAACCACTAAGAAAATAAGTGAAAAAATAGGGTTTTTCTTAAGGTAATTAAAATGGTATAATATATATTTAACACAAAAGAAAGTAGTAATGGGGAAATAAACAAAAAGGACACGACATATAGAAGATAAATAGCAAAATGCAGACATAATTCCTACTTTATAATAACTGCATTAAATGTAAATAGATTAAACACTGCAATCAAAAAAAAGAGACTGGCAGAAAAAATATTTTTTAAAAATTTTAAGATACCATCTTTTTTTTTTCTTCTTCTTCTTTTAGAGAGTTTTGCTCTGTCACCCAGGCTGGAGTTCAGTGGTGCCATCTCGGCTCACTGCAAACCTCGGCCTCCCAGGTTCAAGCAATTCTCGTGCCTCAGCCTCAGCCTCCCAAGTACCTGGGACTGCAGGTGTGCACCACCACACCTGGCTAATTTTTTGTATTTTTAGTAGAGAGAGGGTTTCGCCATATTGCCCATGCTGGTCTCAAACTCCTAGGCTCCAGCGATCTGCCTGCCTTGGCCTCCCACAGTGCTGGGATTACAGGCGTGAACCACCATGCCTGGCCAAATACCATTTTTTAAAATTTCAAATACCCAAAAACAAAGCTGGAGTGGCTATACTAATATTAAACTGAAAATAGGCATTAAAACAAAAATTGTTACTACAGACAGAAATACATGTTACAATAAAAAGGCCAATCAAGACCTATCGATTATAGAAAATATATACAATTAATAAGAGTCCAAAAACACATGAAGCAAAAACTGACAGAATTGAAGGAACAAATGGATCATATAAGAGTAACAGAGATGTCAATATCCCATTTTCAATAATGGGTAGAACAACTAGGCTGGGCACAGTGGCTCAGGCCTATAATCCCAACACTTTGGGAGGCTGAAGCAGGAGAATATTTGAGGCCAGGAGTCTGAGACCAGCCTGGGCAACATACTGAAACCTTGTCTCTACAAAAAAAAAAAAAATTTTAATTAGCCAGACATGGGGCACATGCCTGTAGACCTGGCTACCTGGGAGGCTGAGGCAGGAGGATCACTTGAGCCCAGGAGTGTGAGGTTACAGTGAGATAGGATCATACTCCAGCCTGTGCAAGAGAGCAAGATTCTGACTCTACCAACATAACCACAACTATACAGAAAATCAATAAAGAAATTAAAGACCTGAAAAACACTAAGCCGAATACAGCTATAGAACACACTGCCCCATAGCAGAAAACACATTCTTCTCAAAATAATACTGGGAATAGGGAGCAAGAGGAGGTGGGGTGTGTATATATACATATAAGTTTGGCTACAAATTCAAAATTGTTAAGATGATAAGTACAAGAGGGGATGTGTTACATGCCATTCTGTCAGTATTTTGAAATATTTCTATTTTTCCATAGTAAATTAAACAAAGAAAGAAGAGTAGGTGTGACCTTTAAGTGAAAGGAAACACCTCACAGTCTAAAATACATGAAACTTAAAGGACTATTTAATATAATTATAATATGGATTAGGCCTTAAAACCATCTTTATACTTTCTATTTTCTTCAGGCTTAAAAAAAAAAAAAAAAAAAAGATGGAAACTGGAAAAAAAAATAATTTGCAAGCAACAATTTTAGATTTTTTTATGGAGGATAGAGACATTTGAATCAGATACCAAGAAATGTATAGTAATCACTCACATAGAAAGATGTCTAAAATAGATTTTAAATGGGATGAGGGAAAGCAAGGTGCTGAACAACATGTTGTACATACTACTTATAAATCAAAGCAAACCACCAGCAAACTGATATCAGTACTAACACAGGTGGAAGTGGGATTGTGGCGGAGGGGAGAGGTAGTGAGGGTAGACTTATTTGTACCATTTTTATTTTTGATATTTATTTCTTTTATATACAGATACATAAGTCTGTATATATATGTATGTCAATTACCTCCCTCCCCCTAGCTGAATTTTGTGAAAATGTTCTGAATAACCAGAGAATAAGAGAGAAACAGAGATGAACAACAAATAAAAGTGATCTCAACAGAAAGAAACCTTGGAGAAGGAAGAATCGTCCTAAAGATCTGGGACAGGACCCAGCTTCTCTTTCCTTTTTTGTAGGTATTAGCCTCTGCCTACCCTGTCACGATGTCCAGGATCCAGTCAACCCAAGACTTACAGTATGCACTTCCAAACAAGCTCAGTGAGAACAGAGCCTCCACCAACCTTCGGATCTCTGCATCAGTAAATCCCTCCACGAGGTCCTTCCGCACACTCCTGGGACGCCCTCTGCGCTTTGGCTTCTTGTCATCATCAGAGTCCTCCGTCTCACTCTCAGAAGCAGAGGATCTCTGGGCCTGCCTCTTAGACTCAGTGTCAGAGTCACTGTCATTTGTCTGAGCCTGAGAAAGATGGAGGCAAAGTCACACTGTAAGAAGTGCGAAGTTCAAGTGGTGAAAGGACTAAGAGAAGGCCATCTTAATTCTTTAGTATTCAGAACTTCTCACCATATCAGACAAGTCAATTTTCCTTTGACAAATAAGAGGAGAGAGGTCCTGAAGTAATACCCACTTAGGATAGTCATACTTTCAGAGACATTGTAATATAACAATAAGTGAACTGGATTAAAAATATTTGGATATTTTTACAATATCCCATTATAAAACAGGTTCATATTTACTTCTTTGGGCAAGTAATTTTACTCTTTGTTTTCTCATTTGAAAAATGAAGAACAACAGTACCTGTAACATGTGGTTTTCAATAAGTTAAAGCACTTAGAAGTATGCCTAGCACATTGTAAGGGCTCAATAAATGGTAGCTAGTGTTACCTCATACTGATTTACTGTGACCTTGAACAAATCTGTGTCTATCACCTCCAACAAAATGGGTAACAAAACTTATTCTACCGATTTCAATGTTGTTACAAAAATCAAATTAGATAGTGTCTGTGATGGAGCTTTGTGAACTGTCAAGTTGGTATATGTTTCTTATTTACAGTTATATAATCCTTTACTAAGTATTTATATCAAGTGCTGTGAACTGTTATGGACAAACAGAGGTTTGACTTTCTGAAAGTTGAAGGCAGTGGCAATTACAGCCAAATTGTGAGGACTACTGGTTCTAATCTCAAAGGCAAAATGCAAACTTCTGGAAATTTCAGACCCTATTTATCAGCTTCACAAAGAGCCAATTTGCAAAGACCAAATCCGATGTCTCACAGGTGTGCTCATGAGCTCTGCAGATTTCTCCACTTTCCTTTGTTAAGTTTCCTACAGTATCAACTCTGCTCTTGAAGCCTCTGTGTCAGGGGAACAATGCAAGGCCTCCTCTTTGAATAATCAACACTTCCGTAGCATTCACAACGTAAGAAATAATTTCATATCTTTCATCTCACTTGATCACCTTTTTAGTGGAACTCCGAATTCGAGGCAGCATATAAATTTCTTCTAGCTCCTTCTGCCGCTCTTCCTCCTCTACTTTTTTCCTTTGTTCCTCTGGAATGATCTCATCCCAGTCCTTGTGGGGACGCTCTTCCAGCTCTTCTTCATCTTCCATTGTTGCAAAGTTGGCAACCTTAAAATAGACAACCCATTGTCTGACATTTCCCTATTTCTAAATACCATCTGCTAAAACAATTTATCCAGTGTTTTTAATCTAAGTAGACACTGTGAATAATAATAGGACTTTTGTGATATTACATAATCAGATAATCAATTTTCTATTAATTTTTCCTTTATAACCCCAAAAATCAACTTGTCAAGTCCTCAAGTTCATCATATCAGAAATTTTACTGAAAAGCAGAGAAACAGCTACAAAGATACAAATTGTTTTTATAAGTTTTATTGAATGAGCTGTTATAAATCATATACATGTTCTAAAAAATATAATACTAATGATAAAATTTAGATTTATTTAGATTTTAAAATGCTTAATACCTAATACTCCATGAACTTACACTTCTTAAGTTGTATAGAGTTCATTTGAAACAATGCGTAACTCAAAGCACTCATTATCATCTAGCCAACTGGTTGCCTTATTCATTTTTATCAAAAATATGAAAGTTAAAGATGTGTGGTAATTTCATATGTTCACAAGTGCACTTTAGTCTTAGAAAAAAAATGAAAACAGAAAACAGAAAAAATTTAAATAAATGTGGAAGAATATTCTCTTCATTTGTTATCAAATATTATTTAATATCCGATATGTATTTGTATTAAAACAGTATGTATCCCAGAAAGAAAGCCATCTAAGTGTATCCATTTCAAAGAACCAGACGAGGGGTACACAGAAACATCTACCACCTCTGGACAGCATCTGGGCAGTGGCAGGCAGCCCCCAGCCTGGCTCCTCATTCTTCTTATTCCTTCCCTCCTAGCCTTTGAGACAGTCATAAGGTATAAATGAGCTTCTGGAGGCTCCATTCCTTGGAGCTGACAGTGAAGTCAAGTTAGACTCTCATTTTATGACTTTTGGCTAAAATTAACTAAAATTAAGATTGATGTAAATATGCACATATGTTAGTGGTTCATGCAGTAAGGAATTTAACTTTTCCAAAAGGGACGTAGTGGTTAAAGGCCAGACTCTGGCCCTTAAGATAGTGCTTGAAAACACAGTAAGAGTTACACAAGTGCGGGTTTTTATTGCTGAAGAAAGGAGCAGCAGTCACAGAGGTGGAACTGAGCTGAAACAGTGCAATGGACTGAATGTTTATGTTCTTCCCAAAAGTCATATGATGAAATTCTACCTCCAACGTAAGGTGTTAGGAGGTCATGAGGGTAGAGCCCTCATAATAGGATTACTGCCCTTATAAAAGGGACCGCCAGAGAGCTCTCTAGCTTCTCTCCCTCTACCATGCGAAGGTAAGAAGAGTCAGCAGTCTGCAACCTGAGAGCCTCCACCAGAACCTGACCATGTTGGCACCCTGATCTCAAACTTCAAATCTTCAGAACTGTGAGAAATACATTTCTATTGTTTATAAACCACCCAGTCTATGGTACTTTATTGCAGGAGCCCAAACCGACTATGACAAACCCTAATAATTCACCTTCACCCTTCTCTACCCCATCCTCTGCATCCTAACACATTAATCTAGGGCTCTTTGGCCCACTCAACTCCATCCTTGTTCTTCCATTGAAACAACTTCTACCAGTGGCCAGCTTTGGAGCTAATCACACAATATTGCTTCCTTCCAAACACTTCACACAATTTCCCCTAATTCAATTCAATCCTAATGGGCATACTGCATTTAGCCATCATTGTAATCATCAGGTCTCTCTTGCTTCTCTACCTCCATGGAATCAACCCATGGTCAATCCTTCCTTCTAAGCTGTCACATCAATCTTGAAAACCTTTGCTATTTTGACTTTCCTGTACCTCCCAAGCCAATCTCCCACCTTGGGATAGCCAACTGATCCAATTTCTCTGACCTCAAAAGTATTGCTGGAGAAAGTCATATGACCCTGCTGATTGGCTCCACAGCAAAGCTGTATCATCTCAATTCAGCTGACTCCCTCTATCAGGTTCCTCCCAACAACTTTCTGCCTCATCCATGGCTGTCCCAAATCTTTTCCACTTCTCAAGCAAACACCTCACTTACTTTACTAGTCATTAAGAGCATAAATTAAACTCCCACAGCATCTCTTTCCTCCTCTTCCCTAAAGTGTACTTGTCCTTTTTCTTTCCAAGGCCAAGTCTTCCATCTGTGCTTTTGACTATCCCTTCCAGTCTCCTCTGGAGCAATGTGCCATCAAATCATTTCTTTCCTGAGAACCTTCAATATCTCCCTATACTCAAGTTCTTTCCTCAAACTAGAAACATGGTAACATCTTTCAAAAACCTTGTCTTGCTTTAACCTTCTAGCCATATAATTTAGCATCCCTGTACTCTTTCATTAAGCTTTTTAATAACATTGATACTCTGTGCTGCCACCTCCTATTCATCTGGTGCCCAACTTTTGTGTTTAGTCCTCATTTCATGTAATTTTCTGTTATATGAGACACCAACTGACACCTCTTTCTGTCACTTACCAAACAAACAAAAAACAAACTAAAATCTCACCAAGTCATCAGAGCCTTCTAATTGTCATCTACTCTTTTCCTATCTTTGACCTCTCTTTGGCATCTGATCTATTAACGTGTCCCACAATGCTCCACAAGTCCTGGTTCTACACTCTGTCCTGGTTCTCTACCTAGCCCTCTCTTCAATGATTTCTTTTCCTCCACACACTGACTCTACACAGGATAGCCCATTTCAGTGGTTACCTTCGTGCGGACTGTAGAACCTACATTCACAACATACTCACAATTCAGAGAACAATATTGAGGATATGACTCAATTCAGGTAAAGAGAAAAGCAGAGCGCCTAGCACAAAGAAAGCGTTCATAAACATTAGTAATCATTAATGAATCAATGTTGAGAACTCTCTCCCACAAAGATCTTCATACCTTAAACTGTGACAGAAGTTCATCTGTTGCACTTGTTGACACTTCATTCTCTCTCGTTTCAGCCAACCGCAAAATTTCATCTATATCCATTTCCTAAAAGAACAAAAGCCAACATAAATAGAATAAAATGGCAACAGATGAGTTGCCTAGTTGCCCAGAAATTATTCATATTTACTGAAAATGTTTGGTGCAAATAAACCAATTCTCCATTCTGATATTTCATTTACTTTCAGTTTCAACTCTAAATCCTTTACATCTAATGTCTCAAACTATAATTTATACAAATGACAAGGTGAAACTTCAAAAATTAAAACAAACAGAAATGGGAGAAAAAAACAACCCAATAAAGTATCCTCGAATGCTTTATTAATTCCTTCCTACTCAATTTGGTAAGAGCTATGACATTCCCATGAAAGAAAAACACACTGTCCTTCAAGTAATTACTTTTTCTTTACAAAAGCCTCTAACAGAATCTTCTTATAGAAAATTTAGACTCTCACAGATCATACTTATCAAAAAAATTTCCCTCTCCTCATTGTTAATTACCTGAGGTTCTGATTCCTCCCCTTCCAGTTCTTTGAAGAGATCCTCTGCTCCAAATTTCAAAATAGCTGTCAGCTCTTCTTTATTAAAAGGATTTGAGCTGTGGAAGTAAAATGTAGTTGTTAGAAACATCAAATAACCTCTAAAGTGTTCTACTTCAGAATAACTATCCTTCAGAAAGAGGTCAAATAACTGTTGAAAATATAAACTCTGCCTCAAGAAAAATGATTTCTCAACCATCTCATTTTCTATCTACAGGATGAGTCTGTGATGGTAACCCTAAACCAGCAGAAAGAAAATAAGTTACAGTCCTACTGGTTCACCTATTGCATGGGTAAGCCAGAACCGTGACTAGCAATGTTACAGAATGGAGCTCTTTCCTTTGCCCTTTGACTCAGAAAGTTATAATTCACCAAGAATTTTCAACCTTCTCAACCCCGGTCCAAAATAAAAGAGCTAGGCTTTTCTCATCTAGGTTCCTCTTAAACAGAAAACTATCTGAAAACATTTTATTTAGGAAGGGCTAATTTGAATACACCTTTAACATAGCTGCAGCCGGGCACAATGGCTCACACCTATAATCCCAGCACTTTGAGGGGCTGAGGTGGGCCTATCACTTGAGGTCAGGAGTTTGAGACCAGTCTGGCCAACATGGAAAAACCCTGTCTCTACTAAAAAAAAAAAAAAAAAAAAAAAAAAAAAAAAAAAAAAAAAATTAGCTAGGTGTGGTGGTGCACACCTGTAGTCCCAGCTACTCGGGAGGCTGAGGCACAAGAATCACTTCAACCTAGGAGACAGAGGTTGCAATGAGCCAAGATCGTGCCAGTGCACTCCAACCTGGGCGACGGAGCAAGACTCCATCTCAAAAATAAACAAACAAACAAAAAACATAGCTGCAACACCACCACAGAAGACACTCAACAATCTGCTCAAAATGTAAACTTATTTTTATTATATTATCTTGATAATAATAATACTATTATCTTGATAATATTATTACTATTATCTTGATATTACCTTGATAATAATATTATCTTGATATTATCTTGATAATATTATTATCTATATTATTATTATTTTCTGTCGCCCAGGCTGGAGTGCAGTGGCACGATCTCAGCTCACTGTAAGCTCCACTTCCTGGGTTCACGCCATTCTCCTGCCTCAGCCTCCCAAGTAGCTGAGACCACAGGCGCCTGCCACCATGCCTGGCTAATTAAACTTTATAGGAGATGTAGCTGTGCCTCTTCCCAAAGCCAATTAAAACTTCATTACTTTCTTTTTATACCCTTCTGTTTCCAACAGAAGAAAGCACAACAATCTCCACACAAACATTTTTGCCAATAGTAAAAAAAAAAAAAAACAGCTGCCAATCCAATCTGGATTCTCACTGCAGAAAAGTCAAAGGTGACATTACGCTGGGCTGACACCCAACACACAGCTCCACTGCTGTTGCTGTGTCATATGTCACATGTGCAGCCAAAAGCAAAGGTAAGGGAGAGGGCAAGAAAGGGAGGAAAACACATAAGCAGGGGGGTGATGGGCAAAAAAAGGAACCAAGAAACTCAAATAAAGTGAAAATGCCATCCTATTTGTGGTTCTGGCCTGGCATCTTCCAGGTAATGAATAGACTAATGTCTGTGGTAGAAAATCCTATTATATCCAACAGTGATGTAAAATCACTTTGATTCTGCCTGCCTCCCAATCTTCCTGGCACTTACTTGGACCTTCCCGAGTTGTTTTCCAGGATCGTCCGGCCAGTGGTGTCCATGCGCTGAATCACCAGATGATCTAATACCATCTTCTTTTTGGCCCGTTCTATGATCTCCTCCTCCACAGTCCCCTTTGTAACTAAGCGGTAAATATTTACCTGTAGGAAAAGGAACTGTTATGCTTATGCCTGAACTACCCCCCAACCCCCCACCCCGCTCAAAAAAAAAAAGAGAGAAAGATTAGCTCTGTCAAAAACCAAGAGGGGAAAATTTTAACAGAATTTATTCTCTAACCATAAAAGACTGTTAAGCCATCCAAGCAGGCAGCTTAAGTAGATGCAGTATTTTTACTACGTGCAGCAGGTTACAGTCTTAAATAAAACTGCCTCTAAAGATCTGTCGTTATGGCCTGTTCCATCAATAAAAATCGTGCTTCACTGATGAAAAGTTTCACAAAAACAGAATCTTTGGCCAAGAATGAAACTTACGGGTTATCCAATATAGAACAGACTTTAAGATTCATAAACAAAAAAGTGTGTGGTTTTCCAAAGTACCTTTAAAGCTAACACTGTCATGTATAATAAAAACAAACCATCTTGAACAATAGGATATTTAACTTTTCCATACTAAAATAGAGAAAATGTTCAGTTCTAAGTCTATTCATCATATCTCTCTCTCAAGATAAACACATAGAAGGTCGCTGATGTTGTACTTTTCAAACCGAGAAAAAGAAAAGTTCCTTAATAGGTTCATCTTGGGCCCAAAGACAACATCTCTGTGCTAGTTAACAAACAGAAATCAATGCTTCAGGGGAAATAAAAGCAAAACAGGGAAAAAGCATTTTATTAACATCCCGAAAGGGCTGAACAAGCCCCCTGGCCCCCCACCCTAAAGCAATTTCCAGAAGCCTCTCCATACTGACCTGCTTCTTCTGACCAATTCTATGTGCTCGGGCTTGTGCCTGCAAGTCATTCTGGGGGTTCCAGTCAGAGTCAAAGATGACGACTGTGTCCGCTGAAGCCAAATTGATTCCCAGGCCACCAGCCCTTGTCGAGAGCAGGAAACAGAAGTCCTGTACACAATGCAATATACTACTTTATGCAGTGGCCTTCTCAGAAACAGTTTCACAGTCCAATAAGCCCTTATACCTGGAAACCCCTGCAGGTGTGAAGAAAAGTGAGATATGATGGACAAACTTTATGGAGGCTAAAAGAATGTCAGGGACTTGATGGTAGAATGAATTTTCATTTGATTAAGAGGCAAAGTCAGTGCCATGAACAGGAGTAAAGTAGAATCTAATAAGGCAATGAGAGCGAGAGAATTAGTGTTACCTCCTGGCTACAACTAATACACAAGAAGTTAACAGCAACAATAATAAAAACAGACAACTATCATGGAGATCATTAACTCCAGGAAGTCACCTGTACAATTATTTTTAGGGAAAAGGTAGATTATGCCATGTAAGTCAGTTAGTATAAACAGAGATACTTTATTATATAAATACTTGTTTGTTAGGCTGGCGAGAAATATAGAAACACTGCACTAAAGAGATCATACACGGTAAGTGTTGAGAAGCACAGGATCCTCAATTACCACAAAACATGCCAAAATTATAAAAAAATCAAAACAGGTTTGGCTGGACAGCGATATGTGGAACCACCCAGGCACTGACATTGCAGTCTCCACAGCAATGACAGTAGAGACTGGGCAGGCACAGCACACCTGCCTGCGTCTGAGTGCTCAGAAAAATATGGGGCAGGAGAAAAAGAATAAAATATATAAGACCGGGGGGGAAAAGGTGAAATATTTCTATTTTCAGGGAATTTAACCATATATGTCAAAAGCTGATGCCTTTGTGGCACAGAGAAGCAGCACTGAAAAACTGGTAGTCGTGAGTTCCATCTTGATAAATGGGTATATTTAGCATACACACACAGATGCAATGAAAAGGTCTCCATGTTCTAACAGTCACATTCAACAACATTATGCCATAGAAATAAAAATGGAGACAGCTGCCTCACAAGAATTTCAAACAATTCCAATAAAGAAGTGATCAACAGGAGTGTCTAGGCACATAATCTGTGATTCTTAAGAGAAATATTAAACACCACCACACTCCAAAGAGAAGTCTAAAGATAAACAGTGGACAATTTAAGATGAGATATCTAAAACAAATGAAATCTGGAGTCAAAATGATCATATCAACCAACAATCTGCTATATCACTCTTCAGCAAGGATAACGTGGATTATAATATGTCATCTGTATCTATGATCAAGTTGACAAAGGTTAAAAAATTATAAAACTCAATGCCACTAAGGGTAAGGTGGTTAAATAAATGGTACAAGCATAAGAAAAATTTAGAAATTTAAAAAAAATTTTTTTTTTTTTTTTTTTTTTTGAGACAGGGTCTCATTCTGTCACCCAGGCTGGAGTGCAGTGGGGCAATCCTAGCTCACTGCAGCCTCAAACTCCTGGTCTCAAGGGATCCTCCTGCCTGTCTCCTGAATAGCTGGAACTACAAGCGCACAATACCATGCACGGGTCATTTTTTAATTTTTTGTAACGATAGGGTCTTGCTATGGGCCTAGAAATTAAATTTTGTAAAATCTTTAATAACATGGGGAAATTTTTTTTTTTTTTTTTTTTTTGGTAGAGACAGGTCTCACTATGTTGACCAGGCTGGTCTCAAACTCCTGGTCTCAAGTGATCCTCCCCCATCTTGGTCTCCCAAAGTGCTAAGATTACAGGTGTGAGCCACCATGAGCCTAGCCTCAAAGTATAATTTTGAAGGGAACAAAACTGTATGCAACATGATCCGAACTAGGTAAACATATAAACGGTTCCATCTAGTAGGAACGGAAATACATGCCAAAGACGTGAACAGCAATTTGTGTCTAGAATGAGGGGTTTTGTACAATTATTTTTTTCTTTGTACTCTTTACCATCTTCCCAATATTCTAAGTAAGCATATAATATTTTGCCCCATAATAAATATTTAGTTTTTTAAACGAATTTTTTAAATACTGCAGAAATGGTAGAGAACTTGTGTTCTATATAGCCATTATGGTGAGTGGGAATCAACCGAGAGCTATGCAAAAAGCACCTTTTTTTTTCCCCTGAGACAGGGCAATATGAAACATTCGACTCATACTATTTTTTAAACTAAGAGTGGAGAACACAAAACCAATTTCAACCAACACTATATGATAAAAATAGCAGATATTTAGAGCGCTTACTATGCACTGGGCAATGTGATCAGTGCTTTATGCTGATTACCAAATTTAATCCTCACAGCAATCTTACGAAGTGGGGTATCGGAATCATCGTGATTTTACAGCTGAGGAAACAAGCAGCAAGGAAAGGAGGAACGGCAATTAGTTGATGACCAATGTCATTAATTATTCCATTCCTCTTATTCTTAATGAACCAGAGCCTTGGCTCTGAATAGATTAATGCCCAAAGCCCCTCAAGAAGTAAATGTTTAGACTACACAACTAGCCAGAATACTAGTCTAACTAGGATTTCTACACTCTAAAGGCAGACAGCAGAGCATTCTGTAGTAACAGGCACAGGTATCAAGAGTTTTTAAAGCTCTTCAGAAAGCTAAGTCTGTTCTATTTAAAAAAAAAAAAAAAAGTAGTGGATCAGGCTCCAGAAATTAGCATTCTCTGTGAAACACTTCTACTTCAGGTTGTCTCCACTGCTTTCTTTAGCCCTACACATTATTACAGTTTTATTCACACCAAAACTCTTCTCTCCCACTTCTCTCAAATCCCATGGCATTTCATGATTTGATATGCACAAACTACAATGTTGTCATACCTTCTATTTCATCCTAAGTAGCTCTTCTATATGTGCCCCCCAAACAAAATACTTCATAATGCCAAATCCAAGCTCGACACTGACTGTAAAATGTTGCTGTTAGCGAGAGCAAGAACATTAAGCCACACTGTATCAGAAGTCCAACAAATTTGAGACATGGCAAATATATTTTTCAGGACTTAGTCACCAAAAGAGTACAGAGATCAGAACCTTCTAATATTAATTCTATTGCCCAACTCTCCCCTACTCCTGCCTTACTGCTCTTCCACACCCAAGGATTTGGTATCTGGAAGCTACCAGGAGAACCACTCTGTTGTCAACCCAGAACAGGGGAGATAAATAGGCACATATTTATTTTTCTGGAGTGACAACAAAATACCATCTTTTATATGAGAGATTTCTCATTTTCTTCTCAAGGCAAAAGAACTGTACTATAAATTGTTTCTGAAACAGAATACATTAAGCGAGAAAGACTTTCCCCTTGATGCAGAGCCCAAGTTGCTCAAATAACAAAGCCATGCATAGTATACCTCAGACCCATCTGCATTGAAGTGGTCCAGTGCCTGTTTTCGGATTTCTCCCTTGATGGAACCATCCAGACGCTGTAAAAATAAACCACAAGAAAACTGTAAGATAGGAAGATCAGCTACACTCAGAATAGAACAGCAGACTTGGAACCTTTATCGCCTGAACACCCACTGAGTAAAAATAACTGGAATGCACTGGCAAAGCGCTATGAAGAAGCTGTGCTTAAGAAGCACACCCTACCCTACTTGACCTGAGCTCTCCAGTTACAGACTCAAGGTTACAAGCTTCTGATTCAAAGGGCTGTCTAGGTTTAGCCAAGGATCAGAATGGCTGCCAGGACCTAAAAGGAGAAAGACGAAAACCCAACCTGTGCTTGGAGGCTAGGTTTACTTCTGTTTCTGTAGGTACTGCAGAGATCAGGAAATAGGACCACGGGTCACCCAATAATAAGCTCCTGCAGAAAAATGATGCTTCTTAGCTAATGTGGCTAAAACTATCACTTAAAGTGTCACACAAACCAAAAATTTATTTATATAATAATTTTGTTTGAAAAACATTTTGCTGAATCATTGAAAATGTTAAAATTGATCATGTATCCCAGCTTTGCCAAAAATTACACTCCAAAATCATAGTAAAGTGTTCAAGCAGCTAAACTACACGTGAATTCAAGAAAGCCCCTGGCATTTATTAGCATACACAATTCCTTTATTAGAACATGTCAGTTCTACATGCAAAACAATGTCACCATAGAGAAACCATTAACACATAAAATACTAAAGAATTATCACCTACGTGCTTGTACATTTTATAAAGCATTTCTTACTCTTTAAAATCATTTTCACATTTCATTCCCTCACAATCACCACTTGAGATGAACAAAATACTTCATTTTACAGAAGGCAAAACTAACCTGAAAGGTGACTTGGCTGGCAGCAGACTCTGTGGAAGGGCCTACATACCCAGAACTCTGCCACCAGACCTAACTCAAGTCAACTGACAGGTGAGGAGTCCCTTACTTCTTTCTCACTGACTACTCTACTCAGATCCTTAAACCGAAGATGTATTTAATGGGAGATTCAGAGCCTCTACTTGAAATCAGAAAACCTAATGCCCCCTTTTAATATTCCCATTAGTAGAGGGCATTAATTATCTAAAAGTCACTGACCAAGCTTATCTATTCCCTAGAGAGAAAAATGATGCATTCTTGATTTACTTGGTATCACAGGATTTCCTAGGAATGAAAGCTCATAGGGATTCAATTCACTGACAGAGAACTGACTTTTTGCAATAGGCTGTTTCTTGATAACAACCATAGCCTTAAGCTATATTCTAAGACAGCAACTGAAAGACCATATAAGATATTATGGATATAACAATGCCTTTCAGGGTATTTTGAAAGATAATCTGATAGTCTTCAAGGTGGGCCTTCTTAGGAGATAATCACTGGCTCCAAGTTTCTTCAATCCCCACATAATTATGTGAGTTGGTAGAAGAGTTCATCCAAAGTTTTAAAAAAATGTAATATATCTTAAAAATCAAAGCACTATAAACATATGCCAAGAGACAAGGTATTAAATTGCATATATGTCTGTGTCTATAAATAGATTAGAGAATAAGTTTCTACTAGATTATATACACCTAGAAAAATGTTATTATGCGGAAGAAATTTTTTCCCCATAGGAGATAACTGTGTGAAGATAATAACTCCAGTTAAAGAACTCCACAGAAAAAAGGGGAAGCCATCATCACTTACTTCAGGAAGTAGCAAGGTTTTAAGTACCAGTGTTCTGCTATGTTCCCAGCCTCACAGCCAGGGTCAACTTTTGGGGTGAACATCTGATACTGCCCTCTCCTTCTAGGATTTGGGCTTCTGGAAGTGAGCTCACACTTATTTCCTCTCTACTTTCACCATACACATGCAATAAGATGCCATCTGACATCCTTTTTTTATCTTGCCCAGTTTGACTTTCTCTAATCCTCCCCACCCACCTTCAAAAAAAGAATGGTCTCCTCATGACCACTTTCATATGGTAGCCTAAAGGCATGAAAGTAAAAATTAAGACCCTCCTGGAATCTTAACCTTAACTTCTTCGAAAAAAGAAAACTCTTAGTTCCTACTTTAACAAGCAAAGCATACAACCCAGTGTAGGAAGGCTGGGGTGGGCAGGCGGGGAGACAGATTGATTCCCCCGACAGTAATTACTGAAATCACCTTACCTGGAAAGGATAGTGTTTAATAGTTAGGTATTCAGCCAGGATATCCAACATTCTCACCATCTGAGAGAAGATAAGCACTCGATTCCCCCTTTCTCGAAGTCTTGTCAACAGTTTGTCTAATAAAATCAGCTTCCCACTGCTCCTTATGAGGGACTGAAGATTTAAAAGACATTCCAAAAATTATGTTGAAACACAAATTTTAATCTTCCCTAATCTCTAAAAATCCGTATTTTAAAAATCATCTTAAAGCTTTCTGAAGCCCTTAGCAACCTGGTTGACCAGCAATTCCCGAAATGTTCTTTTTCCCAGTATCTGTGATACTATACTTTCCAAATCATTCTTAGTTACCTTTTTTCTCCCATTTTTAAAGCTTCCTTTGATGATCCTTGATAGGTCAACAAGGAGGAAATACAGCATTCTGATGAAAAGCACCTAGAGAAACTAAGCGTTTTTTTGAGAAAGTAATTATGAGGAACTACCTACCAGAAGAATCTCCTGTCCATTTTCCCTTTCATTTTCTTCAGGGGGTTTAATCAGATAGCAGTGGTTGCAACATTTTTTCAGTTCCATCACAATATTAAGAAAACCAGATGTGCTGCCTCTTGTTCCTTTGGCAAGAGCCTTGTAATTCCTGGTCAGAATCCACCTGCAAATTAAAATGATAATGCTACTACTAGATACAAAAAAACAGAAAGTTGTAGGTACCAGAAGAGTATAAGAGAAAGTAGTAGTATGGTGGGAAAAAAAGAGGCCTAAAAAAGATTAAGAAGCAAAGAAGAATATTTCCTTTTGTATCTCCTGCCATCTAATCATAATCTTTCACATCTCCAGTCAGAATTAGGAATGTTAAAGATTCTGCTGGATATTTCAACCTCACTGAACACAGGAATATTAGAAGAAAACAACTCTCTCTACATATACACAACACACACATATGCTTTACATATACACAGACACACACATACATTTTACATATTTACACACACATACTTTATACATATTTAAGTGTGTGTGTGTACACAAAGGCTGAGAATCCTAAATGTGAAAATCTAAAATGTTCCAAAATGGCACTCAAAACTTTCTGAGTGCCAGTATGACGCTCAAAGGAAATTCTCATTAGAGCATTTTACAGTTCTGATTTCCAGATTTGGAATGCTTAACTAGTAAGTATAAAGCAAATATCCCAAAATCTGAAATACTTCTGGTCCCCAAGCATTTTTGATAAGAGACTCAACCTGTGTGTGCATGTGTGAATGGAAAATGACTGTCACTGAAGCACTCTTCACTGAAATATAAAAATTGGAAATAAGCTAACATTATGAGGTTAAATAAATTTAAATATACCATAAAATAGAGGCTATATACCCATTTTAACATTGTAAAAAAGTATTTTATCTGACTTAATAACTTATCAGTATGTTTTCTAACCAAATTTGGAGCAGAAATACAGATCTATTCATGTATACCCATGTATATTCCTTAACCATAAACTCCAAAATAATAAAAGTACATTTTTTCCTGAGTGGCGCAATTTCTTCATGCTTCTCTTAGAAATCACACTTTAGGAATCTATCTCAAGGTCTTCACAGAACTATTTATAAAAGTAGGTAAAACAATCTAAATGCCTACCACAAGGAAACTGGTTGAATAAACCATACTCTATATCTTCAATGGAGTACTATGCACCGTAAAGGCCTATCTCTATAAGCTACTATGGGGTGCTCTTCAGCACGCATCATTAAGGAAAAAAGGAAAGCAGAGAAAAGTGTATACGGTATGCTACCACTTACCTAAGAGAAAGGAGGATATTCAAAGTTAAAATGCATTTGCTTTTATTTAATAATTAAAAGTTAAAGGAAGGATAAGCATTAAAATGTTAAAAATAATAATTATGGGCCAGGTGCGGTAGCTCACACCTGTTAATCCCTGCACTTTGGGAGGCCGAAGGGGCAGATCACCTGAGGTTGGGAGTTCGAGACCAGCCTGATCAACATGATGAAACCCCATCTCTACTAAAAATACAAAATTAGCTGGGTGTACTGGTGCATGCCTGTAATCCCAGCTATTCGGGAGGCTGAGGCAGGAGAATCGCTTGAACCTGGGAGGCGGAGGTTGAGGTGAGCTGAGATCGCACAATCACACTCCAGCCTGGGCAACAAGAGCGAAACTCCATCTCAAAAAATAATAATAATAATAATTACCTATGGAGAAAGATGGACTAGAATGGAGGGAAGAGGGACTGAAGCTACATTTCCTTGAACATACCAGGCTTTGTAGCTTTGCTTTTGGAAATCTACGAATATTATAATTTAAAAACAAAATTAAAGCAATCCCTAAAAATCAAAACTAAAATGAAATAAATAAATCTATGTAGCCATTGGTGGCCTAAAGACACAGAAGAAAAACTATCTTGAGTACTTTAAAACTCTTTTCTACTTCTTGTGGTATACAACCTTAAAAAGCAAAAAAAATAAGTAAAAACAAAACCCGTAAAAAGAAAATCCTGTTGCAGTGAGCTGAGATCATGCCACTACACTCCAGCCTGGGTAACAGAGTGAGACTCCGTCTCAAAAAGAAAAGGAAAATCTTAACCTGTTTTTACTATTCTTACTGTTGGTGGTAGTATTAGCTTTGTTGTACGTACAGAATTAATTAGCTTGGTGTGGTTGGGAAGTGAGATTTTTAGTAAGGCATAAGATCAGTAAGATCAAATAAAATCTCTGTGGTACTGTTCATCATGTATTTTTACCATTAAAAACAAATTTCCCAATTCTGTCCATGTTTGTTGCAGTTGCAAAGAGCACCCTAGGGCCCAGTATGTGGTCTCCAAATACCATTTCCTCATCTTTGCCATAGTCCATAAACCATCAGAAAGAGGCCAGTCTTCTGAGGATCCTTCAGACTCAACAGCCTTGGACTCTATGAAGTCAAACCCAGAAGTGAGGTTTGGTGGGACGGGTGCTGCTCTACAGCAGGAAGTGCAGAAGGGCCTGAGGACAGGGATTGCAGGGAATGCTGGTGGCCCTGAAGTAACTCTGCTCACTTTCTTTGGCTCTCTAGTGCTTTCCTCAATCCTGCATGTTGTGCAGCCTGAAGGCAACAGAATATTAGCCAGGACTCTTAAATTGCAAGTGATAAAAACTCAACTAAATCAGCTTAAGTAAACTGGAAGTATCTAGAGTAGCCAGAAAAATCATACGATCAATCAACATCCAAAATAGCACTGACCAACTGACACATTCATGTTGTTACTAAGGTAACACTATTTCCCCTTTTACATTTTATAGTATTAAACTATTTTCAGAGGAAAAACAGAAACAAACAAATATCATTTCCTAGTAAAGGAGTATGCAGAACTTCTTGGATAAATGGCTGACTCTAGTTCTGGGGCAGGAAATGTACAAGATGGATGTGCAACACTTTATCATTCCAGATAGCAAAGAAACTATCAACTACTATTACGGGTATGTCAAAAGGACTACAACAACCAACTTGACTAAGTTCCCACTAGCTAAAAATGGGACTGTTAGAGCATGAATATGGATATTAACTCCAACAGAATTAAACATAAATAGGTGTAATTGATGAGTTCATAATTATATCAAAGTAAATCTCACTGGTCAAAACCTTTGAAGAAAAGTAGATCTTTTCCTTTGAAAATGGCAAAAGTAAAAAAGAATCTTATTCTGCCTTTCCTATATGAACTGTTCCTCAGCTGACATGGGAAAGTTTCTTTTTATAGAAGTATTCCACCTAATAAACAAGTGAGTGATAAAATTTGAATATCACCCTTTTGTACTCTCTAATGAATTAACAGATCTAGGCAATGCTCACCATTAGTCACTAACATCACAGAAAAGGACATTTATCCTGTGAAACAATATTCCTCTGCCTCTAAAGTCACACTGAATCTGAGTCTAATCAAGCCTTTACACTTACTTATGAGTATACAGAAAACACAGTTCAGAGGAAAAGTGGTTTTTAAAAATTTTTTTATTTTTATAGATATGGGGTCTCACTGTGTTGCCCAGGCTGGTCTCAAACTACTGGGCTCAAGCGATCCTCCTGCCTCAGCCTCCCAAAGTGCTGGGATTATAGGTGTGAGCCACCACACCTGGCCGAAAATATTAAAGAATGCCATGGGGCTAGAATCAGCAACATCCAGACTGTGAGAAAAGTCTACAAAACATAAATTCAGTTTCCTGACTCAAAAAATTTATAAGGCAAGGAAAAATAAATTGATTAAAATATACTTAAGAGACATACCAACCAATCAAATGCATGGAGCTTACATCGATCCCAAAACAAGCAAAATGCATGGAGCTTACATTGATCCCAAAATAAGCAAAATGCACAGAGCTTACATCAATCCCAAAACAAGCAAAATGCATGGAGCTTACATCGATCCCAAAACAAGCAAAATGGCACATGCACAAACGGAGATATACATACATGTATATGACAACCAGGAAAATGTAAACACTAGATATTACAAAACTGTCAAGGAATTATTAAAATTTTTTAGACATAACAACAGTATTGAAATTTTGCTTAGTAACAACAAAACGTTGGGAGGCCGAGGTGGGCAGATCAACTGAGGTCGGGAGTTCAAGACCAGCCTGACCAACATGGAGAAATCCCATCTCTACTAAAAATACAAAAAAAATTAGCTGGGCGTGGTGGCGCATCCCTGTAATCCCAGCTACTCGGTAGGCTGAGGCAGGAGAAACGCGAGACTGTCTCCAAAAAAAAAAAAAATATATTATTTATATATGTATCTCTCTAATAGTTTCATGGTACTGATCTCAACCCCTTTAGGCCTAATCCAAATAAGAACTTACTTGTAATACTGTTTCTGAAGGGCTGACATCTCCACCCTGAGAATCTGTTCCACTTTAGCAGGAAGGGATTTCTCCACATCTTTTTTGACTCTCCGGAGAAGGAAAGGCTCTAGCACCTTATGAAGACTCTGGTAGCCATTCTCTCTCCCTTTCCCATGGTCTTCTTCAAAATCTTCCCAAAATTCAAACCTAGGGAAGAAACAGTATAGTGTTATTTAGCCACATTGAGGAAAAGAAGAATAGGAAAAAAAACTGTAAAAAAATGAATCTTTCCCATAAGGAAAGACAACATTATCAATCATTAGAGCTCTTAAATAGAAGGGAAAACAAAAAGGGGAAAAGCAAAATGAAATCAACTCCATCAGTCTACACTGGATAATAGCACGTTTCCAATTCTCAGACTGAATTCAGAGTTAATAAAATATTTCAGTCTATCATGTAACCAACATCATCTAGAACTATGCAGTAACTACTCAAAGCACATGCCCTCTGGTAAGATGCAAGGTCAGAGATAGCCGGTGCCAGTACTGCCAATGGACACAACAGCCTCAAGAGAGTCACCATCATTTCTGAACTCATAAATAGTCATTTCTTTTTTTTTTTTTTTTTTGAGACACAGTCTCGCTCCGTCGCCCAGGCTGGAATGCAGTGGCGCAATCTCGGCTCACTGCAACCTCCACCTCCCGGGCTCAAGTGATTCTCCTGCCTCAGCCTCTCAAGTAGCTGGGATTACAGGTGCCACCACCACGCCCGACTAATTTTTGTATTTTTAGTAGAGACAGGGTTTCACCATGTTGGCCAGGCTGGTCTCGAACTCCTGACCTCAAGTGATCCGCCTGCCTCAGCCTCCCAAAGTGCTGGAATTACAAGTGTCAGCCACCATAACCAGCCATACATTTTATCAGGTATTGTTAAGTGAATCAACATCAGCCTTAGTAACACCTGGTATGGCCTGAAACAATCATCTACAGGGAAGCAGATTATATGATCTTTTGGGGTAGACATCTAAAGTTGTCATTAAAGCCTACAGCCTGATAAACCTAAGGTAAACTGTATTTTCTCACACTGCTATGCTATTAAGCAAATACTCCAAGAACATAAAATAGGTGAGGAATTAAAACTAATAATTCAAATGCACAATGAAAACTGAACTATCTCTGGCCGAGCACAGTAGCTCACACCTGTAATCCCAGCACTTTGGGAGGCTGAGGCGGGCGGATCACCTGAGGTCAGGAGAGTTCGAGACCAGCCTGGCCAACATGGTGAAACCCCATCTCTACTAAAAATACAAAAATTAGCTGGGCATGGTGGTGAGTGCCTATAATCCCAGCTACTCGGGAGGCTGAGGCAGGAAAATCACTGGAGCCCAGGAGATGAAGGTTGCAGTGAGCCAAGATCATGCCATTGCACTCCAGCCTGGGTGACAGTGAGACTCTGTCTCAAAAAAGAAAGAAAGAAAGAAAGAAAACTGAACTATCTCAATGCTGGAGATGATACCTCACACTCACACACTAAATGTGTGAAGTGACTGGAAATCAGTAGAAGTAGAAATATCACTATATCAGGCTATTTTCTGAATACCCGAGAGACAATTTCAATAAGCTAATTTACCTAACACATGTTATAATAAATTAAAACTTTACTAATCTAAAAAATTAAGTGTAAAGTTTATTTCCAAGATTAACTTCCTCTATGTTTTAAGGCAACAAATATTTTCACCTGCCTACTGTAGTCTTATTATATTAAGGGAGTTAATATGAGATACTAGTTCTTGATCTACACACACTGAGGAGAGATAAGTATCATTTATTTGTTTATGAATTCTCTATGGCTGCTTTTCCTCTAAACAGCAGAGATGAGTGGCTAACAATGACTGTGTGGGCTATGAATCAAAAATATTTACCATCAGATTCTGAGGTTTTTTTGTTTTGTTTTGTTTTGTTTTTGAGAAAGAGTCTCGGCTCTGTTGCCCAGGCTGGAGTGCAGTGGTGCGATCTCGGCTCACTGCAAGCTCCGCCTCCTGGGCTCCTGGGTTGACGCCATTCTCCTGCCTCAGCCTCCCAAGCAGCTGGAACTACAGGCGCCCACCATCACACCCGGCTAATTTTTTGTATTTTTAGTACAAACAGGGTTTCACCGTGTTAGCCAGGTCTCAATCTCCTGACCTCGTGATCTGCCCACCTCAGCCTCCCAAAGTGCTGGGATTACAGGTGTGACCCGCCACGCCCGGCCTACTATCAGATTCTTTAGAAAAAGTCTGCTGCCCTGAAAACAATTATTAATTTATAATATTGGATATAGAAAAGGTATAAGGTCATAGTGGTGATGTATAAAGACACCATGTTACATCTAAAGATTCATATTTTAGATAAATCCCTGCTATCAACTTCTGTATTTAATATTTGTCTCTCACAGAACTAGAAAAAATTCTGATCTTTATAGCTTTGCAGAACATGGAATTTTAGAAAAATAGGTTACTTTAGTAAGGACCAACAAAGGAAATTAAACCAAAGCAGTGAAAATGGTATGCTAAAAGTCACACAGTAAATATGTAAAAGGAAAAGTGCAAAAAAAATTGAGATTGGCCTAGACGACAGAAATAAAAATTTAAAAAATCATCCCAACACTAAAAGATATAATCTCTGAAATACATGCTATCAAACTGACTTGTTTTCTGGGGTAAGTCTGAAGTATATATTTGCACATGATGGTCTTTATAAGCCGAATTTTTCAATCTTGTCATATCTTTTTCTACCTTTAATACCAAGTTCCATGCTTTGCAAACAGCATGTACAAAATGAAGCTATTGATTGATAAGTATTCACAATATGGTTAGTCATTGTGTACTCCCTATCAGAGCCACCCTGCAGGAAAGGCACTTAGACTCTATACTAAGGAAACAGAATTTCAGTTGGTTAAAAAGAGGACTAACTTTTGGATTTTGAAACAATAGCCTGTAACATTTGAGCGGGGAAGTTCAAAAGCTATTTGACTGAACCTAATTCTCTCCTTTACAATAGTTTTTCTTCAGTGGATCCTTTCTTCCAAAGCTCTGTAGAGTCCTAAGGTACCTCAGGAACTTCTGCTGAGGATGAGGCAAAATACTTCACAAGACTATAGTTACCCATACAGCAAGCTCAGGCAGAAATAAGGGCAAATCTGAACTCCTTAACTAATTGGTTTCCTTTTCATATACACATCTTTGCAAACAACAATTCTGAAACTTTATTTGAAAATGACAATGCTTTAAACACAAATTTTTCAAAGAAAAAAAGATCTCTTTCACAGAAAAAAACTTGCATCTCTAACTCTAACCTATCATTCCATAATTGATTCAACCGGCCAAAGGAAAATTTTGGAAGAGACTCCCTGAATGATAAAGTAATTGAAAGTTCCTCTCTCCAATTACGAAAGAAGGATATATGACATTTTTCCAAACATAGCCCATGCTGAGTGGAATGCCACAGCTGCTTAATGGCAGGAAAAAGCTAATTATGACCACTTAGGAGCAAAAATCCCTACCATCCACTTCAGCAGCTAGGTACACAAAAGCAAATCATGGCGAAGTATTCACTGGTAGAAACTACATACCACAATTCTTTTTCTATAAAAACATGCACAGATGTTCCCACTGTGTCTCATAATTCTTACTATGTAGGGTGACCTTACTTCGTCTCAATGGTTTTATGAAGGATGTATTTTTTCTCTTAGAACTTGAAGTTCAAAGGACACTGGCCTTGGTCACAGAAGACTTGCTATTGATCTTGGTCTATCTACTTACTGACTATGTGATACGGGACACCTTTTAATCATCTAAGCCAGCATATTCTTATTTGCAATATGTAAATAAAGGAAGCCCTTCAGACTAAAAGAAAGCAATACCCAACAGCGACTTGAATACACAGGAAGAAATGAAGATCACTGAAAACGATCAAATATATGGGTAAATATGAAAGATAGTATATATATTTTTTTCTCTTTTCTATATGTCCTTAAAAGACAAACCTGTGGAAAGCAATAATTATATCCTTGTATTCTTGGATTTATAACATAAGGAGGTGAAAATGGAGCTACAGTGGGGCAAAGTTGCCCTATTGTACCAGAACTGAGTCAGTACTAACCTGAAGAAGACTGATGCATACAATCATCCCTAGAGCAACCAATTAAAAATTTTTTAATAGCAAAAAATTAACAGGAATTAAAATGACACACTGAAAAATACTTGCTGAACCACACTGAAAAATACTGCTGAAACAGAAGAAGGCAATAAAGAAGAAAGTGGAACAAAAAAGATGTAAGACATACGGAAAACAAATAGTAAAATAGCAGAAATAAATCCAACCATATTATTAATTCTGTTAAATGTGAATGAACTAAATATTCCAATCAAAAGGCAAGGATTATTTGCCTGGGTAAAAAAGGTACATCCAAGTACAGGTTGTCTATAAGACACATTTTAGACTTACAGAAAGAAGTAAGTTGAAAGTAAAATGATGGAAAACAGTATACCATGCAAATGGTAACCAGTTCAAATGATGGAAAACAATATATCATGCAAACAGGTATCAGAAGAGAGCTGAGGAGCTATAATAAAATCACACCAAATGGATTTACAAAACAATAAATATCATTAGAGGTCAAATGGGACATTCTGGTATTGACCAGAAAAAGGTCAATACCTCAGGAACATAAAAAAGTTATGAATGGATACATACCTAACAGAACAACCCCAAAATATATAAAGCAAAAAATGACTAGAAGACAAAAACTCAACTGCAGTTAAAAATTAAAATATTTCATTCTCAATAATTCAAAGTACAACTAAACTGGCAGTTAGAAAAGATATAAAAGTCTTGAACAACACCATTAACACCACACTGAACGGACATTTACAAAACACTACTCAAACAAAGGCAGAATACAGATTATTCTTTACAAGTACTTATGGGACAGTCTCCAGGAAAGAAAGCATACTATGACTATTTAATAAATGATAATAAATTCATTTAAAGCATGTTCTCTAAGACAAAACTGAATTATAAGACATTTGGAAAATCCCTAAATATATGGATATTAAACACCATCCTTCTGAAAAACCCATGCTTCAAAGAATAAATCACATACAGAATTTAGAAAATAGATGAAATCAAATGAAAACAAAAACACAAAATTATCGTTATTTATAGGATGCAGCTAAAGCAGTGCATAGAAGTAAACATACCTTTAAACAACTAGAAAAGAAAAAAGTTTTACATCAATAAATCTAAACTGTATCTTCAGAGAAAAAGAGAAAATTAAATGAAAAGCAAGCAAAGGATGGAAACCTTTGGGAGTAGAAATAAATAGAAAAACAGAGGGGCCGCGCACGGGGGCTCACGCCTGCAATCCCAGCACTTTGGGAGGCCAAGGCAGGCAAATCACAAGGTCAGGAGTTCAAGACCAGCCTGACCAACTTGGTGAAACCTCGTCTCTACTAAAAATACAAAAATTAGCCAAGCGTGGCGGCAGGTGCCTGTAATCCCAGCTACCCAGAAGGCTGAGGCAGGAGAATCACTTGAAACCGGAAGGCGGAGGTTGCAGTGAGCCGAGATCGCACCCTGCATTCCAGCCTGGGCAACAAATGCAAAACTCTGTCTCAAAAAAAGAAAAAGAAAAAACAGAGGAAGAAGCCAATGATGTCAAAAGTTGGTTCTTTGAGAGCATCAAAATTGTTAAGCCCTTAGCTAGAACTGACCAAGAAAAAGAGCTAAGATACAAACTACCATAATCAAGAAAATTAACTTTAATCACTATTGATCCTTAAAAGAATCTACCAAGCACAGTGGTTCATGCCTATTATCTCAGCATTTTAGGAAACAGAGGCGGGAGGATCACTTGAGCCCAGAAGTTCGAGACCAGCCTGGACAACTCAGCAAGACCCCATCTCTACAAATAACAAAAAATAAATTTAAAAAACTAGCTGGGCATTGTGGTGCACACCTGTAGTCCCAGCTACTCAGGAGGCAGAAGTGGGAGGATCCCTTGAGCCCAGGAGTTCGAGGTTACAGTGAACTATGATCGTACCGCTGCACTCAGCCTGGGTGACAGAGAAAGACCACGTCTCTTAAAAAAGAAAACTAAAATTAAAAGGCTAAGAGAATACTATAACTTTATGCCAACAAATTATGACAAGTTAGATGAAATAGACTAACTCCTAGAAAGACACGAATTAACAAAACTAAGTCAAGAAGAAACAGAAAACTTAAGTGAACCTGTAACTGGAAACCACGTTAGTCATTAAAAATTTTCCCACAAAGTGAAGGTTGACATGGCTACACTGGTGAATTCTAGTAAATATTTAAAGAAGAAATAACACTAAACTTACACAAACTCCTTCAGAAAACAGAAGGGAAACACTCTCCAATTCATTTTATGATCCCAAAACCAAAGCTACGTAAACATCAAAACAAAACAAAAAGCTATAGACTAAAATCCTAATTAAAATAAAAAACACAGATACAGCCAGGCACAGTGGCTCATGCCTGTAATCCCAGAACTTTAGGCGGCGGAGACAGGCAGATGCAGATCACTTAAGGCCGGGAGTTCGACACCAACCTGGCTGACATGGCAAAACCCCGTCTCTACGAAAAATACAAAAATTAGCCAGGCATGGTGGTGCATGCTTGTAATCCCAGCTACCTGGAAGGCTGAGGCATGAGAACTGCTTGAACCTGGGAGGTGGAGGTTGCAGTGAGCCGAGATGGTGCCCCTGCACTCTAGCCTGGGCAACAGACGGAAACTGTGTCTCAAAAAAAAAAAAAAGCAAAAAAAAAAAAAAACACCAAACAGATGCAAAAATCTTTAACAAAATATTAGCCAACTGAATCTAGCAACGCATAGAAAGTATTAAACACTGTTAACAAGTCAGATTTCTGCTAGGAAAAAAAAAGTTGGCCTAATGTCTAAAAAGCAATTAATGTAATATACTATATTGTTAAAGGACAAAACCACATGGTCATCTCAACAGACACAGAAAAAAAGCATTTGACAAAACCTAATATCCATTCTTCATTAAAACCTCACAGACTAGGAAGAGAAGAAAACCTCCTCAACCCAATAAAGGTTATCTACAAAAAAAATCTATAGCCAACATCCTGCTCCCACCATTTCTATTTAAGATGGAGGTTCCTGCCAATACACTAAGGCAAGAAGAAGAAATAAAAAGCATCCACTTTGGAAAAGAAACCTTTAGGTACAGAAAACATAATTCTGTCTATAGAAAAATACTAAGAAATACAGAACAATATACACACACATACACACACAGTAGAAACAGTAAGTTTATCAAGTTTGCAGGATGTAAGATCAATATAAAAAACCCAATTGTAGTTCTATAATAGGTTATATTTTTTAAAATTCCACTCAAAATATAGTCAGAATTAAAACAATATTTTAAATGTATAAGATTTCTAAACTAAAAACCACTAAACACTGAGAAAAATTATAGAAGATCTAAATAAATGGAGAAAACTTTCCATGATTATGGATTAGAAGACTCAATATTAATAATTTTGCTTTAACTGATATATGATTCAACACAATTTCTATCAAAATTCCATATTTTTCTTGCAGAAATTAACAACCTGATCCTAAAATGTATATGGAAGTACCAAGAACTCTAGAACAACCAAAACAATTTTGAAAAAGAAGAAAATGGAACTTGTACTTCTCCATTTTTAAAAAGCAGTCTAGGCCGGGTGCAGTGGCTCATGCCTATAATACCAGTACTTTGGGAGGCCAAGGACGGTGGATCACTTGAGGTCAGGAGTTCAAGACCAGCCTGGCCAACATGGCAAAACCCCATTTCTACTAAAATACAAAAAATCAGTTGAGCATGGTGGTGCGTGCCTGTAATCCCAGCTACTTGGGAGGCTGAGGCAGGAGAATCGCTTGAGCCTGGGTGGCAGACGTTGCAGTGAGCTGAGATTGCCCCACTTCACTTCCAGCCTGGGTGACAGAGCAAGGCTCTGTCTCAAAAAAAATAAAAAATAAAAAAGCAGTTGAAAGCTACATTAATCAAGACAGTGTGACACTGGCAGAAGGACAGAAATATGTTATTAATGAAACAGAACTGACAGTCCAGAAACAAAGCATGACATTTATGGTGTCAACTGAGTTTCAACAACAGTGTCAAGGCAATTCAATGGAGAACAGATATTCTTTTCAACAAGTAATACTAGAACAATTTCCCAAATTCTACTGCGAAAAAATGAACTAAGGCACTCACACTTCACACTATAAACAAAATGTAACTCTGACCTAATATAAAAACTAGAACTTCTAGAAGGAAATAAAGAAGCAAGTCTTCGTGTCCATAGGTTAGGCAAATCTGTCTCAGATATGGTATCTAAAGCACAATCCATACAAAGAAATCCATAAACTTCATCAAAATCAATAACTTTTTCTCTTTGAAAGACGACATTCAAAAAGTGAAAAGAAGCCACAGATTGGGATAAAATATGTTCAAATTATATACAGATGCTCCTCAACTTACAACAGGGTTATGTCCTGAAAAACCCATCATAAGTTGAAAATATTGTTAAATCAAAAATGCATTTAATACACTTAACCTACCGAACATCACAGCCTAGCCTACCCTAAATGTGTTCAGAACATTTATCATTAGAATATTGAGCAAAATCACCTAACACAAAGCCAATTTTATAATAAAGAGTTGAATATCTCATGTAATTTATTGAACATTACACTGAAAATGAAAAACAGAATGGTTGTGTTTATTCAAAGTATACTTTCTACTGAAAGTGTATTGCTTCCATACCACTGAAAAGTCGAAACATTTTACATCAAACTACAGAAAGCTGGGGACTGTACTGATAAAGCACTTGTCTTTAGAAATTTTTTAAAAGAAATAAAAAACCTCTTCAACTCATAATAAGACAAACAATCCAATTTTTTTAACCCATTTATGACAGAGGTTCCAATTTTTTGAATTTTTGCAATCAGACCTTGGCAATGACCTTGAGCAGTAGGATATAAATAATTCCCACATGCTTAGAGTTCCAATGACAGAACACAAGGCCTGAGCTAAATGCCAAAACACTTGAATAGAAACTTCACCAAAGACATACAAATGGCTAATGAACACACGAAAAGACGTTCAACATCATTAGTCATTAGGGAAATGCAAGTCAAAACCACAATGACACACATTCGCCAGAATGGCTAGAATCAAAAATACTGACAATGCACCAAGTCCTGGTGATGACGCAGGGAAACTAGAACCTTCAAACATTTTCGGTAGGACTGCACAATGGTAGTCACTTTAGAAAACAGCGTGGTAGTTTCTAAAATGTTAAACATAAACTTTCCAAACAATCCAGCAATTCTATTCCTAAGTCTCTAAGCAAGAGAAAGAAAAACGTGTCCACACAAAGATATAATAATCCCAAAACAAAGCAATTCAAATGTCCATCAACTGGTAACTGGATGCAATGAAATATTATTACCCAATAAAAGAGAATACCTACTGACAGACTCTTGACATGAATGAATCTCAAAAAAAATATGCTAAGTGAAGGAAGCCGGAAACAAAAGCCTACATATTAGGATTCCACTCACATAAAACTCTAGAAAAGGTAAATCTCTAGAGACAAAAGCTGATTACTGGTTGCCTAAGGCTATATGTGGAAGCAGAGGTTAACTGCAAACAAGCAAGGGGGAACTTTTTGGGATGAGGAAAATGTTCTAAAACTGGACGATGATGATGGTTGCAAACTATAAATTTACTAAACAAATTTAAATTTAAAATTTAAAAAATAAAAATAAAAGTAAAAAATAAAATTTAATCCTGAATTTAAAAAAAAAAGAAAAAACGATTGTAGAGCATATACCTATCAATTGAACAACTATTAACTGAATTGTTTACTGTGCACCAGGTGCTATTCTAGGCAATGCGAACCACCAATGAATCAAGCAAACAAAATCCCTGCGATTTTCATACATAATTTAATGACATGAGATGAATGAGAACATAAATTTAAAAAGAGATGCTATATAGAAACTAAAACAGGTTAGGGATAAGATGTCTAAAGGGCTACTTTAGGTTAGGCAGTCTGCAAAGATTTCTGAAAGCAGGTGGTCGTGTAAGATGAGCTGAAGCATTCAGGTGGTTGGCCATGTGAAGATAAGAAGAAATACAATTCTAGCCAAGAAGGAATAGTAATGGCTTGGCATGTTTAAGGGACAGAAAAATGGCCAGCATGGCTGAAGCATAATGAGTGATGGAGAAAGTGGATGAGAGGAATCAGACTACTGTCAAGGGGCCAGACTGAGTGGGGTCCTCCAAATTAATGAATATAGATGTTATTCTAAGTATCACTGAATACCATTGGATAATTTTAAGTTTTATGAAATGTGCATATCATCTCTCCCATAAAAATCTTTTCAATAAACACATTCCACAGTTCTTTAATAATATGTGAATAAGATGTAAAGTTGATGCTTCGGCTATCAGATATTTGAGTATAACATAGTTTTCAGTGCTTGTATACCTTGTATATTTCATTTTACTTATATTGATTATCTTATACCAACAGTGAAAAGGTCTGATGTTATCTATTTAACAATGATTTCCCAAGTGCATTAACTAATTCAGCCTTTCAGCAGACAATACTGCCTTCCTCCTTAACAGGCTAATTTCTGTGCCTTCTTTCATTGATTATGAAACATTTTACTACTGCCATCCCTGCCTCCATTTGATGCTTTGCTTTCCCCAAACCATGCCATCTGTTTTCCCTAAGGTCTACTAAGAAAGTTAAAAAGCATTGGCATTTCAGACATTCTAGCATCTTTTGAAATACACAGGAAGGAGCTTACTTCTCCGGCATAATAAAGTGCAGCAAGGACCAGAGCTCTTTGAGGGAATTCTGAAGAGGGGTCCCCGTAATCAGGAGCCTATGGTTGGACTTGAAATCAATCAGAGTTTTATACAATAAAGAGTCATCATTCTTCAACCGATGGGCTTCATCCACTCCCAGAAAGGCCCAGTTAATACTGCCCAGCACAGTCTAAAGTAAAAACAAAACAGAACGAGCCACCAGGTCAGAAGGGAACCCAAAAGTGCTTTCAAGTGTTAATTATCTCTGTATACATACCATTACAAAGGTATACATAGACACATTTATTCTTCACTGACAATATATATTAGGACTCTTCTGTTTATTCTGTTAGTTGCCAGATTGGTAGCTATTCAAAAGAGAGTATCATCATCTAAAAGGTATAGGTGAGCCTCTTATACCAGCTATTACTGCATGCCCCACAGCAAGAACACAAAAATTGCTATGCTGGGCAAAAATAAAACAAAAAAACCACGATTCGGTATTCTCCCCTTAATTATGGTCCTTCTCTTGCCTATTCTCCATCCCAACCCTGAAGCACACAAACACCAAGAGACACCAAACTCAACTTGTTTGCATTTAATACCAATGGGATCTACCTACCACATATATTTCTTAGCAGAAAGGCGGTATTTAAAGAGTTTCTTATTTTTGTCCTCCTCACAAAGACCATTCACATCATCTTTTCTGGAGAAATGCCTTAACAATGATACAATAGGAAATGCCTAAGATGACATTCAAGGGAAATACCTGAGATGGCATCCAATGACTGACAATAATCTCAGGTAAGTTACTGACCTACTCAATACCCTTTCATTCTGTTTAATTCAATTGGACTTGGTGACCTAAGGTCCCCTCATCTATAGGGTTCTGTTTTCTATTTATAACCTTAATATCCTTTGAAAAGTAATTTTTCTGGTTGTTCATTTGCTTGCTTTTTGAAATAAGAGAAGAAAAGTAACATGGCAAGTAGGAGGTACACACCCTACCATTTGTTCTTTAACTTTCATGTATTTACTTTTAACATGCTCCACAGAAAAGTAACAGACCCTACCATCTGGACAAGTCGCACTGGAAAAGATTTAGCCTTTTAGATATTAATTACACACCTTATCTTTCAAGAGGATCTCATATGTTGTTATAAGTGCATTGAACTTCAATCTTTTGGTTTGGGAATGAATCCATTCATATTCCCGTATCTGTAAGAAAAAAACATAATTAAGACATAATTTCTACTTCTACCTTTCTATATCACGTAAGTGTTGTGATTGATGTAATAGAAACATGCCAAATAAAAAATAAATCTGATTAGAATTCAATGAATATCTCACATTCTAAAATGACCTAAGCAACCAAACTATAAAGCAGTAAGAGTTAGAATTAAAACACTGATCACCGAACAGCAAAAGCTTTATTGCCAGAATCAGAAGAAACTGGCCCCCAGAAATACATCTAATGAAGAAAATGTACTTCATCAGCTACTGAACCCTGGTGACTTGAACTCAACAAGGGATCTCCCAGATCCTTAGAAATTTCTTTTAAAAATGCAATTTATTTACTTTTTGAATAGGAAAATACATATATTAACAAGTAAAACAAATTCCAACCTTTGGAATTTCATCAACCATAGACCAAAGAGATATATCCCCCAACAAAAAGAGAGGCTTATAAGATGAAAATATAATACAACACGTATAATAACGTCAATGTAAAAGAACACAAAGATGAGCACATTCATACTGAAGTATAACTGGACACTCAGCAAGCACGAAGACTCATGACAAAGCTCTTGCAGTTTGGCTGTCAAGTTAGGAACTGGAGAACAAGATAGTAAGTGCCTACAGGTGATTGCCACCAAGTGGGGGTAAAAAGAACAAAGAAAAGGAGAACTGGAGATAGCAAAGAAAACTTCTCTGACTACAATTTTTTAGAGTTCATTTTCTTTGTTTGCAATCATTTTTGGAATGTAGTGCTTTAAGCTATTTTGTAAACCTATAAATTTCTCTTTTTTCTTCTTTAACGGTTAACAAATGACTTAACAAAGCTAAAACTATATTCTTAGAAACTCAAAATTAGGCCAATGAAATCAGCCAGTGTTTAAGTTACACAATTTTAATGAAAGTATTTACTAAAAATAAATTTGAATTTGCATGAAAATATATGATTACAACATGTAACTCAAATGTTTAAACATTGCTGATGGCTTGCTCTTATTACAAGCAGTTTCCCAGAAATAGTTTATATACAGTGATGAAAGAGCAAAGCTCTGGACTAGATAGAAACACCTGTGTCCGAATCTGAGCTCTGCCACATTCTTGCTTGCTAGGGTCACGTGTTAAGACTCTCTGAGTCAATTCTTCATCAGTAGTAGGAAAGAATGCCATCAACTTTGAAGACTATCATGAAGATTACAGGTATTATACGTAAAGCACCCAGCACAACATCTAGCACACAGTAGGTGCTTTAAAAAAAAGTTACTATAAAGAAAATATCTGCTAAACAAAGATAAACTTAAGTCACTGTGTTCTAAATTCATGATGCCCAAATAAAGTTTGGTAACAGTTTAGGATAATTCTTATTTCTACAGTCCTAAAATAGCTTGTTTTCCTTTACTTTTATTCCTTTTTTATAAGTTATGCAACCTCACTGTTTAAGAAATTAAGAAATTTGAAGAATGATTATTTTCAGTAATATGTCCATTGAGATAGCAAAAATAATATTAATATTACACAAAGTATTAACTCCATATTATCTCATGTAAAGCAGTCTTAGAAGTAAAAAGGGCAGAGAGAAGAAAAATTTAATATTGCAACCCAGCTAAAAGAGATTCCTACTCACATACTGCTGTTGCTTTTTAACTAGTAAGCATATTTGTTAAAGAACATCTGAGTTGCACTTTTGTGACAGATAAACCTCCTAATATTGAGAACATGGCACAGTATCAGAATAATAACCAAAAATTTTACTAATGATCTACTAAAGGCTTTAAGTCAATTTCCAAATTACATTTATAACACAAATTCTATCCCAGCTCTTTTTGTTTACACACCGTATTTCTGCTCATCAGGTCACCTATGTAAACCACTACGTTAATCTCTGGTGCCCAGATTTCAAACTCTCTCTGCCATGAGGTGAGGGTGGATAAAGGGACGACTATAAGAAAGGGGCCATACAGCTGGTGTTGGTGGAACAGGTAGGAGAGGAATGATATGGTCTGGATGGTCTTTCCTAGGCCCATTTCATCAGCAAGGATTACACTATTATTTCTGCAGAAAGAAAAAATAAATAAAAACAAAAAAATCATTAGTTCACCAAAGCAAAGAATGTGCATAAACAGCAATGACACCAATGCTTCACAATAACAGCCGAGCAAGGTGTCATTCATAAGCCTCAAATGTATTTCTTCTCATCTGCAATTACTTCAGCTTTCGACATAAGGAAGAAAGTAGAAACCATAAAAAGCAGAATAACAAGTGACCTATCCAGACTTGGATTACTATGACAGCCTTGTCAGACTCTTGATCTTCAGGCTTTTCACATCACCTTCCATGGGCTATCTTTTATCACAGAGAAGACAGGCTTTGTAAAAAGTGAAGACAAGCATGTAATCTTAGACTCCATCAATAGAGAAAGCTATCAGCACCGCTGGTGACTCCTATGGCTGGCCCACCCCGTTCCACTGCAGGCCTCTGGGTTGTTTAATGCCACACACACTATTTCCTAGACATACATGTATAGGTGCATGGCGCTTGTTTTAAATACACTTTGGTCTAAAGCAGGGGTAGGCTACAGATCATACATGTGGACCCCACCCTAGATCTACTAAATAATATATGGAAAAGGGCTGACAAACACCTTCGGAGATTCTGACTCAGGTATTCCTTAGACCAGACCAGGATTCTCCACTCGGGAACCCAGCTGCACAGCAGAAGGTGAGCAGCAGGTGACGGAGGGAAGCTTCATCTGTATTTTCAGCCGCTCCCCATGGCTGGCATTAGTGCCTGAGCTCTGCCTCCTGTCAGATCAGCAACGGCATTAGATTCTCATAGGAGCATGAACCCCACTATGAACTACACATGTGAGGGATCTACGTTGCACACTCCTTATGAGAATGTAATGCCTGGTGATCTGTCGCTGTCTCCCATCACCCCCAGATGGGACCGTCCAGTTGCAGGAAAACAAACTCAGGGCTCCCACTGATTCTACATTATATAGTATAATGTAATAATAATAGAAATAAAGTGCACAATAAATGTAATGTGCTTGAATCATCCAGAAACCATCCCCCTCCCTCCTCCCCAGCCTGTGTAAAAACTGTCTTCCACGAAACCGGTCCCTAGTGCCAAAAAGGTTGGGAACCACTACCTTAAGCCACAGTTTGAGAAACACTACTCTACAAAATGGGCTAGATTTCAACAGGATATTAATGGAAAAAGAGTATCTAAGAAAAAAATTTAAAATTGAAGAAACAGCCAGTTAGGAAAATATATTTGGGAAACAGAACACAGTCATTTTGGCAGGAAATTAGGACTACATGTAAGACATCAGATTGCAAACATTATAAAAAGGTTCTTGAAAATAAGGACACTGAAAGTTTGCACGTATACATAATATGTGCTTAATCAGCAAATCAGAAAGAACTAAAAGTAATTTATGAGTTTAAGGCAACCTAACTGATTCGAAAAACAAGACATTTAATTCACCAAAAAGACATAATTTCTAAAAATACCTTCTGTGTTCTACAAACTAGCTAGTTTAAAGGGTAAAATACAGAAACAAAGAAGATCACACTTGTGGAAGGGAGAATGATGAAGCCATACCCCTATACATCTCAGGTACACCTAATTTCCTATACAGTTTAAACGACGTAGTATATTCCTTTGAGTAATTTCCTTCTCATTTCCCTCACTTTTCAATACTATTGAGGAGGAAGCATAGTTAAGTTTCTCCAATATTTCCTGCCCCTAGAAAATGCCATTGTCTACATAAGCAGACTACAGTAGGTTTGAATTGATTCACCTGTTTTTCTGGAACCAGACCAAAATAGCACATTATGTAATGTAACATTCCTGTGACCAGGGCTTAACAGGTGCTTGAGCCCTTTTCAATTGATTTTTATTCTTTTGGTTTAAAGTAAAAAAATGCTAACGAGGCGCGGTAGCTCATGGCTGTAATCCCAGCACTTTGGGAGGCCAAGGCGGGCAGATCACTTGAGGTCAGGAGTTCAAAGACCAGCTTGGCCAACATGGTGAAACCCTGTCTCTACTAAAAATACAAAAATTAGCCAGGCATGGTGGTACGTGCCTGTAATCCCAGCTACTCAAGAGACTGAGGCAGGAGAATCACGTGAACCTGGGAATTGGAGGTTGCAGTGAGCCAAGATCATTCCACTGTGCTCCAGCCTGGGCAACAGAGCAAAACTCAGTCTCAAAAAAACTAAAAAAATAAAAAGTCTAAAAAATGCTGGCCAAGGACTATACACAAAACACCATGCAACACTGGATGGGTACATGGCACCTTTGTTCCTAAGAGCCCTCAACTATAAAATGAGAGGATTAGATCACAATTAAAGTTCATCTAACTTTATAACTGTCATTTAGATGAATTAGGTCCCACTATCCTCTAAAAGGAAAAATCATTTTTAAGCAATTCAGAATCATTATATCAAACCCACATTCTCAAACAATCTTCTCAAGACACCTAATTTTCACAACTGAGTATTAAATATTGTATTAGATTTTATCAGATAAAAAGTAGGAGATGGTTCACTTGGGAAAAAGTCACTGTAAACGCATCTCTATAACTAGAAACCTTCCTTTCAGCATTGAGGGGAAAAAATATATTTTAAGCTGTCCTTTTTTTTTTTTTTTTTTTTTTAAAGGTAAAGTTTCGCTTTGTCACCCAGGCTGGAGTGCAATGGTGTGAAAATGGTTCACTGCAACCTTGGCGTCCTGGGCTCAAGCAATCCTCCCACCTCAGCCCCCAAGTAGCTGAGACTACATAAGCATGCCACCATGTCCTGCTAATTTTTGTATTTCTTGGTAAAGATGGGGTTTTGCCATGTTGCACAGGCCTGTACATCTAATTCTAAATAAGGACTTTTTGCTTTACTATAAAACACTAACGACATTAAGCGTTTGCACTTAATTGGTTACTTCGGGAAAGAAGTGTATAGTAGGCATTAAAGGTACTTCTTACACTGCATGTTCTGTAAGGACAGCAAAATACATCTATATTGGTTCACTGTTAAATTCTCCAGGACTAATGGATCCGTATGTGAAAAGTAAAAAGTTCCTCTTCAAAGTTTCCTTTTTTGTTAAAGAATAAATAACAAGTGTTAGAAATAATAGTTTCTTTTAGAAATTAACTTCCTTCAAGCTCCCTTGCTTTTTGCTAATAACTGACTCTTTGTTAAGCCCTATGTGGCTGTTAAATATAGTAAGGGAATAAGTACATTCTGTGTCCTTGTACTTTAACCAGGTTATTTGTTCTGGACTATAATCTGCTCAGACATGTCTGAACATGCCCAGGCATTTCCCGGCTTACAGCCTACACCCCTTCCTTATTTGGAAATGTTATTATTCTCCTAGTTTCCTGTAAACAACCCCCTTCCTTTGTTTTCCATTGTGCGTTTATCTATTTAGGAAAGTTTTAAGTTTTTAGCCAATCGGAATCAGTCTAGATTGTGCGGTCCAGCTCCAGCCAATGGAGACAGGACACAGCAGTAAGGACCCAATGAGTCAGGGATAAAAACCTCTGCTTTTCTTTGTTCGGTGTGCTCTCATGACAATTAGGCTTCCAAGAAGCACCCTTTCTGCAGAAAGTAAAATCGCCTTGCTGAGAAAATTCCTTGAGCACTAGTTCTTTTCAGCACCGAGAAACAAGCATTTGTTTCTAACACCTAGCACTTAGTAATTAGGAACTACTTGAAATTGGTGAAGGAAATTTATAAGTACTTCCCAAAAGTACCTTTAAACTTCCAGTGCTATCATTGTCTCATCTTTTTTTCGCCCCCCCCCCCAAGATTAATGTGGTCTTATTATAAAAAGAATACTTTCGCAGGTTCAACCTTCCTCTGAACAGGATAATCCTACAGACTATATAGGCAGGGAGTGGAGTGAAGGGAGGGGAATCACATTCTCTACAGCACTACTATAGGAAATTAATTTAAAGGCTTCCCTGGCCTAGAAAGAAAATACATGTGAAAAAGACATTTTCTTCTTTCTTCTGAATAACTCCTTCTACATTAAAGATTTGGGTGACTTAACTTGCTATTTACACTCATGAGTAACATATGATAATAAAGGTTTCTGGCTATGACAAATTACCCACCAAATAATGAAATAACAAAGTATTCTTTAGATCAGAATAAAATGGCATTACACATACATAAAAACTCCCAGGAAGCATTTCTCTCAATCATCTTTTATTTCTGTAATATGCAGTATAAAGATTTCTTGGTTGAGATACAACAAGGGTGTGACAAAAGAAAAAAAAAAATTCTTGACATCTAACAATAAAGAAGCCAGAAACGGTAAGGAAAACTGCACTTATATTTTTCTACCTACTTGCACCAGGAATGAGCAAGCCAGTTTAGACCTTCTAGCTGATAATCTCGAAGTTCCAGATTCTCCCCTCCTAAATATGCAGGTTGTTTCTTTAAAGCTACAAATCGTGGTCTCTGCTTCAGGGCCTGAAAAACAAAAGCCCAAGTCTGAGAAAATTTTCTTACTGCTACTATGTTAAAACACTAGCCACAATTCACATATTCGGCATCAAAGCATAAAAACTTAAATTTCCTTTTTTTTTTTTTTTTTTTGAGACGGAGTCTTGCTCTGTCACCCAGGCTGGCGTGCAGTGGCCCAATCTCAGCTCACTGCAAGCTCCGCCTCCCAGGTTCACGCCATTCTCCTGCCTCAGCCTCCCAAGTAGCTGGGACTACATACAGGCGCCTGCCACCACCCACGCCCAGCTATTTTTGTATTTTTAGTAGAGACGGGGTTTCACCTTGCTAGCCAGGATGGTCTCGATCTCCTGACCTCATGATCTGCCCACCTCAGCCTCCCACAGTGCTGGGATTACAGGCGTGAGCCACCGCGCCTGGCCAAAAACTTAAATTTCGTGTGTGAATCACCACCTCACTCCATCACCCCTTTCTTCATGGTTTATATTCCATAAGCCAGAGTTAGTTCATCTTCAAATAAAATATTTTTAGTTAACTTGCCCCTTACCTGAAATAAGTCTATGAACATCATTAAATAGCACTTTATGTCTTGTCTATTATATGGCAGTGAGAGTCTCCTATTTTCAGAAACAATTATCTTTATGTTATCTTATTCTGAAGAGTACAAAACATTGCCTCCAGCTGTCATATGCTAAATACAGTTGATCTTCACCATAACAGGATTTGTAAATTCAGAAATGCAGCCCATCTACCTTAAACTCTTTAATTGCGTGAATTTGGTTTTCCCTTCAGAAACAACAAGCTTCTGAAGGGAAGGTTGTTTTCACCCCCCAGAAGCTTAAAGGACAGCATTCTAGTGAGGTCAGTCTCTATGGTTTGCATAAAATGGGATTCTGTGGCCAAATCAGTTTAGGAAACAACCGATCAAAAAGTTATACAATTTCTTTACTCATGACTTTTCAAAGTCTGAAATGTGTGTCCATGGCGTGAATTTACAGAAGAAATTTATTCAGGGATGTATCCCAAAGTTACATGGCCAAAAGTCTTTTTTCAGGGGACGTTTCTCTGAAGATTAGTGCTCTACAGGGCACATTATGAGAAGTATCATCCTAATAAGAATATTTGATAAGGTTATTGATGTATTCAGCTCTCTATGAGGGCAGCTGGCAGTGAATGGAATCCGACTGGTTACTCTCAACTCCAAAACCCAGCCATCCATCCACTCCTACCAAACCTACCCCATAACTGTTCTCCCATCCACTCCTTCTATGCCACTGTTACTTCCCTTGTCCTCACACTACTCCTTCATTCATGGACTTCAATGACATCTTACTGGCTGGAGCTTCTGGCTTTAATAATTACTTACTCCAGAGTCTCCTATATACTGCTATTATATGAAGCTTTCTAAACAAAACTATTCATAATGCCACTGTACTCAGTTGTACAAATACCTAGAAGATAAAGTCAAAATACCCTTCGAGGTAGCCAAGACACACACACTTTGACCTTGATGCACTTGTCAACATCATTCCTCTTCTCCTCACCCCTGGGGTCTAGCAGTTCTCCTATTGAACTATAAGAATCTTTCTCTTGATACCTTTCATAGGAGGGCAATACCCTGGGCCCCCTCTTGTCTGTATAGCCAGCAGCACCAATCCGTTATACAAGGGCCAGAGGCAGTTCAACAACCACAACTTTCTCTTAAAACCCATTAAATGACCACTGGAGCTGAGAGACTTCTACATCGGTGCTTCTCTGACCACATTTTCCCTATCACACTCTTTGGCAATTAAATACTGGTTTTCACAGATAGAATTCTAGTGCCATTAACATGAATGTCAACTTCTCAGAGACATATCACTTGTCTGATATTTCATTACTGAGGACCCAAGCACATCAGTTTCCTGATGGAATAAATTCCAAGGAAAGGATTTATTCAGCCAATCTAGCAAATAAGCCTATATATTTAATTTCTAACTTAGAATTCAAAGACACTCGCCTTTTCTATCACTTCCCACTCTCTGTTTTATTTTTTTAGAGAACGGGTATCACAATCTTGCCCAGGTTGGCCTCAAACCCCTGTGCTCAAGCAATCCTGCCGCCTCAGCCTCCCAAGTAGCTGGAACCACAGGTGTGAGCCACTGCAACTGGCTTCACTTCTCTTTTAAAGTGCCTAAATGCAGCTGGGCATGGTGACTCACGCCTGTAATCCTAGCACTTTGGGAGGCCAAGGTGGGTGGATCATTTGAGGTCAGGAGTTTGAGACCAGCCTGACCAACATGGTGAAACCCCATCTCTGCTAAAAATACAAAAAATTAGCTGGAAGTGGCGGTGTGTGCCTGTAATCCCAGCTGCTCAGGAGGCTGAGGCAGGAGAATCACTTGAACCCAGGAGACAGAGGTTGCAGTTAGCCAAGATAGCGCCAGTGCACTCTAGCCTGGGCGACAGAGTGAAACTCTGTTTCAAAATAAAATAATAAAATAAAATAAAATAAAAGTGCCTAAATCCTTTCAAGTATTCTCTAAAATATCTCTATTTCTAATTATGTAAATTGCAAGATTAAAGAAGTCAGCAAAGCCATGAAATAATTCATTCTCTCCTTTTGCTTTAATGTCACATTTAAATCATCTTCTTTCACTTCAAAATGGCAATCATCATTTCATTTTGTAATATTTTCTCAGCACATATGTGACCAGTCCTCTTTATCAGTATATCTTCTCCCTGAAAAAACAAAAGCCAACCATCACCATACCTTGCATTCTCTTGTTGGGATGGTTTTTGAGTTGTTCCTACTGTGGAAGCTGTCAATGCAATTCTGGAACTTCTTTCCAATGAGGGCTTCATCTTCCCAGCTACACTCTGAATAGGGAAGTCCCATCCATTTACATAGATATTCAGGCTCATTTGAGGGTGCCGGCTTCCGACTATGAGCTATTTCATATAAAAAAAATTTATAGATTAGCAACTGTCAATTAAAAGTGAAAAATGACATTCTGTTTTATGCATAATCAATAAAACATCATGTGGCAAAACCAAATAATCTGCAAAACACACTGTTCTGAAATGTTGAAGAACATTTATAAATAAAATTTCTTGCTTACCTGGAAAATCTGTTTGACCCAATGTAGATTTACTTGTCTTCACAGCTAAACAAATACAAAATAAGACAGAAAAGTTATAAACACAATGAAGAATGAAAGATTTTAGGTTCTATGAATAAAATGCAAATATATTCTACTACCTCACATCTTAAAAAAGAAAAAAAAGTGGGATTATAGTGGCTCACACCTGTAATCCCAGCACTTTGGGAGGCCAAGGCAGGCAGACTGCTTGAGACCAGGAGTTCAAGACCAACCTGGCCAACATGGTGAAACTCTGTCTCTACTAAAAATATAGAAATTAGCCAGGCGTGGTGGGGGTGGGGGGTGCCTGTAATCCCAGCTACTGGGAAGGCCGAGGCAGGAGAATCACTTGAACCCGGGAGGCAGAGGTTGCAGTGAGCCGAGATCACGCTACTGCACTCCAGCCTGGGCAACAGAGCAAGACACCATCTCAAAAAAAAAAAAAAAAAAAAAAGAAGAAGAAGAAAATTCTTTTTCTCATCTCTCTCTCAGGCTGACACTCCACTTCTCTGTTCCCCTTTGTAAGAAAACTCCCCCAACGAGTTGTTTATACTTGCTATCCCCTCATTTTCTCTTGAACCTACCCTAATCAGGCCGCACTCCCACCACTCCATGGATGCGTTTCGCCAGTGCCAAATTCACAGATCAAGTCTCAGTCCTAATCGTCCTTGACTGACAGCATGTCCTCTCTCCCGGCTATGGGAATCACTAGGCTTCCACCACTCTCTCTCAGCTCTCCTCCTGTCTCACCGACTGTTCTTTCTCAGTCTCCTTTGCTAGCTTCTTTCTGACTTCCAAACGCTGAAATGCTCTCAGACTACTTCTTCTTACCATGTGATACTCTATTTCTGATGGTCCTGTTCAATCTTAGCCTTTAAATACCATCTAAATACTGACCAATTTCCAAATTTAAATCTCCAGCCCAGACTAAAGAGTTCTAAGCTCCAGGTTCACATATGCTCCAGCCTTCACTATATTCTTCAGTTAGATGACTAAGAAGTAAATCAAACTTACAAATATCAAACTAAGCTCTTGGTTTCCACTCCAATGATCAGCTCTTCCCTTCATCTTTCCACTTCGGTAAATGGTACCTCTAAAATTCTACATGTTTAGGCCACAAATCTTGAGGTCATACTTAACACCTCTTTCTCTCATCCACCACATCCAAATTTACCAGCAAATCTTCTTAGCTTTTCCTTTAAAATAAATCTAGGACCTGTCTAGTCTCCAAAGTGCATTTTTAAAATTTACATTACTTCCAAAAGCAAAAGCCACTATTCCTCAAGTTCAAATATGGCTGAAGTGAGTTACTATGTACTTACCTATTACTCTTTCTACTATCTGATACTGTTTATTCAACTCTGAAGCCAGCTCCTGTTGGCAATTGAAATATTCTACATCTTCAGGAGAAACTTTCCCTAACCTGAATGGCAGACAGACAGAAAAAGTACACATAAACTAAAGTTTGGGGATCTACATACATCAAAGTAAAAGTCAAAGGTGGAAAAGAAAACTTATTTTTTTACTCCCATTTGCCCCTTAAGTAATCTTTACTAGTAATTAAGCCAGAGATTTTACAAAACAAAACAAAACAAACAAACAAAAAAAACACTTTTAGAGAACACTGAAAACCTTACACTCATAGAAGGATATACCAATTACCTGCCTCTGATGTGTCCTGTCTAAAAAGAGACCCAGAAATAACTATTTTATGTGACAGATTCATGTGACAAATTCATACATCTAAAAAAATCAGGATAATAAAACTGTATGCCCTTTCTTATATAAGTATGAGTTTTAGGATTGATTAAACATGACTTGTAAAACTAGTTATTCTTATTACCAAAACCTTTCAGATGACAACAGCAGCAACTTAATATTAGAATTATTATATTTCAGAGGATTTCAATTTCTAACTGCTTTACAAGCCTACTTCACCATCTAAGGGGTACATATTTTCAGTTTTGAGTCAAAGAAAAAACATGTAATTTACTAAAGTAGCACATTTTGCACAGTAGTAAAACCAGAATTACTGTCCACATTCCAGACACAAAAATCTGTGCACATTGCAGACACAAAAATAGGCTGATCACACCACACAGACAGGTATGTCTTCAGGCTGAATTTGATACCATTATTACCCAGTTTAGGTTTTTGTGTGCTATAGCTCCACATTATTTCCCATATGCAACACCCAGACATTCAAGGCTGTAAGTAAACTAAACACACGAGGACTATCACAGTTTCAGTAGTTACCTAATCATTTCCTTCACATCATTTCTGCAAATTGTACAAAACCAGAATTAGTTTTAAGTATATCATAACCCAGAGAGTTCCAGAATATTAACTCTCTACATCTAAGCCACCCCAGCCTGACTACAGGAAAATAACAGGGTGCTTAAGAGAATGAGCTCTGGATTCAGGGCATCAGAGTTCAAATCCTGAGTCCACCTGCAGAATTGCTGTGTGCCGTATTCTCCCCATCTACAAAATGGGTAATAACAGTACAAATCTCATGCATTTATTGTGAAAACTAAAGAATGTGTGAATAATGCTCCATAAGCTAGTTAACTCCAAAAACTTGGTAGCCATATATAAAAATATAGTATCTTAAGGTCACAATCTTATAAAATAGAATTGTAAACGGCTCCATGTTTAGATGATCAAAGCAAAATCTGAGATTCTAGATAGCTGTGATCTCCATGCATTATTTTAAAACCTTCCCTTCTTTCAGGCTGCAAATATATTTCTTTAATCCATGATGGAAAATATACCATTGTTTGATTTCATCCTCTTTTTTCTTGAAGTTCTCTAGTTTTTTTAGGCCCTTCACTTTCTGTTGCTGTAAGGATTCTTCACTCTCCCATGTGCTGTGGATGTAAGACCAACCCTTCCACTTGATGAGGTACTGGATTTCACCTTCATCCTTTTCAGTGTCAAAGTCACCACTAGGGTCCCCATTAGCTTCAATCGCATATACAGTAGTAGAAGCTCCAGTGGCTGCAAAAGGATTAAGTACACTTCAGAGAGAGCATATTACACCAGATATTAAAAAGCTTCCCAAGAATGCAATTCTCTAAAGACTCCCTTTGTGGATGAAGCATCAAAATACTTCAACTTGAAATAAGTACAAACTCACAAACAACACAGAATGGACTCAATCAAAAATTTCAAATATTTTAAAAATGTAAACCCAAATTTTACATATTCCTAAATTTGCAGGTGAAATCAAAGAAATCCCTTTTCAAAAACAATAAAAACAGAGCAGCAACATCCTTTTGTTTTGGTCCCTTACTAACTCGGAAAACAAATCCCTCTCTCCAAGACTAAGGATAGAACACCAAAATATCCTCCTCTAACCTCCCCTACTCGAAGTCCCCGGTTAACTTTCTTAACCTCAATAGAAGCCAGAATGAAAAAAAAAAAAAAAAAAAAGCCAAAAGAAAAAGCATTAAGTATTATTTTGGTATTTCCATTACAGAAAGTTTACTTTAATGCAACTTAGTTATGAGATATCTAAATTAGATATTTAAAAATCTTCAATATTACCAAAATATTTATTTAACCAGTTTGATATTTTCACAAGGAGATTAAGAAACAAATAACCAAAGGTGGATTTGCTTAATGTTAATTAGCAGGTATCTCTGCTGTATCACTGCTTTATGAAACATTGACACTTATCTATACTAGCTTAATTTAAAATCTTAAAGACATAGTGGACACATTCCTTTGTCCTCGGCTCTGAAACACTGGGTCAGAAAGACTTCTACATATCACAACAAATACAGCAGGAGACTAAAATTCATCACATCAGAGTTAAAATACCTAAAATCTAAGCCTTACTGAGCATACACAAAATGTAATTTGCTCCCCAAATACACATACCTCCTTTCTTTCCCAGTCTTGAATCTAAGACTTTTTCAATAGTTTCACTATTATCTTGCTGTTCATCAACTCCTTCTCCAGTCATTTCAATGAGATCATCTGAGTCAGTCTCAAAGTCATCATCTTCTTTGTAACTGCAAGAGGAATAATGCTGAATAAATGAGAAATGATCTCTTCAGAATTAAAATGCCACACATAACCATCACTAGAATAAGAAAACATACCCTTTTGGTTCCAAAAACGTGTAGTTTTATAGATCTGCCATTCAGTAGGCTCAAAGCTTGCTTTTTTTTCCTAAAGTGCTGATGCATGCTCCTGTACAACTGTAGGGAGTCTAACTCAATTTGAAAATAAAAATTCTATATTTATACTAATTTGTATAAGCAAGATATAGAAAATTATAAGGACACTTCTATTTTTTTCATTTTTTAGTATCAGATTATTATGTAAACAAGCAGACTACCACAAAAAAAGAAAAAGCATAATGGAAGAAAAAATTTGCTACTATTTCATCAGGCAAAAAGAGAAGCAATATTTCTAAAATTAAAAATGTCAACCCTGTATGTTGTCTCCCAGTAATAAGAATATGAAATTTAAATATTCCCAAACTGCTGGAAGCTTCAACACAAGTACTTCCTGGTTTAAAAAAAGAAAAATATTGGCTAGGCGCGGAGGCTCACACCTGTAATCCCTGCACTTTGGGAGGCTGATGCAGGTGAATCACTAGGTCAGGAGTTAGAAACCAGCCTGGCCAACATGGTGAACCCCGTATCTACTAAAAATACAAAAATTAGCTGGCATGGCGGGTGCCTGTAATCCCAGCTACTCTGGAGGCTGAGGCAGGAGAATCACTTGAATCCGGGAGGCAGAGGTTGCAGTGATCTGAGATCACGCCACTGCACTCTAGCCTGGGCAACACAGCAAGACTCCGTCTCAAAAAAAAAAAAAAAATTTTTATATATATATATATATATGTAACTTCCTATCACATATTAACAACGAATGATTGAGTCACAAGAAAGAAAAACAATCCTGGATGTAGTACAGTTGTAGTAAGAAAAAGTGCTAGGCTATATACTAGCATACTCAAAGCCTAGTCCTAGCTTTGGAATTATTAACTGGATACATTGAATAAGTTATGAATGTCTCTAGGATTCATTTTCACCATCTCTATGAAGAACAAAAGAAATCTGTAAAATCTAAAAAAATAAATACTTGATTTCTATAAAGTAAACTACTAGTGTTTGCATATATCTGTTCCTTTATTTCATTTTTCTTTTTCTTTTTTGAGACAGGATCTAGCTTTTTTGCCTAGGGTGGAGTGCAGTGGCGTGATCTCAACTCACTGCAACCTCCATCTCCCAGGATTCTCCCACCTCAGCCTCCCAAGTAGCTGGGACTGCAGGTGAATGCCGCCACCACACTCGGCTAACTTTTTCTTATTTTTTGTAGAGACAGGGTCTCACCCTGTTGTCCAGGCTGGTCTCAAACTCCTGGGCTCAAGCAATCTGCCGGCCTCAGCCTCCCAAAGTGTTGGAATTACAGGCATGAGCCACCACGCCTGGCCTATTTCACTAATGATAATTGCTATTAATGCTTCATATCCTATTAGTACTTGATAAAATCAGATTCAAGTAGCAATACATTAAGCTGAATCTCAGAAAAGTGTCTGTGATTCAAAGAGCAATTCAGAAGAAGTAGGAATATAATCCAAATATCTTTAATGGAAAAATATGTTATGAAATGAAGATAATGCCACTAAGTCACCATTGGACAGGACATGAACTTGTGGTGTTTTTTAGGAATGAAGGCTTCAAATGAGCTATTGCTACTCTTTTGATATTCCCCTTGGCTCAATACCATTCTTTTTGCAAGAAAGCTAACCAGATTTCTGAAAACAACTTCAGGACATAGGTTGTTATTTTCATCTATTAAGTGCACAACCCCGGACTTATGAGAACCAAAATCTAACCAACTACTTTATGACATCACACCAGTGAAACACTTCTGGTATACAACTTACCTAACATTTTTAGCCGCTCTTCGACGAGTCTGCCTTTTGGGAGCTTCGTCATCATCATCATCCTCATCAGAAGAATCTTGCTTTTTTCTCTTTCCACGCTGAGTCTTCGGCTGCTTTTTAACACGAGGTTTGGGCACTGTTCTAAAATGAGAAGAGAAACAAAAGGCTAAGTCTTCAGTTTATCATTTGGTGTCTACTTTATATAACAGTATTTCCCAGAGCAGTGGTTCATACATCAGAATGTAACATTTCACTTGAGGAATGTTAAACATGCATATTCTTGAGCCCTACTCCCTGAAATTCTAATTCACTAGAAATCTGGATTTTCAACAGGAAGGTCATTCTAATGCTGATAGTCCTCTCTCATTTATGGGAAAGAATGTGAATGTTTCATAAATGTTCATCAGGATTACCTGATATACAAACACATACACACCATGTTGTTCACGGTAGTATCTCTTTGGTGGGCAAACTGGAAATAGCTATCAAACTATTTTACTTGTAGGAATTAACAGTTTTACTTGTAGGAATTAATCCTATTGATATACACCTAAACAGGCATAATAAAGTATTCACTATAGCATTATTTGCAATAACAAAACATTAAGAAAACTCTAAATATTCTTCAACTGGAAACTAAACAGTACCATGTACTCATAAAAAAAAAAAAGAGTTTTTTGTATACTAATATGAAAGGATTTCCAGGATAAAGAAACCTACAGAACAAGAAGCAGAGGATGCTATTATCTGTGTGAAGAAAGCAAAGCACAAGAAGTAACTATACATAAGTTTTTATTGTATGTGTATACAATATACCTGGAATACTACCTAAGAGACTGTGTGCCCTATCACAGAATTAACTTGGACAGACCAGGGAGATGGCCAGGATTGAAAGCCACAGTCTAGAAGCTCACATAAGGAAAGCCCCAAATATTCCATCAGTGATAAAAAGGTGAAAGAAGTAAGAGAGGGAGAGAAATGGAAACTCATGATCACATTTATTATCTCTTTCTCTCATACCTCCCATACCTTTCTCATAACCAAACCTAAACAGATAATCAACGATGTAATAAATAATGAGTAAAATTCTAAAAGACAGAACTGGTGTGACAGTTCTGAGATAAACTCATTAAGCTGAGATAAAATAAGATAAAATTCAGTTGACAAATTCCCCTGCTGGGGTTGGGTGGTAAGTACAATGTCCTAGGCCAGAGGTTGGCAAACTTTTTCTGTAAATGGCCAGAGAGTAAATATTTTAGGCTCTGCCAGCCAAGAGGCAAAATGGGGACCAATATATAGGTCCTTACATAATGAAAGAAAATAAATTTTCACAAATTTTTTTATAAAATTCAAAATGAAATAATAGGGTACATTTACTGCAATATATATCTACTAATGAGAACAGAATTGTTTTTGAGGGGTAACACTTCACTTAATTGGAGTTCAAATTTAGTGCTCTCCATCCTTAAACTGTAAATTAGAAATGTTCACCTATAAAAACTATTCTTAGCTCACAGGCCATATAAAAATAGGTGGTGGATGAAATTTGGCCCAAAGGGCATAGTTTGCTGAGTCCATTCTAAGCAATACTACAAGGAGGTAATTTTCCCTGAGGCCTGTCTTCTGACTCCCTTTTCCTGTCATCACTATCTTAGGCTGCCATCTGTCTTATCAAAAATTAGCATAATTTGCTGCTATTTCAGCCTACCTCCTTCTCTACACAATCAGATTATTTGCTTAATGTTACATAGATTTTATGAACAAGGTAATAAACCACTCAAGTATGCTTTAAGCCAGGCAAACAGTGTTTTAAACAATTTGTTCTCCCAAAAAGAGACTGTACCCTGGCCAAACATATAAGGAGTTTTACTAAAAGTGGAAGACATGTTTGCCCCACGACAGCTAGTCTGTGAAGAAAGAAGCAGTAAGACCTGCAATGTAGGCTGGCTGAAAGTGAACTGCAGACATCTAAAACCCAGAATCAAAACACAACGCATCTCATTAAAACTCTCATTTCAGCAGGACATTATCCTTCCCAATCTATGGAAGATTAAGCTCATCCAGAAGTAGAGATCTTAAGCAAACAGTGCACCTTCTGGGGACAGGTCTTCTGGCTTTTACTTTCTTTTGTTCTGGCTCACTCTCTGCACTGGTGCCTTGTTCCTGTTCATCTTCTGAGGGTTCCTGTTTCCATTTTTCTCTGCGATCAAAAGCAAAACAAAGTAATTTTTTTCTAAAAGAATCCTTCAAGATAAATAATCTGACAAAACCAATTTCAATTTTACTATCCAAAGGGCAGAACATGCACATTTCAGACATGCTAGAAGAGATTCTAGCTCCGTTTAAACTTGAATTGTGATCCTTCCTGGACTACATAATATCTATTCCTATTTTATCTCCAGTAACAAAAATAAGTAAGAATGGATATATATGTATTTTTTTTAATTTACTACTATTATTGACAAGATTGAAACCATAACATGCACAAGATCAGTGCTTCCAAAATTTTAGAATGTATCAGAACCACCTAAAGGGCTTGTTAAAAAAGATTTCTGGGCCAAGTGAGATGGTTCACGCCTGTAATCTCAGCACTTTGGGAGGCCAAGGCGGGAGTTTCACTTGAGTCCAGGAGTTCAAGACCAATCTGAGCAATACAAGATACCTCTCTACAAAAATTGAAGTTAAAATTTTAAAATTGAGCCAGGCCTGGTGGAGCATGTCTACAGTCCTAGTTACTAAAGAGGCTAAGGAGGCGGGAAGGATCACTTGAACCCAGGAGTTTGAGGTTGCAGTGAGCTGTGATTTTGCCACTGTACTTCAGTCTAGGTGGTAAGAGCGAAACCCTGCCCCTATCTGCCTCCACCCCACACACACACACAAAAAGATTTCTGGGCCCTAGTCAGAGTTCCTGATGCAGTAGGTCTCAGTTGAGGCCTAAAAAACAGGAATTTCAACAAATTCAAGTAATGCTGACACTGGGTAGAAACTCTGAGAACCACTATACTAGATATTTTAAGTCTTTAGAATACATTTAAGGAAACAGTCCCTATAATTATTTTTCAACAATAAACCTATCATATAACTAAATAATCTGTTCAGCTAAAGATGTAGTTTTTAATAATTATTAGATACAGTAGATGTTCCTTTGCTCCTTGAGTTCTTAGAAGGCTTGAAAGAGCCATAACCTACAGGTGTCCTACTACCCCAAACAGTTTTAGTTTACTTGAAAATAAAACAAGATATTGCAGGGACCTCACTCATTTCTCACCTACAGAAAAGAGGGAAGAAACATGTAATAGCTGCTAGGCATGAAATACCTAGGAAAAAACTGACAGGCAAGTGCCTGGGGCTTCTCTGGAAATAAAACAATTACCAATTTGCCTATGGGTCACTTTATAGGGAACGAGGTCATACTAATGACAACAGCTACAACAAGACAAATGTCAAATCAACATTTTCCATGGGAGAACAGGTCAAGTAATAGTGAAAGCTTATTGAAAGGAGGTGGCTGATCTGCAGATTGAGAACCTTCCTAAAAGCTACAACAGTCACCCTATACCTGAATTGGTAGAGACCTTAGGGGGAAAAAACAACAATTCAGGCCTTCCATGGACGGTCAGTGGAGCACTTTTATGAATATTACTCAACTTCTACTAGCACTGCATGTTTTCATATGCATTTCCCCAGTAGATGGCTCCTCGTACACCAAGACTTCTTGTTCGTCTTTGTGCGAGAGTTTAGCCAAAGTCAGGCAAATGGAGATGTTTCTTTATTAGGTTAAAAAAAAATCAATTAAAGAATGCACAATTAGTCTATCAGTCAGATGGGTAGGGGTGCTTCTGGTAAGACAGAAAGGCCTGTTAGTATTGCCTAATATCCTTCAGTCTCTTTAAAACAAAGACCTTCATATATACACTCTGGACACTGGTCTAATTCTGCTTCCCCGGAGCATAGTACAATAAACGTTTGCCAAGAATCCAAGGAATATAAGGTGATCACCAGGAAGGAAGGAAGGAAGACGTTGACAGTCTCCCTTAGACCAAGTCCACAACAGTTTACCCCTCAGAGGGGGCTTACACAGTCAAACTGGAGAGAAGTAGAAGCATGCTTGAAGGAATATGAACAGCTAGTCCTTCAGATAAGAAAGATCCACAGTCACCAATAAATTCTAATTACCATATCTCCCCCAGGAATTGAGAACCTAAACCAGGGCCACCAATGAGGTCCACTTCTACAAGTACAGGAGACAGCAAACACAGAGAATGGATGTGTTGAGGCTAGAGTTTTCCAGTTAGATTACAGATTTACAGACTTATGAACAACCAGGAGGACTGAGAATCTCCCAATATAAGAATACAAAAAAGGCCGGGCATGGTGGCTCACGCCTGTAATCCCAGCACTTTGGGAGGCCGAGGCAGACGGATCACGAGGTCAGTAGATTGAGACCATCCTGGCTAACACGGTGAAACCCCATCTCTACTAAAAATACAAAAAAATTAGCCAGGCATGGTGGCAGGCGCCTGTAGTCCCAGCTACTCAGGAGGCTGAGGCAGGAGAATGGCGTGAACCCGGGAGGTGAAGCTTACAGTGAGCCAAGATCAGGCCACTGCACTCCAGCCTGGTGACAAAGCGAGACTCCGTCTCAAAAAAAAAAAAAAGAATCCAAAAAAAAAAAAAAAAAAAAAAACTTAAAAAATCAACTAGTCCAAAGCTCTCCTCCCAGAGAAGGAAACTGAAGTGCAGTGAGGAAATGAATTGCTTGGCCATATCACCAACCCTCAGCCCTGCTACTCTCAATCGTAACTCAATGAGGACCAAAGAATCAGGAAACATTAAAGCCAGGCTTGCACATCCTGGGAGTATTTGAAAAACTCAAGGTCTAAAAGGTCTAAGTGTGTGTGTATGTAGATTTGAAATTGGTTGGATTCTTTCACGTTTTCTTTTAATTTTCAAGAACAAGAAAAAAGATAGTAAGGACCAGCAATACTAAGTCACATGAAGAATGGGTGAAGTGAAAAAAGTGACTGAGCCATTACAAAGAAATTACTTTCCAACCCTACAGATGTATAAGGCTCTCCCACATGTGAAACTGCTGTCCTCTCCTACATTACTGGCCTCTTATAAAATGCAAATCTTATCAAGACTCCACCACTAAGCCATACATTGTAAGTCAGGCTACAATAAAGAATAGTTTAAGATATGAGATCGTGAGCAAAAAATGTGTATCAAAGGAAACTTATAATATCCAGCTTTAGAGGCCATTAACAGAGTCCCCTAGATACCGTAAAAACACAAAATTCAACTAAATTTTTCCCAAAATTTTGAGAACTAGGGAGAAAAATACCAAGATTTAGCCAAGAGGCCCCAAGGCAATGTAAATAGACATGGAAAAAGTCAAAATGCAACTTAAATGTGTATAGTTTTCTTCCTTTATTGGGAAAAGGTGGTTGGCTAGACACAAATCCTAAGACAGACAAATCAAATCTAATCAACTGTAAAGTAGGAAATGAACAACAGCTACTTTTAAATATAATGAGCCAGAACTTTGACCAAGAGTTGGTAAGGCTTGCTATTAACTGTCTGTAAAAAAGAAAACTTTTTCCTCCACTTAGAAGACATCTGGAAGAGAGAAGTAGCTACTTTTGTTTCTTCAATCTTCAGTAGATTTCCCCAAGAAAGGATACCTTTGATAAAAAATTCCAATGATCAAGGGAAATCTGAGGCTAATAGGGATTCCCCTCCACTGTGTTACAGGTATGTGACAATCTCCAATTCAAAACACTGGAAAAGGGCCGGGCACAGTGGCTCATGCCTGTAATCCCAACACTTTGGGAGGCCATGGTGGGAGGACGGCTTGAACCAAGGAGTTCAAGACCAGCCTGGGCATCAGAGTGAGACCCAGTCTTTACAAAAAAATTAAGAAATTAGCCTGGTGTGCTGGCGCGCGCCTGCAGTCCCAACTACTCAGGAGGCTAAGGTGGGAGACTCACTTGAGCCCAGGAGGTCAAAGCTGCAGTGAGCTGTGAATGTGCTACTGCACTGCACTCCCACCTGGTAAGAATAAAACGCTGTCTCAAAAACAAAAACAAAACAAAACCACCAGGACCAGAAGTCAACAAAAATCTTATACAACGTTGCACAATTTGGATAACATTAAGAGGTAATGCATGAAAAAAAAGAGTTTAATCAAAACAGCATCTGAGTTGGTTAAATAAAATTCAATGTTTTGTTTGTTTGTATGACTCTAAGTCAGAAATTACAATCTCAAACACAGGGGCCAGATGAGAACTGCAAACAGGGCAAAATGGAGAACTCCTGGTCCGTCACTGTTACATGAGCCAGCATTACCAAATTTTCTCAAAAGAAGCTAAAAACACAGACTGTTATGCACTATCTCTCAAATAAATGATGCTAACTAATTTAAAAAATACTTTAAATATTGTGCAGGTCCATTGTGTTGTATAACTTCTTCCAAGCTTTAAAAATATGAATATAGCTGGATGTGGTTGTACGTGCCTATAGTCCCAGCTACTGGGGAGACTGAAGCAAGAGGATCACTTAAGCCCAGGAGTTCAAGGTTGCAGTGAGCTATGGCCACACATCTGCACCAATAGAGTAAGACCCTGTCTCTTTAATTTAAAAAAAAAAAAAAGGGCCAGGCGCAGTGGCTCATCTTGTAAGCCCAGCACTTAGGGAGGCTGAGGCGGGTGGATCACCTGAGGTCAGGAGTTCAAGACCAGCCTGGGCAACATGGTGAAACCCCTTCTCTACTAAAAATACAAAAATCAGCTGGGCACAGTGGCACACGCCTGTAATCCCAGCTATTCAGGAGGCTGAGGCAGGAGAATCACTTGAGTCCAGGAGGTGGAGGTTGCAGTGAGCTGAGATTGCGCCATTGCACTCCAGCCTGGGCGACACAGCGAGAGTCCGTCCCAAAAAATAAAAACCTAATACAAATCGTGACGGGGTAATTGGTCTCTTTATAATTCTCCAAAGAACACAGTCCCTTGCAAGACTGCATTCTTCAAAAACATCAATGTCCTAAAAGCAAAAGAAGGCTGTGAAAGTGCTCCCAATTAAAGAAATCAGACATGTCCTTTGTAAGGACATGGATGAAGCTGGAAACCATCATTCTGAGCAAACTATCGCAAGGACAAAAAACCAAACACCGCATGTTCTCATTCACAGGTGGGAATTGAACCATGAGAACACTTGAACACAGGGTGGGCAACATCACACACCGTGGCCTGTCATGGAGTGGAGGGAGCGGGAAGGCTCAGCATTAGGAGATATACCTAATGTAAATAACGAGTTAACGGGTGCAGCACACCAACATGACAGATGTATACATATGTAACAAACCTGCACATTGTGCACATGTACCCTAGAACTTAAAGTATAATTAAAAAAAAAAAAAAAGACATGCAACTAATTGCATGTAACTGACCCTAAACTAGATGCTGTAGTAGAGATGGAAAAATATTATGAAAGACTTTATTGGGTTAAGTGACAAAACTGAAATATGAATCAGACAAAAGTACATCAGCAGCCGGGTGCGGTGGCTCAAGCCTGCAATCCCAGCACTCTGGGAAGCCAAGACAGGCTGATCACGAAGTCAAGAGATTGAGACCATCCTGGCCAACATGGTGAAACCCTGTCTCTATTAAAAATACAAAAAATTAGCTGGACATGGTGGCGCATGCCTGTAGTCCCAGCTACTCGGGAGGCTAAGGCAGGAGAATTGCGTGAACCCCGGAGGCGGAGGTTGCAGTGAGCTGAGATCGCGCCACTGTACACCAGCCTGGCGACAGAGCCAGACTGCGTCTCAAAAAAAAAAAAAGTACATCAGCAATGTTTTAAATCTAAGTTGAAACTGTACTGTACTGTGCTTATAAAAGAGAATATCCTTATTTTTAAGAAATATACCTTACATATTTAAGGTAAAGGGGTAAAAGGTAAAATTTTATGAATTTTAGTCTCAAATAGTTCATAAAAAACATTATGTTTGTATATATATAAATATACACAGGCTGGGTGCAGTGGCTCACGTATGCTAATCCCAACACTTTGGGAGAGCAAGGTGAGAGGATAACTTGAGGCCAGGAGTTTGAGAACAACCAGGGCAACATAGTGAGACCTCTATGTCTACAAAAATACAAAATCAGGCATGGTGGTGCATGCCTGTCGTCCCAGCTACTTGGGAGGCTGAGGTGGGAGGATCACTTGAGCTCAGGAGATTGAGGCTGCAGACAGCCAAGGCTGCACCACTGCACTCTAGCCTAGGTGACAGAGCAATCCTCTCTCTTTAAATAAATAGCACCCACAATAATAAAGCAAATGGAGCAAAAATGGTAATTTGGGTAAAGTATATAAGGTGTCCTTTGTACTGCATTTTTATTCTTGTAACTTTCCTAAAGTTTGGAATTAATTTTTTTAAACCAATTTTACAAAACTGTCCCTTTTTAAAAACTCTAAAATGTGTGAATAAAATCTGCAGGGTTTCAGAAAAGCATTTCTTTGTGCCAATATTTCAAACCTTTCCCTCTCTGAGTGAGTCTCTCTCAATTCTGAAATGCATGTGCCCACACATTAGGTTATGTTACACTTGCTCAGCTTGGATCACAAAAGGCTCCTAAAGTGCTGTGCCTTGCAACTTGAGTGTCAGCAGCTACAAGACCTCCTCTAATTAATCTTTCAGGAATCTCAACTGGTGACTCAGGAGAAGAGCTCTCTGTAAATCCACAATACTCACCAGCTGGCCAGAGAATAGCAGAAAGGAAGGCTAGCCCAGTGCCCAAACACACGAACATGAGGGGAACTATCTCAGCCCAAGGCAGTTCCCATGGAACAGCCCTAGGGTAGGGAAGCAATATGAGAAAGAAGACAGATCCTACTCTGCAAGGAACTAAGAGGTTCTACTCAGGAAAAGAAAGGTCCATATATCCGTAGAGCCTAAAGTATAATAATAATAATAATAATAATAATAAAAAAAAAAAAGAAAAAAAAAGAAAAAAGAAAAACTAAAAAAAAAAAAAAAAAAAAAAAAAAAAAAAGGTCCATATATGCTAATGAAGGTTGCCAACTTTGGGGAATTCTTAAGACTGATAAGTGGCGGGGCACAGTGGCTGACACCTGTAATCCTAGGAAACCGAGGCTGGAGGACTGCTTGAGCTCAGGAGTTTGAAACCAGCCTGAGAACATAGTGAGACCCCATCTCTACAGTAAATTTTTAAAAACTTAGCTGGGCATGATAGCACGTGCCTGTAGTCCCAGCTACTCAAGTGGCTTAGGTGGGTCAATTAAGTCCAGCAGGCCAAGGCTGCAGTGAGCTGAGATCAAGCCACTGCACTCCAGCCTGAGCAACAGAGTGAGACCCTGTCTCAAAAAAAAAAAAAAAAAAAAAGGCTGACAAGAATATGAGCCAGTAACCAGAGTAAGTGCAATGTATTATAGTGACTGAAACAAACGCTGGCTTCTGCACACACAAATAAGCCCATTAAAATAGGAAGTCAAGAATCCGACCATTTAACCCGCAGTCAGATGGTGAAGTAATGATTACATGCACGGATTTCCCAGGGGGTAATCAAGATGGACATTTCAGGAAAGATACTCAAAAGGCCATTAGACCAGTAAAAGCAGATAATAGTCTCCCAAGCAGACCACGAGACTGGGGCAGAACAAAAGCCTTCTAAGATGCCAAGTGCAGGTTTGCTTACAGTTACTATTTCTCCAAAACACAAATGGAAACTGAATGCACTCTAGCAGGGCAAAATTAAGTACCTGACTTTTCTGTAAGGCTCTGTAATACCCTACATTTATTTAATGTCACAAAATCTTAGCATAGTTTCTAATAATCCTGTTGGGTAGATGGTATTATTTTTTTTTGGAGATGAGGAAATGGGTTTTAAAATCTCAAATGACTTGCCTTAGGCCACTTACTAAAGATTAATAATATTTTACAACAAAGCGTATGTACCTAGAGCTCTTAATAGAAGCCATGGACAACTGTTTAACATGAGAACCCCTGAACTGGTATACAAAGTTTTGAATATCTACATTTTTGAGAGAGGCTATAGAATTCAGATTGTCAACGGGATTCACACCCTCTCCAAAAAATGACTTTAAAAATTGTTTCTCAAAAAAAAAAGCAAATAATTTCATTATATCATATAAATAGAACTTTTTAAATTAAAAAATGAACATATAAATCTATGTTATAAAGAAACTTCACATTAAGTCCACAAATTAAATTTTTCTGGCTTATGAACTGCAACATTAAAATTATACAGAAACAACAATATGTAATTTCTTACCAAAATGGATGTTCAGCCAATATGATTTTGCCATAAAAATAGCAAATCTACATTTGTTCCTTGCTTACTACAATACCAAATACCTGTGTACTTGTTATTTATACATATTTTTCTGAAAAAAATCAATGGGCTAATTGGGTTAACCCGATGGAAGAAGCTGAGATTTATCCCAAGCAAAAGCCCGAGTATACGTGGACCCCTTCCATGTGTTAAACTGAGAATCTTGGGTTTCCAATGCTGCTGGCTGCTATTGCAACAGGTCAAGGTAGACAGTCACCCGAGCTAGTAAGAGAGACAGCAGCAGACTAAGGGACCTGGAGTAGACTAAAGACACAACGAAGGCAGTCCTAGAAATGCTGACAAGTTTGAAACTACTAGATTGAATAATTTCCCCCATGAAAGACTTACTGTTTTTTCAGCTGCCTCTGGCCTCTTCTTTTTGGGCTCCCACTCTCAGACCCGCTACTTGCCTTCAGTGTGTGAGGGGGGAAAAATGATTACAGACTTTAATTCACAGTTCTTCGGGACAACACTATCTCCTGGATCAGCAATCTACTCAATATACCATTATTCAATATGAGCTTTCAGACACAAAGAAACCTAAGCACTTGCTTGGTGGAGCTCCCTCTTCTTTTGATTTGAAAATTAATATCTCTCTGCTATCACTGAGTTATCTCTAAAGCCAGGAAATATTTATCTCACCTTGACTTCCAGAACAGCAATATCCAATAACTTTCTGCAACGATGTAAATGTCCTGTATCTACAATGTCCAATACAGTACCCATCAGCCACATGTGACTACCGAGCACTTAAAATGTGACTGGTGTGACTGAGAAATGGAATTTTTAATTTTAACTAAATGTGAATTTTAAAAGCCACATGTGAGTAGTGAGGACCATACTGGATACTGCAGATTTAGAATATCAAATAAAAATGCCACAACATTTAGTCAGTGTGCCTTAAAGGCACCAACTACTGATGTATTCATTTTAGACTCATTTAAGAGTATGTTCACTCATGAGCCAACAGTGCTCTGCTAACAGCACTAGGCCAAGGAAAGTTTAGTCACAGACATTTCAATTCTTTCTCTCCAAAACTAAGGAAAATGGCAAACTATTCCTACTGCTGTTAATCTTGTACCCTACAGAGAATGTGTTAATTAATAGGTAAAAGAGGGAAAGATTTCTACAACTATGTGATTGGTTTTAACAAACATGGCTCCGTAACCTAGTGCGAGACACTATGGAAAACAAAAGCAAAGGCAAAACAGCTCAGAGGTCACTCAAAATAAAACATCACAAATGTAATGCAGACGTTTGGGTGAATTAGATTTTTAAGGTACATTTATTTAAAAACCCACACCCAACTCACTGACCTGTGGCTATCAATATTTAACTTTCATCAGAAGTACGTTATATAGCTAATACTAGCAAAGTCCTCCTAAGAAAGCAGAAAGTAGACATTTCATTGAGACAAAAGAATCTCTCTTCAGGATCTAGTCTATAAACCTAATTCAGAATAAGAATCCACAAAAATATCACACAAAATGAGAAAGGTGAAAGAAGTCTGATTCTATAGACAACCAAGCCTGGAATAGAATACCAATTTAAAAAAATCACCAATCTATTCAATCTCTCACAATTAGAGTAAGTATGTTTGAAACTCATTTTATTCTATCTCACACTAAAAATGAGCAAGGAAGCCAAATTTAAGGAGTTAAATAAAAGTAGATACATTAATTAAGCACTCCCTCCTCTTTCAGGAATAAATCCAAAACTATTTCTATTGCTTTGTTTGTTTACCAAACAAGTTACCCATTTAATAAAAATCTAGGAGATTTAGAAGTTAGGGGCTTAAAAAAGTAAACTTCTTCCTATATATAATCAATTTTCACTATGAGAAACAACTTAAAAAATAAACAATTTTGAGGTCAGTTCTGTATAATACTCTACTAAAAAATTCACTATTATATGATCTTTCTGGTTAGATTCTTTTATTTGATTATTAACTTCTTGCCTTACTGTATCTGTTCATAGATAGCTCATATTAGAGTCACTTAACCCCCATGCCTGAAGTTCAGTCTTTTTAATGGTAATACATACCAGAGTCAGAAAGAATGAAGATAGGGAGTTTAAATGCACACCCTTAAAACATTTTTTCCTTACCTCTTCCTTAATATTAAATCGTGATGGTTCTTGTCTGCTTCGGTTTGACCGCCTGACCCCATAAACGTCAGGATATTCTTCCCACATCTGTAAAATAAAGAGACCACGCATTAATCTTTTTTCTTGACCCCCATTATTATTATCAAACATTTATTGCAATTGAAGAGAATTCAAGTAACCAAGTATCAAAAGGGTTGTTTTGCTAGTTTTATTTATGACAATAAAGCACCATTTTTTTGAAAATAGGCATATCATCCTAGGAAATATTAGTTTACCAATGTCTTCATTACTTAATAGCTATAAATCTATACGGTATACCGCTTACCCATCATTAAAATATAAACATACAGCTGAATAATACAAAAAGGTAAGACAGCGGCTGCTTCCACTAAAGACAAAGTATTTACTGATAAATTTTAAATTCCCTACTGCTTTGAGTTTCAGTCTTGACTGCACTAACCCACCTGTGAAACTGAAAATACAACAGGCAAAGCCCCCATTAAGTCTAATTAAATAAGAATCAGGAATTTGTATTTTTCTTTAAGTTCCTCAGGTCATGTAACATCCCAGATAAATGCAGATGAGGCATTGCTAACATTTAGCTAGAAGTTCTCAGAATGAGAACCACTGCCACCCTTTCTCTAACACATCTATTTTTATTCTGTAGCAGTAATTAGCCCTTTGCCTTTAAGACCTGATTTTTGTAGACCTGTAACAACCTTTAAGACCTGTAACAATCCTTACCAGTGATTTAAAAAGTTTAAAGGACAGATTAGTTGAGGAGAAAAATCATTTTCACTTTCTTCCCCAGAGATAACTACTACTAAGTATATTCTGTATTCTTTTAACAGAATCACACATAAGCAAAAGGAATTTGAATGGATTGTGGAACACTGACATGAAAAGATGTAACAGAAATTAAGTAAGTAGTAAAAGCTGAGATGAGAAATATGGGTTATCAAATTACAGGTGACAGCTAACGTCATGAGAATATTTGGAAAAGTAAGGCTCAGAACATGCACAAAAGAAGCCACTAGCTGAGACTTGTGAAATGTTTGTATTTAAAAGTGTAGGGCCAGGCATGTAATCCCAGCACCCTGGGAGGTCTAGGCAGAAGGATGGTTTGAGTGCAGGAGCTCAAGATCAGCCTGGGCTATGTATGGAGATCCTGTCTCTACAAAAAATTTTAAAAATTAGCCAGGTGTATCAATACGTGCCTGTAGTCCCAGCTACTTGGGAGGCTGAGGTGGGAGGATCACTTGAACCCAGGAGATCAAGGCTGCAGTGAGCTGGGATTGCACCCCTGCACTCCAGCCTGGGTGACAGAGCAAGACCCTGTCTCATCTTTATGAAAAATGATCCAAAAATGTCACTAAGAAAGGACATTATCAACAATGACATTAACAACAACAACATAAAAATGATAAAGTAAGCTGAAGAAAATCAAGGCTTCAAAAGAAAAGATAGCCCAGGATAGGCATTTTACAACTAGAATCCAACGTAACCACGTAATCCAAAGTCCACAGATTCTGTAACGGCCTTAGCATCACCTTGGAGTTAAAGGACAAAAGGTCCCAACAGAAGGAGTTAGGAATAACCAAGTGGTGGGAAATACAGGAAGAGGCAGTAAACATAAAACACTCTGAAAAAACCTGGCAGAGAAAGGAAGGAGGGAAAGTGCGCTTTACTCTAGCCCGTCTATCCATGCCCATACCTGGCCCTCTGCTAGAGCTATGAAAGTTTTTACTCAACACAGGTTTTTATGGAGCCCTTATTAACTAGGGGGGCTAAATAATTTCAGTGTTACTACATCAACTAGTTTTATCACTTCAAGATATCAGCCAGGCATTCTAGCTCAACTATTGTGACTTTGTTACAGCATATATTATAATGTTTACATCCTAAAATTATCTTGTGTTCTTATTTGTCCTTTTGAGAGCTGATATCTAAGTCAACTCTTCCATGAAAAATCTACAGTGTGGAGTTACTCACTACTGAGTACTCTTACATGAGTAATAAGCTTTTGGAGGGGGGCAGGGAGCTACCATGTGAAAAGGATGTGTACATAGAAAACCAAGAGCCTTCCTTAGAACTTCTCATTTTAGGATAATGATTATCAAAGGCACAGTCCAATCATTCTGACTGGCTTGTAGGTCCATCCAACCTATAACTACACATTATTAACTTTCCTGAACTGCTCACTTTAACCTTAAAAGTATATTTTAGGCTGGGCATGGTGGCTCAGGTCTATAATCCCAGCACTTTGGGAGGCCGAGGCAGGTGGATCACCTGAGGTCAGAAGTTCAAGACCAGACAGGCCAACATGGTGAAACCCAGTCTCTGCTAAAAATATAAAAATTAGCTGGGTGTGGTGGCAGACACCTGTAATCTCAACTACTTGGGTGGCTGAGGCAGGAGAATCACTTGAACCTGGGAGGCGGAGGTTGCAGTGAGCCAAGATCGCGCCACTGCACTCCAGGCTGGGCAACAGAGCAAGACTCTGTCTCAAAAATAAATAAATAAAGTTAAAAAACCAAGCGTACAAAAATTTGTCTTTCCTCCCTATAACTGGATGGTTCAGGTAATTTATTTTCCTTAATAGAGCAGAAAGTCTTCATTTGTATCCTCAGATATACTACTGTATATTACTAGGAAAAATGGCTGTAGGTTTCATTATCAAGATATACTAATGAGTTTTCATAAACTACAAAGGTCTGCTAGCTTGTCCTAGGCTAGCAGCACACTTGTACTGTAGGGCAAAGTAGATACCTTCTTCACATCAGCTATCCGTTCCTTCTTAGAGGCTGGCTTCTCTTTGGCTTCTGGGAGGACTGGCTGGGATTTGGAACCTGCTGATTCACTCTCAGATTCCGACTGACTCTCAGAAGATTCAGAACTGCTATTCGACTCGCTGCCATGTCCACTTCCTGGATCACTTCCCTGCTCACTTTCCGACTGACTGCCTGAGTCTGAACCCGAAGCTTCTTCAGAGGCTGAGTGACTTATTTTGAGAGAGAGAGAGAGAGATTTAAAAATATTTAAGAACTGACACGCGAATCTGCTTAAAAAAAAAAATTCTCATGGTGAAACATTTGCAGATAGTAATTTTGGTAATATAAGACCAAACTCTTCAAATTCACATTTATGCTTTTACATTCCAAATAATGTTATTGCTACCATTCTCAAAATCCCCAATAGCTACCATTTCCTGAATGTTTACATGATGCTACAGAGCAGGTTATTTCTATGGACAGGCTCTTGACAGAAACTCTGAACATGGATATTACTGTCCCCTTCATTCAAATGAGGCTGAACTGAGGCTCATAAGTATTTAACTCTCACACCTAGTTAAGACAGTATGATTTGAAACCAGATATATATGAATCCACGAAGTCATATTTGTTAACTATCATTCCCCTCTCAACAAGAAAAAAACAAAACACAGAACAAAACCAAACCAACCAGGCCATGCGCGGTAGCTCATGTCTGTAATCCCAGCACTCTGGGAGGCCGAGGCAGGCGGATCATGAGGTCAGGAGATCGAGAGCATCCTGGACCACACGGTGAAACCCCGTCTCTATTAAAAATACAAAGATTAGCTGGCTGTGGTGGCATACACCTGCAGTCTCAGCTACTCGGGAGACTGGGGCAGAAGGATCGCTTGAACCTGGAGGCAAAGGATGTAGTGAGCCAAGATCATGCCACTGCACCCCAGCCTAGAGACAGAGTGAGACTCGGTCTCCAAAAAAAAAACCAAACAAGCTGGACACAGTGGCTCAAGCCTATAATCCCAACACTTTGGGAAGCCTAGGCAGGAAGACTGCTTGAACCCAGGAGTTCAAGACCAGCCTGGACAATATGCAAAACCCATCTCTTCAAGAAAATGTTTAAATTAAGCTGGGTATGATGGTGCATGCCTGTGATCCCAGCTACTCAGGAAACTCAGGTGGGAGGATCATTTGAGCCTAGGAAGTCGAGGCTGCAGTGAGCCATGATTTGCCACTGTACTCCAGCCTGGGTGTCACAGTGAGATCCTGTCTCCAAAAAACAAAAACAAAAACAAAAAAAACAAAGCATCTTACCCAAAGAGGAAGAATGCAAACTGGTTGCAATTATCCAATCGTGGTTCTCACTAGGAACAAATTAGGCTCATCTGAGGAGCTTTATAAAAATCGATACACATTCACTTCAATCCAGAGGCCCTGCCTTATAATCTGCAGTGAGATCCAGAAGCGGTAGACTTAACAGAAACAAGTAAACAAAAAGGGCACTCTGATGCTAATGAGAACACCCAACCCAATAAAGACTGCTATTGGCCTCCACACATCTCCCTTCCCTTCTTCATTCCAAACATCCCGTAGGGAGCAACAATCTAAGTAGGTAGATGTCATCTAAAGGAACAAAACAGAAACCAGAGAGACTGAGGGGTGATAGCTTATCAATCTCAAGCACAGAGAAAACAATATCCTCATCTTCCTCTAATGGTGAAAAACCAACTGAGGGGCATGCTGGTAGAAGGGAAGATACTCTGAAGCAAAAAGACCTCAAATGGATGGACTCTACAGCAACAGGTGGACTGTTCACTCTACTCTTTTGCTTGAGAACTACCCACCTTTGCTCTGAGGGGGGCAAGGAAAAACCCAGAACCTACAGTAACATTAACAGAAAAGTCCCTGAGTTCAGAAGCCAGGAGATAAGACACGTGGCACAAAACCTGAAAGGGTAAAGGGAAGCTCTATATTTACCATCACTGCATCTTCTAGAGGTGCACAGGGCAGTACACTGCAAACTGGGACTGACGCAAATAACACCATGCGATTCACAGCACATTACAATACGGAGGCCTTTCAGTTACCATGAGGAAGCAACGAGAAAAAATGGGAGAGCAGGGGTCCGGGGGAGGTTCTCAACACTGGGAAGGGGGGAAAGATGAGAAAAACCATGTAACTTCCTGATCACCTAATAGATATCAGACACTAGGCTAAGTACTTTATATGTATTATTTCGCTTATTCCCAAGAACAATACTATTAGGCATTATTATCACCATATGAAGGACGAAAAAAACCTCTTTTATGTAACTTGGCCAATGGACAAAACTAGAAATTGAGGAAGAGGGTGAGGGGGCCAGGATTCCAATCCAAGTGTGGATCTAAAGCTCATTTCTTTCTATTTTACCATAGGGGGCCAAAAGATTAGAGACACAGAAAACATTATTAACTCTTATCCCTGTTACACAAGGTCCCAAAACAGGCTTCCTTGTAACAAGTGACTCAACAGTTTCAAGACCTCATTACAATTACTGACTCCTTACCCCTTTGCACAGTCCAAGCTGACTAGTCCAGGTGACTAAAGCATCTGAGTCATTTATTTTATACCTGTGACCAGGCAGGTTGTCATCAGGAAAGAAAAAAGAAAGAGGAGAGCTGGATAGTGATAGGAACACTTAAAAGGTGTAGGCTCTGGCATTGCAGCTTCCATTTCAGTCCTAGCTCACCTCAGGCCTGTGTCATCTTTTAACCTGTGTCAACCTATGTGACATCTACCAGTAGTGTCATGAGAACATCTAATGCCAGCTATGAAAGCAATGCCCTATAAATGCCAAAGCCCTACCCAAACAGGAAATCTGAGCATATCACATCCAAGCTGATTCCCCTTCTAACACAAAATTCTCCCCAGCTAACACCCATCAGTGAGTCGTTACCCACAACCCATGACACTAGCTGGAATTTATTAGTTTTGCCTCCACTATTTGTTCATGGACAGACAGGTACAGAGACAGCTCCAGAATTTCCTCGTAAGTAAGGAAGGGATTTATGTAATAGAAAGGGCAGTCTACTTGAAAGGGATGTTAGGCAAGGCAGTACCTGGAAACTGTATTCCCATAGCAAAGGCAGCTGAAGGCTTGTTCACCTCCCAGGCATCCGGGTCTTCTGGTCACTGATAACATCCAATTTCAGCATGCCCTACAAAACCTGGCCTCTGATCATTTCTCAAGGCACATTACTTAATCATTTCTTCCCTCACCCCCACTGCTCCAGACTCCAGACCTAGCATTGCTCCCCTCTAGCTCCTGCACCCACTGCGGACACAGCAAATTAAATACCTCTCGAATTTTGTGGCCTTAGGTATCACCTTCTCCCAGAACATCCTTTGGTCTCCTATCCTAAGCTCAATACCTATCAGATACTTCCACAATACTGACATATGTCATAGCAGTTACCACCACCGAGATGGAAAACAGGCAGCCGCATCTCAAGTCTGAGCTTCAACTACCATGCCCTGCTGGCTCTCTACGCTTTTAGCAATGACACACATGCTGACCTAGAAAGACTCACTCCAAAGCTCCGGCAGCTGTGAACATCTACACTACCTTGCCTCCACTCGTCCCATACTATAAAGTAATCTGGCCGCTTGTCAACCTCCCCAATAAACTTGCAAACTAAGCGTATCTCCTTTGATGTTCTTTGTGCCTGGTATATTAGAGAAGGATTCAATTGCACATTCATTTGCTAGAATGTGCAATTTGCCTCCCCTTTGAAATAACATATTTAGTTTTTCAACTACTATAATGTTTAACTCCAGACAAAAGTTTAAGAATAGAATCATGTTTTGGCAATCACCACCAATAAAACTGTCACAGACAACAGGTCTATACAATACTAGGGAACAAAAAACTCCAACAGCAACAAAAAGACTGAAAATCGTTACCAACTAAAGACCCACAAAAGGCAGCATTAGTTTACTGAAGATAACTAGAACAGCCCAACTAGAAATGTTTACAGTGTTCTGTGCTAAAAAGTGGGAAGCACTGCAGATAGGATGTAATGGAAAGCCAATGCCCGCATCAGGATATGTCTATATGGATGCCCATCTCATTCCCTTTGAACTGGTTTATACTGTAAATTGACTACATTTTATATAACATTCCCCTATTAATGGTACATTTAGGTTATTTTCAGATTTTTCACTTAATCAGTAAGTTACAAATATCTTTGATACACTTTCCATATTTCTGAGTAGAGTATTTGTATTTTGAAACTGTTGACTGTAACCATAAATATCTTTCTACATATCTTCTTGTGCAGCTATGTTTTTCAGTTTGTGTAGGAGAGTGATTCCTAGAAATGTAACAATGCATACAACAATACCTTCTGGGGAAAAAAAAAGCCGTTTTTCTGTCAGCATATTATCTATGTGTACCAATGCATTTTAATCACCACATTGCTAACACTGGTTTACTCTGTTACGGATGGGTTATTTGAAGTATACTTGTGAGTTCCATGGATTACTTGTGTAATTTCAAAAATAACAACAATGAAAATCAAACCCAAGAAAAGATTAACACCAAGTTCATAACTATATTTACCTTTAGGGGTTGAGGGAGGCAGATGCTCTCAGGGAATGATACTAGTGACATTTTATGACTGAAACTTAGTAGTGAACCTTAATAGTGAATTCACAGCACTTCATTATATACCTTAAGTATTTTTAATGTCTAAACTAGTTAATTGTCTAAAATAAGTCTAATCATAAGAGCCAAATCCAAACCAAGGGCTGCAAGTACACCCCACCCTACACAAAACAAGCAAAGATTTGAATGAGTGTTTTAAAAAAGTGTTTTTAGGCCAGGTGCGGTGGCTCACGCCTGTAATCCCAGCACTTTGGGAGGCTGAGATGAGAAGATCATGAGGTCAGGAGATGGGAGACCATCCTGGCTAACACGGTGAAACCCCATCTCTACTACAAATACAAAAAATTAGCTGGGCATGGTAGTGTGCCTGTAGTCCCAGCTACTCGGGAGGCTGAGGCAGGAGAATCCCTTGAACCCAGGAGGCAGAGGTTGCAGTGAGCCACAATCGTGCCACTGCACTCCAGCCTGGGCAACAAAGCAAGACTCCGTCTCCAAAAAAAAAAGTGTTTTTAAATTGTTTTTGGAACCAGAATCAGATGTAAGACTGAATACAAATACTAATGAGGGGAACTGCTTAAAGAAGAAAAAAAAAAAACCTCAACAAAGTCATTACTTAATTTTCATACTTCTCATAAGAGGAATAATCACTAAATAAACTGGAAATGGAAAATGAGATCGCGCCACTGCACTCCAGCCTGGGCGACACAGCCAGACTCCGTCTCAAAAAAAAAAAAAGGGAAAGAAAAAAAGTGTAATTATGGGCCGAGCATGGTGGGTCAAGCCTGTAATCCCAGCACTTTCGGAGGCCAAGGCGGGTGGAACACCTGAGGTCGGGAGTTGAAGACCAGCCTGGCCAACATGGTGAAACCCAGCCTCTACTAAAAAAACAATTAGCCAGGTATGGTGGCATGCACCTGTAATCCCAGCTACTTTGGAGGCTGAGACAGGAGAATCGCTTGAACTCAGGAGGTAGAGGTTTCAGCGAGCCGAGATCACACCACTGCACTCCAGCCCAGGCATCAAGAGCAAAACTCTGCCTCAAAAAAAAATATATATATATATACGTATATATGTGTGTGTGTGTATATATATGTATATGTGTATATATGTGTGTATATATAGTGTACATATGTATATATACATATATATTCAAATTATTCCCTTAAAAAAACGACATTTCCTAAGAGACTATGTAGAATTGCCATTAATACCTAATAATTATAATAGTAAATACTATTAGTACTAAGCTGTAGCTTTAGTGCTGGTTTAGTAGAGGAGGCAGAAGCCCACAAGACTAATAGAAAGGGTCAAACTGAGTTAGTGAGTGGAGTCCTTTAAGCCTTCACCTAAATAACAAAGTAATAAAATTAGCTGACTACCAATGGCTTACTAGTTACAGGGCAATTAAACACTGGATTTTCAGGAATGACTATCCAACATATATATAGAATCTTCATGAAAAACAACTATCTGAAAATTATTCAACATCTAAATTGCAAACAACTTTTATAATTTTTTACTTAACAAATAATTAAAAGGAAAACACAATACACAGATAAAAGAACAAATCAAAACTGGGAATTCAGATTCCAATCAAAAATAAATGCTGATTGAGAAAAAGGTTTACCACTTCCTTTTGCTTGTGGATCAAAAGGATTTGGTATCTCTTCAAAATGTTTTCTGAAGTAGGTAAAAATGGAGTGATTAACCTTCTTGCAACTGGACTTTGAAACGAAGTGCCATTAACAGTTACTGTTCCATTTTTAATCGCCGTTTCCCAAATGGCCACAAGAGGGCAGCACAGCAACATTCCACTTAAAAGGAGCCAGCCTGTGGGAGCCCCGCCCAAGAGCCGCCATTTCACTTTAGTGTTTATTTTCCTAACTTACAAAATGGCCGAACTGGTTGGCAGACCTTAGTGTATTTGTGAGTGAAAGCAAAATCTGGCAAAACAATCACAAAGCAATCTACACTGGAATTCCATAAAACTTACTTCCAGGCTAACTTCCTACCAGTGATACAATAGCTAATATTTATGGAGCACTTATGTGTCAGGCATATGCCAAAATTCAAATCCTTACCTATAAAAAAGACAAAAGCCCAAGAGTGTGTGTGTGTCTGTGCGTGTGTAAGATGTCACCCCACAGTCTGAATTATCCAATCCACACTATCAACTATCAGCGTTAGGTATCACTGCCCTTATTCACGTACATTCTTCAGTTGAACTGATTATGAAACCAAAGTTATTGTGTAACTATTCCTTCTCAGTCACTTCTATGTGTCTTAAGATGGAAAAGCAAAGAAGACTGACTAGTCACACTTTTTTTTTTGCTTGTTTGTTTTTTGAGACCAAGTCTCACTCTGTAGCCCAGGCTGGAGTGCAGTGGTGTGATCTCGGCTCACCGCAACCTCCGCCTCCAGGATTCAAGCGATTCTCCTGCCTCAGTCTCCAGAGTAGCTGGAATTACAGGTGCGCCCCACTGCACCTGGCTAATTGTTTTGTATTTTTAGTAGAGACAGGGTTTCACCATGTTGGCCAGGCTGGTCTTTAACTCCGGACCTCTGGTAATCTGCCCGCCTTGGCCTCCCACAAGTGCTAGGATTACAGGCATGAGCCACTGCGCCTGGCCACACATTTCTTATTGGTAAAGAATACTGGATGTAGTTCTTTAAATTCGCCACCTTTGGTTCAAGTCCTGTGCTTCTTCAGAATAAGTTACTACTATAAACAAGGTTAAAAGACAAGTAACTTGTTTCCCAGACGGACTGGGAAACAAAATTTCAAGGTACACATAACAAAGCATATAGATACACAACATATGAAGAATTACATATCAAAAATCCAACCAAAAACCGCACAAAGAAAATGGATACGCAATTACAGAGAAGAAACTGAAATGGCCAATAAACTCATTTTTAAAAATAACTAAACCTCTGTTAATTTGGGAAACATTATAACTGGTTATTTTGCACTCATCTGCTTTGCAGAAATTAAAGTCTCTTAGTATTAAATAATTGTAAGAATAGCCAGTAACCCTCAAAATGTATATGAATCAGCCAGGCGCAGCGGCTCATGCCTGTAATCCCAGCAATTTGGGAGGCCGAGGCAGTCAGATTACGAGGTCAGAAGACTGAGACAATCCTGGACCACGTGGTGAAACCCCGTCCCTACTAAAAATACAAAAATTAGCTGGGCGTGGTGGCACGCGCCTGTAGTCCCAGTTACTCGGGAGGCCAAGGTAGGAGAATCGCTTGAACGTGGGAGGTGGAGGTTGCAGTGAACTGAGGTTGCACCATTGCACTCCAGCCTGAGCAACAGGGTGGGACTCCGACTCAAAAAAATAAAAAAGTGTATGAATCCTGCAAATCAATTTGTGGGCATGTAACGTAGACAAATTATCAAACTTGTATAGGACAAGGCAAATAAATATTCAGAGCTCTGTTCATAAAAAAACCTAAATAATCCATATACCCATTTATGAAAATGTAAAAGTAAAATGTGAAATATTCACACTATGCAACTAAATGCAGCAGCTAGATTAGGGCTGAATTAGGTCTGTAAATACTGTGAGCCCAAAAGTATCTGAGACAGAAGCTCAATCAATTTAGAAAGTTTATTTTGCCAAGGTTAAGGACGTGCCCGTGACACATCCTCAGGAGGTCCTGATGGTATGTGCCCAGGGTGATGGGGCACAGCTTGGTTTTTACACATTTTAGGGAGACATGAGACATCAATATGTGTAAGATGCACACTGGTTTGGCCTGGAAAGGCCAGACAACTGGAAGCAGGGGAGGGGGCTTCCAGGTCATAGGTAGATAATAGACAAACAGTTGCATTCTTTTAAGTCTCTTGATTAGCCTTTCACTGAATACACAAGTTCCATGTGAGAAGAGAGTAGAGGCATAGTCATTTATGCCTCAGTCTGGCTTGGCAAAACAACAGGGCAGAGGAAGCAATCAGATATGCATTTGTCTTAGGTGAATAGAGGGGATGGCTTTGAGTTCTTTGTCCACAAGGAATTTCCTTGTGGGCAAATTGTTAGGGAGGTGTGTAGCATTTTTATTTTTCTAGCTATCTTATTTAAGAAAAAAATGGGAGGCAGGTTTGCCTGACACAGTTCCCAGCTTGACTTTTCCCTTTGGCTTAGTAATTTGGAGGTCCCCGAGATTTATTTTCCTTTCACAATATCAAAAAGAAAATTTCAAAACTATTAAATTTTTAAAACACAAAACATTTTTACATAACCATGTACATTTTGTAAGTGCCAACTCTTTATATGCCAAAATCATAAAAGTGACCCTAGCTATGTCTAACTTTTTTATTTTAAAACTTTAGTAGGCTGGGCGTGGTGGCTCACGCCTGTAATCCCAACACTTTGTGAGGCTGAGGCAGGCAGATCACAAGGTCAGATGGAGACCATCCTGGCTAACACGGTGAAACCCTGTCTCTACTAAAAATACAAAAAATTAGCCGGGCGTGGTGACACACGTCTGTAATCCCAGCTACTCGGGAGGCTGAGGCAGCAGAATGGCGTGAACCCGGGAGGCGGAGCTTGCAGTGAGCTGAGATCGCACCACTGCACTCCAGCCTGGGCAACAGAGCGAGATTCTGTCTCAAAAAAAAAAAAAAAAACTTTAATTGTATCCTTTGAACTTTTCTGAATTCTTAATTTCTGAGAAAAGAGGTCTGTTTCTAACATTGTAGAACTGATCAGTTCTAAGGTGCAGGCCCTCCCCAGGATTCAGCAGTGCTCTCAGCAGTCACCCTAACACATGCAACACTATGGACCCTCCTTCCAGTGTTAAATAGAATCTATGGAAGGCCACTAATTTGGACGGAGCTCCTAGACCCTAACAGACCAAACCAAAATAGAGTCACTCATGTTAAACTTCTAAATTGTTTACCTTACCTTCAGGAAAGAAGATACCCAAATCCCCAAACAGACAGTGTGAGCTGGCATAAGGAAGTTCCCTCTGCTTTAACCCTTATAAGGAAAATAACTTCAAGTAACCTGATGTTAACCCACATTTTTGTACTATGTTGTTTCCCTGTTCCTGCTCAACCTTATAAAAACCGATTATTCCACCATGCCCAATGGGCACCTGTTTTTTTATAAATGGGGTGCTATCTAATTTGTTAATCAATAATAAAATCCAATTAGATCTTTATACTCAATTTGTTGAAATTTTGTCTTTTGACAGCAGAAAAAGGTACATGTATAAGAAAAAGTACACACAAAATGCTGCTTATAATTTCAAGGGATAAAAAGGCTAAATTCCATCAGTACCTCCCAGATTAAGAAATCCAGCAGTAAGGATCAGTGTATTTCTAAAATTCACAGCTGAAGCCAGGCAGGCATCACCTTAGCCTCGTCATGCATACTACTTCTGCTCCCCAATAACCAAATATGAGTAGTTTCCATAGCACCAAACTATTAGCACCCAGGTATACATTAGAGAAACATGTATTCTAGCAAGAAGCCTGGTTAAGGTACAAATTAGTTAAGGCACTTCACAGATACCTACCTAATCAGGATCTGGCAATGTGCTAATACACAAAAGACAAAAGAAGCTTTCTATTTAGGTAAAAACAAAAGTCTTTGTAAATAACCAAGCTGTGAAAAGCAGTTACAAGGGGAGTTCTCCCCAGAATTCATTAACAAAAGAATACTTAACCACCTCAGGCAATGTATTTACACTCATCAAAGCCCTATGGACAGATGGACCAATTTGGCCAAGAGTTCCTTTCAGCCCGGTGAGTCTTGCCTTTAGTTAGCTAATGTTTAGGTTATAAACTTTAGACTTTTATAAAATATATGGTGCTTTCAGCAACTCCTAAATTTCAAAGGAGATTAAAAGATCTGATTACCAATCCCAATAATAAATGTGAAACATATGCCCATAACATCATGGGAGTAAGAGGGGTCTCTGCATCAGGCCAGAGAAGAAACTGCAAAGGGCCTCAACTTTATTACTAACAACCAACATTCACCATGGCAAGCACGGTTTCTCAATCACAGGGTTTTTGTTTTTTTTGGAGACAGGGTCTTGCTCAGTTGCCCAGGATGGAGTGCACGTAATGTGATCACAGCTCACTGCAGCCGCAACCTCTTGGACTCAAGCAATCCTCCCACCTCAGCCTTCCAAATAGCTGGGACTATAGGTGCATACTGCCACACCCGGCTAATTTTTACATTTTTTGTAGAAATGGCATCTCCCTAAATTGCCCAAGCTGGTCGCGAACTCCTGGCTCAAGGGATCCCACCTCAGCCTCCCAAAGTGCTGGGATTACAGGTGTGAACCACCGTGCCCAGCCTAGTGGTGGCATTATAGATGCCTGAGGCTGGATAATTTGTTATTGTGGGGAGCTGTCTCATACACACTCTTGGATGTTTGGTAGCATCTCTGGCCTCTACCCACTAGAGGCCAGTAACACCCCCACCCCCAGAGTGACAAGCAAAAATGTCCAGGGTAATGGAAGGGGACAAACCTGCCACTAGTTAAAGACCACTGCCTAGAAGTATCATTTTATTTAATTTGAACTTCCTTCCCTAAGAGACAAGTACTACCCTTACTCTATTTTAAAAGATGAAGAAACAGGCTCAGACACTCCTGCCCAAGATTCTACAGCTAAAAAGCAGCAGAACAGAACAGAAAAGATCGAAACCCTGTCCCACACTGACCTTATTCCCAAACTTGCCTCAGTACAAGAATCAACTGAGGTTGCTGTTCAACATACAGATTCTTGGACACAACCCTAGAATTGCTGAATTTTTTAACTTTCAAGCAAGAAGCCTGGGAATATGTTGAACAAGCACCCCAGGTGATTTTTAGCAAGTAAACCTAAGGATTTAAACGTCTATATAAAGCTAGATTCAGAGGGAACAGACTTTTTTTTAAGCAAGGGAAAGAGAACAGTTCAAGAGTTTGATCCATTACTGCTTTCCTTTGAAATTACAATTTACCAGTCATACATTGCCTCTATTTGAATGTCAACCTGCATCTAAATGGAAGACACACTAACCATTTTAGTTTGTCGGGGCCTGGCGCGGTGGCTCACGCCTGTAATCCCAGCACTTTGGGAGGCCGAGGCGGGCAGATCACAAGGTTGGCGGATCACGAGGTCAGGAGTTCGAGACCAGCCTGGCCAACATAGTGAAACCCCGTCTCTACTAAAAATACAAAAAATTAGCCAGGCGTGGTGGCGGGCACCTGTGGTCCCAGCTACTCGGAAGGCTGAGGCAGAAGAATCACTTGAACTCAGGAGGTGGAGGCTGCAGTGAGCCAAGATCACGCCATTGCACTCTAGCCTAGGCAACAGAGCGAGACTCCGTCTCAAAACAAAACAAAACAAAAATACAAAAATTAACCGGGCATGGTGGCGCACACCTGTAATCCCAGCTACTTGGGAGGCTGAGGCAGGAGAATCACTTGAACCCAGGAGGCAGAGGTTGCACTAAGCCGAGATTGCGCCACCGCACTCCAGCCCAGGCGACAGAGCGCGACTCCATCTCAAGATTGTCAACACACAACACACTCAAGAACTATTCCCCCAGACGGCAAATAAACACAACAGGTCTCAAGCCTAGCTATGCCTTACAGAGTGTGCACCAATGTATTCTTCTACCAACAATATATAAAAGTGCCTGCTTTCTCAAAAAAAGAAAAAAAAAAAAAAGAACTATTCCCCCAGACGGCAAATAAACACAACAGGTCTCAAGCCTAGCTATGCCACAGACCCACCCAGAGCTTTGGACAATTCCTCAAACCTACTACATGGCTCCTAAATCCAATCAGACAGGGAGCTTGGCTTTTAAAGTTCTCCAAGTGATTCTCATGCAAAACCTGTCTGGGAACTAAGCTTCAAACAAAAAAAAAAAAACAAACTTGAAGCAAAGCACAAATCTTCAAAACTTGTGACCAAATCCAAAGTTCATGTGTGGCAATGGAGGACAAACTGCACAAACGTCAAGTTCTGAGGCCTCCAGTACCTCCCATCTACCCATCTTTGCACATTTGTTTCTTATACTATCCCCATGAGCATCACTTCAGGACAACATTTTAACTAGAATCTTTTGATGTAGAGTCATGGCCTTTTGAACAGCAGAATGTGTGTCTGGCATCAGTCACACCCACAGTGCACTGTGATTTTGAGTCTGCTTCTTTAAAAATGCAAAGTGTTTAAAAAGAAGCAAACTACACAATTATGCAAGACTTTTACTATTTTCCCCAGTCTCATATACATTAGTTTCCTCTTTTTTTGTTGATGTTGATTTTTTCTTGGGCGGGGGTTGGGGGGACACAGTCTCACTCTGTTGCCCAGGCTAGACTGGAGTGGTGCGATCTGAGCTCGCTGCAATTTCTGCCTCCCAGGTTCAAGCGTCTCTGCCTCAGCCTCCCTAGTAGCCGGGATTACAGGAGTGCACCACCACATCCAGCTAATTTTTGTATTTTTAGTGACACAGGGTTTCACCATGTTGGCCAGGCTGGTCTCGAACTCCTGGCCTCAAGTGATCTGCCAGCCTCAGCCTCCCCAAGTGCTGGGATTACAAGCATCAGCCACTGCACACGGCTAAGTTTTCTGTTACCCATTAATTTGACAGCAACTTTTCACAAGATGCTTAATCAATCCTGGAGTCAAACTGCCACTGTTTGAATCCCAATTCTACCATTGACTCTCCTGGACTCGATTTTCCCATCTAGCAAATAGGGATAAGCATACGTACCTCAGGAGTGGTGAGAACCACACAAACTAACACAGACAAAGCAATCAGAACAAGCTCTAGATTCTTCGGAGGTACTATACAGCTAGCTATTATTTAGTCTTCCTAAAGCATTCAACTTAGCTTTCACTGAAACAATCTCTCACAATCATTTCACCTTCTGACTTGCTATTTAATTAAAATGCAAAGTTACAAGTATCATGCACCACATAAGGAAGTTTAGGTCAATGACTGGTATCATAGACAACAGTGATCCCGTAAGACTGTAATACTGTATTTTAACTGTACCTTTTCTGTTTAGATACACAAGTATTTACCATTGTATTATAATCACCTACAGCATTCAGTACTGTAACATGCAATATACAGTTGTGGCCTAGGAGCAACAGGCTATAGTATAAGTGTGCAGTAGGCTATACCTAGGTTTGGGTAAGTGAGATGTTCACACAACTACAAGATCACCTAACGACATACTTCTCAGAATGTATCTCCATTGTTAAGCAACACATGACTGTACAACCAGCATAAACAAATTCAAGATGTATCTACTAATCCTTGGTAAGCACACAACGGAACTGAAGGAACAGAACAGCATGGGTAGTAAATGCTCAGCAGGGACCAGGCGCAGTGGCTCACCCCTGTAATCGAAGCACTTTGGGAGGCAGAGGTGGGAAGATCATTTGAGGTCAGGAGTCTGAGACCAGCCTGACTGACATGGTGAAATCCCATCTCTACTAAAAATAGTAAAAAGTAGCTGGGTGTGTGGTGGCAAACGCCTGTGATCCCAACCACTCGGGAGGCTGAGGCAGAACAATCACTTGAACCTGGGAGGCGGAGGTTGCAGTGAGCTGAGACGGCGCCACTGCACTCCAACCTAGGCAACAGAGTGAGATTCCGTCTCAAAAAAATAAGTAAGATCAACAGGACCTAAGGTCACCCACTGGCCTTTAAAGGAAGAGGACTATGTAATCGTTCATTTAGTGAGTTGGTTAACTTTAGGAGGGTTACTAACATTTTTGCTATACTGACTTTCGTATTAAATAAAATATACATATAGCCAGGCGTGGCGGCTCATTCCCAGTTCAACACCAGCCTGGGAAACATGGCGAAATCCCATCTCTACAAAAAATACAAAAATTAGCCAAGTGCAGTGGCATGTGCCTGTAAGTCCCAGCTACTAAGGAGGCTAAGGCAGAACTGGTTGAGCCTGGAGGGTGGAGGCTGCAGTGAACCGAGATTGTACCACTGCACTCCAGTGTGAGAGATGGGAGTGAAACCCTATTTCAAAAGAAAAAAATATATATATGTATATATATACATATATACATACACACACACACACACACACACACGTAAAACCCTTAAAACAGTCCCTTACCCAGAGTAAGCACTCAATAAATATAAATCTACTTTGGTATTTTTCTACAAAATGTTCACCATGTACAATTTTCCTTCCTGATAAAATCCAAAGTGAAGGCCAGGTACAGTGGCTCACATCTGTAATCCCAGCACTTTGAGAGGTCTAGGTGAGCCCAAGAATTAGAGACCAGCCTGAGCAACATGGTCCAAACCCATCTCTACAAAAATTAGACAGGTGGGGTGGTACACACCTGTGGTCCCAGCTCCTTGTGAGGCGGAGGTGGGAAAATCCCACCTGAGACTGGGATTGCAGCACTGCACTGTGTATGAGACAGCTCCCCACAATAACAAATTATCCAGCCTCAGGCATTTATAATGCCACCACGAGGCTGGGCATGGTGGTTCACACCTGTAATCCCAGCACAACAGAGTGAGACTCTGTCCCAACAACAACAAAAAATCCAAAGTGAAAGATTACCAGCAAGCAGGCACTGCTAGACTTAGAAACAACCCATACAAATGGGATACACCCTGGAGTTTATTATCATATTCTTTTGTATTTTTTCACTGTTGGTCACAATTCACAACCCACCAATGTTTTTATAAACCCAAGGGAAAGGAAGTTTAGAATGGAATGTAACTGCATTCCAAGTAAATAATTCTAGAATCTAAACTTCCAAAGGATGTAAGGAGAGTACACTAAGGAAGAGACGACCACAAGAGCTTAAAGCAACTAGAAAACACTTAGAAGGAATTCAGAATCTTGAGGTGAGAAAGCCCACCTGCACATACATTTTTTATCTTTTTTCTTTTCTTTTTTTTTTGGTCACCCTGTGTCCCAGGCTGGAGTGCAGTGGTGTGTGATTTCGTCAAACTGCAACCTCCGCCTCCCAGCTTCAGGAGATTCTCCGGTCTCAGCCTCCCGAGTAGCTGGGACTACAGGCACCCACCATCATGTCCAGCTAATTTTTGTATTTTTAGTAGAGACAGGGATTCATCATGTTGGCCAGGTTGTTCTCGAACTCCCTACCTCAAGTGATCCGCCTGCCTCGGCCTCCCAAACTGCTGAGATTACAGGAGTGAGCTACCATGCCCAGCCTGTGTATACATTTTAAAGGTATGCCTAGAACTGGATCTGCCATGACTTTTGATATAGAAACATCCTCTTCCATCAAGCCTACAATTCCCCGTCAGCATCCTACCCCACTTTTGCTTCCAGAGGTCCTAACTCAAGCAGCTATGAAGACTAAAAAGGGAATTTAAAAATGGGACAGGCAATGGAAAAATCAAGGGTTATTAGAAAAGAATGTAAGTACACGAAGTGCTCCATCAGAAGATCTGAAAACACATGGAGATACTGCAAACATACAAAAACACATGCAAATTTGAAACACGGAGAGCTTTTAAAAATTAACTAGATCCTAGGGGCAGGGCTGGACACTGGTATTTTTAGAAGCTCTCCATAGTCTGAAATGGGAATAAAAAGTAGAACCCATCTGACCTATAACCCAAAAAGGACAGGAAATAGAGGAAGTAGAGGAAACCCAAAACACACAAATCTTAAGACTATAGTTTAAGCAGACTTGCATGTTCGGCATTATGGTAAGACAAATATATAGTCCTATGGTTTAGACTGAACACTGAAAGCAGGATACAGCCAATTAGACATTGGTTGTAAATATTACTGCTGTTACATTTATATCCATGGAGCACTGCACCATAGTATTCAGTATTCATTCTGTAACAGCTTGAGAGGGGAAATGAGACAAGAGGATAAACCAGGGCAATAATTATCAGCTTGGGGGGGTGGGGGTGGGCAGTTACCTACTCAGACTAACTGGCAAAAGCAGGGCTGTGATTCACACAAGAAGCTGTTGTAGTCCAGGAAGAGTCATATGCTCTCTCAAAAGGCTGGCTCTTCTCAAAAAAAAAAAAAAAAAAAAAAAAAAATTCTAAGAGAGGATGAACTGTAAAACGCACCCAAGCTGACTAAATGGGGACTTGCCTCCTAAAATCATTCTCACAAATCTCTCCTGTAACTGGCCTAAACAAACTCTCCTGGTAGGCCAAGACAACCAGCGAGTTCCTCAGGGCCAACCTAGCTCTTCAAGAGGAACTTAGGACATGCAGGAAGGAGGGGCGCAAGAAAGTAAGATGAAACAAACAGTAAGAATAAAATCACTTTACTAAAAGCTGACATTTATTGAGCACTTTTAATGTGATGGGCTCTTTGCTAAGCATTTTATGGGCACTATATTATTTAATCTTCATGACCCAATGAAGATGACCATTATCCACATTTTTAAAATGAGAAAATTACAAGTCCAATCATAAGTGCTTCTTCACTCGCCTAAACTGGGAACAAAAAATTTTCAGGACTAAAGTAAAAGTTGAACTTGTACCTAGCTCTTGCCAGGCACAGAGGTAACAGTTAAGCATACACAAGTGACAAAATGACTCATCAGAATTAAATTCAAAGTATAAAATCAAGACTATCTCTACAATGCTGCCATAGCCGGATGCTTCTGAAACATTCTCTCCTTCAAGATCAGTGATCACATTTTCCCCAAACTACAGGGACTCAGTAATGAGAACTGAAATACTTTTCAGTATGATATCCAATCCAGAACATGTTGAAATACCAAAAAGGGAGACCCATAACCAAACATATTAACAATAAAATGCTAAATCATGTAGCATGAATGGCTACCACATATCTATGTCCTCCATCATTTATTTCAAAAAGAAAAGCCTTGTCCTTCACTTCATAATCAGGGCTCAAATATATTCAGTATATAGGAGCTTCTCTTTAGAAAGGTCTCTCCCCCTAGACTTGCTTTATCAATTAAAGATTCCATTGATTACAGAAAAGGGTCATAAGACAAATGTGAGTAATGTGTTCCAGCATGGTGCTGAATTACTGATTACAAAATAAAAATACAATCCAGCCTGGACATTGGATGACTGAGTCAAGTTTTGTTACTCAGGCTTTATACTGATAACCCTAAAGTTCCAAAACAAGTTGTGATTGGCAACTTTGCAAAGGTATATATGTGAACTCAATGCTTAGTCAAGCTGAAGCGCAGGAGGGAGTTACTCAGCTGTGACACACCCAGTGTAACCAAGCCACAAAGTTATTTTCACCTGTATACAAAATACTCTTAGAGGAATTTTTTTTTTAGTTTCTTTGTTCAAGTGACACCAATTCAAGAAAGCCAAGTTCTTCAAGGAAGCAAAGTTCTAAGGTTACCAAGAAGAAGCTAAAAACTAAAGGATCTTTTTAAAGAAAAAAAAAAAAGATGGCTCATAGCAAGAAAAAATTTAATGGCTGCCACAGAGCAGTCACTCAATTTTTATGCCAGAAACAAACTTAGTGTATCAAATTTTATGGGAAAAATGATAGGAGTCTGGAAATACCAGGTGGTCTCAGGAGGTCTCTCATAACTGTCAGTTGTTTTATTTGGGGGTAAGGGAGAGTAAACTAATGATAAAATCTGTGCGTTTTAGTTAAAATTCAAATAAACTTCCAGATTCACTCCTCAAGCAATAACTTGCTACAACTGTCACAACCAAAAGTCCTTATCGAAAATATTATTCGCCCACCTTCCTCTGCTGACTTAATCTTTACAAAGATACTAACTCCCTAACGGCCAAATTCTAGTCGGAAAGTGCATATTTTAAAAGGCAAGGATACAGAGAGATAGAGAGAGAGAAATCGATCAACACTCTTTTCTTGCTACTTGATGCTATTCTCCACATCAAAGGGAAAAAAAATAGAATGCTCAACAAACACACCTAAGAACACTGGTTCTTTAAAAAACTTAATTGGCTCCACGATTGTCAACAGTTAATAGGTAAATTGTGGTATCACGGTATGCATTTTAACTCATAATGGTATTTAGGCTAAAATATCTTAACAGAATAGTTCATATCCTCTTAAAAAAATAATTAACTGCAAGGTTGACTACTTTGACCCCAGTTTTAGGAATTGAAAGGTATTCAGCAAATACGAAAATATTAACACAACTAATTAGAATTCAGTCTCTACGCAAAAAGGGAGGTGAGATTATTACCTTCGTTCTTGTGGCAGGTATACTTTAAGTTGGAAGCTACAGTTAAATGTTCATCAAGTTCTATAAGTACTTAATTCTCTGAAGATGTTTAGTATTTTATACGCAATATACATTTGAGCATATAATTTTAAAATCAGGTGCAAATTCTTTGATGAACACTTCTCTGTAACAGAAAAAGCAATTTCAGCTAGTTTTCATAAACTATCCAAATAATTCTTCCCAAAGAACCTAGATTATGAGAACCTACAAAACTCACTATCGTAGTGAATTTTAACTTTCACAGACTGTATTCAGAAACTTGATATACGCCCAAGCAAATGTCACCTGCACTGAAGGGTCAACATCTCCTTTGAAGTAACACACTTTACTAAAATAACTCTGAACTATGGCTAACTACAGGACAGCCTACTCCTTTCAACTGCTAAAAAACTCTAGTCGGGCAGGAAAAAAACTTTGTCCACAGTAGATAAATCCACTGAATTTCTTGCTTGCTTAAATTCAGTATGTGTAATTTAATTATTAAGACATCGTTGCTGAACGATGAAGTTTTAACCAGAAATCCTTGTAAAGGTTTCCAAACAAGGCAAACCAGCGAGCATAAACCCAACCGTTTACCGGGACTCAGAATTCCCGAAATGGAGGCCTAGGGAAGATAATTCCGAAGATTTGGCCAAGTGACCCCACTATCAGCCAAGCTGTCAGTCACCCTGCATTAGCAAGTGCTATTAACACTTAAAAGAGTAGTTTTCTGACATTTACTTACATAGCAATGGTTGCCTAACGCTGTATTCTGCCACTTTTTAATGTTATTAAACGTGAAATTTTCTATTCTCTACTAAACTATCCCACTGTGAATCTTAAACATATAGTACTTAACACATACTGACCTGAGTTTTTCTCCATCAAATGCCAACTGAGAAAATGTACGGTACCAAGTAAAAACGCATGGGGACAAGTTCAAATAATCTTCCCTTTGTTTATGAGCCATGTATTAAACAGCTGTTAACACCCGTCAAGAGGTTTTCACTAAAATAAAAGTATCCGCCTCTGACACTCAAACGTTTTGGTCAATTGTAACAAAATTAAACCCACTCATCTCTTCACACTGCACGGGGGCGGGGAGAAGGGACGCTAAGGTATGAAAAGGGAAAATGTAAAACTGGGCAAATTTTCTATTTTAAGATTTCCAAATAGTGCCTGTACTTTTTCTCCAAAAGCAGCCGCTTCTCAAAGAGGATAAATCATTCCCGGAAATGGGCAAAAGAACACACACTACAGGGTGCGGACCGCTACAGGAAAGGGCGGACAAGACCGCCAGGAGCAAACGCGTCCAGGAACGAAGCCGCCCACCGGAAAGTCCCAACTAGAGTTCCCTTCCTTTTCCCCTCGGCGTGCGGCTCCCTGGGTAGGAGGAGGAGAAAGCGCCAGACATGCGCACGCGGCCAGACGTCACTGCGTTCTCTCCCCGCCCCCGCGGGGAGCCGTCTGACGTCACGGGGCGGGGCTGCAGAAGGCGCCGCCGTTGACCCTGCTGTTACCAGGCGCGCGCACAGCCAATCAGCACCCCGCGCCGGCGCCGGCCGGCCTTTGAACTCGGCACGGCAACTTCCTGCTGTTTGGCGAGTACACAGTGCAATGCAGTATGTCTGTCAGCGCTGCGGCACAAAGGAACAGCCATTTTGTGACTGAGCTGGACCTGCACCAAGATGCCAGGGGCTCAAAGAGCTGCTGCGTGCCCTAACTATCGAGCTGCCTTTTATTTCGGCACCAGAGCTCCCCAGAAGAGCAGAGAGAGGGAAGGAAATAGGCTTTGGTATTTCAGATTTCAATTAGTTTAAATTCAGTCTTCTCCAAAATCCCGTTTTTAAATGTATTATCAGCGTCATAAAATGGCTGCCAGTTAAACTGCCTGTTCTAGTACACAAGTAACTGCATTATGCCATTTCTAATCATCCCCAGCCTTTTAGAATAACTGGTAAAGTGCCCCTGAAAATTGTAGGATTTACCCGCACCTCAGATTATAAAAATAAATCTGGCTCAAAGGCAGACGATTTGGAGATAAATTTAGTAAACTCGTTCAATTCTCTTAAGATAAATTGCTAACGTGGTGCCCTAGAGAACACACTGAACTCTTTGTGTGCACACAGTCCCGTTTTCATTCTTTGATGTTACTTAAAAGTTATCCCCAAGCTGCAAATTATTCAGATAAAAAGTATAGTATACTTCTCTTATGTCCATCATTAAAACTTTGTTTTAAATACTTAGAAATTTTACAAATATCAAATGTTTTTAAAATCGCGTTTTTTAAAGTTTTTAATTTTCAAAAATCGTGATAAAGTATAACAGACTTTAGCATTAACTTCAAATTAAAATACAAACTTAAATAACCACTATTAACTACTGCTCTATTTCCAAAAACTGGATATTACCAGATTTACCTAAACTTGCACTCATTCCTTCCAGATCCTGAAGTAATTCTCAGACCAAAGTTTACTTGACCTGCAAACTCATTTCCTCTTCTGTGCTCAGGCTGCAAAGGTGATTTTCGTGGTATTCCCTGAACACTATACTGTGGGCAATAAAAACTCTGATGGCAGAAGGAACCAAGTACTAATTACAGGGACAGTTCAACTCACTAGAAGTAATATTAATCTACCACATTAAAACACCAGTAACATTCTACAGCTGCACAATTTTAAAAGGAAGTGATGTCATAATTATGTACATGTATTAAGGTATGAAATTTAGGGTAACTAATTTAAAAGTAACTACCTTCTTTTCAAAGAGTCAAATATTTTTGGACATCCATCAGGTATATGATTCAAAGTATACTTGACAAATGAATTTAAAAGTACAGTCAGTACATGCTTCATGTACAGATGTAACCTCCACTACCAGTAGGCAAATGCCTGACAACTTCCAGGTAGTTTTCCAGGTGAGAGTAAAAATACTGAAAGAATACCAACACTGCTTAATTTTTTAAAATTAGAAAGCATAGTCTGATCAATGATGTTAACCACAAACCTTGCATAAGAAAGCCAAAACCCATGTGAGACCTATGCAAATGATACACTCAAGGGAGCAACAATTTTAGTGCTGAATCTTTAATAATTTGCCAAATATATCTGGAGGTTCTCATTTCTTCAAATTGTCATTACTTTCCAGAAAAAAACAGCTTAGGATGAGTAAAAAACTTTTCTGTCCTCAATTTAATCTAGTAATTTACATGGGCAATTCAATTAAGACAGCACTACAAACTGGGTGACAAACTCAATGCAAAAAAATTTGTTAACTTATTTTCTAAAGCAAGGCTCAATATGCTTTTAGTCAAATAAAATAAATAGAATTCAGCTCAATATGCTTTTAGTCAAATAAAATAAATAGAATTCAGCATATTAGTAACACATCATGTTCAAAACTTTCAAATTCACTAGCCTAATAGAAAAGTGTAATATTTATAAAAATTAGAAAAGTAAAAATAAAATTGGGAAGGAAAACCACATAATGAATCACATCCTTGTTAAACTGCATGATTTAAAATTTATAATATGAAAATGCATAAAGAACACATCAAAAATGCATTCATATGTACTTTTTAAAATTGATATACAGAAGTCATACAACAAAAAACATCTTAGAGGCTTTATTACTTCATCACTAACAAGGTACTCCAAGGAATGTGAAACAGATCATGATTTGCACAAACAGTACATTTTTAAGCTTCAGAAGATAAAGCATTCCAGACGACTCTGTCGAAATACATCAATAAATTTAAAGCAGCTACATCTAAATTGTGAGGATAAAATACATCTACCAACGAGAAATCAATGTCTTAAGCATACAAATGCAAACCTTAAAATAATTTAAATGTAAAATATACAACTGTAAATATGATCACAGTAACAAACACAAAATAGAAGTATATTAAGAGTATTCCAGGATTTCTGTTATTACAGATATGATTTCATAAATGCAGGTACTCTAACCATCAAGTAAAGGTTTTGATAAATCACATCAAAATTTCCTAAAATGTCAAGTGTATCAAAAGAAATATAAAGTCACATAAAAATATAAACTGAGAGGCATCAGTCAAAGAGTCCTTTAAGTGATTTTGTTTTTAAATGTACATTTTTTCATTCATATAACTTTCTGATATGTCTATTTACTATAATTTACTACTACAAGGCTTCTCTATGGCCCTCAGTTACAAGTTTAGATATCCTGGATTCTTCAAAGAAAAAATTTGCCTTGTATGTAAAATGGTGCAATGCAGCAATGGCTAAACCGACAAGGTCATTTTTCTGCAGTACAAAAACCTAAAAACTGAAATTTACTGACAGAAAAACTGTACATTACAGGAAAGGCCCCTTTGAATAAAGGTACCTTACCTTTTGACTGCTGTAAGAGGCCTTAAGTCACAACTCAACTTTCATAAATTGCTACCAAAAAATTAGGGTGTGGCATATTAGCAATCTCAAGGTCATGCTTTAAAAAACGAATCCAAATTAGAAAAACACAATAAAACAGACAGCAATCCATGTCTGTCAAGGTAAACAATTGTAAGCTGAGGTTTCTCCCCCCAAAAAAAAGACAAAAAGGAAGAAAGTTGATAGCTCATACCTCGATGCATTGCTGTGTAGCGAACTGTCCTCCTCTTGGCTTTTGTCCTTATTTCTCATCATCTTTTAATTCTTAAATATTAAGGGGGAGGGGGAATCTGTGTTTGCTTTGAAGTCCTGTGCCCAGGTATTTACTGTCAAAAGTTGAAAGAAAGGTAAGGTCCCGGCTTCTATCGATGCTTTTTATTATCAGGAACAAAGTCCTGACGATGTTAACGATATTGTTATAACACAACAACGGTAAGCACCAAAAAACTAAATATTTCTATTTTTTCCTTAAAAGAAAAAACAACAGGATAAACCGAACAGTGGAAGCATCACTATCAATAAGGAAACTTTCTCAAAGTAGCACACTAGATACAAATAACAATCTCTGTATCTTATTGCGTCATCCAAGAATTTCTCGTATTTACAGAAAACAAGGCAAACTTTAACAAATAAATCTTTAAAATCATCACCAATGATCGTGAACTTACCTGATCCATGTAGTATGTCCAAACCAAGAGTCCTATCTACTAGTAGAAAAATATCAGATCCCAAATAATTAAAAATAAAGGCAAAATCCTCCGTTAAAAAACGAAAAATAAATAAAATAACCCTCAAATATGTTAACTGGTCAAAAAAATAAAGCAATAATTAATACTAAAACAGGTCCGAAAGAAAAAAAACCTCATTAGGAGAGCGCACAAAAATGGAGGTGCGCCATGGCTTCTAAGCTGGAAAAAACAACGACCTGGGCTCTCAGTACGGCTGCTTCTTTCCAACAAGGCACGAAAAGAAAGCTCCTAAAAGCTGCTTTTCTCCCAAAAAAAGGTTCGAATCGACCCCAGTAAGTCCCTAGGAAAGGCAGGGGGCTACGGGGGCCCCCTGAGGCTGCCCGAAAGTTAGGGAAAGTTGCGTAAAGTGAGGCAAAGGCAGGGAGCAGAGCGCGCTCTCTCTAAGGCACAGCCGCCATCTAGAGCCTCCTTCCCAGCTCTGAGAGCTCTGCCTTTGATTGACACTCTCTACATTTACCCCACAACTCAGGTGATGTACCATAGACCCACCCCTTCATCTCCACCAAAAAAAAAAAAAAGAGAGAGAGAGATCCTCCATCCCAGGGAGCCTAAGGACCCCCACCCCCACACCTCCCTGCCCCTCCAGACCACCCCAACAGGGGGAGGGGGGAGGGCTTCTTAACCCCCTCTGGCTCAAGCACCCTTTTTAAGCCAGAGAGAAATGTAATTTGTTCCTTTTGTCTAAAGATCTGCTAAATATTTCAGTCCTTGAGCTAAAATAACTTCCTCCCTGGACAGGAAGTGGTGTTTTATCAAGCCATTTTGAAAAAGGGATAATTCTTAGAGAATCTAAAGCTCAGCTAAGTACTAATCTTTTAAAAAATTAATCCCCCAATGGGTGAAATGATTGCTAAATAAAAGTAAAACCTTAATTTCATAAACTAAATTCAAGTTTTTCCTTCTTTATGATGCCTAAAAATAATCTAAAGACAAAATTTAAGGGGGAATTTTCCATCTCAACTGGAAGAAAGGGGTAATTTTTACAACTCAAGAGCGCCTCCCTAGTGTTCGAGTTGCATTGGAGCAAAAGTTAATGGAACCAATTTTCATTCAAGAATATCCATTTTTCTTTGTTCTTTCACAAAATTCTTTAACCCATTATATAACCTTGAAAATATTACACTCCTCCCCCCAAAGAAACTTCCCATAATCACAATATATTTACTTCCCACACTGATTCAGGCAAAAATTCAAGAGTATGGTCCAAACACGATCACCTTTAAATCAGTAACCCAAGAAACTCCACGTCCAAATCCAACAGAAAACACATATCCCAACACTTCCCTTATATTTCAAATCAAAATAAGTATACACCCATTTCAACAATGTTATTAACAATAGGACATACGTGATTGCAAATTTGAATCAAAGTAATGTCACAAAGCAAATTCTCCTAAATATCAAAACCATGAGATCCACAGAAACAAATTACTAACTCCAAAAACAGTATCTACCAAGCCCTCCATTCAGACAAGCATATTCACACACCCAAAAAAATCCAATCAACTTTCCTTCTGCAACATAATCTGCCAGAACCATGTCCCTCCCTCACTGAAGAAATCCACTTTAGATTTACACCAAACAAAAGCAACAATGTCCAATCTAGGTAAAATCCATAATCCAAACTGTTTCAATTCCATACTCTACACACAAAGATAAATTTTGTACCAAGATCAAAATCCAAAATTCCACTTTTGAATTTAACAAAGACCAACCACCTCACATTAGTCAATAACAAATGGTGCACGTGTATTAACCATGGATGTGTATGCTGCAGTATTTGACATGAATCACAAACAGTATGATTAACACAAAACAATTTAACCTGAACTATTTATTCTTCTCATGTAAAATGGGAAAACAGAATCAAGAACTCATTTTGTCTACCAAAATAATGCCTACCACACCTTTGTAATAGTTACCAAAACTGTTATCAGTTGATTAGTAATAAATGAAAACCTGGCATTTAAAAATCAAACATAAGTAATCTATGGCAGGGTGCAATTCATTTATTCTAAATTCCCAACTGTACAAAATAAAGACAATACAAGATATTAATCCTACTTCAAAGTTATATAAAATGGATTACACACATAATTTCGAATTTAAAAAATTGTGAATACTCCAAGGACCCTAAACCCATAAATCCAACACGTCTTCCTCTAATAGTAAGACAATAGGAGACATCAATTTAAATATTCAGATGAATATTCTATAGCAAGATGGATTTATAGTATTAAAAAGCTTAAGAAACCATTTTAGTCAACACAAAATAATTCAGACGTATATGTGTATCACTCATCCTGAATTTTGGAGCAACAAGCAGTTTGTTTCAAGTTCATTAAAATCTTGTGGCAGATTAAAATCAGATTCTATTATTACCCATTGAGTTGTTTTGAAAGATGTTTCATGAAAGCACAAACAAAACAGTATTTAAACCAAATGACCATCTAAGAGCACAACTTTGTGAAAAACGTAAATCTTCATAAACCAAGTAAAATGTTTTCGATTACACCATTTCCAATTTACCAGCTTTATTCATATTCAGTACACTTTACCACTCGGCAACTACAAAGGCCAAAGTATTACTAAAATAAAACTAAACATTTAATTAAACTTCCACTTAAAATAAAACCCAAACTGAGAAATTTTTAAGTGTTACAAATTTTATTAAAAGTTAACATTTCAAGAGGTCATACGCATACAAATCAAACTGCAAAAAATTCCAGGCATAAAAACTATTATCTGGGTTAGTGTGCCATCTTTCTTCTCCAAATGTCAAAATGTCCACAAAAAAAAGTCTTTAGAAAGTCAAATCCACTGTCCATTTGTGTTGGGTAAGAAACCTATGTCTTCATTCACTGCATGGAATCCATGTTAAAAGAACCCTGTCTTGGTTGTATATTATCACAGGACTCTTGTATTAATCCATTTTCCTCAATTCCCCATAGTAGACTGCCATCTTGATTTCTCAGTGGTAGGGTCCATTTGAAACTCTTCAAGCTGACTGGGTGCTTGATGAAAAAATTAAAAGAAAAAAATGCTGTTGGAATCTTATCTTTTAAACAGAAAACATCCACCCACCTTGAAGATATCCTACCATACACAAAACTTTAATTTTGTAACAGCTTTCAACTATGAAATTGTAAAGTTGTATGCAAAACACACACACAACTCCTTCATAAGACTGCACGCCAAAGTAACAAAGTCCTTGTACTACCACAGATACATTTGTATCTATAAAAAAGTCCCAGTGAAGAGTCAGATTTTTAATATTTAACACTAACATCATTATACTGTGTACATAAAAAGTAAAAACAAAAATTAAAATTCAAAATTCCTGGAAAGCTAAATTACAGAAACACTGTGGATTCTAAATCTCAATGCAGAAAACTTTCCAAGCTTCTTCAAAGAAAACTAATTATAGAAAAGAATCTTAAGGGATTTAAAAAAAAAAAAACATACACACATAAAGCAGTCGATCATAGCATAGTTTTCCAATCCAACAGATGTTGGTTTTGTTTAGATAACAAAAATGGCCACTATAGGTGACACCATCTTTAACTACATATCTGAGAATACAGAAAAGATGTAGCCACCAAAAAAAAAAAAAAAAAAAGATCAAAAATGCAAAGTATCTGCCTGGCTTGATAGATTTGCCATAAAATGCTGTTTTCAAATTATATGCAACTAATTATATGCAACTTTCATTACCAAAATACCAAACGTCTCTCATGGAAAAATAAATCCATTACTTAAATAATTTTAACTGAAGGGAGAAGTGAGAAGTCAGATGATTTTACCATTAAATAAATGATTCAGATTCATCATGACCAAACATAATTTGAAAAAACAAGATTTAAACCCTGGTCTTCTCTATAAATTTTCCAGCTCTCCATCTGAATTTGTGGAGATACAGTGAAGAGTGACTAAATTTGAGGTAAATAAATATAAGGGCATTTTAGCCCATTAGGTATTTCCTTGTCTCCTTGGCAACAATTAGGATACTGTTTACTATACACAATACAAAAATCTACTAATTTAACTATTTAGTTAACTGAGATACTGCCACCCACATTAAAAAACATTGATTAAAGGGAGTGTCACAGCATCAGTAATAAATATCAAAAGCAAGATCTTTCTCCTTGATTTTGCTCATTTCTCCCCCCAGCTTTAAAAAGAAAACTAAATTACTCAATTCATTCCCGATCTCAGTAAAAATCTTCCATCTGACTTGTTCATTCCTTAAAATTAAGGGACATGTACTTCTATAGAGAAGTATAAAAGTAAAAACATCATTCTCTGTCAGAGTTAATTATAAACCAATTTATTTTCAATCTCTATTGTTACAAGATTCAAGCTCTAAATGAAGTTGGTGATGTAAATACTATGATGAACAATGACACTGAGAATGAAAATGCATTATCAAATTAGTCATATTTCAATATCTATAGATGCAATTTATTCATCTTAGTACCTTAATTAAAAAACTCAAGTTTTATATTTTTCTGACACAGGACAGAGATAAAATTTATCCACATTTCCTTCTAAAACCATTATTTTTTTTAAAAAATCAAAAGAAAATCTAATGACATTATCATTTCAAAATTACTCAAAATATATTGGTTTATGTGACAACAGCAGAGATTAGAAAATAGAATATTTATCATACTCTCACAGTCATATATTTAAAGATAGTTAAAAAAAAAAGTAAAGAAAAAAATGCTACAAGAGAAAACTTTGACAACTCTTAGGACATGAAAAAAGCTATGATCAATCTGCACTCCTGCAAAGCCAATCCAAAGCCAAAAGTGAGAATTTTGTTAATAAGGAAAAAGTGTTCACTGAGGCATCAGAGATTCAGGAGTAATCCATTTATTTTCATAGAATTAAAATTCTTATAAAAACTGTATTTGCTAAAAAATAAAAAGAAATCAGGCTTAGTTCTGTGAGCCTGGAAATTTTCTTAGAAACAAAATCCACAGTTCTTCATCTGTAAAATAAAAATAGTACCTACCTCCTGTGGCTGTAGGAAGAATACTTTTATAGGATTTTTATTACCTGACATATAGAAAGATCTCAGTAAATATTAGCTATCATTCTGATATACCACAATAACCAAAGTACTTTGAGACCTACAAACTGAACTTACTGAATCAAAGTTCATTTATACATCATCAGTAAGAGTATCTGTAAAGAACATACAGGATCATGGGGTCAGCAGTCTTACATTAAAATAAAATCAAGATCCTACAGAAAACTGGGTAGGGTTTAGATATCAAAACCCTCTACATCTTCCTTTCCAGTAACTTGTGAATTACTGCAGACATGGAAGAGATGTTTTGATCTAGAATTCCATAATCAGACAAACCTAGATCTTTTCTATATTTCACATATAACCTTCAAGCTCATAATATAAATGGTTAACAAAATTTTTCCCCTTTGATATTCACTAGTTTATACTTCCTTTTTAAAATAATGTGCATGTTCTAAGAGTACCATTCCCACAGCAAAGGTAAAAACTTAAATGGCAACAAAGCTTCAATGAGTAACTACTACCCCTTAAAATTCCCACATATCATACATCCAGAAGAACATAAAGTTGAACATGGAGGTATTCTCTTCATTGTATTTTTAATTATTTTTTAAGATGGAGGTCTCACTACGTTGCCCAGGCTGGTTTCAAATTCCTGGGTGGAAGAGATCCTCCCACCTCAGCTTTCCCAGTAGCTGAGAACACAAGTACATGCCTCTGCATCCAACTGAAGTGTTTTTTTGTTGTTGTTGTTTTTTTTTGAGACGGAGTCTCTCTCTGTTCCCCAGGCTGGAGTGCAGTGGCGCGATCTCGGCTCACTGCAACCTGCACCTCCCGGGTCAAGTGATTCTCCTGCCTCAGCCTCCCAAGTAGCTGGGACTACAGGCGCATACCACCATGCCTAGCTAATTTTTGTAATTTTAGTAGAGACGGGGTTTCACTATGTGGGCCAGGCTGGTCTCGAACTCCTGACCTTGTGATGCACCTGCCCTCAGCCTCCCCAAAGTGCTGGGACTACAGGCCTGAGCCACCGCACCTGGCCTGATATTCTTTTTAAATTCTACTTTAGTAAATTTGTTCCAAAAACACTGGGACATGATAAAATACATTGTTGGTGGATACACAGGGTAAGTGATTCACCATCTGGATTGAGTTTACAAGGGCTCTCCTAAAATAAACCATCTCCTTTACTTCTCAGCGAATTTTCCCATTTTTAATAGCAAAGAAAAATGGGGCGGGGGGCAGGGCAGACAATAGTATAAGGAAAAAGAAATTAGTGATTCCTAATTGTCTTAATGGATGGCTATCGTAAAGCTACTATTATTAATGTAACAAATTATTTTAAAACTTAAAAAACTTATTTCAAAGTCAATGATGGGACAAACAGGTGTAAAATTACCTAGAGCAAAAATTCATCCTTCTCATCATGTAATTAACATTCTTAGTGCTTATGATGATTTCAATCTTCTTCGTCTACTGTCTTTAAATGTGGAAATATTTATGCAAGAAAGCCCTGAGAGGCTGGGTGTGGTGGCTCACACCTGTAATCCCATCACTTAGGGAGGCCAAGGCCAACAGATCACTCTGAGGTCAGGAGTTCAAGACCAACCTGGTCAACATGGTGAAAACCCATCTCTACTAAAAATACAAAAATTAGCTGGGCATGGTGGCACGTGCCTGTAATCCCAGCTACTCTGGAGGCTGAGGCAGGAGAATCAATTGAACCCAGGAGGCAGGGGTTGCAATGAGCTGAGATCGCACCACCACACTCCATCCTGTGCAACAAGAGTGAAACTCCGTCGCAGGAAAAAAAAAAAAGAAAGCCCTGAGAAGTAAATTCACATATGTTGTCTTACTACCAAGATACCTTGAATCTTCAGTAGAATATGTATTAACAAGTCTGGGTCTTATGGGCATAAAAACTAACTATAAAATTAATGTCAATTGTGACAACTAAGAAAAGGAGTCATCTTATTTAAGGTTTACAATCAAATCAAATATTCCGTACTGTCCTCACTGGTTTAAAAGTTGACTATATATGCAAACTAAGAGATTGAGAATTGCAGAGAAAAAACGAAGTCTTGTCACTTTTAATTTTTACTTAGTCAAAACTTTGACTTTCAGGTATACCTAAAATTTAATATTTAATTCATTAAAACTTGTTTTAATAGTGAATGTCACTGTTTTTAAATTAAATCCAGAACACTAACTGATAATCAATGTTTAACAGAAGCCATATTGATACACTAAGTATTTATTAAGCATCTACTATATGCCATGCAACTGATCTCTTTAAAATGACCACAGCCAATTATTGTACTATATTAGAAAAGTTTTCATCTCTTTCATCATCCTGTATCGAAAAACAAATCCCCCTCCAAAAATAAAATCTATTTCGCAGGCCCTAGCAGCCATTTACACAATGCAAGCTAAAGTAGCCATAGGCAAAAATTATCATCTAAAATCTAGATTCCCAAATGTGATTCAAAAAAATTATTTTTATGAAGTAGCTAATATATAATTACCAAAAAGGTTGTCAATAATAAATCATGTTGGCCAGGTGCGGTGGCTCACACCTGTAATCCTAGCACTTTGGGAGGCCGAGGTGTGTGGATCACCTGAGGTCAGGAGTTCGAGACCAGCCTGGCCAATATGGGGAAAACCCATCTCTACTAAAAATACAAAAATTAGCTGGGAATGCTGGTGCGTGACTGTAATCCCAGCTACACTGGAGGCTGAAGCAGGATAATCGCTTGAGCCCCAGAGGCGGAGGTTGCAATGAGTCAAGATCACGCCACTGCACTCCAGCATGGGTGACAGTGGAACTCTGTCTCGAAAAATAAAATAAAAATAAATAAATCATGTTGAGAATTCACCAAAATTCATTTATACAACCTTCCCATCAACTCTTTCCAACTATTTTTCAGGCTGTTAGAAAAACTATTCCAGAGGTGCTAACCATGTCTTCTAACATCAAAGCGTAACTTCAGGGACAATCAGGCTAAAGAACTTTTTGTTGGGCTTTCAATTTAACTTCAAAATTAATTAATTAAAAGTAATTGTAATATTGGAAATCATTAAAAATTATGTTCTATTACCAAAAGAGAACCGAAGGGCTTCTGAGTTCTATACAGGTTAAGGCAACACTGACAAAAGGAATAGCTATAGGACCTAAGATGAACTTTCCCTACAGATGAGACAGAAAATATTTTAGGCTTTGTGGCCATTCAAAAGAACTCCTCTGCTTGCTGCTGCTATATACTGAGAAAGCAGCTGCAAACGATAACTAAATGAAAGCGCATAGCTGTGTTGCAATAAAACTTTATTTACAAAAACAAAGAGGAACCATTTATCAACATCCACGTTTATAATAGTGTTAGAGGTATGTTTAAATGCGGGTTTGTTTACATTTTAACTTGCCTAAGTGAAGAAAGCAGAAAATAATAGGAGTAAATTAATAAGCAAAATTTCCATGTTGATTTTCTTGTACTATGTTGAGTTTCACTAAATCCCTCTTTACAATTCTGACTCGAATTTTCAAAATTTCCAAAGTAGTATTTAAAATTTCTAAACAGATTAAACATGTAAATTGAATAATACTTACTAAATGCTTCCACCAATGTCTACTTCATTGTATGGGGCCTTAGAGGATTCAGTTTGAGGTTCATATTTCTGCAGAGGACAAAAAGAATTTAATTTTATACATAAAAAACGAAAACAGATTATTAAGCACTATGATTTATACCCAAAAGGTCAACATCTTGCAAGGGTCATTTGCCAATAGACCAAAAGGTGTATGTATGTATTAACAATATAGTCCAAGCAGAAATCATACAAGCTCTTGAGTATCACAAATTTGGCTCCTCTGTAGAATAGGTTACTACAAAATCACAAGCGTAAGTTTCAGCCCCTAAGAACTCCAAAAACGTAGGTAAATATTTGGGCTCCCCAGGTGGATCTGATGTTTGGGAACTAGTTATTTAACACAGCCAACATCACTCTTAGAGTACAGAATTGTTTCACTTTCTAGTCTTACATCTATTTACTTTCAGTCCTTCTACAGGAAAGTTTACATTGCCCACCTGTAAGGCCACTTTCTCATTCCTTAGTATTACCATATTATTTCACATTATTATGTCTTTAATCAACACTAAGACAAAATGTTAGGAAACCATAGGCATCATTTCAAACTACTACTAATTGTACCAATCTATTCAACTAAACCAACACTAATCATTCCTAAAATATATACTTGATAATAAAAATGTATCCAGCCAGGCCCGGTGGCTTACACCTATAATCCCAGCACTTTGGGAGGTGGAGGCAGGCAGATCACTTGAGGTCAGGTGTTTGAGACCAGCCTGGCCAACATGGTAAAAACCCCGTCTCTACTAAAAATACAAAAATTAGCCAGAAATTGCTTGAACCCGGGAGGCAGAAGTTGCAGTGAGCTGAGATCACATCACTGTACTCTAGCCTGAGCAACAGAGCGAGACTGTTCTCAAAAAATAAATAAAATGTATCCATACTTCCCACTAGTTAGACTTAAATACCTCATAACTAAACATGGAAAACAGCGTTTCCCATATCTCAAGTAACATATACTTTTTTCATCACTTCTGTTCCCAAGTATGATTACAATAATCATCCCACCACCATAAAGAAAACTTATTTAAAAGTTCAATGTGAAAATGGGCCGGGCGCAGTGGCTCACACCTGTAATTCCAATACTTTTGGGAGTCCAAGCTGGGTGGGTCACCTCAAGTCAGGAGTTCGAGACCACCCTGACCAACAAGGTGAAACCCCAGCTCTACAAAACTCAGCCGGGTGTGGTGGTGCACGCCTGTAATCCCAGCTACTCAGGAGGCTGAGGCAGGATAATCACTTGAAAACGGGAGGCGGAGGTGGCAGTGAGTTGAGATCACACCACTGCACTCCAGCAGCCTGGGCAACAGAGCAAGACTCAATCTCGAAAAACAAGAACAAAATGTAGCAATTTAAGGTTTTTAGAAGGCAATGAAGTTTAGGATTTAAGTTAAAACTACGCTACCCAAATGCTTCTTTAGGACTAATTTTCAAATTATAGAGCAAGTCCCTGTTTATCTCCCCAAATCTAAATTCCTTTAGTCATTCGGACAGATCATAATCAAGAAATATAGCAAAGATCTGCTTCAAAATTGCTCTAAGAGTAGGTGCTAAATTATCTTCCCAAGAAATTGACAAATGAAGCAATTTAAAAGGAACACAATATATTTCTCATCTTCCAAATTTAATCTGACCTTATAAGTAACAAAGGGTTTTGTGAAGAAAGACAAATGGTAAACCAAGTAAACCCTTAAGAGAAGGCCAGCACTGACTTAAGGAGTCTTGGTAAAAGAAATGTCTAAGGGAAATCCCTCACACTGCTCTGATAACGTGCTTATAAGTAAGTTATCTACCAGTAGATAGGGTTCTCACACCACCGAAGACAGAAAATGTATCTCACTTTGCATCATCACAAAAATTACTGACACTAATGTAATCCACCATAGCATCTCCTTCCCCATGCATCACTCACAAAAATTACTAACAACCAAAACTGACAAAGTCTAAAATCACTTTGCCATCCTTGGAAAAACAGGAGAAGGGAGCAAAATTCAGCTTAGGCAGACTATGAAAGTTGATGATTTTGCTCGTATTCCCACCTACCCTATTTCATAATATCATAGTTTCAGATTTAATAACTTACAGGTATAATATACATATTTTGGTTGTTGTTCTTTTAAACAGTAAGGACAGCTTTAGTCAATCAGTCATTTATGCTTTTCTTAGAAAATCTGGTTTTTAAAACCATTTTTTACTTCTTTTTTTTTTTTTTTTTTTTTGAGATGAAGTCTCGCTCTGTTGCCCAAGCTGGAGTGGTGCAGTGGTGTGGATCTCAGCTCACTGCAACCTCTGCCTCCCAGGTTCAAGCAATTCTCCTGCCTCAGCCTCCCAAGTAGCTGGGACTACAGGCGCGTGCCACCACACCCAGCTAATTTTTTTTTTTTTTTTAAGTAGAGATGGGGGTTTCACTATGTTGGCCGGGCTGGTCTCAAACTCCTGACCTCAGATGATCCACCTGCCTCGGCCTCCCAGAGTGCTAAGATTTCAGGTGTGAGCCACCGCACCTGGCCAAACTTTTAACTTAAAATCTGAGAGCACCATTAACTATAAAGTCATTAATATGTCTAAGAAAATTCACAAACCTCAAAGTTAAAGTACAGCTTTATAATCTAAATTAAAATGACTGATTACTATGTAGTACACGCTTAAGAGATAATTGTTTGGGAAATAATTTCAAATACATGACTTCGTTTCAAAAGGCAGAGGAATGTTTTCTAAAACACAGATCTGTCAAGCAACATACAAGGTATGTATCAAAACTTTTATATTGTTACAGAAAACATGCTAATTGAATGTTACATAAACCATCAAGTCACATATTTATAACCTAAGGATCAGAATGTCCTTCAATTTAAATTGTAAACGTTAATTACATTAAAAAATAATAGCCAATTTGAAAATCAAAGTGCACTGAGGCATTCAATCTGGAAGGAGGTAGCTGGTAAAATGAAGACATTTATCTTTCATGTAAAAAATTTTGTAAAGGAAATTAAATAGATTATATAAGGCATGCAAACTATAAATCCTCTTATTTATAACATGATCATGGTCAGGTGAAAAATATTAAATAAAACCACTTAACTTTATGTTAGGTACATTTACTACATCATTAGAAAAATTTTTTAAAAATGCTTTTACTGAAGCATTCTAAATATTGTTTAAAGACAGTATAATTCCTTAATTGCTTCTCTGAAATCAATTTACAAAGTTTGTATAAGAGAATTAGGCATGCCTTAACAATTATTTTTATCCCACAATGTGAGAGCTAATAGGGATCTTAAGAGCTTGGAACTCTAAAGTCTTCATACAAATTATGAGATGAAGGTACAAAAGGAATAAAATGTCAAGACCGCAGGGCTTATTTACATTGGAAGGTAGGTCTCCTGATTGCCGAAACGTGTTTTATTTTCCACTCTATCACCACCTCTGATTAACAAAAGATAAAGAGACGTCCTCAACTTATCTTTCTCCCCCTTATGCTGGTCCACAATCAAATCTCAGAGAATAAAAAGTAAAATTAATTAGTTGTCCATAGTACAAATTTTTAAATAATCAAAAAACGATGACTAATAGTAAATAAAACTTAAAATTTACATTTGAAATTACCTATTTCATATAATCTATAAATGTCATCTCATGAAAGCCTTGTGATTACACAGCATGGCTCCTTTCATTTCTCTAGAATGTCAGGTAATTTTTTAAACAGTTTTTATCAGAACTAATGCAATCCAATTCAATCACCAAGTTGATCAGGAGATTTTTATGACTCAAGAATTATCCCAAAATGCTAGGGTAAAAACAAATACATAAGTATCACTTTGGTTCTTAAGCAGAAAACAGTGGTAAATATATAATAATCCACCTTACTTATAAAATATAGTACTTTAATATCGTATCTACATGATCCACTATATTTATCTTATATAATATTATCTATCTATAATAGTTATCTACATTTACATTTGCCCTCATGTGCCAATCAATTATGTTCATTATGCAAGATTGGCTCAAGCAGTAAGTATCAAAACACTGAATATATGCACTAACAAAGATCTAAGTACATGTGGATCTTTGATTTAACATTTCTAGCCCTTTCCAGCTGTTTTCTTTTTTATGAATCAAATTACACCTTCCGTAGGCCATTATAAATGTATTGCCTGTTAATACTTAAACACAGATTATGCTTCACATAATCGACCCATTTCTCAATTTCCTTAACAGTGCCCAATGACAGGAATGCCAATTTAATATCACAACAATTGCACAGAGGAAACCCTAATCTCGGCATTTGTGTTAAAGAAGTTTTGAAGGGAGGGATGTTTCAACTATTCTTGTAAATGTTGTATCTTTAAAACACTACAGTTAAAAGTCAAACATTTAGTTTTCTCTTGCACACTGTAATACACCCAAGTCTGATCGAACTGCAAAAAAGGATTAAAAAGAAGCTGAAGCAAAGGCAATAAAAATATTCCTCTTACCACCTATTTCAATCAATGGAATAAGCCAACACCAAGTATTGAAAGACTTTTATTTTCCACATAAATTTTGAAGAAAAAGTAAACTTGCCCTTATTTTAATTGGTCATTTGGCAATTCTTAAAATTTCCCAAGATACCCATTATTATACCGCATATTTCCTCTAGTCAATCACTAATAACAGCTTGACATTAATTTTCAGATTCAACGTTAACTTACAAAAAAGGCATATTTCCTTAAAAATATCAGTGGACATTCTTTTAAATTCACGTATCTAGCTTTAAGATTTTAAAGTGTGATATACATGGTATGCTGGGGGCCCAATACCTACTGCGCGTGAAAATTATTTCTATCTTTTATGCTTTAAAAGCAATTACTAAGCAACTAAATTAGAGGACTCTTTAGATGCATTAACTCTCATTTCCTAGAAAACAACACATTTTTGGACCTGTATGAAAACAATTAAAATGAGTATTTTAAATCTATTAAATGACTAAGATATGAAAGTGTCTATTTAGTTTTTGAAATGTTAAGAATCCTACGATCAGCAAATGCAAAATTCCAGACCATTCCTAAAATGTGATTTGTACAATCAAAAAAAAAAAAATGGCTGAAGATTGTATATACCAGATTTGTAAAAACATACTCTTGATGACTCTACTGTAGATTTAACCACAATCCTAAAGCACCATTTTATTAAGAAGTACTAAATGTCTTCCTGCTCCAATATAAATTACATGCATCCACTGCCTTGATAGCAATAGAAGTGTTTTCAATGTCAGGCAAAGGAATTTGATGGTTTTCTCATCCTTTCAGTGATAAACAGTCTACAATTTGTTTCATTAACAAACTTTAATGGTATTTTTCTACTTAAATGTTGGTAACTATTCAATTGCAGACGTTGGGTAAAAACATTTACTTACTTGCTATATAAAATACTGACTTTCCCAAAGATTTCCTTTATCCTCTAGGATAAAACTCCAATGTCTCAGTCTTCAAAATGGCATACCTTTTGGTGAAAACAAACAAGATTCTAAACTTAATAATGAAGCAAACAATAGCAAGTAAAAATAAGTGTTTTTAAACTTTTTAATTACAAAAAAGAAACTAAAATCTATGCTCAAAACCTGATTTTTTAAATGTTCTTCCCTAAAATCTATCAGTATGAATAGCAAACTAGTTCAAATTCTCCAATAAGCTTATTTCTTTAAATCCTTAAAAGATTAAAATCGTTTGCACAATATACAGAGTTAAACAGAAAAAAAGCTATCTTTGGTTCATGGTTTTCCTCAAAATCTAATCAGTCTTCTCTTGTTCCCAAAATTAAACAAAGGCTTAAAGGACCTTCAGTATTTTAAACTATTCAAAGGGTACATTAAGTTACAATGGCTATGCGTATATACTTTTAATCTTTCCTGCAGTGAAAAGGCTTAAAGGCTTTTGTCAAATTATTTGATAGTTTACTCATATTCATAATCACAACTTTTTAAAATGATATTCATTAATTGAAATGTAAATTGTTAAAGATAAAACAAAACCTAATAAGCTAATTTTTGTCACAATAATAAAAATTAACCCAGTCTTACCTCAAATAAAAGAACTCTATTTGTTCAGAACCATCAGCAACCAAATTAATTTTAACCTCTTAAGTCACCTTTAAAAAAAGAAGAAAGATGATATTAATGTTTTGATTTTCAAGCATTTCTTGGCCAACGATTCAGTGTGATGAAACAAGAAAATATTCCACAGACAAAAATCTATGGGCAAACTGAAGAGATGGCTCATCGACACACAACCTGTATACATTTATGGTTGCAGTTATTTCTTATCTTAGTATCTATCAGTCTTTGTTTTCCTCATCTTTTGGCTATATTGACCAATACTAAAGATTAACGCATTGAATTAAACAGAAATACAGAAAATTCAAATTTTCGGACTGATTTGAGATTATGAACCTTTTTTTTTTTAACTTTCCCTCTTTTTATGACAGGCAATAAACAAACAAAGAAAAAGTTTACCATTCTTCAAGACAAATCATCTTAACATCTCCCTTACCATCCGGAAGTATCTTTTACAATCATGAGCAATTAAAAATTAGCTCCTCCAAGAGAAATTAGTGAAGTTAAAATGGCCACTGGTTACTTTAAATTTTAAACCACAAGTTACTTGATCTCACCAAGTGGGATACTAGCTTTGTCTTTAAAGCTACTCTAAAACTTATAGTATCTAGACCTTTACTCAATTTCAAATCAGGGTCTTCAACATTTTCATTTCAGTCTTCCTCCTCCCCCATTTATCATGTAAAAAGATCTTTCAGGTTAAACTGCTAACAATTATTTTGCATTTCACAATTCAAAGAGGATTCTAAAGAACTAGATTCAGAATATTCATTTAAAACCACTTTCAGTGTTCAAAAATTTCAGAAACATTGATTTGCAAAACCAAAATTGGTACTTAAGACAAATTCTGTAAAATCAAGATATGCGCAACTGATGTAACATGTACCACTATAGGAAGGCTACTCAAAAAATAAAACAATTTTACTGGAAAAATGCTCTTAGAAATATGGTCGAATAAACCAGTATCTGATTTCAGATGTACTATGTAAGTCTGCCCAACACTATTTTTACGTAGTTCTGCACCTTTACAACACAAGAGCTCCGCAGAATGAAGACAAATATATTCTAAAATACACAAAGGTTTTTGCGCTTCTGGTTTGTTCTTCAAACCACTACACTTAAAAATTACCCTTCAAACATTTTTTTAAGATTAGAGACTATACAAAGAACTCTACTAAATTTTACGAAACCTGTACTTTTAAAATACTGTTCCGTTTTAAGCATATCTAGATTTTTATACATGCAACAAATGCAACAAATATGGCTCCTCTTCATCGCCCATTACCGAGAGCAGTCCCACTTTATTCATATTTACATTACGAGAAAGTAACTTCAGGAAGAGATTTGGTGTCAGAATGTTCTTTTGTGAAAGTTTTTCGATCATGGTTTGTGATAACATAAATTCTTAAAAATAATTAAATTATGAACTTTTAAAGACTAGGAATTGACCCAAGTACGTTCTAACATTCAGGTGTGAGAAGTTGCAGATAACGGCTCCTTGAGACCTTTTTAAAAAGTACCAAAGTGTATTTAATCATATTTAAATATCAGGAGATCAAATGATCTTGGCGTAATTACTCGGTAAAATAAACTACATTAACCAAACGTCATCAGCCAGCACTGTAATTATCAAATCTATTTCCATCAAACAGCCTTGACGACACAGTAAACTTGTCTTCGTAATTCTGAAATACCAGAAGCACTCCTCCAACTTGCATTTTTCAAAGACAACCTTAACGTCATAAAGGTTTAATAAGCAGCAAGTACCTTCGCATGTATCACTGCAGCCGTTTCAGAATCGGCTTTGAAAGAGTTAAAAGCCAACACCCAATAGGAGGGAAAAAAACAAGTTTTATTTTTGTTGAAACGTAGTCAGGGTTCCATTGTTCTTTTAAATTCGATCATGAAGATGAGTTCCCACCTCACCGGAAAGAGGTTAAAAAGCTCCTCCGTTGGAGAACCTGAAAGGGATTTTTTTACCCTAAATATCAAAATAACTCACCAGGACAGAAAGGGGCTCTCCACGCCCGATCCCCTTCGGGCTCTCGCCGGCAGTCACCCGCCGCCCCTTTCCCGGCGGATCCAGTCCCGGCGTCGAGGCTGCCCCCCGCCCACCTGCCGCCCGCGGGGTCTGCAGCGGGGCCCCGCGTGCCCCCTACCCCGGGACCCTACGACTCGGGCCCAGGGCACCGAGGCGCATCCCGCCGGGGAGAGCCGGCCCGCGACCACGGAGGAGCAGTGCGAGAAGAGCCGAGCGGCGAGGCCCGGCCCGCCGCCCCCTCCTGCTCGCGCGCTCAAGGACATTTTGCTTTTCCTCCCAAGGACAAAGGACAATAAAAGGAGCCAGGGAGCCACTCACCGGGTCCGAGCGCGGCCACCGGCGCCTCCTGGTCGCCCAAACCCGAGTCCCGGGCCAGACCGCCCGCCCGAGGCTCCCGCCCGCGCCGGGGCCAGCCGCCGGGGCCCGGGGGAGCCTCCGAGGCGGCAACCGCAGCGGCGCTTTCGGCGTCGTGGGCCCGGCCGCCCTGGGCGCCTCTGCCGCGGGCTCTGACGCCGACGCGCGCGGCCCGCCTCGCCTCAGCCGCGGCCGCCCCACTCCCGCGAGCCTGCTGGCCGTCCGGGCGTAGCTCCCAGCCGGCCGGCGGGCCTCGCGGCCGCGGCGGAACGCCTGACAGCTCGAGGTGCTGCTGCCTCTCCGGCCATCTTGTGCCGTGTGTGTGGTGTCTCTCCCGTCTCCTCTCTAGGCTTTACTCCCTCCTCCTCCTCCCCCCCGCCCCACACACCACACAACATGGCCTCTTCGCTGCGGCGGCAGCGGCTGCGGCGGCGGCAGGAGCTCCGCCGCGCTCCAGCCCGCTCCCCTCCCCCACCGTCCCCGCCTCCCGCCTGCAGCCCCGGGGCCCAACGCGCACGCGCGCCGCCGCCCGCCCGCCGCGGCCATTGGCTCCACGAGCTTCCTGCATCCCCTATCCGGGAGCGGCCTCACGCACGCTAGCTGGCGTCTTCCTCCCTCTCAACAACAACTACTTCCATTCTATTGGTTAGTTTCAACCCCACCCCTTCGGCTTCCTTCGTGCGGATAGGCTGGCCTTAGTGCCATTCACTACCCGTAGGCGTTTCTGGTTTTCTTGAGAAGCCCCGGGTCACGATTGGCTGGTGATGGAACCTTTGGGGTTGGAGCTGAGCTGTTGCTTTTCTCCCCGCAGTGCGGACCCCTCCAGGCTAGCTGGAGGGTTCCTGGTATGGTCTAGGCCCGGCTAGAATCGTTAGTGCAGGGTCGCACAAATAGTGGCTTCGCGTCTAGAAAAAGCTCTGGCTTCGGTGTTTCTAAGTTCAGATTTTGTCTTTAAAAAAAGGGAAAGAAAAAAATGACAGGATGATGAGCAAACAAGATACAGGCCCACAGCCCTTGGGCAAGCAGCCATATCCTCAAAATATTTGTTCTAAGTACCCAGGCCTTCCATGAAGGTCACACAGTCAGGACCAATGGTTTTACCATCAGCACATTCCCTAGCCCCAGTATCCGAATTGAGATGCGATTTATTTGAGGCTTTGTAGACTGCCTGTTGCGCATTTACCTGAGAGCCTAAAAGAATGTCTAGGGTCTTGTGAGCTGTCGTCATGGAAATCAAAAAATAAAAACTAAAAAAATTAAAAAGAATGTCCAGTGTCCTGAGGCCTTAGCGAATCAATCTCAATACCGGTTGACTAGATTCCTCCCTGTAGGACAATGTTTGTTAGAGTAGCAGTTTGAACCTGAAAAATCATAGTCTACGTTTTCAACCTCCTTCCAGAGAACCAGGCAAAACAAGCTTCATTTGCTTTCGGCAAATCTCACTTTTTTTTTCATTACTTCTTCCTACTTTAACCTGGAAACAACTCTAAGCAGACCATAGGAAAAAAATGAAAACCTAAACTTTCCTGAAATGGATGGGAAAAAAAAAAGAGGTAGCCCTCTCCCGTTGCCGGTATTTAGAAATATTGCTCCTTTTGGCAGGGGACCTGGGGAAAATGAAAGGAACACCAGATGCTTAGTTTTACCGGATTTTTTTTGAGGGGAGGGGCTTAGGGGTGAGGGAAACAACTCTTAAGTTCTTTTGAGCTTCTGCCCCTGGGTTAGCATCAGAAAATGTTACATACATGTAGAGCCTAGGAAATAGTCTGGCCGCTTTTTAAAATGACACAGTTGTTGATTGATTTGGTTCAGTGTAGCATCAGCCACTTAGGACAGAGCTAGGACTTGATCCCAAGTCTCCTGACTTTTTATAGATCTTGATTTCCTTGTATGCAACCAGGCCACCCTCCTTGGCAATATACTTTGAACTCTAAGTAGGCACACACACACACACACAAAATACTTCTTCAACCAAAATTAAATTTTCTCCAAGAGACATTTAATTTCCAAGAGACATTCCCTTACACAGTATAACTTTGGACACCGTGGACCTGCAACAAGGCTGTTTTTGCTGAAATAGCCCCATTCTGAATCCTTTTTTCTCATTCTTCTGGTGTGTTTTTGCTGTGCTGTTGTTCACTCCCTTTTCCTTCCATTTTTCCCCTCTTATTACAACCTGAAATCCCTCTCTGATTGTGCCTTTACAGATTCATCACCGAGCATGTCTATGCCAGGGAAACAGGCCTAAGCAGGCCTTTATTAAAACAGTCATGGCTGAAAAGCATTGAGTTAGCTAACTAGGTGCCAGGCATTGTTCTGAACTCTCATTGGGGATTAACTTGATCATACTGCACTCCAATGAGAGACAGTTATCGTCCCTCTCTGTGTCTTATCCCTATTAGGATACTGAGGCTCAAGGAGTTTAAGTAACTTGCCCATGTTCACACTACCAAGAAGTATTTTAGCCCAGATAATTTGCCTTCAGACCCTTCGGCCTCTCCCAGTTTTCTTTCAAAAACTATCCCTTCGCTGAATAGGTCATTTGGATCTTTTGTTGTGTGGATCCTCCAGATTTGCCAGCTCCTCCCTCCTATGCATCATTGGAAGTATTCTACCTTTAGAGTCAAACATGAGATCCAGTCTAATTGAATCCCCAGGCTTCGCCCCACCCCATTGCTGTCAATCTCCTGATGCCACTTGGGAGCCCTCCAGCTCTCTTGTTTGCTCCCTCTTTGATTTCTGGACCCCTAGGATTCAGCTTTGGAGTGGCTCAATTGTATGAAGAGATACCTTGGGCGACTTACATAAAATAGCTTTCTTTTCCCAAGTTTACATCCCACACGATGTCCTCTTTAGAGAAGGCCCTATATTGAAACTTTGTCTGCTATCACAAATGACAGCTATGATTTCCTTTGCCATAGCTATACCATCTCTTCAGTCATCCCTCCTTATAGCAAGAAGAGTTCTGTTGTAAATAAAAAGCACCTGACACCTGGCAGACCACATCCTACTCCCTCCACAGCTCCTTTTCACTCTCAGTGATCTGCCAGAGAACCAAGAGGAAATCCCTCCCACCCCCAAGTCACACTGACTCCTGTGACTACCATTTATTTGGGAAAGAATATGAAGAGCCAAACCCTTAGCCTTGGCTCACTTAGAGGAAAGGCCTGTGCATGTGCTCTGAGTAGTTCTGTTACTATTCAATACTGTCCAGTGAAAACATTGGCTGGGCAGAGAATATTTCTAGAAGGATACAAGGATATGTTTATACTGGTTGCCTCAGATGTAGCTACAGAATTGGGGCAGAAGGGACACTTTTTACTCTACTTTTCTGTGACTTTGGAATTTTGAACCATGTGAATGTACTGCCTTCTTCAATTAATTTTTTTTTTTTTTTGAAACAGTCTTGCTTTGTCACCCAGGCTGAAGTGCAGTAGCGCAATCTCGAATCACTGCAACCTCTGCCTCTGGGGCTTAAGAGATTCTTCTGCCTCAGCCTCCCGAGTAGCTGGGATTACAGGCACGCACCACCACGTCTGGCTAATTTTTTTGTAATTTTAGTAGAGACTGGGTTTCACCATGTTGTCCAGGCTGGTCTCGAGCTCCTGAATTCAAGTGATCCACCCGTCTCGGCCTCCCAAAGTGCTGAGATTACAGGCATGAAGCACCACGCCCAGCTCTAATTAATTTATTTTTATTAAGTAATTTATTTATTTTAGAGACAAGTTCTTGCTCTGTCACCCAGGTTAGAATGTAGTGGCAAGATCATAGCTCACTGCAGCCTTGAACTCCTGACCTCAAGCCATCCTTCCTCCCACCTCAGCCTCCCAAGTAGCTGGGAATACAGGCATGCACCACCATGCCTGGCTAATTTTTTTTTTTTTTTTTTTTTTACTGTAGAGACAAGGTCTTGCTTTGTTGCTCAGGCTTGTCACCAACTGCTGGCCTCAAACAACACTCCCACCTCAACCTCCCAAAGTGCTGATCTTGAGGAGGAAAGGCAAGATAGAAGGAAAAAAGGAAAGAAACTAAACAATCTGCTGAGCTAAAAGCTGACACTACTGGAAAGAAAGGTTAACTTTTTTATTTACTGCATAAGAATCTGCATTGTCTGATTTAGTTACAGTAAACACTTGTAATTTTTTAAAATGAAGTGAAGGTCACAGGAAACTCAGTACCTCCAGGGCTGTGAACGTCATCTAAGGTGCACCTTGCTGATAATAAGAACTCCTGGTACATAGAATGGGAGACAGCAGCTTCCACTCCAAATGTCACATGACCTCACACAGCTCAGCAATAGAACAGGGCTTTCCACTGTCCACCCTGCTTCCCTGAAGCGTCACAGGTTTATTTTCCTTCTTCTGCCTTCCACTCCTCTAATAGCAATTAAAGGAGAGGCAAAGACACCAGAAAGGTCTGCCTTTCCCCCTGCTTCCCTTCCTCCCTGTCCCCTTTTGCTCTGAGGTGTCTCCTTTAGATTGTCAGCTGAGCTTATCTTGGAGGCGCAGCGGAAACCTAGGATGACCTTGACTCAAGCCAAGGACACGGTTTTCAAGTGCAGGCGTTTCCAGATTCCTGCTGTTCTGCTCCTGCTCTTTGCAGCTTCTCTTGCTCCTCATACTCTGCAGAACTTGAACGCAGGCTCTGTCTTATGCTCGGTATACCCTCTGCTCCTTCTTCACGTGTGGTAGTCTTTCTTTGCTTTGCACAGGTTATGTCGCACACAGCATTGAAGATCATTTGATTCTCAAAATATCATTGCCAAGCACAATTATTGAGTTTCTTTCATGTGCCAGGTACTATTTTAGGAGCTGAGGTTATAGCATGGACAAAAGAGATGGAGTACCTGTTCTCATGGAGTTTATATTCTAGAGGAGGGGAAGGCGACACACAAGAAAATACCTATAGCTGGGCGTGGTGGCGCAAGCCTGTAGTCCCAGATACTAAGGAGCCTGAGACAGAAGAATCGCTTGAACCTGGGAGGTGGAAGTTGCAGTGAGCCAGATCACACCACTGCACTCCAGCTTAGGCAACAGAGTGAGACTCCATCTCAAAAAAAGAAAAGAAAATACCCAGTAGTAATAAGTGCTGTGATGATGGGAGCCAAATTTTGGTTGAGTGGTCAGGGAAGACTGATCTGAGGAGGTAATATTTAAGTTGAGGCAGAAAGGGCACAAAGGAGGCAGCTAGCTATGTGTATGTCTATGGGTGGATTCCAGGCTAAGATGGCAGATAGTATGCATGCTACTAATTTTGCTCTAACCCAAAACTGCACTAAACAGATTTTCTTTTCTATTCCTTTTCTTTCTTTTTTTAAGTCGTAAAACCATAAGGAAAGGAGAACAGGAGAGGAGAAAAGAGCAACACAATTTTAGAAGCTGAAAAATAGATGGATGAGTGGTAACTGATTTAGCAGACATGAGAAAGCTGAGATCCAACCCAACTTACACTGGAAAAACCTCAAAAGGCTCAGAAACTGCCAGAACCAGGGACCGTTGGGACTGAGGGTGGAGGAGAAGGCTAAAATAAGGAGAACTGAGCGAGAGCAATTTAAGGAGCAGTGAGATCCCTAGATCCCCTCTGTGCTTCCAGCAAAAAAAAACCTGGAGGTTTATCTTCTAGAAAGTCTGTGACTTGGAGGATGTCAGGCTTGCTGAGGGTACAGGAAATAAGGAAATGGGGAGGTCCAGAGGCCAGATGCACAGTGAATGCAGAGACTCCAGCTGTCTTGCCCCATCTGGCTCTCAGATTTCTGGCAAAGTGACTCTGTCTTCCAGGTAGGAGAGTGGAAGACTTTTTTTTTTTTTTTTTTTTTTTTGAGATAGTCTTGCTGTGTTGCCCAGGCTGTAGTGCACTGGTGTGATCTCGGCTCTCTGAAACCTCCGCCTCCTGGATTCAAGCGATTATCCTGCCTCAGCCTCCCGCGTAGCTGGGATTATAGGTGCGCACAACCACGCCCAGCTGGAAGACTTTTCTCTGAGGAATGTTATCAGCCTAGAGGAATGGTGAACAACGTCTAACACTGGGGTTTCCCAAACAAATGGTAGAACAAGGTCATCCCTCAGTGAAGCTCAGGATCCATGTATCAGACACATTCTGTGCACTGCTTCTAATCCTTTTGGTCTCACCTTTTACTCTACCCACATCTGCAGCCACCTTTCCATCAAGTTCCATACAGCTTTGGAAGACAAAGGAAAGTCTCCTCTCAGCCCTGAATCCCAAAGCTTCTCTGACATTGTGTGGGTCTGCAGAACCACTCACATCAGCATTTAGGCACGTGCAACCTAGAAATTTAGGGAACATCTCTGGGGCCACCTTTGAGGATAAATGTTTTCCTCTGTCATCCTGAGTGTACAATTCTGAGACACATTTCATAAGACTCAAAATATCCCATGGAATGCAGCACAAGTCACCTAAAATGGTGGCCAAATAAGTAACACAGCATTGTATTGGCTTTCTCTCTGTCCTTTCTCACCGCCTCAGCCCCTTCCACATTTCTGCTTCCTTGTATCAATTTCCAAATGAGCTACCGCCATGTAACTCTTTGTCTTGGGCTCTTCTTTGGAGGAAGCCTCAGCTAATACAACAAGGCCCAATCCCACACTCAAAACTGAGACGGAGTCTTGCTCTGACACCCAGGCTGGAGTGCAGTGGCGTGATCTCTGCTCACGGCAGCCTCCACCTCCCCGATTCAAGCGATTCTCCTGCCTCAACCTCCTGAGTAGCTGGGATTACAGGCGCATGCCACCATGCCCGGCTGAGCTGGGAGGATTGCTTGAGGCCAGGAATTTGAGACCAGCCTAGCCAACATGGTGAAACCCCGCCTCTACTAAAAATACGAAAATTAGACAGGCGTGCAGGCATGGTGACACATACTAGTAATCACAGCAACTTGGATGGCTGAGGAAAGAGAATGGCTTGAACCCAGGAGGCAGAGTTTGCAATGAGCTAAGATCACACCCCTGCACTTCAGCCTTGGCAACACAGCAAGACTGTCAAGAAAGAAAGTAAGGAAGGGAGGGAGGGAGGGAGGAAAGGAGGGAGGAAGGAAGGGAGGGAAGGAAGGAAGGGCAATCTACAGAACGGAAGAAAATATTTGCATATATCCGGTAAAGGGTTAATTTTCAAAATATAGAAAAAGCCAGGTGCAATGGCTCATGCCTGTCATCCCAACATTTTGGGAGGCCAAGGCAAGTGGATCGCTTGAGGCCAGGAGTTCAAGATCAGCCTGGCTAACATGGTGAAACCCCGTCTCCACTAAAAATACAAAAATTATCTGGGCATAGTGGCACACACCTGTAGTCCCAGCTACTGGGGAAGCTGAAGCAGGAGAATTGCTTGAACTCAGGAGGCAGAGGCTACAGTAAGCTGAGATCATGTCACTGCACTCCAACGTGGGCGACAGAGCGAGACTCCATCTCTAAATAAATAAATAAACAAATAAAATATAGGAAGAATTCCTACAACTCCATAGCAAAAATAACAAGTGGCCTGATTTTTTTTTTAAAGACAGAGTTTCGCTCTTGTCACCCATGCTGGAGTGCAGTGGCGCCATCTCTGCTCACTGCAACTTCCACCTCCTGGGTACAAGTGATTCTCCTGACAAATGGCCTGATTGTTTAAATGGGCAAAGGATATGAACAGATATTTCCCCCAAAGAAGGCATATAAATGATCAACAGGTGTATAAAAGATGCTCAACCTCATTATCAGAGAAATGCAAATCAAAACTACAGTAAGATATTACCTTCTTTTAGGATGGACTTTTTTTTTTTTTTTGAGACAGAGTCTCGCTCTGTCACCCAGGCTGGAGTGCAGTGGTGCGATCTCAGCTCACTGCAAGCTCCACCTCCCGGGTTTACGCCATTCTCCTGCCTCAGCCTCCCGAGTAGCTGGGACTACAGGCGCCCACCACCATGCCCAACTAATTTTTTGCATTTTTAGTAGAGATGGGGTTTCACCATGTTGGCCAGGCTGGTCTCGAACTCCTGACCTCGTGATTCTCATGCCTCAGCTTCCTATGTACATTTAGAAATGTTTATAATGGGCCGGGTGCAGTGGCTCACGCCTATAATCCCAGCACTTTGGGAGGCTGAGGTGGGTGGATCATGAGGTCAGGAGATCAAGACCATCCTGGCTAACACAGTGAAAACCCGTCTCTACTAAAAATACAAAAAATTAGCCGGGTACGGTCACGGGCGCCTGTAGTCTCAGCTACTTGGGAGGCTGAGGCAGCAGAATGGCGTGAACCCGGGAGGTGGAGCTTGCAGAGAGCTGAGATCGCACCACTGCACTCCAGCCTGGGCAACAGAGCAAGACTCCGTCTCAAAAAAAAAAAAAAAAAAAAGGTAACTTGGTGAGGAAATGGGGAAATTGGAACTCTTATACACTGTTTGTGGAAATGTAAAATGCTACAGCAGCTATGGAAAACACTATGGAGATTCCTCAAAAAATTAGATATAGGCCAGCTGTAGTGGCTCACACTCGCAATCCCACCACTTTGGGAGGCCAAGGTGAGAGGATAACTTGAGCCCAGTTCAAGACCAGCCTTCGCGACATAGGAAGACCCCATCTCTACAAAATATTTTAAAATTTTTTAAAGTTTAGGTTATTGAATAAATAAATAAATAAAAATTCAAAAATCAGCTGGGAATCTCTGGTTCCCAGCAACTCAGGAGGCTGAGGTAGAAGGACTGCTTGAGCCCAGGAGGTGGGGGCTACAGTGAGCCAATATCATGCCACTACACTCCAGCCTGGGTGACAGTGAGACCATGTATCAAAAAAAAAAAAATGCAAAATAGAACTAAATATGATTCAGCAATCCCACTTCTGGGTATATATCCAAAAATAATTGAAATCAGGGCCAGGTGCAGTGGCTCATGCCTGTAATCCCAGCACTTTTGGAGGCCAAGGCAGGTGGATCACCTGAGGTCAGGAGTTGGAGACCAGCCTGGCCAACCTGGTGAAACCCCCATCTCTACTAAAAATACAAAAATTAACCAGGCTTGGTGGTGGACACCTGTAATCCCAGGTACTTGGGGGGCTGAGGCAGGAGAATAGCTTGAACCCAGGAGGTGGAGGTTGCAGTGAGCCGAGATCACGCCACTGCACTCCAGCCTGGTCAACAGAGCGAGACTCTGTCTCAAAAACAAAAAAAGAAAAAAAGAATTGAAAAGGCCAGGTGCTGTGGCTCAGGCCTGTAATCCCAACACTTTGGGAAACCGAGGTGGGCGGATCACCTGAGGTCGGGAGTTCGAGACCAGCCTGACCAACGTGGAGAAACCCTGTCTTTACTAAAAATACAAAAAATTTGCTGGGCGTGGTGGCACATGCCTATAATCCCAGTTCCTCAGGAGGCTGAGGCAAGAGAACAGGTTGAACCCGGGAGGTGGAGGTTGCTGTGAGCCGACATTATGCCATTTCACAAGAGTGAAACTCCATCTCAAAAAAAAAAAAAAAGAATCGAAATCAGTGTCTCCAAGAGATATCTGCACTCCGATGTTCACAGCAGCATTATTCACAATAGCGAAGATATGGAAACAATCCAAATATCCATCGACAGATGAATGGATAAAGAAAATGTGTATATACATAAAATGGAATATTATTTGTCCTTTAAAAGGTAGGAAATCCTCCCACTGATGGCAATAAGGATGAAACTGGAAGACATTTTCCTAAGAGAAACCAGTCACAAAAGGACAAAAACTGCATGATTTCATTTATGTTATAAATCTATAATAGTCAAACTCATAGAAGCAGAAAATACAATAGAGGGCCGAGTGCAGTGTCTCATGCCTGTAATCCTAGCACTTTGGGAGGCCAAGGTGGGTGGATCACCTGAAGTCAATAGTTCGAGACCAGCCTGACCAACATTGTGAAACCCCATCTCTACGAAAAATACAAAAATTAGCCAGGCATGGTGGGGGGCACCTGTAATCCCAGCTACTTGGGAGGCTGAGGCAGGAGAATCAATTGAGCCCCAGAAGTGGAGGTTGCAGTGAGCAGGCTGCATTCCAGCCTGGCGATAGAGCGAGACTCTGTCTCAGAAAAAAAAAAAAAAAGAAAAGAAAAAGAAAAAAGAAACATTATGGGCCAGGTGCAGTGGCTCACACCTGTAATCCCAGAACTTTGTGAAACCAGTGCGGGCTGATCACCTGAGGTCAGTAGTTTGAGACCACCCTGGGCAACATGGTCAAACCCCGTCTCTACTAAACACAAAAATTAGCCAGGTGTGGTGGTACACACCTGTAATCCCAGCTACTCAGGAGGCTGAGGCAGGAGAATCACTTGAACCCGGGAGGCAGAGGTTGCAGTGAGCCCAGATTGCACCACTGCACTCTGGCGTGGGCAACAGAGCGAGACTCCATCTCAAAAAAAGTAAAAATACAAATACAAGAAACACAGGCTTTTAAGACATTAGACAACAAACAACAGAGATCTGTGATTCCTGAGAGAAAACGAATGGCATAAGCACTCTTTTTGCCCCCCGTGTGTTGTCTGCATTGCATTTCCAGTCCTCAGTGCTGGGAGGGGAAACCCAGGCAGAACCAGTGTTCTCCCTAAATGGAGGAGATAGATCTGGGAGCCTAGGGAGGGCCAGGTGGCTAGAGTTACCAGGGCAGAGTACCACAGAGAACATGAGCCATAAAAGAAAACATTGATGGCCAGGTGCAGTGGCTCATGCCTGTAATCCCAGCAATTTGGGAGGCCTAGGTGGGCAGATCGCTTGAGGTCAGGAGTTTGAGACCAGCCTGACCAATATGGTGAAACCCTGTCTCTACTAAAAATACAAAAATTAGCCAGGTGTGGCGGCGCACGCCTGTCGTCCCAGCTACTCGGGAGGCTGAGGCAGGAGAATTGCTTGAACCCGGGAGGTGGAGGCTGCAGTGAGCTGAGATCACACCACTGCACTCCAGCCTGGGCAAAAGAGCGAGACTCTGTCTCAAAAAAAAAAAAAAAAAAAAAAAATTAACTGGCCATGGTGGCATGCACCTGCAGTCCCAGCAACTCAGGAAGCTGAGGCAGAAGAATTGCTTGAACCCAAGAGGCAGAGGTTGCAGTGAGCTGAGATCGTGCCACTGCACTCCAGCCTGGGTGACAGAGCCAGAGTCTATCTCACAGAAAAAAAAAAAAAAAAAAAAAAATTGCATACAGGTTGCCTGCAGATACCTCGTGATAAATAAAGAAAAAAAGAAAAATGCGTAAGGGTTTGTTTGTTTCCTTATTTGTCAATGGAGTAGCCTGTGAAGATGGTACTCTTAAACATTTATTCCTATTTCATTTTTTTTTTACCACATATGTATTTTATTCTTTGACTTTTTGTAATTTTTAATTTTTTAAATAGCACCTAGTTCAAAACTCAAAAAGTACAGAAGGATATATAATGAAAAAACCTGTCACCTCTATTTCCATCCATCCAGTACCCCTCCCTGAGAGCAGTTAATGTAGCTAGTTTTCAAAGTATCCTTCCTAAGATATTCCAGATTTTATTATAAGGCACACGCTACTGAGATAAACTAGAATGGGGTTGTGTTTTATCTGTTGGCTCAAAGACTTCAGGATCAAGAGCATGTTCAACATCAGACAAATGGTCCTGTACAATCTTTGTGAAGCCACACTATCACGCTATCAGGTGGAAGATCCACCCCACTGCCACACCCTGCTAAAAATGCCACCGACGATCTCAAATGTTTCTTTCCTCTTTGACTTTTCTCTTGCACCTAACAGTAACCTCTCACCTCTTGTAGCTCTCAATACCTGGTCCTTCCTGACACCGCATGGTCCCAGCTTTCCTCTGACACCTTTAGCCCTTTCTTTTCCATTCATCTTCCTGATCGCCTTCTGGTTTCCCTCTGAGTCTCTACATGAAGATGGTTCCCAGGCGCTGTCCTTGAAGGGCTCCCTAAAAGTCTTACCGGTTTACAACTAGCTGCACTAAGGCCTCTTTTAAGTCTTAAATTGGTGCTTTGCCAGCTTAATGCATCACCTACTCTGGCCTCAGCCAGACTGTTACTGTCCTGTCATCCTGTCTTGCACACGAGTGCCCCCCACATTTGCACAGCCCTCCCCACAGCCCTCAAATGTGCACTGCTCACATCTCCAGCTCTGTGCCCATCCTACAGGGCCAATTCATGCAAACTGTTTGGATTTCTCTCTTTCAAAGTGATTACTTTCCCTCCTTAGGATTTCTACCAGTTAACGCCTATGCTATTTCTAAGAAATTGGTTTTTATCATAAATTATTATCTATTTGAGTACAAGGACTGTATCTCCCTAAGTAGACTCAACCTGGCTTTACTGGAGGTAGAGACCTCGGCTTAGATTTAGTTTGTTTCCTAATGCACAGCTGTAGATGCTCAAATAACTGAGGAAATGTTTGCTTTATCAAAATTACCCAACAGGACATTAAAATACCCAATTGTACATCAAATTCCATTAAGCAGATTAGGAGAACTTGATATTGAATGGGCTTCAACATGGTTTCACCAAAGTAAATCACCACAATTTAAGGTAGCTTTTATGTAAATATAGGCTTCCATTTATGAGAGCTCCTAAAAAGTAGGATACACCCTGTATGTCAGTGATCAAAAAATAGATTTTGCCGTTGGCAGTCTGATAGAATCTCTGGAATGCTGGCATGTTATGCAATAGCCCCTAACCAGCCAACCAGAAGTATCTCAATCCTGAGAACTCTTTGGTACTTTACTTGGGCTCTTACTATTTTCAGTTTGCAGTACAGTGATTCATTTACAAGTGCCTTCTCCTTACTAGGTGTAGGCACTAGGAAGACAGAGAGTGGTAGCAACAAGCCAAGCGCAAGGACCTTGGCACCATCATCTTTGAGATCCAAACCTGACTCGGCCATTCCCCAGCTGTCTGACCCCAGCCTGTTCTGACCCCATCAAAACACATGACTAGATGGCCACACGTGGTGGCGTGCCCCTGTAGTCCCAACTACATGGGAAGCTGAGGTGGAGGATCACTTGAGCCCAGCAGTTCAAGCCTGTGGTGCACTATGATAGTACCTGGGCAATACAATGAGACCCATCCCTACAAAAAAAACATTTAAAAATTAGCCAGGTGTAGAGGCACATGCCTGTAGTCCCAGCACTCCCGGGGCTGAGTTGGGAGGATCACCTGAGCCCAGGAATTCGAAGTTGCAGTGAGCTATGATCATGCCACTTCACTCCAGCCTGAGTGACACAGCGAGACCCCATCTCTTTTAAAAAATAAAATAAAATAAAGATTATATAGAAAGCTCCACATTGTCCAATCTGTTTGTACATCATTGTCAACCCTCAAAAACCCACTTGGCAGCAAATGAGATGGACTGCATGGCCTGGGAGCTACAGGCTAATTGGAAAAGACTGTTCCTGTTGCAAAATATTGCAGGGTCACGGCCGGGCGCGGTGGCTCACGCGTGTAATCCCAGCACTTTGGGAGGCCAAGGCGGGCGGATCACCAGGTCAGAAGATCGAGACCACGGTGAAACCCCGTCTCTACTAAAAATACAAAAAAATTAGCCGGGCATGGTGGCGAGCGCCTGTAAGTCCCAGCTACTCGGAGAGGCTGAGGCGGGAGAATGGCGTGAACCCGGGAGGCGGAGCTTGCAGTGAGCCGAGACTGCACCACTGCACTCCAGCCTGGGTGACAAGAGTGAGACTCCGTCTCAAAAAAAAAAAAAAGAAAGAAAAAAAAATTGCAGGGTCACAAAACAAGCAAGCCATGGGTCTTTACTTTTAAATGTTTGGCTGTGCATTGTGGCTCACACTTGTAATCCCAGCACTTTGGGAGGCCAAGGCGGGCGGATCACTTGGGTCCAGATGTTCGAGATTAGCCTGGCCAACATGGCGAAACCCCATCTCTACTAAAAATACAAAAAATTATCCCGCCCTGGTGGTGTGCACCTGTAGTTCCAGATATTCAGGGAGATCTGAGGCAGGAGGATCACTTGAGCCCAGGAGGTCAAGGCTGCAGTGAGCCCTGATTGCACCACGGTGCTCCACCCTGGGTGACAGAGTGAAACCCTGTCTCAAAAAATATAAGTAAGACCGGGCGCAGTGGCTCACGCCTGTAATCCCAGCACTTTGGGAGGCCGAGGCAGGCAGATCACGAGGTCAGGAGTTTGAGACCAACCTGACCAACATGGCAAAATCCCGTCTGTACTAAAAATACAAAAATTAGCCCAGCGTGGTGGCACGCACCTGTAATCCCAGCTACTCGGGAGGCTGAGGCAGGAGAATCACTAGAACCCAGGAAGTGGAGGTTACAGTGAGCCAAGATCACCCCATTGCACACCAGCCTGGGCTACAGAGCAAGACTCCATCTCAAAAAAAATAATAATAATAAATAAATAAAATTACAATGTGATACTTTGTTCATCAGAGATATATTGACATTATATTAACCTTTAAAAATATTACATGGAAATATTATTTGTTTTGATTATTGAGTTTTTTGGTGCCTCACTTGCTTCATCCTAATCCCAGCCCAGCTAGTATCTATAGAATCTGAGAAAGGGGACTCTGGTAACCAGGAGCTTTGGTTCTGACTTCAGCTCTGCCATTTACAAGCTTAGAGACTTGGACTCCCCAAGCCTCACCTTCACAACTCTCCCAGTCTCACAGTATGGATGATTATATCTGCCCCATTCTTTCCAGGGCAGTTAAATATGAGGGTCAAATGAGATAATGTAGGAAAGAACATTTTTAAAAGAACATTTTGCTATATATGCAAAAGGAGATAATAATTAGCAATAGTTTTTCTTCCAGCTTACTCTTTGAGCAGGGATTAGCAAATCCAGCTTCATCTGTGAGCTCCTGAATTAGACAGGATGGTAACGTTCAGAAACCAGAAACCCTGGGACAACCAACACACCCAGATCTATGCAGCTCCACGGTACTGACTGACGCCGGAGCAAGTCTATGCTAGCACAGTGGCCCTGACCACTACTTCCGCCTCTCTGGGACACAGAAATGGGATATATACCCGAAGAGAGGGAGAGAGAGATTATATTATAGCTGATATATTTTTTAGATCCTGAACCCTCTAAATCTCATGTTGAATTGCAATACCCAGTTTTGGAGGTGGGGCTTGGTGGGAGGTGATTGGATCATGGGGGTGGATCTCTCATGACTTGGTGCTGTCCCTGCAATGGTGAGTGAGTTCTCAGGAGATCTGGTTGTTTAGAAATGTGTGGTACCTCTCCCCCAACTCTCCCTCTTCTTCCTGCTCTGACCATGTGATGAGCCCACTCCTGCTTCACTTTCCACCATGAATAAAACTCCTTGAGGCCTCCCCAGAGGCCAACCAGATGCTGGTGCCATGATTGTACAGCCTGCAGAACTGTGAGCCAATTAAACTTCTTTTCTTTCTAAATTACCCAGTCTCATGTATTCCTTTATAGCAAGGCGAGCATGGCCTAACACAATATCCTTTACAAAGTTTTTATGACCTGGCCGGGTGCAGTCGCTCACAAATGTAATCCCAGCACTTTAGGAGGCCGAGGTGGGCAGATCATTTGAGGCCAGGAGTTCGAGACCCTCAGGGTCAAGATGGTGAAACCCTGTCTCTACTAAAAATACAAAAATTAGGCAGGTGTGGTGATGGGTGCCTGTAATCCCAGCTACTCAGAAGGCTGAGGCAGGAAAATCACTTGAACCTGGGAGGTGAAGGCTGCAGTGAGCTGAGATCATGCCACTGCACTCCAGCCTGGGTGACACAGAGAGATTCTGTCTCAAACAAACAAACAAACAAAGTTTATATGACCAGTGAGCTCAGCTGATGTATTTTAGGCCTGAATTAACTATTCCCAGATTGTAGGCTTTTGCCCAGGAAAAAAGCATAACTTTAAGTGGGCCAACACCTCCTCCATTTGTTTCTTAACAATTGCATTACTTTTGTATAATCATTATACTCACACTATACCAAGTTTTAAAGTACAGATTGTGGGCTGGGCACGGTGGCTCATGCTTGTAATCCCAGCACTTTGGGAGGCCAAGGTGGGTGGATCACCTGAGGTCGGGGATTCGAGACCAGCATGGCCAACATAGCGAAACCCCATCTCTACTAAAAATACAAAAATTAGCCAGGTATGGTAGCACATGCCTATAATCCCAGCTACTTAGGAGGCTGAGGCAGGAAAATCACTTGAACCCAGGAGACAGAAGTTGCAGCGAGCCAAGATCACGCCAGTGAGCCAAGATCACTCTGGGTGACAGAGTGAGACTCTGTCTCCAAAAAATAAATAAATAAAATAAAATAATAAATAATTTTATGTATTAACAAAATTAATAAATAAATTTAATAAAATAAAGTATAGATTGTGGACTGGTAATTAAGGATCCTCCTAAAGCCTTCTCGTAGCATTAATTTACTTGTTTCTTGCACAATTAGGTAATTTATTTGTGACATTTCACTGGTGTTTCATTAAAACAGTGTTATTCTTCAAGGTGGCTCACGCCTGAAATCCCAGCACTTTGGGAGGCCAAAGGGGGCAGATCATGAGGTCAGGAGATCAAGACGATCCTGGCTAACACAGTGAAACACCGTCTCTACTAAAAATACAAAAAAATTAGCTGGGCATGGTGGGGGGCACCTGTAGTCCCAGCTACTCGGGAGGCTGAGGCAGGAGAATGGCGTGAACCCAGGAGGCGGAGCTTGCAATGAGCCAAGACTGCGCCACTGCACTCCAGCCTGGATGACCGAACAAGACTCCATCTCAAAAAAAAAAACAAAACAGTGTTATTCTTGTTACCTATTTTAGGTTTTTTTTTTTTTTGTCATAGCAGTTAAGATCGGCAACGGTAAAAAGTTTACTTTTGGAGGCAATCTGGTTTTGCTTCTTCAGTTTATTTAAAATGACCAAAGGTTTTCAAAGTTTATGAACCAGGGTTCCAAAACCTTTTCTAATATTTGGAGAAAATTTTAAACTGCATATATGGAACGTAATATAACTCTTTGCAACTTTCCTGTGTTGATATTTTTTCACCCTAGAATTTTGGGGTTTGTTTTTGCTGCTTTCACAAGCAGGTGCCATATACAATGCAAAATGAAAGGATCACTGAGGCCGGGGACAGTGGCTCATACCTGTAATCCCAGCACTTTGGGAGGCTGAGGCAGGTGGATCACTTGAGGTCAGGAGTCCAAGAACAGCCTGACCAAGATGGTGAAACCCCGTCTGTACTAAAAATACAAAAATTAGCCAGGCATGGCGGTGCACGCTTGTTAGCCCAGCTACTTGAAAGGAGGATTGCTTGAACCCAGGAGGCTGAGGTTGCAGTGAGCCAATGCACTCTAGCCTGGGTGACAGAGTGAGACTCTGTCTCATCATTGAGGTAACATACTTTGTGATTATGGTCCAAAGTACCTGCATCAGTCAGTGCCTGCTCCACATTGCCTTTATTTTTTTAATTTTAATTTTAATTTTTGGAGACAGGGTCTTGCTGTGTCACCCAGGCTTGAATGCAGTGATGTGATCACAGCTCACTGCACACATTGTCTTTAAAACAAAGACTGCCTGCTCCAGCATGAGGTCAGCTTTTTCCCTACCCTCTGTCTCAAGAGTGAAAGAACACAGTTGTCAAAGACATATACTTTGTATATATCTTTATTTCAGTGTATGTCATTACCAGTTTGCATGTCTGTAGTGGGTATTTGAGGCGTTGGCCACTCAAGCATCCATTCACTTGAACTTGCTATGGGGAAAATCCTGCCTCTTTGGAGACTGTTCAGTGACAGTCATATTTCCCCACTTTATGCCAGCACATGAATCAAAGTTAGCTACTCAGTCATCCCTCCCTCTCTCTCCCTTCTTTCAGATGAATCTTACTATACTTTTAATGTCTGTAGGATCTGTACTGATGACACATCTTTCATTTATATTTTCTCATCTATTTTATGGATCAGTCTAGCTAGGGCTTTATCAACTTTGTTGATCTTCTCAAAGTTCCAAGTTTAACTTTGTTAATTGTCTCTCTTGTTTGTTTTCTATTTCATTGATTACTACTCCATCCTTATTATTTTCTTCCTTCTACATACCTCCTTAGGTTGACATTGCTGTTAAGATAGAAACTTCAGTCATTAATTTTAATTTTAGGCCATTCTTCGTCTTCTTTTTCTTTTCTTTTTTTTTTTTTTTTTGAGACGGAGTCTCCCACTGTCACCTGGGCTGGAGTGCAGTGGCATGGTGGCATGATCTCAGCTCACTGCAACCTCTGCCTCCCGGGTTCAAGCGATTCTCCTGCCTCAGCCTCCCAAGTAGCTGGGATTACAGGCACCTGCCACCGTGTCCACCTAATTTTTTGTATTTTTAGTAGAGACGGTTTCACTATGTTGGCCAGGCTGGTCTCAAACTCCTGACCTCCTGATCCTTCTTCCTCAGCCTCCTAAAGTGCTGGGATTACAGGTGTGAGCCACCACACCCGGCTAAAATTCAGCCTTTTTTTTTTTTTTTTTTTTTGAGATGGAGTCTCACTCTGTCACCCAGGCTAGATGGAGTGCATCGGCACGGTCTCAGCTCACTGCAACCTCTGCCTCCTGGGTTCAAGAGATTCTCATGCCTCAGCCTCCTAAGTAGCTGGGACTATGGGCAAGCACCACCACGCCTAGCTAATTGTTTTATTTTTAGCAGAGATGGAGTTTTGCCACATTGACAAGACTGGTCTCGAACTCCTGACCTCAAGCAATCTGCCCACCTCGGCCTCCCAAAGTACTGGGATTATAGACGTGAGCCACCGCGCCTGGCTCTAGGCCTTTCTTCTTTTTTAATGTAATCACTTAAAGCTATAAATTGCCCTGTGAGTACTACTTTGAATGCATCCTATAATTTTTTTTTTTTTTTTTTTTTTGTAGAGACAGGGTCTCAATCTGTTGCCCAGGCTGGTCTCGAACTCCTGGACTCAAGTGATACTCCCACCTTGGCCACCTAAAGTTCTGGGATTATAAATATGGGCCATCACACCCAGCCCTATATTTTTTGTATGCTGTATTTATTATCATCCAGTTTGAAATATTTTTAACCACACTTTTGATTCCTTCTTTGACCTATGAATTAGTTAGGAATATGTTATTTAATTTCCAAACATTTGCAGTTTTCCAAGATATGTTATTGTTACTAATATCTAATTTAATTCCATACGGTCACAGAATGCATTCTATATTATTTCAATAATTTAAGTTATTGACACTGTTTTGTGGCCTGCATATATCTAACTTGGTGAATGTACCCACGTGTACTTGAAAATAACGTATATTATAGAGTTGTTAGATACAGTGTTCTACAAATAAATATTAGGTCAAGGAGGTTGATAATGGTATTCAGGTCATCTATGTCTTTGTTGATTAATTGCTGAGAGTGCTTAAAAAACTCTCCAACTGGCCAGGAGCAGTGGTTCATGCCTGTAAAACCAGCACTTTGGGAGGGCAAGATGGGTGGATCATGAGGTCAGGAGATCGAGACCATCCTGGCTAACATGGTGAAACCCTGTCTCTACTAAAAATACAAAAAATTAGCCGGGTGTGGTGGCGGCTGCCTGTAGTTCCAGCTACTCGGGAGGCTGAGGCAGGAGAATGGCGTGAACCCTGGAGGCGGAGCTTGCAGTGAGCCAAGATCGTGCAACTGCACTCCAGCCTGGGCGACTGAGCTAGACTCCATCTCCAAAAAAAAAAAATTCTCCAACTATAGGCCAGGCATGGTGGCTCACGCCTGTAATCCCAGCACTTTGGGAGGCTGAAGTGTGTGGATCACCTGAGGTCAGGAGTTCGAGACCAGCCTGGCTAACATGGTGAAACCCCACCTCTACTAAAAACATACAAAAAATTAGCTGGGCATGGTGGTGCACATCTGTAGTCCCAGCTACTCAGGAGGCTGAACCAGGAGAATTGCTTGAACCCTGGAGGCAGAGGTTGCAGTGAGCCAAGATCATACCACTGCACTCCACCCTGGGTGACAGAGCAAGACTCCATCTCAAAAAACAACAACAACAACAACAACAACAACAACAAAAAACTCTAATTGTGGAATGATCTACTTTTCTCTGTCAATTTTTGTTTCATGTGTCTTGAGGATGTATTACTAGGCACATACACATTATCGTTATACCTTCCTGATGAATTGACTCTTTTATCATTTAAAGCGTTCATCTTTTCCTTGAAATTTTTTGCTGATGTAGTTGTGATATTTGTCCCCTCCAAATCTCATGTTAAAATGTCATTCTCAGTGTTGGAGGTGAGGCCTAGTAGGAGATGTTTTGGTCATAGGGGAGGATCCCTCATAAATGGGTTGGTGCCCTCCCCGCAATAATGAGTGAGTCTTTGCTCTATTAGTTCATCCAAGAGCTGTTTGTTTAAAGAGGTGTGGCATTCCAGCTAGGCCAACATGGCGAAACCCCATCTCTACTAAAAATACCAAAATTAGCTGGGTGTGGTGGCACATGCCTGTAATCCCAGCTACTTGGGAGGCTGAGGCAGAAGAATCGCTTGAACCCGGGAGGTAGTAGCTATAGCTACTGCTGAACACACAGATGTTATTTGTGTTTTTTGGCCAGGCACGGTGGCTCATGCCTGTAATCCCAGCACTTTGGGAGGCTGAGGCGGGCAGATCACCTGAGGTCAGGAGTTCGAGACCAGCCTGACCAACATGGAGAAACCCTGTCTCTACTAAAAATACAAAATTAGCTGGGCACGGTGGCACATGGCTGTAATCCCAGCTACTTGGGAGGCTGAGGCAGGAGAACCGCTTGAACCTGGGAGGTGGAGGTTGCGGTGAGCCAAGATCGCACCATTGCACTCCAACCTGGCAACAAGAGCAAAACCCCATCTCAAAAAAAAAAAAAAAAATTAGCCAGGCATGGTGGCACATGCGTGTAATCCCAGCTACTCGGGAGGATGAGGCAGAAGGATCGCTTGAACCCAGGAGGCAGTAGCTATAGACACTGTTGAACACACAGATGTTATTTGTGTTTTCATGTAGAGGACATCTGGGGCTGGAATAGGTGTCACCTCTTGGTGGCTGAATTAGACCTTATGTATATAAAGCTCCCATACATTTATCCTGAATGTTTAGTGCCTTTTATATATTTAGCATCTTCTATGTCTCATGCATATTTAGTGTGTTAAATATTTAATATTCAGGTAACTGATAAATATTAGGTTATCTTTTGGCCTTTCTATTCTTTTCTATATATGTTGAACACATACATACATGCTGCATTTCCTTTTTTTTTTTTTTTTTTTGAGACAGATTTTTGCTGTGTTGCCCAGGCTGGAGTGCAGTGGTGCAATCTCGGCTCACTGCAGGCTCCCCCTCTCAGGTTCAAGCAATCTCCTGCCTCAGGCTCCTGAGTAGCTGGGATAATAGGTGTGCACCACCACACCCAGCTAATTTTTGTATTCTTAGTAGGGATGAAGTTTCACCATGTTGAACAGGCTGGTCTTGAACTCCTGACCTCAGGTGATCTGCCTACCTTGGCCTCTCAAAGTGCTGGGATTACAGGCGTCAGCCACCGCGCTTGGCCACACCAGCTAATTCTTAAGTTTTTTGTAGAGATGGAGGAATCTTGCTATGTTGCCTGGGCTGGTCTCAAACTCCCAAACACAAGCAGTCCTCCCACCTCAGCCTCCCAGAGTGATGGGATTACAGATATGAGCCACCGTGCCTAGCCAACTGTATACCTTTTACCAAATTTGAGAAGCCATTGTTTGTTCAAATATTTTTTTCTACCCTCTTTAAAACATTTCCTTCCTCATACCAACCTGGGTGACACGGTGAGACTCTGTCTCAAAAAATGAAAATAAAATAAAAAATGTCCTTCCTTTTGGGACTCCAATTACCTGTATTTAGACTTATTGATACTGTCCTACAGCTTCCTTTTTTATTTTTTGGTCTTTATTTTTCAGATTGCATACTCTATTATTATATCTTCAAGTTACCTGACTCTCTGTCATCTTCATCCTACTATTAACCCCATTCAGTGAATTTTTCATTTATTTATTTAAATTTTTTTGAGATAGAATCTCACTCTGTCACCCAGGCTGTAGTATAGAAACATTTTCAAGTATAAAATTTCTTCCAGCTCTTTTTCATACTTCTCTGATGAGATTTTCTATATGTTCATTCATTCCAAATATGGTTTCCTTTACTTAATGGAACATGGTTATATGGGCTGCTATAAGGCTCTTGTCTGAAAATTCCAACATGTGGAGTCACTCAGAATTGTTCTCCATTGATGACTTTTATCTGTGAGAATGGATTGCATTTTCCTGGTTCTTCATATATTGAGTGATTGTTATTGTATCCTGGAATTTATGATGTTATTTTGTGGAGCCCCTGGTTATACCTCCCCAGAGATTACTGTTCATTTTGTTTTAGCTGGCACTTACCTTGGAGAGATCCAAACTGCAAATTCCGACTTGCCCACAGTGGGCGGTAGTTCAAGTCTCATTTCTGCTCTTTTAGCCATAAATGCAAGTTGTTTTGAATCTGTTTCATTTGAGTATGGTTCAAGAGTCAGCCTAAGACTTGGGCTAAGTGTACACAGATTTCAGAGCTCCCCTTTTCTGACTCTTTCTGGTCTGAGATTCCCCCTTCATTTTCTGATGGCCATGGTGGCCCTGGGATTTGTCCCCTGGTTCCTTGGCCCAAAAAGTTGGTGGGCTTTCCACTGAAGTTACAGCTACCCTAGTCTACAAAATGACAGTCTTTCTTCTGGTCAAAATCACACACAAAAAGGGAAACCCACCTTGAATCAGTTCCTTTAAGTTTCAACTCCTCTCCAAAATCTGCCTGATTTGTTAACTCTCCAGAAACACTGGTTGGTTTCTTCTGCATTTTGCCCATCATCTATACTTATCTTGGTGGGGGGACAGTCTGTTAGGCTCTTACTCTGCTATAGTGGAAGTGGAATTCTCTTTCTGTTGAATTTTTTTCATTGACAAAAAATTCTGTATATTTATGGGTGGGGTGCAGTGGCTCATGCCTGCAATCCCAGCAGTTTAGGAGGCCGAGGCCAGAGGATCACAAGGTCAGGAGTTCGAGACCAGCCTAGCCAATATGGTGAAACCCTGTCTCTACTAAGAAAATTAGTCGGGGTGTGGTGGCGTGCCTGCAGTCCCAGCTACTCGGGAGGCTGAGGCAGAAGAATCACTTGAATCTGGGAGGTGGACGTTGCAGTGAGCCGAGATCATGCCATTGCACTCCAGCCTGGGTGACAGAGCAAGACTGTTTCAAAAAAACAAAAAAATTCTATATATTTATGGTATACATGATGTTTTGATATATGTATGCATTGTGAGATTGCTAAATCAAGCTAATTACCATATTCATTACTTCACATATTTATATTTATGTGGTGAGAACATTTAAAATTCACTCCTTTAGCAACTTTCAAGTATATAATACGTTGATATTAATTATAGTCACCATGTTGTACAATAAATCTTCGAGAATTAGTCCCTCTGTCTAACTGAAATTTTGTATCCTTCGACCAACATCTCTTTAATCCCCTACCCCACCCCAGTTGAATGCTGAGCAGATATCTAAAAGATTGAAAAGAGTTGTAATTAATTCATCCCAGAAACAATGTTCTGAGGAAATGGAGCTCCAGACTCCCAGCACCTCCACATTCTTGTCTTTTTAGAGTCTGGACCTTCAGGCTTCCCTTGGATCAGGTGCATTCCTATATATTCTTTCTTTCCTTCTTTCTTTCTTTTTTTCTGTTTTTTTTTTTTCTTTTTTTTTTTTTTTTTGAGACGGAGTCTCACTCTGTCGCCCAGGCTGGAGTGCAGTGGCGCTATCTCAGCTCACTGCAAGCTCAGCCTCCCAGGTTCATGCTGTTCTCCTGCCTCAGCCTCCCGAGTAGCTGGGACTACAGGCGCCTGCCACCACGCCTGCCTAATTTTTTTGTATTTTTTTAGTAGAGACGGGGTTTCACCATGTTAGCCAGAATGGTCTCGATCTCCTGACCTCGTGACCCACCCACCTCGGCCTCCTAAAGTGCTGGGATTACAGGCGTGAGACACCATGCCTGGCCATATTCTTTCAATAAATCCCTTTTTTGGTTTCCAACCACAGCAGGTTTCTGTTGCTTACAACCAATGATATACTATCATGCTTATCTGCCCAACTAGACTCTGAGCGCTTTGAGGGCAGCTACTCTATCCTTTTGCCTTGGTGTTCTCTGACCCCTCAGCCCCGCTGCTTTCCTTTCCAGGCCACAGAGGCAGCCCCAACTGTGCAGAAGCACTGAGAATACAGCACAAGTAGGTGACAAGAACCTTGCCCTAGAGAATCTGCCATCTAGATAAGGCAGCAAGATTGGCATTTACTAAATGATTGTGGCTAATACAAAGCAGAATGTGATTCAGTATCAAAATTGGAGGCTCACTAATAAGGTCACTGTGGGGTCCAGAAGTAGAAAGATCAGGATGGGTTCCCTAGGACATTCTCTAGTGGAGTTTCTTGGAGAAGCTGTGAGAACCTGGGTGAGAAGAGGCAGATGATCTGCGGGGAGTAGCGGGGCTGCAATGGGTCTCCCTATACCATACTTTCAAAAAGTCAACTTTTTAAAGTTAATGTATTGGCCGGGCACAGTGACTCACGCCTGTAATCCCAGCACTTTGGGAGGCCGAGGCGGGCAGACCACGAGGTCAGGAGCACCAGACTCCCAGCGTGGAGGTCAGGAGGAAACCCCATCTCTACTAAAAATACAAACATTAGCTGGGTGTGGTGGCGCCTGCCTGTAATCCCAGCTACTCGGGAGGCTGAGGCAGGAGAATCCATTGAACCTGGGAGGTGGACATTGCAGTGAGCCGAGATCGTGCCACTGCACTCTAGCCTGGCAACAAAGTGAGACTCTGTCTCAAAAAAAAAAAAAAAAAAAAAATTAGCTGGGTGTGGTGGCATGTGCCTGTAGTCCCAGCTATTATAGAGGCTGAGGCAGGAGAATCGCTTGAACCTGGGAGGCGGAGGCTGCAGTGAGCTAAGATCGCTCCATTGCACCCCAGTCTGGGCAACAAGAGCAAAACTGTGTCTCAAAAAAGAAAAAAAAGTTAATGTGTTGACATAGCAGCTATGCAAATTGAGATATAAAGAAGCAGCATCGATGTGAAGCTAGTCTGAGACAGGTAGAGAAACAATTGCTTATCCAGGGTTTGTAAGCATAGGCTTCATCCTGGCTCCTTCCCTCATCTCAGAACCTGGCCACACCTCTGGACAGGCAGAAGGAACAGCTCTTACCTGATACTGCTTTCTAGTCCCAGGCTCCCAAGTTTCCTGCTCCTCCTCCACCAAAATCCAACACTTGTCCAGCGTGCTCTTAATCTCCTGAGAGAAATTCTCATTAAATTTATTGTCCCAGGCCAGGCGCGGTGGCTCACACCTGTAATCCCAGCACTTTGGAAGGCCGAGGCGGGTGGATCACCTGAGGTCTGGAGTTTGAGACCAGTCTGGCCAACATGGTGAAACCCCATCTCTACTAAAAATACAAAAATTAGCCAGGTGTGGTGGCATGCACCTGTAATCCCAGCTACTCAGGAGGCTGAGGCAGGAGAATCACTTGAATCAGCATGGGAGAGGTTGCAGTGAGCCGACATTGTGCCATTGCGCCATTGCACTCCAGTCTGGGCAACAAGAGCAAAACTCCGTCTCAAAAAAAAAAAAATTATTGTCCCATCCCTCCCACTAAGTGCCTCATCTGCTATCCTAGCCGATAACGTAACTCACAGATTTGTTAGACTCTTTTTCCTTTTCTTTTTTTGGAGACGAAGTCTTGTTCTGGTGCCCAGGCTGGAGTGCAGTGGGACGATCTTGACTCACTGCAACCTTTGCCTCCCGGGGAGCTGGGACTACAGGCGCATGCCACCACGCCCGGCTAATTTTTTTGTATTTTAGTAGAGATGAGGTTTCACCATGTTGCCCAGGCTGGTCTCCAATTCCTGAGCTCAGGCAATCTGCCCGTCTCGGCCTTCCAAAGTGCTGGCATTACAGGCGTGAGCCACCATGCCTGACCTTTTTTTTCCTTTTCTTTTTACTCACCAATAAAAGAAAAAGCCCAAGACATAGAGAAGGAAGAAAATAGGTACCCTGCCATGACCCTCAAATTAGCTAATAAACTGCTATTAAAACAAAAACTAACAAACTACATAACACATAATAGACAACTAGCTTTGCTTTTGACAGACAAACTATATTTCGTACTGAGCTCAGTACACAGCATTTAAAAATTAACAGAACTATAAAAGTAGGGAAATCAGTACCTAACCTGTAGCGTGAGGCCGCAGGTCTTGAAGGTCAGAAAACATTATATGTGATTTAATCACATTTAAGGCTGAAGCTGATGGCACCGGCCAGCTACATTAGATAGTGTTTAAAACTATGAAAAAGAAGGGCAGAATTCTAGGAGCTAGTATTTTTCTGTGTCCTTGGTAGGCAAGACTGCAGGGAAGTTGCTCAGTGAGAAAACAAGAAAGAGGCCTGCAGTTTGGAAGGAAAAACTGCAATGTTAGGTAGGAATTACAGCTAAGTTTTATTGCTATATAGAAATTTAGCAGGGCTGTAATTTTAACCCCCTCTTCACCAAAAGCCTCCAGTGTAGTCTACGTACATAAATAATAAGGAGAAAAGGAATTCCTTTAGCACAGTTAACTTTATACCTAACTATTAATATTATATAAAATAAAGCATAGGAAAGAAAGCTCCTTTAAGTAGCACTTTAACTCTTCTTTCTTCTCAACCTCCCTGTTCAGTTTGTTCAAATCTTTAGTTGTAAATGTTACAGGTACTGACCATGGGAACCGTTCTTGCAAACTGGTTCCATGGCTGAATAAAAATACTGTGGCTGGGCTGGGCGTGGTAGCTCACACCTGTAATCCCAGCACTTTGGGAGGCCAAGGTGGGTGGATCACGAGGTCAGGAGATCGAGACCATCCTGGCTAACACGGTGAAACCCCGTCTCTACTAAAAATACAAAAACAAAATTAGCTGGGCATGGTGGTGGGCGCCTGTAGTCCCAGCTACTCAGGAGGCTGAGGCAGGAGAATGGTGTGAACCCGGGAGGCAGAGCTTGCAGTGAGCCGAGATCGCCCCACTGCACTCCAGCCTGGGCGACAGAGCGAGACTCTGTCTCAAACAAAACAAAACAAAACAAAACAAAACAAAAAATACTGTGGCTGGCCAGGCGTGGTGGCTCATGCCTATAATCCCATTACTTTCGGAGGCCGAGGTGGGCAGATCACAAGGTCAGGAGATCAAGAGCATCCTGGCCAACATGGTGAAACCCCGTCTCTACTAAAAAATACAAAAATTAGCTGGGTGTGGTGGTGCATGCCAGTAGTCCTAGCTACTCAAAAGGCTGAGGCAGGAGAATTGCCTGAACCCGGGAGGTGGAGGTTGCAGTGAGCTTAGATCGCGCCACTGCACTCCAGCCTGGCGACAGAGTGAGACTCCGTCTCAAAAACAAAACAACCATAACAACAAAAAACAAAAACAAAAAACCACGGCCTCCAAAAAGGAAGCAGAAGAGAGGTCTGGAGATGAGAAAGTCCTGTTGGGTCTTGGTTTCCAAGAGCAGGGGTAGGTTTTTAAAAACCAGAGGAGGAAGAAGAATAGAAGTGTTGGTGTGTGGCTGAGCAGCCCCTCTTTCCCTTGTTGAAGAATCAAGAGGGCTAATGTCCCAAGTCTGGGAGAGTGAAGAAAAAAAAAAAGGAGCGATGTGGGTTAATGGATGTGCTAACTAACTTGATCATGGTAATCATTTCACAATGTGTATGTATATCAAATCATCATGTTGTACACTTTAGATTATACAATATATTTGTCAGTTATATCTCAACAAAGCTGAAAACAACAACAACAAAAACAGCCCAAGGCTGGGTGCGGTGGCTTATGCCTGTAATCCCAGCATTTTGGGAGGTTAAGGCAGGCATATTGCTTGAGCCCAGGAGTTCAAGACCAGCCTTGATGACATAGGGAGACTACATTTCTACAAAAAATAAGGAAAGTAGCCAGGCGTGGTGGCCTGTGTCTGTAGTTCCGGCTACTCAGGAGGCTGAGGTGGGAGGATCTTGAGCCCAGGAGTTTGAGGCTGCAGTGAGCCATGATTGTGCTACTGCACTCCAGCCTGGGCAACAGAGCTAAGGAAGAAGGTAGATCTCTTAGGTTCTAGAAGGAGACCACACTTTCATGACTAGGAAGAACCTAGGGTCATTCCAAAGCCTTAAATTTGGGGGAATTTAGCTGTCCTGTGTAACTGGACAATTGGACATTTGCAGTGCTATTTTGTGAGCATGAGTGCATTCTATGAACCAGGCGTATACAAATGGTGACTGGCCTTCCTGATCATTCTTCAAGTGGCAGCTGGACTCTCTAGGGAGATAATTTTCCCAGGATCAACATAGAGAGTCAAATCAAGCAAACCAAATAGAGCATTTCCCCCCAAGGTGACGTAGACATATGAGGAAAGTCCATCTGTGACACTAGAAGACACGTGTGCCACAACTGCTTTGTATGAAACCATATCTGCTTTTTTCACTAATTGTGGTAAAATACACACAACATAAAATTTACCATCTTCACCATTTTTAAGTGTACACTTCAGTGGCATGAAGTACATTCACATTGTTGTGCTACTGCGTATCTGCTTGTTTTTTTTTGTTTTGTTTTGTTTTTCGAGACAGTCTTGCTCTGCTGCCCAGGCTGGAGTGCAGCGGCGCGATAATTATGGGAGGGAGAGGGAAAGAGAGCAAAGAACAGAGGTGGATTGGTGGAACCCAGGTGATGTTTCAGCGGTTTAGCTTTGAGAGAGATGAAGCCGAGTTAAGACAAGAGGGTTGATTCAAAACAAAATCAGGGTAGAAGTGATTCCTCTCTGTGGAAGAGGGGCTTTTTATAAGACAACTAGAAGGCAGGTTGTAGGTGTCCTGCTGGTACTGCTTCAATGGAGCACATGGAGATTGTTCCTATGGAGCACAATAGACCAGAGAGGAGGGCTGTAGGAGCTCCACGGGAGGCAGGGGCTCCGTTGGCTGAGCTGCCTTGGGAGCTTGAAATGCAATTATGATACTAAGAAAATATTTGTTGTAAATGGAAATTTTTTATAAAAAATTCACTAAAAGCAGTATGTAGTTTATCTAATTAGGTAATAAAAAATTTCTAAAGGTATGCATTCACTTTGAAAAGCTCTACAAATATTTTTCCTCGTTCCCTTTCTGTAAGATTGTCAGTAATGTTATTCTATTTTGAGATCATACATATCCAAACTGAAGTGACTTCCTGTTTCTGGTATCAAACTAGCTTTCAAACTAGTCGCCAAAATTCCTTCCATGTATTTTAAAAGACAGCAGAATAGGAAATTTCCAAAGTAGCTTTGAATGATTCAACTTACCTTTGGTGCCCAGGCTTGGTGGCTCAAGCTGGTAATCCCAGTGCTTTGGGAGGCCGAGGCAGGCGGATCACTTGAGCCCAGGAATTTGAGACCAGCCTGGGCAACATGGTGAAACCTCATGTCCATAAAAAAAATAATAATAGGTCGGGCGCGGTGGCTCACGCCTGTAATCCCAGCACTTTGGGAGGCTGAGGTGGGCGGATCATGAGGTCAGGAGATCGAGACCAACCTGGCTAACACGGTGAAACCCTGTCTCTACTAAAAATATCAAAAAAAATTAGCCGGGCGTGGTGGCGGGTGCCTGTAGTCCCAGCTACTCAGGAGGCTGAGTAAGGAGAATGGCGTGGACCCAGGAGGCAGAGCTTGCAGTGAGCCGAGATTGCGCCACTGCACTCCAGCCTGGGGGACAGAGCCAAACTCCGTCTCAAAAAATAATAATAATAATAATAAATGTTTTTTTGTTTTGTTTTGTTTTGTTTTTGAGACGGAGTCTTGCTCTGTCGCCCAGACTGGAGTGCAGTGGCATGATCTTGGCTCATTGCAACCTCCGCCTCCCGGGTTCATGCCATTCTCCTGCCTCAGCCTCCCGAGTAGCTGCGACTACAGGCGCCCACCACCACGCCTGGCTAATTTTTTGTATTTTTAGTAGAGACGGGTTTTCACCGTGTTAGCCAGGATGGTCTCGATCTCCTGACCTTGTGATCCGCCCGCCTCGGCCTCCCAAAGTGCTGGGTTTACAGGCATGAGCCACCGCGCCTAGCCGTTTTTTTTTTTTTTTTTAAAGAAAAGAACAAATTACCTTTGGTTAAAGCATTTTTATACCTATGATTTACTATTTATGATTGATCATTGGCTGTTTCAAAAGCAAAAAAAAAAAAAAAAAATCTACACAACAGGACTTCATTAAAAAAAAAAAAAAAAAAAAAGTAGAGATAGGGTCTCACTGTGTTGCCCATGCTGGATTCAAACTGCTAGGCTCAAGTGATCCCCCTGCCTCAGCCTCTCAAGTAGCCCAGACTAAAGGTATGCACCACCGCACCCAGCAGGGCTTCAATCTTTACTCTGATACTTTAATCCTTCCATGATTAGATTTCACCATGAAACTCTTCCTTTGAGTTGGCTGTCTTTTGTATTCTGTGAAGTGGCACATTTTTAAAAATGTTTCTCTATCCAGAGAGCTAGGAAAAAAGGTCCTGGACAACTCCTGATGGTGGGGCTAAACATTTGGAAAGAAAATTATTCTTCCAATCTGTTAAATTCCAGCATATTTCTTTAAAACTTTATTAAAACAAACCTCTCCAGCTCATTCAGATGAAATTTTAACTTTTTAAAATAGCTTTTATGGAGAAAATGCTCATGAAAATAAAGACCAAACAGGCCGGGCGCGGTGGCTCACGCCTGTAATCCCAACACTTTGGGAGGCCAAGGCGGGCAGATCACCTGAGGTCCGGAGTTCGAGACCAGCTGCACCAACATGGAGAAATCCCATCTCTACTAAAAATACAAAATTAGCCGGGCGTGGTGGCGCATGCCTGTAATCCCAGCTACTCAGGAGGCTGAGGCAGGAGAATGGCTCGAACACCGGAGGCAGAGGTTGCTGTGAGCCGAGATGGCGCTATTGTACTCAGCCTGGGCAACAAGAGCGAAACTCCGTCTCAAAAATAAATAAATAAATAAATAAATAAATAAATAAAATAAAGACCAAACAAACGTAGTTTTGTCTGGGGATGAGTTAGGGGGAAATTTGAATGTTGGATTACTGCTTCTTTTACAAAGGCCTCTGAAACTTCTGAGTAGTCCTAGATTGTGATTCTAAATCAGCAATTCTCAAACTTTCTAAGGGTAATCTAATCACCTTCACTTGGTATACAGAAAAATGGAAGATAAAATACATCTTCAAGGCCAGGCACGGTGGCTCATGCCTGTCATCCCAGCACTTTGGGAGGTTGAGGCGGGTGGATCACGAGGTCAGGAATTCGAGACCACCCTGGCCAACATAGTGAAACCTCGTCTCTACTAAAAATACAAAAATTAGCAGGGCATGGTGGCGCACGCCTGTAGTCCCAGCTACTGGGAAGGCTGAGGCGGGAGAATCGCTTGAACCCGGGAGGCAGAATTTGCGGTGAGCCGAGATCACACCACTGCCCTCTAGCCTGGGCGACAGAGCCAGACTCCATCTCAAAAAAAAAAAAAAAAAATGCATCTTCAAACCATCTCATTAAGGAACCTGTTGTTTCTTTACATGATAACTACATAAAAACTTCTGTTTATTCATTAGCAAAGCAAAAAAAAAAGTTATTACTTAAAAATCAGAAGTTGAATCAATTTCCAAAACCTTTTCCTTAGTTTAAAAAAAAAAAGCTAATATACGCTTCTGAGAGGTGAAGCCAGCTGGACTTCCTGGGTGGAGGAAGGACTTGGAGAACTTTTCTGTCTAGCTAGAGGATTGTAAACACACCAATCAGCACTCTGTCTAGCTAAAGGTTTGTAAATGCACCAATCAGCACTCTGTAAAAATGCACCAATCAGCACTCTGTAAAATGGACCAATCAGCTCTCTGTAAAATGGACCAATCAGCAGGATGTGGGCAGGGCCAAATAAGGGAATAAAAGCTGGCCACCAGGGCCAACAGTGGCATCTGCTTGGGTTCTCGTCAAGGGTGTGGAAAATTGGTTCTTTCTTCTTCGCAGTAAATCTTAATGCTGCTGGGTGTTTGGGTCTGCACTACTTTTATGAGCTGTGATACTCACTGCAGAGGTCTGCAGCTTCACTCCTGAAGTCAGCCAGACCATGAATCCACCGGGAGGAACTAACAACTCCAGACGTGCCACCTCTAATTGCCGTAGCACTTACTGGGAAGGTCTGCGGCTTCACTCCTAAAGTCAGCAAGACCACGAACTCACCAGAAGGAAGAAATTCTGGACACATCTGAACATCTGAAGGAACAAATTCCGGACACACCATCTTTTTTTTTTTTTTTGAGACGGAGTCTCACTCTGTCACCCAGGCTGTGGTGCAGGGGCGTGATCTCGGCTCACTGCAACCTCTGCCTCCAGGATTCAAGCAATTCTCCTGCATCAGCCTCCTGAGTAGCTGGAATTACAGGCATGTACCACCACGCCCGGCTAATTTTTTTGTATTTTTGGTAGAGACGGGGTTTCACCATATTGGCCAGGCTGGTCTCAAACTTCTGACCTTGTGATCCACCCACCTCGACCTCCCAAAGTGCTGGGATTACAGGCATGAGCCACCACACCCAGCCGTGGACACACCATCTTTAAGTACTGTAACACCAGGAGGGTCCACGGCTTCATTCTTGAAGTAAGCAAGAACCCACTGGAAGGAACAAATTCCGGACACACTTTCATGTCGTATTAGTTTCCTAGGGTAATTGTAACAGTGTATCACAGGCAGTGGTTTAACAAGGGAAATGTATTGTCTTGCAGTTCTGAAGATCAGAAGTCTGTGACTAAGGTGTGGGCAGGGTTGGTTCCTTCTGAGGCTGTGAGGAAGAGTCGTTTGCATGCCTTTCCCCTAGCTTCTGGTGGGTTTTTTTTGGTTTTTTTTTTTTTGAGACAGTCTTTTTTTTTTTTTTTTTTTGAGACGGTCTCACTCTGTCACCCAGACTGGAGTGCAGTGGCACGATCTCGGCTCACTGCAACCTCTACCTCCCGGGTTCAAGCCAGTCTCTTGCCTCAGCCTCCAGAGTAGCTGGGATTACAGGGTCCCACCACCACGCCCAGCTGATTTTTGTATTTTTAGTAGAGATGGGTTTTCACCATGTTGGCCACGCTGGTCTCGAACTTCCGATCTCAGGTGATCCGCCTGCCTTGGCCTCCCAAAGTGCTGGGATTACAGGCGTGAGCAACTGTGCACGGCCGCTTCTGGTGGTTTGCCATCTTTGGTGTTCTTTGATTTGTAGAAGTGTCACCCCTATCTCCGCCTTCCTCTTTACAAAGCATTATCTGTGAGCAGTGTTTATGTCTGAATTTCCCCTTTTGATAAGGACCCTAGTTATGTTGGAGTAGGTGTCCACCCTACTCCAGTATGACCTCATCTTAACTAACTACATTTGCAATTTCCAAATATTTCCAAAGAAGGTCACATTCTGAGGTCACTGGGAGTTAGGATTTCAAGATATGAATTTCAGGGGGAGCGTGGTAGGGATACGGTTTAACCCAAAACATCTGTGAATACATTTTTCTTACCAGAGAACTGTAATATATCGTCCAAATGAAAGACCTACACTCTGTGGACCTCAGATGACGCATTACGTAGGAAAGGTGATTGTGACTACCCTCATTCCCACAACAGTGGGTGTCTAGGAGCCCAAGAACTGACCTGTCTTATTGAATAGGCTGAGAGGAAAGCACGCCCAACTTTACTTTTGTCCAGAAAAGTACCTGGAAGCAGGACTGTCCCCTCCCGTTACCACCAATGCCAGTGGAGTAGAGTGCTTTGTTTCACTCAATTGTCACGCTTGTGTGTAAGCTGCACTTCATTACCAGCATGGCAGTGGTTACCCAAGTGGTTCCATCCCCATCGCTCTGATCACATGGCTCCCACTGCCCACCCTCCCAGTACCTGCGCAGTTGTCATTGCAGGTTCTCATATCTAGCTTGATGATATTCTTCCTCTGATTTAGTGGCATCCTGGCCAATGAATGCCTCCAGCCCTTGTTTTCCAAGGTCCTGCCTTGTTCTCACAAGATTAAAAAGGGGCAAACATGATGTTTTAGCTCAGGCCTCCATAACACCTCCATACAATGGGTGCTTTTGAATACACATTCAGCAGTTCCTCCTATCTTAGATCCTATTAGATCTGAAATGCTCTCATAAACATAATGTCAAAGCTCTACAAAATGCATTTTTAATTCCTAGAATGAAATTAACTGAAATCCAACTTTTGGAGCAGTGCAATCCTGTAGCCAATGAACTAGCCACAGAAATGTTCCAGCAGTGACTGTGCTCACAAATGAATGCTGTGAACATCTTACAATATATTTAACAAAATCCAGTAGACTGCATACTCAGAGAGAAGCTTTCAGGGTCATGGGAGCCTGGGCTGAGAGGGGCCTTTAAAAGAAAAGAAGACTAGGTGCCTTCTTGGATGTGTAATATGAGAAAGAAAAGCCAATGAGATGATTAGGTGAAGGTTAGTTTCATGTGTCAACTTAGCTAGGCTATGGTGCCCAATAGTTTATCAAACACTAGTCTAGATGTTACTGTGGAGGTATTTTGTAGATGTAATTAACACTCACAGTCAGTTCACTTTAAGTCAAGCCAATAATATCTCATCAAATCAGTTGAAGGCCTTAAGAGCAAAAACTGAGGTTTCCTGGAAGAGGAAGAATTCTGCTTCAGGACTAACACAGAAATTGTGCCTCAGTTTCCAAGCTGCAGGCCCACCCTGTGCATTTTGAACTTGCCAGCTCCCACAATCATGTGAACCAATTTTTTAAGATAACCCCCCTTCTCTAGGTAGATTGATTGACATAAGCAATGTTTTAAATATATATGAAACAGATATATGGGTGTTGGTGGGGGGTGTATTTTATTGGTTCTGTTTCTCTAAAGAACCCTGACTAACAGTCAGATTCGCTCTTTTTTTTACCATAGAGAAAGGGTCTCAAGTTTCTGGGCTCAAGTCTTCCTCCTAGCTGGGCCTCCCAAACTGCTAGGATTGCAGGCATGAGCCACCGGACCCAGCCAGTTTCATTCTTAATGGTGGTCAAAAGAACAGGATCAGTTGTTTGAATAAGGGATTAGCAATGAACTACTTGAGGGGCTAGAAAAGCAGAATCTTTAGCAATTTTTTACTCTGAGTAGTAGAGAAAGACAAAGAGAAAAGTTAATGGCACTTGATAACTCCAAATGATATGCATCCACTTGGAAGTTGTATCAATAAGGCAAAATCCTAAGAAGGATGTCTAAGATGCTTCTTAAGTCCACATAGGACAGATCCAAGGATAGAATAAATTCTCAACCTACTTCTACAAATTAGAAAATTCCCATTGACAGGCTATAAACATAAGGTGGACTTTGCTTCCATCTCTACACAGTTCTTGAAAAGATGCAATAAGTAGGTTATTCTAGCCTCAAAGGCAATGAAATGAATTATGGATGACTCAATGGATAGAACTGAACAGATAAAAATGTAAATCTTTCAATGGCTGTTTGGAGCTATGTTTTAAAAGAAAAAGAAAATAAATCTTCTGGGCCAAAAATAAGCTAATTAAATCAAAACTCAAAGGATAAGCAATAGACCAGGGGAACTATTTATTGCTAATATGAAACAGAATTAATAGTTTTTACATGTAAAGAGATCATAATGTTCAGTAAGAAAAACCCCAATAGATAACTGCAAAGATTTCTACCAGACAATTCTCAAAAACAAGTTATATAAATGGTTGGCATACATTTGAAAAAAAGTTCAGAGAAATGCAAAATACCCTCTTAATGCGTATATATCCACCCATAACCTTAATAGTTAAATTGATTTAAAGATACCTTAGGCTGTGCGCTCTGGCTCATGCGTGTAATCCCAGCATTTTGGGAGGCCGAAGTGGGTGAATCACTTGAGGTCAGGAGTTCGAGACCAGCCTGGCCAATATGGTGAAACCCCGTCTCCACTAAAAATACAAAAATTAGCTGTATGTGGTGGCAGGCGCCTGTAATCTCAGATACTCAAGAGGCTGAGGCAGGACAATGGCTTGAACCCAGGAGACAGAGGTTGCGGTGAGCCAAGATCGTGCCACTGCACTCCAGCCTGAATGACAGAGCAAGACTCCAACTCGAAAAAAACAAAAAACAAAAAAATCTGATTTAAAGACCGCTTGATAGCCACATGCAGTGGAACATGCCTGTAGTCCCAGCTACTCTGGAGGCTGAGGCAGGAGGATCTCTTGAGGTCAGGAGTTCTTGGCAGAAATGAGCTATGATCCCACCTGTGAATAGCCACTGTACTCCAGCCTGGGCAACATAGGGAATACATTAAAAGGAAAAAACTTACCGGGTGCAGTGGCTCACATCTGTAATCCCAGCCCTTTGAGAGGCCGAGGCGGGCTGGTCACGAGGTCAAGAGATCAAGACCATCCTGGCCAACATGGTGAAACCGAGTCTCTACTAAAAATACAAAAATTAGCTGGGTGTGGTGGTGCACCCCTGTAGTCCCAGCTACTCGGGAGGCTAAGGCAGGAGAATCGCTTAAACCCAGGAGGCGGTGGTTGCAGTGAGCTGAGATCACGCCACTGCACTCCATCCAGCCTGGCGACAGAGCGAGACTCTTTAAAAAAAAAAAAAAAGATCCCTTAATATAAAGTAAGGAAACATACAGATAACCTCAAGGTTTTAATTCTTACATCAAAACAAAAGTTTTAATATGTGATCTATTTTGTGCACTTGTAAATGATTAGATTTGTTTTAATGTACTTTGTGAGGCTTTTGTAATCTACAGCAATTAGTTTATCATCAAGCACAGTTTTTTTTTTAATTCTCCTCTATATGAAAAACAGGCAACGAAGTTGTAATAATAATAAGTTGCATCAACCAGTGAATGTATCTCTTTTCTATGGTTTAATAATGAGTGACAACATCAGTTGAAACATTCATCTGGTTTAATATACTGATTCCCTTTACCAATCCCTCCCCTCTGACTGGTAGTCATTTACTTTCAAAATATCATTTCCCACTAAAGAAACTAGCTGGCAAACTACCAAGAGGAAGTGTATCTCACTAAATGAAGTTCCTGAAATGCAGCTTTTGTTTCTTGTTTCTTTTTGCTCTGCGAGCAACTTCAGACTATAAGAAAGTGCATTCTCTGCACTGCATAGCATAAAACAGTTCAGAACTGTTCCAAAAGGTACAGCCACTGTTAGATACAAAGTACAAAGCAGGAGTGAGGGGAGAGGTTGAGGAAAGAATGAAGGAAATTTGAAGAAAGGGTCTGTTTTTGTTTTTGAAATTCACAGGAATCAGTTTGATGTTCAGTGAAGTACCAGGTACTACTGGAGAAAGGCTGGTGCATTATGAAAACAAAGAATTGGAGGCAGAAGTATAAATAAGGTCTATGAATGAAGGAATGAGAAGGACCAGGTTCCGTGAAAACATAGTGAGCAATCAAAGATGTCCCAGTCAGGTGAAGGGGACTTTGCTGTGAAATTCCTTAATGAAAGGAATCCCACAGACTTGCTGGAAAGAAGTGAGGCTAGGCTGGGTGCGGTGGCTCGCTCATGTAATACCAGCACTTTGGGAGGCCGAGGCAGGTGGATCACTTTCATTCAGGAGTTTGACACCAGCCTGGCCAACATGGTGAAACCCTATCTCCATTAAAAATACAAAAATTAGTCCGGTGTGGTGGTGCATGCATGTAATTCCAGCTACTTGGGAGGCTGAGGCAGGAGAATCACTTGAACCCGGGAGGCGGAGTTTGCAGCAGTGAGCGAAGATTGCACCACTGCACTCCAGCCTGGGCGACAAAGCAAGACTCCACTGTAGAAAAAAAAAAAAAAAAAAAAAAAAAAAGGCCAGGCGCGGTGGCTCACTCCTGTAATCCCAGAACTTGGGAGGCCGAAGCAGGCGGATCACGAGGTCAGGAGATCAAGACCATCCTGGCTAACACGGTGAAACCCCATCTCTACAAAAAAAACAAAAAACAAAAAAATTAGCCAGGCGTGGTGGCGGGCGCCTGTAGTCCCAGCTACTCTGGAGGCTGAGGCAGGAGAATGACGTGAACCCGGGAGGTGGAGCTTGCAGTGAGCTGAGATCGCGCCACTGCACTCCAGCCTGGGCGACAGAGCGAGACTCCACTAAAAAAAGAAAAAACAAAAGGAAGTGAGGCTAGCCGATGAGAAATTGAAAATATTATTAAACTAGAGAATCAAAGCTGAGGTGCTGGTAACAGGAGCATAGGTATGTATATAGATCGCAGTGTACCAGCTGACAAGCTGACACACCACCCATTGCCAATTGCCCGCCTAAGACAGGAGACTGGGAAAGACAGCTGATGAGATGGGGGGTGGGGGCGGGATGTGGCTTGTCGTTGAGGGAAAGCATAGAGTGTGCTGTGTTCCTGTGGCCTCAAAGGGCCTTGGTAAGAAGGACAAAGAGGTGAAGGGGGAGGAAAAAAAAGGTAGGAAGGAAAGGGAAAAAAAAAGAAAGATAAAATTCTCATTTCAGTCCCCAATCTTTTTGGCACCAGGGACCAGTTTCATGGAAGACAATTTTTCCATGGGGACAGGGGATTCATTTGCTTTGAAATATCATTTGATTAAAAATATCAGCAACCCCCTATAGTGTACATTTTTTTCTTTTTTCTTCCTTTTTTTTGAATTGGAGTCTCACTCTGCTGCCCAGGTAAGAGGCAATATCGTCAGGATGAAATTGTTCCACTTCGGATCAGATCATCAGGCGTTAGATTCTTCTCATAAAAAGCAGGCAACCTAGATCCCCCTCACATGCGGTTCACAATAGAGTTCGTGCTCCTGTGAGAATCTAATGCCGCACTAATCTGACAGAAGGCAGACCTTAGGCGGTAATGCGCACTCACTGCTGCTCACCTCCTGCTGTGCAGCCTGGTTCCTAACAGGCCACAGACCAGCACCTGTCCATGGCCTGGGAGTTGGGGACCCTGTCATAGAGTTTACAAAAAAGAAAGAAAATGTAGAGGCAGGAGCTAACATCTATAGATATCATCTCATTTCCTCCACTCTAAAACCCCAAAGTAGGCTGGGTCCACTGGCTCACACCTGTAATCTCAGCACTTTGGGAGGCCAAGGCGGATGGATCACCTCAGGTCAGGAGTTCAAGACCAGCCTGACCAATATGGTAAAACCCCATCTCTACTAAAAATACAAAAATTAGCTGGGCGTGATTGCGTGTGCCTGTAATCGCAACTACTTGGGAGGCTGAGGCAAAGAATCACTTGAACCTGGGAGGCGGAGGTAGCAGTGAGCCGAGATCACCCCGCTGCACTCCAGCCTGGGTGACAGAGTGAGACTCCATCTCAAATAAATAAATAAAACCCCAAAGTGGCATTTTTATCTCCACTTTACAGGGAAAGAGGCACAACACCACACAGGTACGACAGAAAGAGCCAGACTAGAACTCCTGTCTACCTGAGCACAGTAATTCTCCCTGCTTTCCATGCAGCCTATGAAAAAGGTCAACAGTCACAAAGAGGACAATGGCTTGCTATGGTCCCATCAATTGGCATCAATGTGTGAAGGGAAATCAGCATGTGGACATTACTTGCAGAATTGTTGCTGTAATATTAAGTTAAAATTCACCTCTGGGAAAGAGATAATGAAGAGTAGGAAAAAGCTTTTTTTGTTTGTTTGTTTTGAGACAGAGTCTCGCTCTGTCGCCCAGGCTGGAGTGCAGTTGCACGATCTTGGCTCACTGCAAGCTCCGCCTCCCAGGTTCACACCATTCTCCTGCCTCAGCCTCCCCAGTAGCTGGGACTACAGGCACCTGCCACCACGTCCGGCTGATTTTGTCTATTTTTTAGTAGAGACGGGGTTTCACCATGTTAGCCAGGATGGTCTCAATCTCCTGACCTTGTGATCCACCTGCCTTGGCCTCCCAAAGTGCTGGGATTACAGGCGTGAGCCACCGCATCCGGCCAGGAAAAAGCTTTTAACTTATTTACTTCGATCCTGAACACACAGGAATGGAAATCACAACTGGTCATAACAACACATTGAAAGACTTGGCGTTAAAAAAAACAAAAAACGAAAAACGGGGGGATTAGTTTATCCTGGAAATGAAAAGCTGAAAGGAGATGTAGTACTCCGTGATACAAAAATTAGACTATAGGGAGGCTGGGCGCAGTGGCTCATACCTGTAATCCCAACGCTTTGGGAAGTCGAGACAGGCAGATTACTTGAGCCCAGGAGTTTGAGACCAGCCTGGGCAACATGAGGAGACCCCATCTCTAATAATATACGAAAATTGGCCGGGCGCAATGGCTCACGCCTGTAATCACAGCACTTTGGGAGGCCAAGGCGGGTGGATCACCTGAGGTCGGGAATTCGTGACCAGCCTGACCAACATGGAGAAACCCCCGTCTCTACTGAAAATACAAAATTAGCCAGGCATGGTGGCGCATGCCTGCAACCCCAGCTACTCAGGAGGGTGAGGCAGGAGAATCACTTGAACCTGGGAGGCAGAGGTTGCAGTGAGCCAGGATGATGCCACTGCACTCCAGCCTGGGCGACAAGAGTGAAACTCGGTCTCCAGAAAAAAAAAAATGTTTCAAAGTGCTTGTAGATATATGATCTTACTTTATTCTATGTGTCTTCTTCATTGCAATGAAGCATAAAGACACAGGGTTATTATTTTATAAATTTTTAAAGGAAAGTCAATCACAGAAGGAGGAAAACAACTGCGAAAAGCATGCCATGACAACCAGTCCTTCAAGAGGTTTTATCAAAGGCAAGGAGGGTGAAGAGGCTCCCAGCTCTGTTTTTTAGGGCAGTCTTTGGCTCCTGTGTTGTCCTTGTCATGCTGGAGAAGTTGAATGCCATACTGGAGGAAGCAGGAGCAAGGAGGGCTTGTCCTAGATGCTGGCATTAATAATCTGCGTCCCCATTGTTTGATCACAAAAAATACAGTAAGTTCAATGTTGCTATAATGTAAACGAGGTCAGAACACAAAGGCCAACTCACTTGTAATTTGTTTGTTAAACCTGACATTAGTATAGAGCAGGATTAAGGTTTTTTTCACCGTGATTATCCCATCAGAGGAAAGCCTCTACTGAACTAATGATTAGAGAAAAGAGGCTGAAGAATATAACAAGTACTTGATGAGTTCTTCAACATTCATTCATGCATCCACAACCATTTTTTAGGGCCTGGTGGATAACTGCACTTTTTTTTTTTTTTTTTGAGACGCAGTCTCACTCTGTTGCCCAAGCTGGAATGCAGTGGCACGATCTCAGCTCACTGCAACTTCTGCCTCCTGGGTTCAAGCGATTCTCCTGCCTCAGCCTCCTGAGTAGCTGGGGCTACAGACACGTGCCACCACATCCAGATAATTTTTGTATTTTTAGTAGGGACTCGGTTTCACCATGTTGGCCAGGCTGAGCTCGAACTCTGAGCTCAGGTAATCCACCCGCCTCGGCCTCCCAAAGTGCTGGGATTACAGGCGTGAGCCACCGTGCCCAGTCGTGTTTATTTGTTTGTTTTGAGACGGAGTCTCACTCTATTACCCAGGCTGGAGCACGGTGGCGTGATCTCGGCTTACTGAAACCTCTGCCTCCCAAGTTTAAGTGATCCTCCTGCCTCAGCCTCCCAAGTAGCTGGGATTACAGGCATGTACCACCACGCTTGGCTAATTTTTGTATTTTTAGTACAGACAGGGTTTCACCATGTTGGCCAGGCTGGTCTCGAACTCCTGACCTCAGGTCATCTGCCCACCTCAGCCTCCAAAGGTGTTGGGATTACAGGCGTGAGCCACTGCACCCAGCATAATTGCACTTTCACATGAATTGTCTTACTTCATTCTTGCAAGAACTCTCTGAGGCAGGCCTGATTAGCCCCGTTTTGTAGGGTTAGTATCAGGCATGATGCTGAGGGCGGCACAGCATGTGGGCTCTGCAGCCAGAGGGGCTTGGCCTGACTCCACCATTACCAGCTGGGCCACCTGCACAAGGGACTTCGCCATCCTGAATTTCACTTTTTAAAATGAGGCCAATAGTAATGTCCACCTCCTAGGGCTGTTGTAAGGATGGAATGTGGTGAAACATGTTAGCCAGTTAGCCCAAGGCTTGGCAGGCAGCTTGCATTCAATACACATCACCCATTAGGACTCAGATGCATTCGCCTCAGTTTACCTGTCCAACACCCCATGAAGTACATATTCTTACTATGCACATTTTATGGGTGAGAATACAGAAGCTTAGAGAGGTTAAATAACAGAGATCAAGGCTGGCATCTGGTTTCAATTCCAGATCTCCTCAATTTTAGAGCTGGAACCCCTGGCTAGGAACCCTTCAACGTGTTCCACAAGGAGACCAGGTGCAGCTGCCTGGGGCTCTCCTGACTGCAGCTGGAGAGCTCAGCAGGAGGTGTAATCAGTGCTGGGAGCTGGCTGGGGCCACAGCAGCGTCCATAACCTTGTGACAGCTGCTGCCTGGGTACAAAACCGACACTCCAGCTCTTGATGAGCAGCTGTGCTAGTGGCTTCACCCATACTCATTTGCAAACTCCTTTCCTGTGTCTTCATACCCTTCCTTCCTTTCTTGGGCCCTCTCTACCTCTTCTCACCTCTCTTACCCTCTCTCTTCCTTCTGAAAGCCACATTTTCCCTTTCTGTTTACATCTAACATCTCTCTAGCCTAATTTGGCATACAACAAAATTATTCATTCTGTGTTTATTTATTTATTTTTTTTTTTTGAGACGGAGTCTCGCTCTGTTGCCCAGGCTGGAGTGCAGTGGCACGATCTCAGCTCACTGCACTGTCTGCTTCCCAGGTTCAAGTGATTCTCCTGCCTCAGCTTCCCTAGTAGCTGGGATTACAGGCACGTGCCACCATGCCCAGCTAATTTTTGTATTTTTAGTAGAGACGGGGTTTCACCATGTTTGCCAGGCTGGTCTCGAACTCCTAACTTCAGGTGATCCACCTGCCACGGCCTCCCAAATTGCTGGGATTACAGGCGTGGGCCACCACACTCAGCCATTCTGTGTTTATTAAACATGATGTTAAGTTTCCTTTTCTGAAGTTTTAAAAGCAATGAATATTCAAGGCAAACTTTCAAAAAGCCTGAAAAATTAGTGGTTCAGCAAGATCCTGCCACTGCACTCCAACCTGACAGAGTGAGATCTTATCTCAAAAAAAAAAAAAAAAAAAAGGCGCTGGCTCACGCCTGTAATCCCAGCACTTTGGGAGGCTGAGGCGGGTGGATCATGAGGTCAGGAGTTTGAGACCAGCCTGACCAACATGGTGAAACCCTGTCTCTACTAATAATACAAAAATTAGCCATGCGTGGTAGCGCGTGCCTGTAATCCCAGCTACTCAGGAGGCTGAGACAGAACTGCTTGAACCCAGGAGGTAGAGGTTGCAGTGAGCCGAGATCGCCCCACTGCACTCCGGCCTCGGTGACAGAGTAAGACTCCATCTCAAAAAAAAAAAAAAAAAATCAGTGGCTTAGGTAGATGGAAGGTAATGTTATAAAGAAAACAAGTCTAGCAAAATATTCATTGTAGAATTGAAGTAGTAGATGGATGGGTATTCACTGCATATTTTTTTCAACTTTTCTGTATGTTGGGACATTTTCACAACTAAATGTGTGGTAGTGGGAATCAATGGCTCTATACCTATCATTTTCAATTTAGTTTTGTTGTTGGAAGGCTGGGACAGTGGCCTCAAAATAAAAAACATTTCTCCTCCATCCTATCAGAGCATTTGGGGCCAGGGGCTTCTCAGTGTTCTCCTTTGGCAGGAAAACACTGAGGGGTTTACCCAGGGCCGGCACTCAAGCAAGGCATCTTTAGACAAAGCCAGGCAGGAGCAGGCACTCAGCTGGCTTTTCTGGGAGGAACCCTGAGCCTCATCAGAAACTTTGATCTCAGTGAAGAGAACATGAGAACTGAGATGAATTAAGTTGCCCAGGTTGTTTCACAAGAGAAACAGCCGTAGGTGGGTAACATTCAGGCAACTCCATCCCGGTCATTCTTCATCTGTTGGTCCACATTGCTCTAAACTGTAAAGCAGTGCTTCCAGCTGTGTGAGTAACAGAACTGGCCTGGTCCCTGGGACTGAAGGTTCCACTGGAAAAGGTGACCGTGGCATATTTGGCTAGGGATGGTGGAAAAGCTTGTGGTGTTTTCTTTTTTTTATTATTTTATTTTATTTTATTTTTTTGAGACAGAGTCTAGCTCTGTTACCTAGGCTCGAGTGCAGTGGCGCGATCTCGGCTCACTGCAAGCTCTGCCTCCTGGGTTCACGCCATTCTCGTGCCTCAGTCTCTTGAGTAGCTGGGACTACAGGCGCTCGCCACCATGCCCAGCTAATTTTTTTGTATTTTTAGTAGAGACGGGGTTTCACCATGTTAGCCAGGATGGTCTCAATCTCCTGACCTCGTGATCCACCCACCTCGGCCTCCCAAAGTGCTGGGATTACAGGCGTGAGCCACCAGGCCAGGCCAAGCTTGTGGTGTTTTCATGCTGTTGTCACTGATGTTGATCAGTTGAGCTGCCTTCTGGATGCTTTTTCTGAGCTATATCTCGCCTTAGCTGTATGAATTTTCTGACTCCAGTCCTATAGAGAAAACTCTACGGTAATATATGCCTTGCTGGCTGGGGAAGGATGTGCCATAAACTCCCCTCCCTGCCCCCACATACATGACGTGAGAGATCTCAGAGGGGCCTACAGGGCGCTGCAGCAAAGACACAAGCAGATTCACTATGCATGGCCTGTCAAAAGCTTCAGATCAGAAACAACCTCAGGGATCCTAGGGGATGTTTAGATAAATGATGATGCATCTCTAAAATAGAAAACTGTGCCACCCCTTTAAAAAAGTGCTTTTGGTATTGTGAGGGATAATTTCCAAGCCATATTGTTAATTAGAAATAAAAAGGAAGATCAGAACAGTGTGTGTAGTATGTGCCTACTTCTGTGATTAAAAAATATTTACCTCGGCCAGATGGGGTGGCTCATGCCTGTAATCCCAGCACTTTGGGAGGCCGAGGCAGAAAGATCACTTGAGGTCACGAGTTCGAGACCAGCCTGGCCAACATAATGAAACCCCCATCTCTACTAAAAAATATAAAAATTAGCCAGGCGTGGTGTGGTGGTGCCAGCTACTTGGGAGGCTGAGGCAGGAGAATTGCATGAACCCGGGAGATGGAGGCTACAGTGAGTCAACAATGTACCACTGCACTCTAGCCCGGACAACAAGAGCGAAACTCCGTTTCAGAAAAAAAAAAAAAAAAAAAAAAAAGTGGAGGTATAAAAAGCTGAATAGAAAATGCATCTATTTGTTTAAAAAAAGAGAAAGGAGTGACATTTATATTAATGGGAAGGGTGACTCCATCTTGACTCACTGCAACCTCCACCTCCCTGGTTCAAGAGATTTTCCTGCCTCAGCCTCCCAAGTACCTGGGATTACAGGAGTGTGCCACCATGCCTGGCTAATTTTTTGTGTGTTTTTATTAGAGATGGGGTTTCACCATGTTGGCTAGGCTGGTCTCAAACTTGTGACATCAGGCAATCCACACACCTTGGCCTCCCAAAGTGCTGGAATTACAGGCGTGAGCCACTCTGCCCGGCCTAAAAATTTATTTTAGAGAGACAGTGTCTCCCTGTGTTGCCCAGGCTGATTTCGAATTCTTGGGCTCAAATAATCTTCCCGCCTTGCCCTCCCAAAGTCCTGGGATTACAGGTATTTGCCACCCTGCCTGGCCAAGATATATTTTCTAAGCCTCAGTTTCTTCACCCAAAAAGTAGGAAAGATGGTGGAATTGAAGAGAATAATGTTACTAATGATACCATAAGGTTGTTTTTAACAGTGGCTTTCAAGAAATGTAACTTAATAACAGAGTGGATTCTGGAGCCAGACAGCCTGGGTTTAAATCACAGCTAAACCCCCTTTACTAGATTTGTGACTTTGGGAAAGTTAATTAATCTCTGCACCTTGGTTCATTCATTTGTAAAATGGGCATTTTAATAGTACCTATATCATAGATTTTTATGAGTCACAAATTAATATATGTGAAATGCTTAGAACAGTCCCTGGCACCACTTTTCAACTGAATAAGGCCTTAAACAAAACATATATATATATATATATATATATATATATATATATAACATTTATATATAAATAACATCTATATAACGTGTGTGTGTGTGTGTATATATTTATTTTGAGACAGAGTCTCACTATGTTGCCCAGGCTGGATGGAGTGCAATGGCACAATCTTGGCTCACTGCAACCTCTGCCTCCCAGGTTCAAGTGATTCTCCTGCCTCAGTCTCTTGAGTAGCTGGGATTACAGGCGCCTGCCACCATGCCCAGCTAGTTTTTTGTATTTTTAGTAGAAACGGGGTTTCATTATTTTGGTCACGCTGGTCTCAAACTCCTGACCTCAGGTGATCCACCCATCCTGGCCTCCCTAAGTGCTGGGATTACAGGTATAAGCCACGTGCCCAGCCTATTTACATATATTTTTTGAGACAGAGTCTCACTCTGTCACCCTGGCTGGAGTCAAGTGGCGCGATCTCAGCTCACTGCAAACTCCACTTCCTGGGTTCAAACGATTCTTCCACCTCAGCCTCCTGAGTAGTTGGGACTACAGGTGAACACCACCACTCCCAGCTAATTTTTGTATTTTTAGTAGAGACGAGGTTTCACCACGTTGGCCAGGCTGGTCTTGAACTGCTGACCTCAAGTGATTTTTATTTTAAATGATAGGGAACATAGTCCAGAGAAAGACATGCTTAAAAAAAGACTGTTGATTAGTGAGACAGCCAGGAACAAAACCCGGTCTCCCAAATCCCAGTCTAGAATATTTTCCACTGTTTACTTCAGGCAAAAATACATTCCACATTGTGGTATAAAATTAGAAAAAAATGAAGAAAAGCCTATTTTGGATCAAATAAAAGGATACTGGGTTCAAATTTAGTTGTGTGGTCATAGCCAAGTTTCATAAACTCTCCAATCGTGCTCCTCCCTGGGAAAAAGATGAGGATCAAAATATGTACCTTGTAGTGTTGTCATGGTAAGTAAGCTTATATATGTGAAATGCCTAACAAACAGCATTTCTCCATTAATGGAAATAATATTAATGCTAATTAACAATTAATAGGTGATAGTATAGTTAGAATCAAGAATCCCACATCTGTGACTAGACAGTTTTATTCTTCTCTTTCAGGGCTTGCAAATTAACTTGATAAATCATGATGTGGAGAATTATATTTATATACTTTATATATAATAACTATACAGACTTAGTTGGTAACAATTATTTTAAAACATATTGGAAGTATAAGCATAAATTCTAGTATCGGGGTAGGGGTGAGCTGGTCTTATGAAATGTGACAATGAAATATCATGGTGAATAAGATTGGTTTCTGAATTGGGTAATAATATTTCTGATCAAAAGTAGATGTGTGGCCAGGTGCGGTGGCTCATGCTGTAATCCTAGCACTTTGGGAGGCTGAGGCAGGTGGATCACCTGAGGTCAGGAGTTTGAGACCAGCCTGGCCAACATGGTGAAACCCTGTCTCTACTAAAAATAGAAAAAATTATCCAGGCATGGTGACGAGTGCCTGTAATCCCAGCTAGTCGGGAGACTGAGGCAGGAGACTTGCTTGAACCCGGGAGATGGAGGTTGCAGTGAGCCAAAATAGCACTATTGCACTCTAGCCTGTGCAACAAGAACGAAACTCCATTTCAAAGAAAAAAAAGGAAAGAAATCAGTTTGGCACTTTCTTATAAAGTTAACCATAATCTTATTATAGTAGTTATCTTTTCCTGTATAGCAAATCACTCCCAAATTTAGTGGCTTAAAATAGCAATAATTTTCTTCTTTCTCTTTGTTTAATATCTCATGGTTTCTACAGGTCAGAATTGAGACAGTTAAGACCAACAAAGCTTACAGATAAAAAAAATTAAAATTAAAAAAATGTTTTTAAATACATAAACCAAGACAGGGCACAGCAGAGGGTAGCTTGACTTTGCTGCACCATGTCTGGATCACAGCTGGAAGACTCTGAAGGCTGAGACAAAATCATCTGAGGCTTGTTCATTCACGTCTAGTAGTTGAGGTTGGTGTGGGCTGGGGGCTGTCATCTGGAATATCCACACATAGCTTCTCCGTGAACTTCCTCACAACACGGTACCTGAGATGAAAGGGCAAGCCTCCCAGGAGAGAAGAGGGAGGAGGGAGAACAGGATAGAAGGAAAGGGAGAGAGACAGAGAGATATCCTTGCCTTCAGGGGGATACAGATGTTGTAAGGGTACCCATTTTTATACCTTTACAACATCTACAACATGGTAAGCAATGCTGTTACTTTAACAAGTGAAGTTAACACATGAATTTTTTAAAATGAGTTTGTTAACCTGTGGTTGGTTAATTTTATGTGTCAACTTGGTTAGGCCACAGTGCCCAAACATTTGGTCAGAGATTCTCCTGGATGTGTCTGTGAGGGTGTTTTTGGATGAGATTAACATTGAAATTGGTGAACATTAAATACAGCAGATGGCCCTCCATACTGTGGGTGGGCCTCATCACATCAGTTGAAGGCCTGAATAGAACAAGAGACTCCCTCTCGCTCTCCCGGCTCCCGACAAGAAGAAATTCTGGGAATTCTGTCAGCTGACTTCTTTTGGATTGAACCACAACACTGGCTCTTTTCTAGGTCTCTAGCCTACCAGCCCACACTGCAGATTTTGAACTTAGCCTCCATAAGCATAGGTCAATTCCTTAAACAAAATCTCTCTCTCAGTCAGGCTCATGCCTGTAATCCCAGCACTTTGGGAGGCTGAATCTGGCAGATGGCTTGAGCTCAGGAGTTGGAGACCAGGCTGGGCAACATGGCAAAACCCCATCTCTACAAAAAATAAAAAATTAGCTGGGCATGGTGGCATGCACCTGTAGTCTCAGCTTCTCGTGAGACTGAGGCAGGAGGATTGCTTGAGCTAGGGGAGGGGGAGGCTGCAGGAGCCATGATTACACCAGTGCACTCCAGCCTGAGTGACAGAGCAAGGATCTGTCTCAAAAAAAAAAAAAAAAAAGAGAGAAATCTTTGTCTATAAATATGCACATCCTACTGGTTCTGTTTCTCTGGAGAACACTATTACAGCCTGCTTTCCTAGTATCAACAAAACCATGAGCTCCTTGTCCAGAAGTTTTTGCCCTTGCTTCATAACTGCAAATGGAATTTTCATGGAAAATATTTCCTGTGTTACTTTTTTTTTTTTTGTCGTCCAGGCTGGAGTTCAGTGGTGCAACCTCAGCTCACTGCAACCTCCCCTCTGGGTTCAAGAGATTCTCATGCCTCAGCCTCCTGAGTAGCTGGGACTCCAGGTATGTGCCACCACGCCTGGCTGATTTTTGTATCTTTCATAGAGAGGCGTTTCACCACATTGGCCAGGCTGGTCTTGAACTGACCACAGGTGATCTGCCTGCTTCGGCCTCCCAAAGTGCTGAGATTACAGGCATGAGCCACTGTGCCCAGCCACATTACTTCTTAATAATAGATAATGTGCCCTAATATACAGTATTTACATATTGGCTGTAAAGCCTTGCAGCAAGGTGGCAGTTTTCAGCCATTTTTTGAGGAGGATGTGAACAGGAGCCATTACACGGCTCATCAGTAATCTGTTGCAAAGAAGCTGTGCTCATCAGCGCAGAAGTAAATCTTTCATTACTGGAAAATGTGAATCAGCTCGAGTGAAACAGGGCTCTGTCAGCTTATAAAACTTAATTATGTTTTTAACTCCATAAATTAGTTCAAGTAAAGACGTTTGAAAATAGCCAATTTCCAGTTTGAACTTACAGAAAATTAATGGCAAGAATGCAAACTTCTAATGTGTTAAGAAATTATTTGAATTTCTTAACTGTGTCTCCCCCTAAAAGTTTGTGCCTTAAATTTTGTGTCAGTTCTGCATCAAAATTGCTCAGTTTCCTCTTATACAACAAACCCTAGAAAATTCTAAAGTTTCAGAATAAGAGCATTTCCTAAAGAAGAGAAAATATACTGGGGGTGGTGGTGGGGAATGGGATCAGTACGTGGCTTAAGCTTTTCACCCTCGAGGAGTTAAGAAAAACACTACAACATAAGGACAAAAGCTCCCTTGTTTAAGCACTTCCCCAGCTGCACTTCAACTAAATATATCCTGGGCAGAGTGTTTTCATTTCTCCACCCCTCTCCTGAGCCAATCACACGGTGACAAACAGCTCGGAGGCCCCTTGGGACTAGCACTGCAGAGGTACAGGCTTGGTTACAGGGCTGCGCGTTCCTTTCCAGCACAGGCCTGCTCTGGGCCGCCCTGCCTCCCCCAGAGGCTGCAGGGAGCCCCAAGCAGGCGCATTGCGGGCTCTGCTCAGAGAGACGCCTCCACGGGTTAATTCAGCGGCCTCTGTCTGGAATTCATGCACCACCTGGGCTGACAGCATGAATGACTCATTGTTTCCCCTCTGAACAGGCTGAGGAGTGCTTCTTGGTGTCAATAACTGAGGCAAAGTAAAATTGTTTTTTCCCTTTCAACATGACCAATTTTCTAAAACTGAATATAGAACTGGAAATCTGCAGGGTATGTGTCTTCTGCGGCAACGGTAGCCAAGGTTACTGCTTTGAGTTGGTCTGCAGGGACAAAGGATTTAAATTTACTGTCTATAAACAGAAAGAGGCCTAAAGCCAGAGCTTCTTATTTACAGCTTGTGTCATGGTTTTATAAAATAAAGGAAACTTAATTTAAGCCTCTAGTTTGTGTGAACCTGGGGTCTGACTGTACACAATACCTGATTTTATTTCTATTACCCATGATTTGTATAAATGATGATTTTGATAATTTTCCCATAGATAAATATAAGACATGTATGCATTGAAATCATATATGAATCTTCCATACCAGTATTTCCGAAGCGGTGTATTAATAATTATGCCCCACCTTAAATTTTCTATATGGCACCCTTCTCATTTTCAGTTACTTTTAGTTTCCTTGGGAAATGGGACTGGTTGATATTCCTGGACTATGGGATCTTTCACCTTGCTTACGCATATCTCAGTCCAAAAGCTTGACAGCCAGAACTATACAGATATTTTACTACCTTTCTGCAAGTGTACGTGTATAACGCTCTTGTTTCTTTGAACTCTTGTTTCTTTGGCCTCTTCTACTTTCCTAAACTTTAGGTGTTTTTTAAAAAAAAATTCAAAAAGAGGCTGGGCACGGTGGCTCATTCCTGTAATCTCAGCACTTTGGGAGGCCGATGGGGGCAGGTCACGAGGTCAAGAGATGGAGACCATCCTGGCCAACATGGTGAAACCCCGTCTCTACTAAAAACACAAAAATTAGCTGGGTGTGGTGGTGTGCGCCTGTAGACCCGGCTACCCGGAGGCTGAGGCAGGAGAATAGCTTGAACCAGAGTCGGAGGTTGCAGTGAGCCCAGATCGCACCACCGCACTCCAGCCTGGTGACAGAGCAAGACTCTATCTCAGAAAAAAAAAAAAAAAATTCAAAAAGAAAGATGTAGGAAAAAAAGAAATAAATGCAGAAAGGAAAGGGGAAAAGGTCTTGTGTAGATTCAGGACCTTGGTTCTAATTCAAATCTGGGAGGTTAGCATGCAACAGAGTACTTTCTTCATCCAATTAAGCAGCAGCCCTGAATAGATTCCAAGTCATTCTGACTTTGAATAAGGATGAGGACAGCTGATACTGAAGAAGAGAGAATGTTGAGGCCCACATATAGCCTTAAAAGAGAGAGAGAGAATGAACGTGGGATGTGGAGATTAAATAGGGCATTTAATAAAATGGCAGTAGATGCTTTTATTTTAATTGGTATCAATCAGCTCAAGTAACCTTTAAATTTCTGAAATAACAGGAGACTGAGTTGGCTTTGGCAGGGCTCTCTATCCCAGGAATGGAAACTCACGCAGGTTCTGAATCAGAAAGAATCAAAATAACAAAAAAAAATTTCCCTGTCTTTCAAATCTGTACTATAATTTAACAAACTGAGTATCTTTCCTTGCTTGCCAGTATCTTTAAAATAAAGTCAGGTATCAAAATATTTGTATTCCCTTTTTTGAAGCTAATAAAAACCTGCAAAGATTAAGTATTTCTCCATTTTTGTAGAGAACACAATTATTACAGCGTGCTTACAAAATGACAATTCTCAAAGCTTCAGTTTCTCACATCTAACAGCAAGTAAATGTGTAGTAAATGTGTAGTTCTCTGAATGAGCCCCTTTTACATCATATGCAATAAATCTATTTGTCAAAGAGTCTCCTTAGCTACTGAAGATTTCATGGTCCTTGTGCCAACAGAATCAAGCACTTTGGTTGAATATCTGGAGGATTGTGACTTGAGACATGCAGAATGAACACAATCCTACTATGTGCAATATGGTTTGGTTCTTCCAACAGATTGAAAAAATTTCTAGGCAGCTTCTAGCCTCTGAGAAAGGTGCCTTAATTAGCTGAGTGTGGCGGCATGCGCCTGTAGTCCCAGCTACTAGGGAGGCTGAGGCAGGAGAATCACTTGAACATGGGAGGCGGAGGTTGCAGTGAGCCGAGATCACGGACTGCCACTGCACACTGCACTCCAGCCTGGGCGACAGAGTGAGACTCTGTCTCAAAAAAAAAAAAAAGAAAAAAAAAAGGTGCCTTATTTCCACTTCTCATCAATACAGCCAGCTTTCCCTTGGCCCTACTTAGTCTTTTCATCAAGACAAGGCTCTCAAGACTCTAACTTTAAGTCCTTCCTAGTGGGCGATGTGTTCTTCTGCTTTTCTCAAGTCCAAAGTAAGGGCAGTTTACATAGCTGATTGTTCCTTTCAACTGCATAGAACTCTTTTGCCACCAGTTTAATAAATGTAAAATTATCTGATGCAGGCTTCCCCTCGAGAGAATCCTTGTTGTATACCCTTCAGTTTTTTTGTTTGTTTGTTTTTTAAGACAGAGTCCCGGCCAGGTGCGGTGGCTAACGCCTGTAATCCCAGCACTTTGGGAGGCCAAGGCGGGCAGATCACGAGGTCAGGAGTTCAAGACCAGCCTGGCTAACATGGTGAAACCCCATCTCTACTAAAAAAAAAATACAAAAATGAGCTGGGCGTGGTGGCACGTGCCTGTAATCCCAGCTACTTGGGGGGCTGAGGCAGGAGAATCGCTTCAACCCAGGAGGCGGAGGTTGCAATGAGGCGAGACCACGCCACTGCACTCCAGCCTGGCAACAGAGCGAGACTCCGTCTCAAAAAAAAAAAAAAAAAAAAAAAGACGGAGTCCCGCTCTGTCACACAGGCTGGAGTGCAGTGTTGCCATCTCCAGGTTCAAGTGATTCTCCCACCTCTACCTCTTGCGTAGCTGGGAGTGCAGATGTGCACCACCACGCCCGGCTAATTTTTGTATTTTTAGTAGAGACGGGGTTTCACCATGTTGGCCAGGCTGGTCTCCAACTCCTGACCTCAGATGATCTGCCTGCCTTGGCCTCCCAAAGTTCTGGGATTACAAGTGTGAGCCACCACGCCTGGCCTTCTTCAGTTGTTTTTAAGTGGACCTAAAGGAAAACAAACCGGTGGTTCTTAAGGGCAGGGTATGTCAGAATCAACTGAGGCTTTCCCAACTTAACCCCATCCCCAACCACTGCTCTAATAGTTCTCCAGATTTGGGAAGGGCTAATATAGACAAGTAAAACAAAATTTAATTACTTTAATTTTTATTATTTTATTTTATTTCATTTTTTAGAGACAAGATATCGCTATGTTGCCCAAGCTGGTCTTGAACTCCTGGCCCCAAACAGCCCTCCTGCACTGGCCTCCCAAAGTGCTGGGATTACAGTGAGCCACTGCACCCGGACTAATGACTTTAAAATCCCAGGCAAGGAGAAGGGGACAGATGACTTGAGTTTTATTTCAGGATGTCACAGCAAGTTTGGAGCAAAGTGGAACACTTTGCCTTGGCTTCATGTCAGTCCACAGTCCATAATGGCATTACAAGATAGCAAATGTGGCCAGGTGTGGTGACTCAGGCCTGTAATCCCAGCACTTTGGGAGGCCGAGACAGGCGGACCACGAGGTCAAGAGATGAGACCATCCTGGCCAACATGGTGAAACCCTGTCTCTACTAAAAATACAAAAATTGGCTGGGTGTGATGGCGCACACCTGTACTCCTAGCTACTTGGGAAGCTGAAGCAGGAGAATTGCTTGAACCCAGGAGGTGGAGGTTGCAGTGAGCCGAGATCATGCCACTACTACACTCCAGCCTGGCGACAGATAGAGACTCTGTCGGAAAAAAAAATAGCAAACGCTCAAGGTGTTCAGAAAGAGTCTCTATTCTATGCAACCAGATAAGATTCTTGTTCAAACAATGTAAATCTAATCTACAAGAATTTAGGAGAAAACAATAATTTAAAAATCCTTCCTCAGCCAGGCATGGTGGCTCACGCCTGTAATTCCAGCACTCTGGGAGGCCAAGGGGGGCAGATCACTTGAGGTCAGGAGTTTGAGACCAGCCTGGGCAACATGATGAAACCCCATCTCTGCTAAAAATACAAAAATTAGCTGGGTGTGGTGGCAGGCGCCTATAATCCCAGCAACTTGGGAGACTGAGGCAGGAGAAGAGCTTGAACCTGGCAGGTGGAGGTTGCAGTGAGCAGAGAATGTGCCACTGCACTCCAGCCTGGGTGACAGAGTGATACTCTGTTCCCCCTTCCAAAAATAAATAAATAAATAAATAAATAAATAAATATCCTTCCATGTAAACAAAAGCTTTGTTAAATCTCTGGTATTAAAACCAATGTTTGTAGTTTCTGAAATATGGTTTTGTCATCTTGATAAATTTCATGTGAAGGCCGGGCACAGTGGCTCATGCCTGTAATCCCAGCACTTTGGGAGGCCAAGGTGAGTGGATCATCTGAGGTGAGGAGTTTGAGACCAGCCTGGCCAACATGGTGAAACCCTGTCTCTACTGAAAGTACAAAAAATTAGGCCAGGCACGGTGGCTCATGCCTATAATCCCAGCAATTTGGGAGGCCAAGGCAGGTGGATCACCTGAGGTCAGAAGTTTGAGACCAGCCTGGCCAACATGACAAAACCCCATCTCTACTAAAAATACAAAATTATCTGGGCGTGGTGGCAGGCGCCTGTAATCCCAGCTACTCAGGAGGCTAAAGCAGGAGAGTTGCTTGAATCCGGGAGGCAGAGGTTGCAGTGAGCCGAGACCACACCACTGCCCTCTAGCCTGGGCAGAGTGAGACTCCATCTCAAAATAGTAATAATAAATAAGTAAATAAATAAATTTCATGTGAAACAGAACCTCAACATCTTACTACTTTGCACTTGCATCAGTACTTACATCACTGGTGTTTAGAAAGACAGTATTTATTTGGACACTCATTTTGTTATGTAAGCATTGACAGCAACAAAACTAACATTTTTTTTTCTTGCTCCTATATTTTTTTTTTTTTTTGAGATGGAGTCTCGCTCTGTTGCCCAGGCTGGAGTGCAGTAACGCGATCTCGGCTCACTGCAAGTGCCACCTCCCGGGTTCACGCCATTCTCCTGCCTCTGCCTCCCCAGCAGCTGGGACTACAGGTGCCCGCCACCACACCCAGCTAATTTTTATTTATTTATTTATCTATTTATTTATTTTATTTTTAGTAGAGACGGGGTTTCACCATATTAGCAAGGATGATCTCGATCTCCTGACCTCGTGATCCGCCCTCCTCGGCCTCCCAAAGTGCTAGGATTACAGGCATGAGCCACTGCACCCGGCCTCTTGTTCCTATGTTTTGCAAAACCGTTCTTAGTTCTACCCAGCAGATAATGTCTACCATTTATAAGGTGTTGTGGATAATGCTCTGAAAAACCGATTACTCATATGAACTGAACTTTTTTGTATGCATTCTATATTTCTGGAGTCATTAAGGACAAAATGCATATGTATAACTTAACTCACAGGCTTTTGCCAAGGCAGTAGCTATAGGAAACTGAGTATTGTGTTGCTGGGGCTTAGAAAATGATACCTGAAAGTTCGGTGCTTTGGCATGCCAAGTACTTTGAACTGAACGATGATAGAAGGACCTCAGAAGCAAAGTCTCTCTCAGACCTTCTCTTGCCCTCCTGTCTTCCTCTCCCACTTTTCCCCAAAACAGGCCATAGAAACTAGAATTCCTTTTCCCCAAGGTGGGTCATAGAAGCCAGAAATACTACTCTAGGATTCCCCTGCCTTTCTGTTTAGGAACTGGCCATAAACAAATTCTCTGACCTATCTTGTCTGATATAGTAGATCATAAGACCCTTGTTCCGCAAGGGATCCTGCCCTATACCCAAGAGGAAAGAGTGCTGCACAGAGAGGCCAAGAAGGATCTGAACAGACAGGTCTTGGTGGGTTTCCCCACCTCAGACTATCAGTACTAGCTCAGACCTGCTTTGATATTTCCACATGGCTGCCATTCTTCATGAACCCTAAGCATAAAAATGGATAGCTTTGCGGCTGGGCACGGTGGCTCACGCCTGTAATCCTAGCACTTTGGGAGGCCGAGGCGAGCAGATCACGAGGTCAGGAGATCGAGACCATCCTGGCCAACATGGTGAAACCCTGTCTCTACTAAAATACAAAAAAAAACCAAAATTAGCCAGGCATGGTGGCGTGCGCCTGTAGTCCCAGCTACTCAGGAGGCTGAGGCAGGGGAATCGCTTGAACCTGGGAGACAGAGGTTGCAGTGAGCTGAGATCATGCCACTGCACTCCAGCCTGGCGACAGAGTGAGACTCCGTCTCAAAAAAAAAAATAAATAAATAAAGGATAGCTTTCCGTGGGCCTTTGGGTCTTCATTTCTGAAGGCTCCCCTGTCATATAAAACTTTGATTAGATAAATTTGTTGTGCTTTTCTCTTGTTAACCTGTCTTTTGTCATAGGAGTGTTGCTGTGACCTTTACTATGGGTGAAGAAAGGTATCACATTTTTCTGCCCCTACACTTCCCACACTCAACTAAAATGCAGCAAATGTTAGAAATGATGTCCAAGGTGAAATTAAAGGATTGGCTAAAGGGTAATTTAGGAAGTCTGTTTAAGTGGGTAATTAGGGAATTCTGTTTAACTTTGGTATTTGTTTTTTGTTTGTTTTGTTGTTGTTGTTGAGACAGGGTCTTTCTCTGTCGCCCAGGCTGGAGTGCAGTGTCACAATCATAGTCCACTGCAGCCTCAACCTCTTGGGCTCAAATTGTTCTCCTGCCTCATCCTCCTGAGTAGCTGGGACTACAGGCACATACCACCATGCCTGGCTAATTTTTTAAATGTTTTATAGAGACAGGGTCTCCCTATTTTGTCCTGGCTGATCTCAGACTCCTAGGCTCAAATGATCCACCCACCTCTGCCGCCCAAAGTGCTGGGATTATAGTCATGAGCCACCGCACCCAGCTAGCTTGGAATCTTAACCACTTGCTGAACTTGTTTATCCTTCCTTCCTCCTCCCCCACGACTCCAACCATGCCTCAGTTTTTGACCCTAAGAGTCAAAAATTCAAATATCTATAGAGGCCAGGAAGTTAACTAATGAGCAAAGCAGCTAGATTTAAGAAAAATAGAAACAGACACATTTTATGTGTCTAATAAACAGAGGCAACTCTTCATTTCCACTAAGAAATGGGCTTCCTCAGTCAGGTGCAGTGCCTCACGCCTGTAATCCCAACACTTTCGGAGGTCGAGGTGGGCAGATCACCTGAGGTTGGGAGTTCGATACCAGCCCGACCAACACGGAGAAACCCCATCTCTGCTAAAAATACATTAGCCGGGCGTGGTGGTGCATGTCTGTAATATCCCAGCTACTCGGGAGGCTGAGACAGGAGAATCGCTTGAACCCAGGAGGCAGAGGTTGCAATGAGCCGAGATCACACCATTGTACTCCAGCCTGGGCAATTAGAGTGAAACTCTGTCCCCCCCCAAAAAAAAGGGGAGGCTTCCTCTCATTATTCTTGAAAGATGCTTTTGTCTTGTTTTCTCTCTTTTGGTACTTAGAAATACTTTACTCCAAGAAAAATATTAGTGCAGACTCAATATAAATGACGCTTCATACTTAACATCAATGGAGAAGCAATAGGGAATGGCAAAGGCTACGGCAAAGTGGACAGCTCATATACCATCTAAAGTAGCACCAGGCACCTGCTGATAGGGTATGATAGGGTAGCCATATCTTGTTCTTTTTTTTTTTTTTTTTTTGAGATGGAGTCTCATTCTATCACCCAGGCTGGAGTACAGTGGTGCAATCTCGGCTCACTGCAACCTCTGCCTCCTAGGTTCAAGCGATTCTCCTGCCTCAGCCTCCCAAGTAGCTGGGATTACAAGTGTGCGCCACCACACCTAGCTAATTTTTGTATTTTTAGTAGAGACAGGGTTTCACCATGTTGGCCAGGCTGGTCTCGAACTCCTGACCTCAGGTGATCCACCCGTCTTGGCCTCGCAAAGTGCTGGGATTACAGGCGTGAGCCTCCCCGCCCGGCTGCCGTATCTTGTTCTTTAAGATAAGCCGAAGTCGGGGTGGGGGTAAAAAAAAAACAAGATAAGGCAAAGTCTCTGATTTGTACGTAAATTCAGATTTTAAATTGTAGCTTCAAATTTTACAAAACAAATGTTAAAAAGAGCCCAACAAAATAGTTTGGTGGGCTTGACTCAACCTGTAGGTCACCAGTTTTAAGATCTCAGATCTACTCATGTAGGCACCCTGCTGTGAAGTGCTGGGAACAAAAAGATTAAAAAAATCTTTGAATATAAAATAAGAAGTTTATGGACTAGAGAATTAAACATGACTACCCACACTTAACTATTTGTGTGCTGTAACAGGAGAAATTACCAAGTGGTCTGGGAGCCCAGGGGAGACCAAATCAGATGCAGGTTCATGAGCAGTAAGGCAGGTCAGGGAAAGAGTCCAGAAGGAAAGGATAGTAGGAACGGTCTTGCTGGTTGAGCCAAGCAAGCAGAAATGGTGAAGGAACGTGGTCCAGGCTTGGTTATCAGCACAGGCTAAGATGTTGGAGCCACAAGCAGCCTGAGTCTTTTGGAAAAGAAGCTAAGGTAGGATGCTAGAAGCAAAGGTGTCTTAAGCTCAGGAGGTCAGTCGAGAGAAGTCCTTCTTGTGAGGCATCTCCAAGGTGCCTACATGAGTAGAAGAGAGAAGACTGAGGAGTGAAGACAACTCAAAAGAACATCAAGGCCAGTTGCCTGGTCTGCATTTCTTAGACACATTATCGTGGCCTGGTGCAGCATGCAAACTCACTTCAGCATCTGCCAGAAATTAGGCTTAATTTCAAAGAAACCAGGAAGTAAAAATTTCCATCAAAATAGAGGATTTAACCCTCAGCATTTGACAATACCTTCTCCTGGCTTCCCACTATCTGATTCATTATGATGTCTGTGGAAAGGGTGGGCCAGCAAGCTGAAACTCCGAATGCAAGCTGACTCTTTGACTGGAATAGCTGGTCTAATCTTGACACAGATGCAGATCTAAAATATAAATCAATGTGTCCCTAGTACAGCAAGGGAAAAAGACTCCCCTTCCTCCCTTCCTTTCAGCATTTATTTGAGAAAACTTGTAAGGGAAAATTCTTTCTCTATCCCTTTGAGAGGTATGTAAATCTTTTTAAAAGCGAAATAAGCCTCTTGCCAGCTTTACAGCCCAGAAATGTCTTACTCAATGACCTGGGAGCTGTCTCTTTGAAATGCAGTCACCACAGAAGGTAGCGTCCCTACTTACAGTTTCTGTGGGAGACCAGGAGTCTTAACTCCAGTAGGTGCCTTACTTCAAGGTGCAAACCTAATTCCTGTTATAAAAATGTAAGTTTATTTTTCCTCTAAATAAAACTAATTAGCTAACACAGATTACCAGATACCAATTACTGTGTGCATTTTGCATGAACTAGGTGTGACAAATGGTGCTGCCAAGTCCTCTTACTTGGAGACTGGTTACTATTTAATCTTGAAAACATGTATGGTAATGGGGTATATCTGCTTAGGTATGTAAAAGGTTGAAATTTCTTTGTGTCCTTTGCAATCTCTTTAGCTGATAACCTGTGATGCACATCACGTTTTAGCTTAACGCTTATTCTATCATACAACTGTTTTTCTTCTGCTTTTGTGAGTAGGTTTTTTTTGTTTTGCTTTGTTTTTTGGTTTGTTTTTGTTTTTCCTTTATAGGTTGGCAGAAAATTTTGAATTATACTTCCCCAGTCCCTGCCACCAAGGTTGGCTAGGGTTGGGGCTTTCAGCTCAGAGGGAAGCATCTAAATGGCTGGGTGACTAATACCTGATTCAAATGTGAGAAGTCAGTTCACAACAACGAGGGGTGTACTTCAGGGAAAGAGGCTTTCACACTCTGCAAGTGCTGCACTTAGAAGACATCATGTACTCCCAGTAGTATTGTATTTACAGAGGCAGTATATAGCACAATGGCTGCCTTAGGGCAGGCTCTTATCAGACTGCTTGGGTTTGGATGCGGATTCCACCGAGCACGACTAGCTGTGGCACCTCCGGCAATTACTTAACCTCCCAGAGCCTTAGTTTCTCTATCTGTAAAACGGGGAATAAAATGGAGGTACCTATCTTAATGGCAGTGCTCGGCAGAATAGATGTTAATTAGTATCTTTTTGATGTGAATTAGTATTATTTAGCAACTTTATTTGAAGGTTTGTTACAGGCAGAGCCACTTTCGGGATACAAAGATGGATAAAAAACAAAGCTCCCATCCCCAAGGAATTTATAATCTAATAATAATTATAGTGGTACCATAAGATCAGATCAGGTGTAAGCTTTTTTTTTTTTTTTTTTTTTTTTTTGAGACGGAGTCTGGCTCTTGTTGCCCAGGCTGGAGTGCAATGGCGCGATCTCGGCTCACTGCAACCTCAGCCTCCCGGGCTCAAGCGATTCTTCTGTCTCAGCCTCCCGAGTAGCTGGGCCCGGCCGTAAACTAATATTTCAAGAAAAAGAAAAATAGGGCCAGGCGCGGTGGCTCACGCCTGTAATCCCAGCACTTTGGGAGACCGAGGCAGGCGGATCGCCTGAGGTCAAGAGTTCAAGACCAGCCTGGCCGACATGGTGAAACCCCGTCTCTGGTAAATATACAAAAAAATTAGCCAGGTGTGGTGGCGGGCGCCTACAATCCCAGCTACTGGGGAGGCTGAGTCAGGAGAATCCCTTGAACCCGGGAGGCGGAGGTTGCAGTAAGCCCAGATCTGGCCACTACACTCCAGCCTAGGCGACAGAGCGAGACTCTGTCTCAAAAAAAAAAAAAGGAAAGAAAAATCGACAAGTATTTTTAAAAGGGGAGTGGACATGGCCCGGGGCATCATTACCCAAACTGAACTACACGTAATTATATGGTTTTATAGTTAACTGTCATCGCCTAGACTTCTTCCTGAGCTAGTTTAACAAGAAAAGCCAGAATTCTTATCAAAAGCAACAACGAATGCAAAAGCCCTGCCACAGAAAGGCTGAGACCATGGCTTACACACCTGGAGGCACTCCCTTGATTTTTCTCATCCAGACAACATAACTGAACAGATTTTTGTAAGGTTATAACAGTAAATAAATATTGACATTGAACAGTCTGAAAGCCAGCCATATAACTCTTGCTTTCCGCTAAGCTCAACAGTGTGCAACAGTGTGCAAACTGGCTTTGTTCCTAGCGCACTAAAACAGGATTCGGAGGCCATCTTGGAAACAAAAGGGCCCTGGGCGCCGGGGGTGGAGGAGGCGGTATCCTGGCAACGGAGGCGCGCGCCCTGCGGCGCAGCCGCATTCTGCCGCGCCCAGCATCCCGCCGCGTCGGCAGGCCGGTGGAAAATTACCGCAGATTCCTCTTAAAGGCGCCCTGACATTTCCTGCCCGAAGCCTGTGCGCTGGTCGGCCTGGGCTGCGGCTCCTGGGAAGCCAAAACGTGAAATGGGGTTTCCATCCTGTCTTCCTAGAGGAAATAAAATTCAGGTCGAAGACTGTTCCCAGGGTAGCAGTAGTCTCTAACTGGGCAAATAATGTCGGAGAATAGGCTTCCTAAAATTAAGGAAAAAAAAAAGAAAAAACCCAAAACCAAACCAAACTAAAACCCTAAAATATTGACTCGGGCAAAAGAGAGCTACTCAACACGGGAACGGAACAAAAGAAACAACTTTCACAAAGTCACACTATGTAATAGGTTTAAAAAATGAATGGGTCCTGAAGCAATGAAAACTCATTTTTGACAAATGGATGGACAAATTATAGCTTACTAAGAATGACCAGAAAAAGGAATTAACTTATTTGAGAAGCTAAGCATGATCAGAAAACGTATCATCTCTTTGTAGATCAGTTCTTACAGTAGAATAAATAATCCCTCTTCCTTGGTCCTCAAATAACTTTCGTTCAGGTTAGTCACTTCTGTGATTTACAAGTTAAGCGGTAGTTTATTGCTGTCTTGCTTTTCTGACAGAAGAAATAAATAACATTGCCCTGGGTTTCTGCAACGTAAACATCCTACGGGAGTCCATGGCTCTGAAATTAATCTCCTTACCAAGCAAAATTTACTGGGAGCCCTCCTTGAAATAACTGAATAAAAAAGAAATACTGGTCTCCCGGAAGTAGAGCTCTTGACACATTAAATATCTCTTCAGTCCATTTCCAAAGATGAAAGATACAGCCCTTCGCCGAGTGCCTTCTCTGATGGTTTGCTCTGTGGTAGATGTCTGTTTGCTGTAAACTGCTGTCAGGCGTACCCGTTCACTCCTCCTGAACCCTGCTCTAATGGCAGGCATGACTGTGGCCATCAGGATGGCTTCTCATGAAATATAGAGGAGAGAGATGTTTCAGTCTTATCATGGCCTTGGCAAATTGATTTTTCGTTCCCGGATTGAGCCATTTTCTCCAGGCTTCTTAGCCATATTCAGCCACATTTATTGCACCTCCACCCCAACCCCCTTTTAACATATCCCTTTTTTCCCTAATGTAAATAAATGCTCCAACATTCCAGTCACCACTTCTTAGTAATTTCTGACGGACGTTTCATGTTTTTCAGAATGCGGAGCTGTGATATTTGAGTACTAAACAAATGTTTTGCATGAGTTTAGACACCTAGGGACAGTGTTAGCTGGTAATTTTCAAGTTTGGATGTTGAAGGGATGGCGACTTATCACAGGGAAAATTAATTACGTGCAACGAAAAGGTTGTAGTGTAGAACTGTCATCCACTTTGAAGCTTCAAGGGAACGCCATTTAATGTGATAGGAACTGTGACTGTAAAACAAAAATATGTGCAGCTGCAGTTGGTGCCAACATTTTTGGTTTTGGTGCTCATTTACCAGTACTAAGAAACTGAAATCTGAAAATGCCTTCTTTCAGATCACCTGGTGGCTCTAACTTTTGCAAAAGTTGTGGAAAGCCTAATGTATAATAATATGTAATGGCTGCCAAGCTAGGTCGGTGCAGAGACAGGGTTGGGTAGTGTCACTCCCACCTTTCCTCTGCAGGGAAGTGGCATTTTACAGCTCAAACAGCTCTGCAGGGTTTCTAATGGCCTACAGCAGCCCCATCGCCATACCTGGAGATAATCTTCCTTTAACTAAGACGTACTGCAGAATAGAGACTTCAAGAAAATATACAGAGAATGCCGGTGGAAAGACACAGGGGCATTTGCCCTCTCAAATACAATTCTGTTAAGTGGCTAAACTCTGATGTTTAAAATATAATAAAACAATTTTGAAGAGAGCAAAGTGTTTAAATGTATGTAAAAGAGCAAGCAGAGTTGGAGGACTGGTTGTCTAATAAAGATGATAAAATTGCATAGTTCATAAAATTATCTAAGAATTAACAGGATCTGAGTGCAAGAAGGCAGGGTTTGGAAATTTGGCCTTTGAGGTAAGGCTGCCAGATAAAATACATTGGTCAAATTTGAATTTTTGATAAACTGAATAATTTTTTTAGTGTAAGTAATATTTGGGACATACATTTAAAAAGATAGTTTGTGGTTTGTGATTCAAATTTAACTGGGCAACTTGTACTTTTATTTGCTACATCTAGCAATCCTAGTTTAAGGGTCTGCACACTTACAGAGGGCATATGTAATTAGGTTTCTACACCTTCATTAGAATGGCAAACACTACCAGAAAGCCTCCAGTTCGAGGTGCCAAGCCAAGATGCAAATGTGACAAACACAGCATACAGGTGTGTTGCCCCTAATAAGTAACTTCAGGGATGGCCTCCAAGTGCAGCCCATCCAAATATTATGAGCACTTACTATTAACTTGTTCATTCATCCATTCATGCAACAATTATTTATTGAGTGCCTGCTGCGTGCCAGGCATAAATTTTGGGAAGAGTAAGATAAACAAAGCAAAAATCCCTGTCTCTGAAGGGTTCTTATTTTTGTCTGGAGGACTAACATGTAAAATGATAATTGCCATAAATGATAAGTGATCACATAGTTTGATTAGAGAGAGAGTAGAAACATCAAGTTAAGCTTATCTAAGATTGATGGCAGGGGCGGGGGACACAGAAGCTTCAAAGAGGAAGTGACTTCGATGAGCTGGTCTCAAAGGAGTCTAAGCTGGCAGAGTTGGGAAGGACCTCAGTAAAGCGAACGGCATGAATAAAGGCTAGAAGTGGGTGAGGACATTGTGGATATTTAAAAAACAAAACAAGACAAAAGCAACAAGTTACAAAAACATAGTGAAAAGTCAGCTGTAGCAGGAGCCACCGGAAGGTTTGCTGGAGATGTCTGATAATATAGGCTGGGGTGAGATTGTAAAAGTGAGTCTATAGAGCTCAAAGTCTCCTGTGCACAAGCAGACTAGGATAAGGGTGGTGGTGAAAGACATCAGTGATCGGAGACTTTTTCCATTAACTCTTTTTTTTTGAGACGGAGTTTCGCCGTTGTTGCCCAGGCTGGAGTGCAATGGCGCGATCTCAGCTCACTGCAACCTCCGCCTACCAGGTTCAAGTGATTCTCCTGCCTCAGCCTCCCTAGTAGCTGGGATTACAGGTGCCTGCCACCACGCCCAGCTAATTTTGTATTTTTAGTAGAGACGGGGTTTCTCCATGTTGGTCAGGCTGGTCTCGAACTCCTGACCTCAGGTGATCCACCCGCCTTGGCCTCCCAAAGTGCTGGGATTACAGGCATGAGCCACACGCCTGGCCATCCATTAACTCTTAAATAAATGTGTAAAGAGATTAAAACTGACTTAAAAAAAGTGTATGTGCACATGTATCACTTTGCAATGGATCCTAGGAACATAAAAATGAATGCAGTATCAATCCTACCTTCTAGATAGTCTAGGTTTTCCAGGGAAACCTTCCACACATGGGATAAGTGCTGTAATATAACAAGTAAACACCGTGAAAAGTCTGGGGGTATGAAAGAAGGAGAAACTCCTGGAAGGAACAGAGAGGGCCAGTCAGGGCTTCCCAAAGGAAGAGATGCTAGATTGTTTTTTTAATTTAAAAATTTAATATTTATGCAAATCGTTAGACATTTTCCCAACAATACAAAAGAGTATACAGTGAAAAGAAAATCTTTCCTCACCCAGACCCTTGACTGCCCATCAGAGGCACCCTTCCCATTAATATAAATATCACTCTGGCCAGGCACGGTGGCTCACGCCTGTAATCCCAGCACTTTGGGAGGCCGAGGCAGCCAGATCACGAGGTCAGTAGATCGAGACCATCCTAGCTAACACGGTGAAACCCCATCTCTACTAAAAATACAAAAAAATTAGCCAGGCACGGTGGTGGGCGCCTGTAGTCCCAGCTACTCGGGAGGCTGAGCAGGAGAATGGCGTGAATCCGTGAGGTGGAGCTTGCAGTGAGTGAAGATCGTGCCACTGCACTCCAGCCTGGGCGACAGAGCGAAACTCTGTCCCAAAAATAAATAAATAAAAAAAATGAAAATAAATATCACTCCTTTCTCTTTTTTTTACACAAATAGATGCATTTTGTATTCAGCTTTTCATACCTCCTTTTTTTTTTTTTTTTTTTAGATGGAGTTTTGCTCTCGTTGCCCAGGCTGGAGTGCAATGGTGCAGTGTCGGCTCACTGCAACCTCTGCCTCCCGGGTTGAAGCGATTCTCTTGCCTCAGCCTCCTGAGTAGCTGGGATTACAGGCATGTGCCACCACACTCAGCTAATTTTGTATTTTTACTAGTGACAGGTTTCTCCATGTTGGTCAGGGTGGTTTCGAGCTCCTGACCTCAGGTGATCCTCCCGTCTTGGCCTTCCAAACTGCTGGGATTACAGGCATGAGCCCCCACACTCGGCCTATTTTTTCCCATTTAACAATGTATTTTAGAAATCAGTGCATATAGGCTGGGCGCAGTGGCTCACGCCTGTAATCCCAGCACTTTGGGAGGTCGAGGTGGGCGGATCACCTGAGGTCAGGAGTTCAAGACCAGCCTGGCCAACATGGCAAAACCCCGTCTCTACTTAAAATACACAAATTAGCCGGGCATGGTGGAGACCAATTAGGAGGCAATTGGCCAAAGGAGAAGGAGGCATTGACAGCAGGCAGAAGGTGGATTAAGGAAGCAGAAGGATTGATAATTATCACCATCTATTGAGAATTTATTATTTGTGCCAGGCATTTTACTAAGTACTACATAATGTCCAGCATTTATCCAATTATTGGAACAAATAAAGAAATATTTGCAATTTACAAGTAGGAAACTGAAGCTCAGAAATACGAACCTGCTCAATGTTACACAGTTTGGAAAGGACAGAACTGGACTCCAACTCTGGCTCCCTCTGACTCCCAAGTCCCAGTTCTTTTTTTTTTTTCTGAGACGGAGTCTCACTCTGTCGCCCAGGCTGGAGTGCAGAGGCGTGATCTCAACTCACTGCAACCTCCACCTCCCTGATTCAAGCGATTCTCCTGCCTCAGTCTCCTGAGTAGGTGGGACTACAGGCATGTGCCACCACTCCTGGCTAATTTTGTATAGTTTTAGTACAGATGGGGTTTCACCGTGTTAGCCAGGATGGTCTCGATCTCCTGGCCTCGTGATCCGTCCGCCTCAACCTCCGAAAGTGTTGGGATTACAGGCTTGAGCCTCCGTGCCCGGCCCAAGTCCCAGTTCTCAACCACAGTTCCACGGGGCCTTGGAAGAACCAGGAGCAAGGCTTTAGGGCTATTTGATACGGGGGAAGAAGAGAAATCTTGGGGAGACTAGTAGTGATATATATGCCTAGAGCCCTAACCCTGCTGGAATGTGCCCATGAGAAAATAGGGTTAAAAATATAGGGGGAGGAGGCCAGGGTTGGTGGCTCACACCTGTAATCCCAGAACTTTGGGAGGCCGAGGTGGGCAGATCACTTGAGGTCAGGAGTTTGAGACCAGCCTGACCAACATGGTGAAACCCTGTCTCTACCAAAAAATAGAAAAATTAGCCAGGCGTGGTGGCACGCACCTGTAGTCCTAGTTACTACGGAGGCTGAGGCAGGAGAATCGCTTGAACCCTGGGAGGTGGAGGCTGTAGTGACCTGAGATTGTACACTCCAGCCTGGGTGAAAGAGGGAGGCTGTCTCAAAAAAAAAAAGGGTGTGGTCAGAACTGATCGCCCAAGGAAAGAGCGTTGCATTCTCTGGGATTGTTTTTAAGATGATCACGTACTCGCTTCTAATTGATATTTTCCCATTATTCATGCCTTTATTTTATTCCTCTTTACTATTCTGTGTTCTCTAAATCATTTGGAGAGAGCAAAGGAATGACTGTGGCAAGCACAGTATAATTTTAGAATAACAGACTATTGAAGGCCAGGCGTGGTGGCTCACGCCTGTAATCCCAGCACTTTGGGAGGCTGAGGCGGGTAGATCACGAGGTCAGGAGTTCGAGACCAGCCTGGCCAAGATGGTGAAACCCCAACTCTACTAAAAATACAAAAATTAGCCGGGCATGGTGGTGGGCACCTGTAATCCCAGCTACTTGGGAGGCTGAGACAGGAGAATCGCTTGAATCTGGGAGGCTGAGGTTGCAGTGAGCCGTGATAGTGCCACTGCCCTCTAGCCTGGGCAACAGAACAAGATTCCGTCTCAAAAAGAAAAAAAAAAAAAAAGACTATTGAACTTGCCAATTTAGCAGCAAAGACTCTGGGGTCTACAGTCTAGGATATGAGACAACCTATAGATTGCCTCTTTCATTTCTGGAAGGACTGAGTAAAGAGGCAAATTTACAAGACGTTTTCCTTTCATTGCTAGGCAGTAACTGTACCTCAGTTAAAGGATATTTTCAAAGGCCCTTGAGATTAAAAAAAACTTTTTTTCTTCTCCTCCCTCTCTTCTTCCTCAGTCATATCAGTAGCAGATATGAAATTTCAGCTTTAAGGAGACAGGCTTCTAAGAGCTATAGCTTTCACAAGCCGTTCAAAGTCAAGTGTTCCTTAAAACAATTGAAATGTAAAACATTCATCATTATCTGCTTTGGGTATCAGCTATGAAATACGAATGATAAAACAAACAAAAATATCTAGAGCTGTTTTGAAAGGATCACCATGAATCTCTGGTAACAGATTTTAATCTCAGATGCACAGTGCTGGTTAGGTTAAAAAAAATTTCTCATGTTTATTGGGGTTCTATAGAATCAGACTACTCAGTAACTTTGCAAAGGTTTACTCGGAGACTTTGAATTGACCTCAAATACTGTAGTCGAAGAGATCAACCTCTGCCATAGGGTATTGTCACTAAAAGGACGACTATTACAGAATAATGACTGCCATCTATGGTAGTTTTTTTTTTTTTTTGAGATGGAGTTTCGCTCTTGTTGCCCAGGCTGGTGCACGATGGCATGATCTCGGCTCACTGCAACCTCCGCCTCTAGGGTTCAAGCGATTCTCCTGCCTCAGCCTCCCGAGTAGCTGGGCTTACAGGTGCCCGCCACCATGCCCAGCTAATTTTTGTATTTTTAGTAGAGACGGGGTTTTGCCATGTTGGCTAGGCTGGTCTCAAACTCCTGACCTCCAGTGATCTACCCTGCCCAGCCTCCTAAAGTGCTAGGATTACAGGCGTGAGCCACCACGCCTGGCCTATGACAGTTCTTACAGTCCCGTATCCTTCTAATATTCTTAACAAAGTGTTCTTCATTCTACTGCAATGTATTTATTGCAAGTATAGTAAGTAGAAGGATTTCATTTAAAGAGAAACTAGGGTTAAAAATATAGGAGGTGGCCAGGCGTGACGGCTCACGCTTGTAATCCCAGCACTTTGGGAGGCTGAGGTGCGCAGATCTCTTGAGATCAGTCAGGAGTTTGAGACCAGTCTGACCAACATGGTGAAACCCCGTTGCTACCAAAAAATACAAAAATTAGCTTGGCGTGGGCTGGGCGCGGTGGCTCACGCCTGTAATCCCAGCACTTTGGGAGGCTGAGGCGGGTGGATCACGAGATCAGGAGTTCGAGATCAGCCTGACCAACATGGCGAAACCCCGTGTCTACTAAAATTATGAAAATTAGCTGGGCGTGGTGGCACGCACCTGTAATTCCAGCTACTCGGGAGGCTGAGGCAGGAGAATCACTTGAACCCTGGAGGCGGAGGTTGCAGTGAGCTGAGATAGAGCCATTGCACTCCAGCCTGGACAATAAGATTGAAACGCCATCTCAGAAAAAAAAAAAAAGGCTGGGCGCGGTGGCTCACACCTGTAATCATAGCACTTTGGCAAGCTGAGGCGGGTGGATCACCTGAGGTCAGGAGTTCGGGACCAGCCTGGCCAACGTGGAAAAACCCTGTCTCTACCAAAAATACAAAAATTAGCCGGACATGTTGGCACACGCCTGTAATTCAGGTACTCCGGGTGCCGAGGCAGGAGAATCGCTTGAACCCAGGGGGGTGGAGGTGGCAGTGAGCCGAGACAGCGCCATTGTACTCCAGCCTGGGCAACGAGAGTGAAACTCCCTCTCAAAAACAACCAACCAAACAAACAACAACAACAAACAACAAAACCAAGTTCATTTACACTTAAATAATTTTAGGGCAAAGTTTATATCCTTGCTGCACATCAGAAAGAAAATTTTAGCAATTAGTTTCCTTTGCATCACATCTCTACATAGAAATGAACTAGTTAAAAAGAAAAACAGGTTTCCGTAGTATTAGCAGGTTGAAGGTGAAGGAGTCCTTTTAAATATTTAACTTGAAGTTAATGTCCATGTCCGGTATTTATTGGACACACATGCATATAAAAAATACATTGAGAATATACAATTTACAATTTTCATTAAAAAACCAATATAAATTTAGAAGAGTGAGGGCAATTAAAGTTTAGCTAGGATTTGAGCTAGGTTGGGGAGGCAATACAATTAACAATTTGGTTTGGAGAGTTAAAATATGTATCAAAAAACCTTAAAAGATTCATTGTAAATCTTATTTTACAGAAACCTGTACAAAACTTTTTGTATTAAAATGTTCATGCCAGCATTATTTACAGAAGCAAAAAACGAGCTGCATACAGCATATCGTGCCTGTAGTCCCAGCTACTTGGGAAGCTGAGGCTGGAGGACTGCTTCAGCCCAGGAGTTCTAGGTTGTAGCGCACTATGATCTCACCTGGGCAACACCTCGTCTCAAACAAAACTAAACAAAACAAAACCCAAAACCTATTTAACAAATCTGGTGTCCAATAAGAGAACTGTTAATGGTTAACTACGGCATACTCATCTGCTGGAATACTGTGCAGACTCTAAAAGTTATGAAGATTCTTATTGACATAAAAAAGTACATTATACATAAATACAAAATGTAGGTTATAAAACTATGTCTAGTATTATTTTTAAGACAAATACAGATGTACAGACGATTAGCTTAATAGTGGTTATTTCTTGGTAGTCACATTTTGGGTGATTTTCTTTGTATTTTTCATGTTTTCTGTTGAGCACAATTTGCTTCAGTAATATAAAATATAACAGTAATTTCTAAATGTTAAGTAAACAAGGTAACAAATTGTATACACGGTATAATCCCCCAAAACAAACTTAAGTCTAGCCTAAGAACAAGTGACTGCATTATTAGAGTATGGGTTCTTTTAAATTTTTTGTCTTTTTTTTTTAACTGAAGTTCTTAGAATAAGGTATTTTAAAATTTAAAATACATTTTCTCTTTTGTAACAGGAAGCCTATGTTAATGAAAATCTGGAGACAACTTAAGACCTGAGGCTGTACTCTAAAGCTTGTGCTCCGGTATGCCAATGGCATTTGCAGAAAAAGTTGTGCGAGATTTTATCTGAACCATACATACAAAAGGAGACAAAAAAAGAGATAGTCACTGTAAAATAATAATGACACAAACGGGGCAGGGTCCTTTGGAGGAAATGCTATGAAGGAAAGCTGCATTCTTTTCTCAGACTGAGGGGAGGGAGGATTCCTGACCCTTCTAGGTTAAAGGATTCTTTAGGAACTCTGTCCACCGCTTCTTTGCCAAACGATGGACGAGTCTGAAGTGAAGCCTCAGAGGGCATGGATACACAAAAGAGTGGCTAAAGAAAAATTCTCTTAAATCTCTGATTGGGTCAAAAATCCACCTTTAAGCCTTATAATAGAAGTCTTGACCACGCCCTCCGCCGCCCCCCTTCACATTATACCATTAATAGTAATACAGTTTTGATCACAGCACAAGTGTTAAAAATCCCTACCAGCCTGAGGAAACCATAAGGGATCTCTTCATAAAGAAAATACTGTCTTTTCCCCAGCTGTCACTGTCGTGTGCCCTCCATTGGAAGCCTTATTACATTCAGGCTTTTTTTTTTTTTTAAATTACATTAACCTCCCAAACCTTTGGGAGGCAAGTATTATTATTTTGTTTTAAATAAGCAAGAAAAAGGTCACATTTCAGAAACATGCCAGTGGCCTCACACATTTCTTAGCAAGCTTGAGAGAATCTGAATCCCAAATGTAAGATGACACATTTATAAATAAAAGCAAAGACAAATGTCTCCTTTATTCTAAATATACCATCACACTCTGAGTAGCTGGGGTTAACTATTTTTACCCACACTGGCTCTTTTGCATCTCAAACTCATGTAAAACAAAAACGGTGAGAAATGAAAATGGACCCTGGGGCAACTGCCCCGGCAGAGTGAAAGGCTTGGTCTTTCAGCACTGGATCCGTGGACACGAAGGGGAAGCTGTGGGCCTTGAGCATTTGACGATTGTTTTATTTCTTGCATTTTATAATACACAGCTACCGATGTCTAAATTTTTACTTCCTGAAAAGGTGTCCAAGGTGGCTGATATAAATTAACAGAATTTCAGATTTTACCACACATTCAAGGTCCTAGGGCAGCTCCCGTCTACGGTCAAAAAAAAAAAATTCCAACATTTGGACCGGGCTGGGAAGCTACTTTAAAACCCAGATCATTGAGATTTTTCTCCTTCGTTTGGAGGAAGGTGGGAAGGGTTTGTTCTAACGCTTTGCACAAAGGCGGGAAAGGGTCATCAAAGCTGTTGCGAAGGGAAGAGCCAACGCATTAATTCGATCCAAGAGGACTCGCCTCGTTGGATTTGCAGCAACCTAATCTCTCGCTCAGGAAGATAAACGCCCCGAGAAAGAGTTTTCTGTCCTCCTTGTTCGCACGGAGCAGCAAACGCAGGGACAAAAGAAACGGGCCCCGACTGGGAAGCACGCTGGCAGCTTTGCGGAACTGCGCGGCGGGATTCCCCGCAAGGCCTAGGTCTATGAACTCCGACTAGGCGGGGGGCGCGGCCGCTTGGCGCGGTTGTCCCCGCCCAGGCCCATGTTCAGTCGAACAGCCTCCAAGGCTGGGTAAAACCACTCAGCTCATCTCGCCTGGCTGCTCGAACGCGGCCCTTTAAGGGGCTCGCAGCCTCAGGGACGCCGGGCTGACCCCGCCCCCGGCTGCCGCCATCTTGTTGTTTTCCCCGGTCCCTCCTGGCCGGCCACGTGGCGCGGCTCTGCGGAAGCGAAGGCACCGCCCCAACTTCCGGCAGGACTGGTTCTAGCCGCCCGCGGGACGCAGACGCGCGGCTGCCCCCTGGCGGCTGGCTGCGGGGCTTCAGCCGCGCCCTGCCCCGCCTTTCTCCGCCATTTCATTCTCTGCCCGCAGCACGTCCGCGTTCCGCCACCAGCCTTGGCGCACAAGCGTGCTCCGAGGGCGGGGCTGCTCCGGGCACCACACCTAGTGCGGAAGCGTTTTTTAGTCTGGCTCACCGAGGGCTAGAGGGTCACCTACATCTTTACACACATTTAATTTAATTATTAATTTTTTATTTTGTTTTATATTTTTGAGACAGGGGCTCACTCTGTCCCCCAGGCCGGAGTGCAGTGGCGCGACCACGGCCTTCTGCAGCCTCAGCTTCCGTGCTCAAGGGATCCGCCCGCCTCAGCCTCCCAACATGCTGGGATTACAGGCGTGAGCCACCGCCCCGGAACAACTTAATTAAAAAAAAAAAAGCCATACGGTTGCCTCGAGGTGTTTTGGTAAGCGGTGCTTTGTGCTTCCAGACTTACACATGAGGCCCCAACCTTGGTTTTTAGACCTTGCTTCTGCCCAGAGCCCCAAGCCATGCCAGGCCAGGGCGTTTCCCAGGCGGTCCCGGATCCGCAGCGCAGGGTGGCGCTGGGGGCGAGGGGGACGACGAGCGCGGGGAGGACACGGTGCGGCCAGGGGCCTGGGGAGGCGCATGGGGCCGGGGTGCAGCTCCAGGGACCTGGTCAGCACCCTTTACCAGTCGTATTTCTTGGTTTTCTGGACGTTCCTCTTTCCTTGGAGCTGCTCTTGTTTTTCCCATTTCATCTCCAAACCAATTTTGACTTCCTGAACTTTTGCCTTGAGCAAGGCGTGCGTTATCTTAGGTAATCCTCCTAGCAGCCTTTGACATAGAAGCTCTACTCACACTGGCGCTCAGCGGGAGTAATTTGCTCATGGGGTAGAGCCTGGTTGGAATCGAGGGCACCTAAGTTTCCACTAGACATTGAGGTTCTCAGATGGTCCTCCAGCCAGTAGCATCTCCAATGTCGGGGAGCTCGTTGGAAATGCCACTGTTAGGAGTCTATCTCGGACCTTCTAAATGGGAAACTCTGAGGACGGTGGTGGGTGGGGCCCGAGAAGCTGTGGATTACTAGGCAGCAAGGTGATTCCGAGGTACGCTGAAGACCCCTTTCCCTCACAGCCCTTTTCAGGGTAAGGAAAGGGAGACTTGCCTTTATTGAGTGCTGATTCCATGGCATTTTGCATAATTCTGTGATGTACTCCTCCTTAGCACTCATATAGAAGAGGAAACTGTAGCTCAAACTTTACATGAATTTAGAGTGCCAATATTTATGTAAAATAAGATTGTATGTGCCATTTGCTTGCACCGTGTATGCATAAAATATCTCTGGAAGAATATTCAGGTGTTAACATAGTTTTATCTCCAGGGTGAGGAGGATGTAGGTTGCTAGGGTGACTTGAGTTGGGAATTTTTTTTTTTGGTAAGATTTAGTAACTTGTGGCTGGGCGCGGTGGCTCACGTTTGTAATCCCAGCACTTTGGGAGGCCGAGGCGGGCGGATCACGAGGTCAGGAAATCGAGACCATCCTGGCTAACACGGCGAAACCCTGTCTTTACTAAAAATGCAAAAAATTAGCCGGGTGTGGTGACGGGTGCCTGTAGTCCCAGCAACTCGGGAGGTTGAGGCGGGAGGATTGCTTGAACCCTGAAGGCGGAGGTTGCAGTCAGCCGAGATGGCGCCACCGTACTCCAGCCTGGGCAACAGAGCGAGACTCCCTCTCAAAAAAAAAAAAAAAGAAAAAAAGATCGAGACCATCTTGGCCAACATGGTGAAACCCCATTTCTAGTAAAAATACAAAAATTAGCTGGGCGTGGTGGCATGCGCCTGTAGTAGCAGCAGCTTGGGAGGCTGAGGCAGGAGAATGGCTTGAACCCGGGAGGTGGAGGTTGCAGTCAGCCGAGATGGCGTCACTGCACTCTAGCCTGGGCAACAGAACGAGACTCCCTCTCAAAAAAAAAAAAAAAAAAAAAAAAAAAATTTAGTAACTTGTGAATTTGGACCATGTGAACCTATTACTTGTTCCAAGTAAAATTGAACAGTTGAAAAGTATGTTGAGGCTAGGCGTAGTGGCTCAAGCCTGTAATTCCAGCACTTTGAGAGGCCGAGGTGGGAGGATCGCTTGATTTCAGGAGTTTGAGACCAGCGTGGGCAACATAGACCCCTATCTCTATTTTTAAAATATACACTAAAGGCCGGGTGCGGTGGCTCACGCCTGTAAGGGCCGGGCACCGTGGCTCCCAGTGCCTTGGAAGGCTGAGGCGGGCGGATTGCCAGAGGTCAGGAGTTTCAGACCAGCCTGGCTAACATGGTGAAACCCCGTCTCTACTAAAAATACAAAAAAAAAAAAAAAAATTAGCCAGGTGTGGTGGCACATGCCTGTAGTCCCAGCTACTCGGGAGGCTGAGGCAGGAGAACCACTTGAAAGGGAGGCAGAGGTTGCAGTGAGCCGAGACTGCGCCACTGCACTGCAGCCTGGGCAACAAAGGGAGACTGCGTCTCAAAAAAAAAAAAATTTATCTATCTATCTATCTAATCTAATCTTGTCTGTCTGTCTATCTATCTGTCTGTCTATCCTGGGCAACAGAGGGAGACTACGTCTCAAAAAACAAATTATGTCTACCTATCTATCTACCTACCTACCTACCTAGCTACCTACCTACATATACACACTAAGAACAGTATTATAACTAAAACCAGAATTTGAATTGAGGTCTGACTGGCTCCAGATTCCATATCCTCTCTTGATTACACATGAAAAACTGTTTTAAACATAAAATGCTCTGCCGGGCGCGGTTGGTCACGCCTGTAATCCCAGCAGTTTGGGAGGCCGAGGCCGGTAGATCACTGGAGGTCAGTAGTTCAAGATCAGCTTGGCCAATATGGTGAAACCCCATCTTTACTAAAACTACAAAAATTAGCTGGGCGTGGTGGCACGCGTCTGTAGTCTCAGCTACTTGGGAGGCTGAGGCAGGAGAATGGCTTAAACCCAGGAGGCAGAGGTTGCAGTGAGTTGAGATAGTGCGACTGCACTGCAGCTTGGGCAACAGAGAGTGAGTCTGCCTCAAAAGAAAATAAATGCTCTATAAATTTCAGGTGTTGTTATTAATAATGAAATATTACATTATTTCTTAGGGCCAGGCACCATGGCTCATGCTTGTAATCCCCACACTTTGGAAGGCCAAGGCAGGAGGATCACTTGAGCTCAGGAGTTCTGAGACCAGCCTGGGCGACATAGCAAGACCTCATCTCTTAAAAAAAAAAAAAAGTAAATAATTTCTTAGAAATGTAGTTCCTGTTTAGACCTTTGAACAATGACCATGTCTAGTGGTCTCTGCATATCCCATGATGTATAAAATTGTTCTTCTTTTCATTACTAACAACAGTCACAAAATATAAAGTAGATCATAAATATACTATATGTAAATATGTATACATAGTGCTTTTATTTTTATGGGGAATCTAAATCTGAAATATGTGAAGAGCTTCTTGGGTTGGGAGAGTGGTCATTTATTCTGCCATTTTTTAAGGGGCATTGCAAAGGCAATTCAGGGCTTTGTGACTTTGGACATGTAACTTAACCTCTCAGCGCTTCAGTTTGCTCCTTTGTAAAACAGATTTTTAAAAAGTGCTTGCCCCAGGCTGGGCTCAGTGGCTCACGCCTGTAATCCCAGCACTTTGGGAGGCTGAAGCAGGTGGATCGCCTGAGTCCAGGAGTTCGAGACCAGCCTGGGCAACGAGGCGAAATGCCGTCTCTACTAAAATTACAAAAATTAGCGGGGTGTGGTAGCGTGTGCCTGTAATCCCAGCTACTCTGGGGGTGCTGAGGTGGGAGGATCACTTGAGCCCAGGAAGTCGAGGCTTCAGTGAGCCCAGATGGTGCCATTGCACTCTAGCCTGGGCAAGAGAATGAGACCCAGTGTCAATAAATACATAAGTAAACAAATAAATACATGAAGTACTTGCCTGTGGGCTTGTTGTGAGGTTGAATTGTGTCAAGGTATATACCTTATTTGGAACATTGCTTGGCACAGTCATTGTTAGATAAATAAAAAAAATCAAAGGAGATGTAGAAATAGAAGTTTGATGAGAGTTCAGAGGAAAAAGATTTTTTTTTTTTTTCCCTGAGGCGGAGTCTTACTGTGATTCCCAGGCTGGAGTGCAGTGGCACGATCTTGGCTCACTGCAACCTTTGCCTCCTTGGTTCAAGCGATTCCAGAGGAGAAAGATGTTAATGTTTGTTTTGTACCTAGAATCTCATCGCTGGACGGGATTGTAAAGATCTGTGACTATTTTACACATTTGTTCTTTTTTTTTTTTGAGACTGAGTCTTGGTCTGTTGCCCATGCTGGAGTGCAGTGGTGCGATTTTGGCTCACTGCAACCTCCGCCTCCTGGGTTCAAGTGATTCTCCTGCCTCAGCCTCCTGAGTAGCTGAGATTACAGGTGCACGCCACCATGCCCGGCTAATTTGTGTATTTTTAGTAGAGACGAGGTTTCACTATGTTGATCAGGCTGGTCTCCATCTCTGACCTCAGGTGATCTACCCGCCTCGGCCTCCCAAAGTGATTGGATTACAGGTGCGAGCTACCGCACCTGGCCTCCCATTTGTTCTTAGCAGTAATATTTGGTCCCTGAAATTAGGAAACTGACTCTATCGTGATCTTCTAAGAGCTACATTATCCAGCCCCTGGGCCTGTACATCCTCATGGAGTGAAGACTGATAGTTTTCCCTTAGGTCAGGGGAGCTACAGTGGTGTGCTGGAGTCAGCTGCTCAGAATGATGATGCACTTTTCTTTCCAAGTTTGGTTTCAATGACGTCATGTTGGTAGCTTGAAACTGGCCTTAGCAGGGGTATTTACACCACAGGAATAGGTAAACACTACATATTAAGGCTTTTCCCCTTGGAGACGCCTTGTTAAATATTTATCAACATACCACTGCCCGTTACAACACAGCAAAAGCCCCTCTGAGAGAAGGCCAGAGAATGTACCTAACTCCTCCCAGGTTGTCCAGTGTTTCATTGTCCCTGGATTGAAGAGTCCCTCAGTGGCCTTTGCTGAGATATTTCAACACCCTAGTCTCTTAAACTGTAAACAAAGGAGAGTCATGAGTTATTCCTGGGTGAGTCAGTCCAATATTGCACAAGCATTTCTGGGGGTAGTAGAGGGGAGGCAAGAGGGAAACTGGATAGGCTGGAGAGCTATCTAACCGCCCAAGACACTTGAATCCTAAACAAACGGGAACTAAATGGGAGGTGGGAGGGCCATAGTCTTTTCTGATGGGAACTGTCTGTGACTCATTCTCTTTCAGGAGTCAGAAACTCTAAAACCTGTGGGAGTGGGGAGGGGCGAGCAGTGTGGTTTTTAGAGAGTTGTGGAGTTATTATAGGGACTCTGTTAAAATTCCTTCTCCCTTGTTCAGTGTGGTGACTCATACCGGTAATCCCAGCACTTTGGAAGGCAGAGGCAGGAGGTTTGCTTGAGCCTAGAAGTCCAAGACCAGCCTGGGCAACGTAGCGAGACCCCCAACTCTATAAAAAATAAAAATAATTAGCCAGACATAGTGGTGCATGCCTGTAGTCCCAGCTACTTGGAAAGCTTAAAAATCTACCTCCATTTAACCTGATAGATTTGGGGATGTGTGTGGTGGGCTGAATAATGGTCTCCCAATGATATCCCAATATGTGGAAACTGAATGTTACTTTATCTGGCAAAAACAACAAAACCCAAAACACAGGCAGGGCAAGGTGGCTCACACCTGCAATCCCAGTGAGACTCTGTCTCAAAGAAAAAAAAAAAAAAACCCAACAACAAGGGCTTTGCAAATGTACAGGTGTGTAAGTTAAAGATCTTACTTTTAAAACAATTGTATTTTAGGGTGTGGTGGCTCACGCCTGTAATCCCAGCACTTTGAGAGGCCGAGGTGGGCGGATCACCTGAGGCTGGGAGTTCAAGACCAGCCTGACCAGCATGGAGAAACCTTGTCTCTACTAAAAATACAAAAAATTAGCCGGGTGTGGTGGTGCATGCCTGTGATCCCAGCTACTCAGAAGGCTGAGGCAGGAGAATCACTAGATCCTGGGAGGTGGAGGTTGTGGTGAGCCGGGATCGTGCCATTGCACTCCAGCCTGGGCAACAAGAGCGAAACTCCATCCCCCCCAAAAAAAATTTATTTTATTTTATTTTATTTTGAGATGGAGTCTTGCTTTGTCCTCCAGGCTGAAGTGCAGTGACATGATCTCGGCTCACTACGCCCAGCTTAATTTAAGGATCTTGATGCCGGGCAGGATGGCTCACGCCTGTAATCCCAGCACTTTGGGAGGCCGAGGCAGGTGGATCACTTGAAGTCAGGAGTTCAAGACCAGCCTGGCCAACATGGTGAAACCCCATCTCTACTAAAAATTCAAAAATTAGCCGGGCATGGTGGCACATGCCTGTGGTCCCAGCTACTTAGGAGGCTGAGGCAGGAGAATCACTTGAGCCCAGGAGGCGGAGGATGCAGTGAGCCAAGATTGCACCACTGAACTCCAGCCTGGGAAACAGAGCGAGACTCCATCTCAAAAAAAAAAAAATTATCTTGAGATGGGGAGATGATTTTGGATGATCAGGGTGGGCCTTAAGTGTTAAAACATGTATCTTCCTAAGAGGGAGACAGAGGAAGGCTTGTCTACACACACCAGAGAATTTCTGCTGCAGAGACTGGAGTGAAGTATCATCCATGAAGCAAGGAACTTCAAGGACTGCCACCAACACCAGAAGAAAAAGGGATGGAACAGAGGGTCTCCTCTGGAGGCTTCAGAAAGAGCATGGCCCCGGCCGGGCACAGTGGCACATGCCTGTAATCCCAGCACCCTGGGAGGCCAAGGTGGGTGGATAACTTTGAGCGCAAGAGTTCGAGATCAGCATGGGCAACATAGCAAAACCATATCTCTACTAAAAATACAAAAAGATTAGTTGGGATTGGTGGCACAGGCCTGTAGTCCCAGCTATTCTGGAGCCTGAGGTGGGAGGATTGCTTGAGCCTGGGAGGAGGAGGTTGCAGTGAGCCGAGATTGCGCAACTGCACTCTAGCCTGGGTGACAAAGCCAGACCCTGTCTTGAAAAAAAAAAAAAAAAAAGGACAAAAAAAGAAATGAGAAAACCTAGACGGAAAAGATGGAACAGCTCATTCAACCTCACAGAGCTGATATAGAGAAGCAGGATTTGAACACTGATCACTAAGTAGAGAGATGACCAGGTAACCCCAACTGATAAGATTAGTAAGGACATTTTCTGGAGAAGAGATCCTTATAAGGCATTCAGAAGAGCAAATGGAATTTCTAGGGGAAATGCTGGGAAGGCCATTCCAGGCAGTGAGCTAATGCATGAGAAAGGGCAGAAACATGTCTGGGAGACAGCTGAGTGCAGTGGGGTGTGGCCTGTTGTTTGGTGTGGCTGGAAGGTAGGGGAGAAGGGCCAGAGACAAGGCAGAAAAGGACAGTAGGGGCCTGTGCCCCCAAAGCTGGGGCAGGGACTCCTCTCAGCCAAGGTGCTCCAGGGTCCCCTTCAGCAACCTGAAAGAAGGAGCCAGGGAACCTTGGAGGCCTGGTCACAGCAATGCAGGGTGATGGTGCCATTGAGTAGGACCTCTGTCTTCCTGCATTTATCTCCCCAGCGTTCCTGTGGCTTTCACGCTGTGGAGTTGGTTTGCCTGCCAGAAGGGAAGTTCTCGCAGCTGTCGGCTCTTAAATCCAAGGAATTGGCTGGACGCGGTGGTTCGCGCCTGTAATCCCAGCATTTTGGGAGGCTGAGGTGAGTGGATCATGAGGTCAGGAGATCAAGACCATCCTGGCCAACATGGTGAAACCCTGTCTCTACTAAAAATACAAAAATTAGCTGGGTGTGGCGGCGCATGCCTGTAGTCCCAGCTACTCGGGAGGCTGAGGCAGGAGAATTGCTTGAATCCAAGAGGCAGAGGCTGCAGTGAGCCAAGATCGCACCACTGCACTCCAGCCTGGGCGACAAAGCAAGACTCCATCTCAAAAAAAAAAAAAAAAAATTCCAAGCATTTGTGCAAAGCTTCCAATTAGTCATCAGCAATTTTCAACCTTTATAAGACGAAAAAAATTTTAGAAGCTTATATATTACAGTAAACCTAGGGAGGAACTGGATTTTAGTGCATCTTCTACTTTGGAGGGCAATAGGGCAAATGAAAATATTATAAGTGGGAAGAGACTAAGGCAACGTCTTCACTAAAACAACTGTTTGGGGCCGGGTGCAGTGGTTCATGCCTGTAATCCCAGCACTTTGGGAGGCCAAGGTAGGCAGATCACCTGAGGTCAGGAGTTTGAGACCATCCTGGCCAACATATGAAACCCTGTCTCTACTAAAAATACAAAAATTAGCTGGGCGTGGTGGTGGGCGCCTATAGTCCCGGCTACTCGGGAGGCTGAGGTAGGAGAATCACTTGAACCTAGGAGGCAGAGGCTGTAGTGAGCCAAGATCATGCCACTGCACTGTAGACTGGGTGACAGAACTAGACTCTGTCTCAAAAATAGATAAATAAATAAGTAAATAAAACGAAAAAACAAACAAAAAACTGGATTCCTTGAGCCTGGGAGGTCCAGGCTGCAGTGAGCCATGATCACACCATTGCACCCAAGCCTGGGCAACAGAGATCCTGTCTCAAAACACAAACAAAAACAAAAACAAAAACACAAAATACAACAAAAAACTTCCCCCAAAACCCAAAAAATGAAAAAAACTTGTTGATATGCTGGGTGTGGTGGCTCACACCTGTAATTTCAGCACTTTGGGAGGGTGAGACAGGAGGATCACTTGATCACAGGGGTTTGAGACTAGCATGGGCAATGTAGCAAGACCCCCTCTCTAGCAAAAATGAAAAAAAAAATTGGCTGGGTGTGGTGGTGCACACCTATAGCCCCACCTACTTGGGAGGCTGAGGAGGGAGGATCACTTGAGTCCAGGAGGTCAGGACTGCAGTGAGCCATGGTTGCACCACTGCACTCCAGCCTGGGTGATAGAGCAAGATGCTATCTAAAAAAACCCAAAACCATAAAACAAACACAAAACTTTTTGTGATGAAAAAACCCAAACCCTGAAATATACAGAAGTGGAAAATAATGTAATGAACCTGCATGTACCCATCACTCAACTTTAACGATTCTCAACTAATCACCAGTCTTGCTTAATCTATATTCACACCTGCTACTGTCCTTACTAGATACTTCTATTTTGTTTGTTTGTTTTTTGAGATGGAGTTTTGCTGTTGTTGCCCAGGCTGGAGTGCGATGGCACGATCTTGGCTCACTGCAACCTCTGCCTCCCGGGTTCAAGTGATTCTGCTGCCTCAGCTTCCTGAGTAGCTGGGATTACAGGCATCTGCCACCACGCCCAGCTAATTTTGTATTTTTAGTAAAGATGTGGTTTCTCCGTGTTGGTCAGGCTGGTCTTGATCTCCCGACCTCAGATGATCCACCCGCCTTGGCCCCCCAAAGTGCTGGGATTACAGGCATGAGCCACGGCCCCTGGCCTGGTATTTCTATTTTTATATGCCCCAATATTTCTTATTTAGAAACATTTGAAGCCTATTAAAACATTACAAGAGTCTCGGGCTGGGTGCAATGGCTTACAGCTGTAATCCCAGCACTTTGGGAGGCTGGGACGGGTGGATCATGAGGTCAGGAGTTCAAGTCCAGCCTGGCCAAGATGCTGAAACCCTGTCTTTACTAAAAATACAAAAATTAGCTGGGCGTGGTGGGACACACCTATAATCCCAGCTACTCGGGAGGCTGATGCAGGAGAATCGCTTGAACTGGGATGGCAGAGGTTGCAGTGAGCCAAGATCACGCCACTGCACTCCACCCTCAGCGACAGAGCAAGACTCCATCTCAAAAACAAAAATGAAAACAAAAACAAAAAAAAGCATTACAAGAGTCTCATCTGAGGCCAGGCGTGGCTTCTTACGCCTGTAATCCCAGCACTTTGGGAGGCTGACTGAGGTGGGTGGATCACTTGAGGTCAGGAGTTCGAGACCAGCCTGACCAACATGTTGAAACCTCATCTATACTAAAAATACAAAATTACCTGGATGTGTGGGAGACTGAGGCAGGAGAATTGCTTGAACCTGGCAGGCGGAGGTTGTGGTGAGCTGAGATCATGCTCCTTGGTTATAAATCTCCCCTTGTCTTTGTTGAAGTCGGGGTTGAGTCCAATCTCTCGTCCCCACTGCAAGACCCTGTGGCAGTGTTCCATGCACCTATCACTGTGGCTCCTTTTGGATAAAGTCTGCCTTACTACCTTTTAACACATGTCATAAATAATACTTTTTCTTTAACATTCTTTTTTTTTTTTTGAGTCAGGGTCTTGCTCTGTCTCCCAGGCTGGAGTGCAGTGGCACGATCTCGGCTCACTGCAACCTCCGCCTCATAGGCTCAAGCGATTCTTGTGCCTCAGCCTCCCAAGTAGCTTAGACTACAGGCATGCACCACCACGCCCAGCTAATTTTTGTATTTTTATTAATTAATTAATTTATTTATTTATCTCGAGACCAAGTTTTGGTCTTTTTGCCCAGGCTGGAGTCCAGTGGCACAATCTCGGCTCATTGCAACCTCTGCCTCCTGGGTTCAAGTGATTCTCCTGCCTCAGCCTTCCGAGTAGCTGGGATTACAGGCACGCTCCACCAGCCTGGCTAATTTTGTATTTTTAGTGGAGACGGGGTTTTGCCATGTTGGCTGGGCTGGTCTCGAACTCCTGACCTCAGGTGATCCGCCCGCCTCAGTCTCCCAAAGTGCTGGGATTACAGGCGTGAGCCACCGCACTCGACCTAATGCTTGTATTTTTAGTAGAGATGGGGTTTCACCATGTTGTCTCAAGCTCCTGACCTCCAGTGATCTGCCTGCCTCGGCCTCCCAAAGTGTTGGGATTATAGGTGTGAGCCACCGCACCTGGCCTGCCTCTCTCTCTCTTTTTTTTTTTTTTGAGATGGAGTCTCACTCTGTCACCCAGGCTGGAGTGCAGTGGCACAATCTCGGCTCACTGCAACCTCCGACTCCTGGGTTCAAGCAATTCTCTGCCTCAGCTTCCGGAGTAGCTGGGATTACAGGTGCCTGCCACCACGCCCAGCTAATTTTTTTGTATTTTTAGTAGAGACAAGGTTTCACCATCTTGGCCAGGCTGGTCTTGAATCCCTGACCTCATGATCCACCTGACTCAGCCTTCCAAAGTGCTGGGATTACAGGCGTGAGCCACCGTGCCAGGCCTTTTTTTTAAGAAAAAAAAAAAAAAAAAAAAAAAAAAAAAGACAAAACTTCCCAACTTGAATAAGGCTCCTGAGGCATGCAAGCCCTGGCCTCTGCATATCCCCCCAGCAGCAGAGGCCCCAGCCTGCTCCTGAGCCTTTGGCAAGTTCTTCCTGGGGACCCCGTTTCCACCCCTCACCTCCTGTCTATCTTCCTTGGATCTTGGCTCCTTCATCTTTTTCTCATCTGCCTCTCAGGGACACCTTCCTTTCCCCCCATCAGTCTGCTTCTTCCCTTATGCACTATCACAGCACTTACTATGCTGTGGTATCTTACTGGTGTGATTCTTTGTGCATTTTCCTACCTACCCCTTAAGGTCTGTGTGGGCAGGTACTGTGTCTTCCCTGGCTGAGCCTAGTATCCTCACTGCCTACTGTGGTGCCTGACACATAGTAGGCATTGAATACATATTTGCTGAATGAAATAATGAGTAAAATCTGGGTAACAGAAATAATACTTAGGTCTAAGAAGGACCAGTCTTTTTTTTTGTAGTTGTTTAGCTACCTCATTTTGTTAAAAAGGACAGCTTAATAATTAATTACTTAGTGCCATTACTGCCATCTAGTGGTGACTGATGTTATTATACATTCTCAATGATACTGTACTGGCAGAGAAGGGAATCAATATATGCAAGATATCTGTTGGGTGTTTGCCTTGTTTCAGGTATTGTACCAGGAAGTTTACAGCAGTACCTGCTGGTTACGCCAGCAAAGGGAGTGTAAGCTGCTTCCCCATGGTCAGCATCTAAGGAGGAGACCTGAATTCAACTCCAGGAGACCGTCTCTGGTTTTTTTTTTTTTTCTTTTTTGAAATATATTTCTTTATTTTCATTCCCGTATAGCAGAGATGGAACAAGGATAGGGATGCTGGAAAATCCTGCTTCGATCAAATCATCACACAAGTTAACGTCAGAAAACCTGTATTTGAATCTGTCTCCTCTATCCTTGCTCTGGGAAATTGGATATATTGACCCAGTTGCTGTGAGGGCTGAATTAGATGATGCAGAAAGTGCTTGGCATGCAGTAGATATGCAAAACAATAGCTGTTATTTTACACAGTCTCCAAGCAGGGAAAAAAGTCTTCATGCCTTCTAACTAATAATACAAACGTATGCAGTGTGTTTAAACTCTGGCTTCAGAGTTTAACAAATACAAATCTAATCGAAAAAATTAGAAATTAGTCAAACTCTGTAAGCCCAACTTGATTTTAAAATTCTAGTGGCTACAACACTCAATAGTGTTTTCACGTTGTTTGTGAATCCATTCCATTGATGCCTATGAAGATGTAGGAGAAACCATTTCAGATCCTCTGGGAGGACGAGTTTGGTTATCTTATGATGCTGCTGGATTCCAAAGCACTTCTGAATTCTAGGCATAACTGCATCAAAGAAGGGGGCCCTTCTCTCTCCAAGAAGAGCTGGATCAAAGGGCTCTCTGGAGGCACCAGCTCCACAGGACATTTGCCTTCAGCATTCTTGGCCTGGGTGTCTGCTCCAAAATCCAGCTCTTCACTGGCTGTCCTGGCCACTGCATGAAGTGGGGAATCCTGACCTCTCCCTGGGTTCATGTCTGCTCCTGACTCCAGAAGCTTCTTGACACAGGCTGACTGCTGGTTTTCACAAGCCAAATACAGTGAAGTGCCCAGGTGGCTGATGTTATGGTCAGTGTTGCCCCTATGAGCTGTAAGAGTCGACACACTCCACGTGGTCTCTCCCAGCAGCTTCATGGATGGGGGATGCCAGATCACACTCAGGTTGAACGCTGGCCCCACACTGCAGAAGCAAATTCACATAATCCCGGCTGCTGCTGACACAAACATTAAATAGTGGAGTGTGCCAATCTGTTGTCACACCATTCACCTGAGCTCCATGCTTTAATAAAATCTTTACACAAGAGGGATGACCTCTGAGACAGGCTTCATGGAGTGGGGAAACACGATCTGCCGTGATGATGTTCACAAGCCACCTCTGGCTGATGAGGTTCCTCAGAGACAGCTGATGTCCGTGGATTGCAGCTGCAGGCGTAAGAGACCAATCAGACACAGAATCACCCATCAATGGGTTTGAAAGAAGCCTGGTGTCAGGAGAGTCTCCTGGCCCCGTGGGCTTGCTCCCATCCATGCCCCCTTGTTTGCCATCCATGGTGCTCTCTCCTAAGCGAGTAAGCTCTGCGCTCCACTTCAGTTGCTCAGCAAAGTCCAAACTCCATGCTCCCCCTGCTCCTGAAAAATTCCAGTTCTGTGGCTGGCTGAGCTGCACACGTCCTGGTCAAATGGTCTAACTGGCTGGAGGCCTGCCAGAGGCCGCCTGTTTTGTTTTTTTTTTGAGACGGAGTGTTGCTCTGTTGCTCAGGCTGGAGTGGCGTGATCTTGGCTCACTGTAAGCTCCGCCTCCCGGGTTCACGCCATTCTCCTGCCTCAGCCTCCCAAGTAGCTGGGACTACAGGCGCCTGCCACCACGCCCGGCTAATTTTTTGTATTTTCAGTAACAACGGGGTTTCACTGTGTTAGCCAGGATGCTCTCGATCTCCTGACCTCGTGATCTACCCGCCTCGGCCTCCCAAAATGCTGGGATTACAGGCGTGAGCCACTGCACCCAGCCAGCCACCTGTTTTTTTCTTTTTTTAAAAAGAGTCTTGCTCTGTCACCGTTGCCCAGAGCTTGAGTGCAGTGGCCTGATCATAGCTCATGGTAACCTCGAACTCCCAGGCTCTAGCTGTTCTCCCCACTCAGCCTCCCGAGTGGCTAGGACTACAGGTGTGCGCCACCATGCCTGCCTAATTTTTAATTTTTGTAGATCTTGCTATACTGTCCAGGCTGGTCTCAAAATCCTGGGCTCAAGTAGTTGGAGAGGGCCAGAACAAAACGCTCCTTAATGGCAACAGACATATTTTCTTTTGTTTTTGTTTTTTGAGACAGAGTCTTGCTCTATCCCTCAGGCTGGAGTGCAGTGGCAGGATCTTGGTTCACTGTAACTTCTGCCTCCCAGGCTCAAGTGATTCTCGTGCCTCAGCCTCCCCAGTATTTGGGATTACAGGTGTGTGCCATGACTAATTTTTGTATTTTTAGTGGAGATGGGGTTTTGTCATGTTGCCTGGGCTGGTCTCAAACTCCTGACCTCAAGTGATCTGCCCGTCTCTGGCTCCAGAGTGCTGGGATTACAGGCATGAGTCACCATGCCCAGCTGACATATTTTGTAAACAGGGAGAAAAATAGGTGGCTCTTAAAATTTCAGTAAAATGTTCACATTTTTTCTTATACAACAACAGAGGACGAGTGCCCTCACCTTGAAGACCCCAGGACACCTGGATACACAGGATTTCTGTATGGCTTCTTTTTTTTCTTTTTTTTTTTTGGGGGGGACGGAGTTGCTCTGTCACCCAGGCTGGAGTGCAGTGCTGCGATCTCGGCTCACTGCAACCTCTGCCTCTCGGGTTCAAGCGATTCTCCTGCCCCAGCCTCCCAAATAGCTGGGACTACAGGCGCGTGCCACCACGCCTGGCTAACTTTTGTATTTTTAGTAGAGACGGGGTTTCACAATGTTGGCTGGGCTGGTCTGGAACTCCTGACCTCAAGTGGTTTGCCCGCCTCTGCCTCCTAAAGTGCTGGGATTACAGGTGTGAGCCACCATGCCCGGCCTCTGCCTGGCTTCTTATAGATGGTTTCTCTTGGGGTATGTTTCCTAGGCTTTTTGACTTTGTGGACTAGAAAGCTTTGGTCTCCAAGTCCCTACAAAGTTCTGGATCTTCTATAGATTAAACATTTTAACAGTCTTCATAAAGTGCATTTGAAATCTAAGGTAAACATTCATTACCTGTACACCAACCACCTCAAAGGTTTTATGAAATAAGATAGAATATACATAAAATGCATGAGACAGGTGTACTTTGCTTTATGTGTTTGTGACAAATTCACACAAGTAAATTTTTAAATTTTTGGCGAGGAGATAAATTTGGCGATTTTTTTTTTTGAGACAGAGTCTCGCTCTGTCACCCAGGCTAGAGTGCAGTGGCGTGATCTCTGCTCACTGCAATCTCTGCCTCCCCGGTTTAAGCCATTCTCCTGCCTCAGCCTCCTGAGTAGCTGGGATTACAGGTGCATGGCACCAAGCCCAGCTAATTTTTTTTTGTATGTTTAGTAGAGACAGGGTTTCATCATGTTGGCCAGGCTGGTCTGGAACTCCTGACCTCAGGTGATCCACCTGCCTTGGCCTCCCAAAGTGTTGGGTTTACAGGCATGCCCCACCGCTCCCAGCCAGGCAATTTTTTTTTTTACCGAGAGTCAATTCAAAGGAGCCTGAGCATTAGTTTTAACAGGTAAGTCGGGTAGAAGATCAGGGAGCATGCCATAAGTGGCAGGTACACTATACTCTATTATAAAGAGGAGTGGTTTTAAACCTCTTGTTTGAGACAGCTCCCTCTGTCATCCAGGTTGGAGTGCAGTGGCGTGATTTTGGCTTACTGCAACCTCCACCTCCCAGGCTCAAGCAATCCTCCCACCTCAGCCTCCAGAGTAGCTGGCACTACAGGTCACGCTACCAAGCCCGGCTAATATTTTGTAGAGAAGGGGTTTCACCATGTTGCCCAGGCTGGTCTCAAACTCCTGACCTCGAGTCATCCGCCCGCCTCAGCCTCCCAAAGTGATGGGATTACAGCAGTGATCCACCAGGCCCAGCAGTTTTAAACTTGGACTTACATCTGTGTTTGTTAAAGCACAGAACCCTAAGCTCCATCCCCAGAGATTCTGATTCAGTAGGGCTGGGGGCAGGCCTAATAATTTTTTTTTTTTTTTTTTTTTGAGACAGAATCTTGCTCTGTTGCCCAGGCTGGAGTGCCGTGGCACGATCTCAGCTCACTGCAACCTTTGTCTCCCGGGCTCAATAAATTCTCCTGCCTCAGCCTCCCGATTAACTGGAATTACAGGCATGTGCCACCACACCTGGCTAATTTTTGTATTTTTAGTAAAGACAGGGTTTCACCATATTGGCCAGGCTGGTCTCAAACTCCTGACCTTAGGTAATCCATCTGCCTTGGCCTCCCAAAGTGCTGGGATTACAGGTGTGAGCCACCGCGCCTGGCGAGAATTTGAGTTTCTAACAAGCTCCTGGGGGATGTGAATGCTGCTGGCTCAGGGATGACACTTGGAGAACCATCAGAGCAATGAATTGTGCCCTGACTTACAGTAGCCTGTGTCCTGCTTCCTGTCTTTTTCTGGAGAGGTAAAAATTGATGTAGCCTCTTTGTTTCTTGTTCCCCCGTTGAAAGAAAGCAGGAGAGAAGGATTTCTTTTCTGCTTTAGTCTCTATGCCTCGTGTCTTTTTTGTTGTTGTTAAAAAAAAAAAATAGAGACGGAGTCTCCCCATGTTGTCCAGGCTGGTCTTGAACTCCTGGGCTCAGGAGATCCTCTTGCCTCTGCCTCCCAAGGTGTTGGGATTACAGGCATGAGCCACCGCGCCCGGCAGTTTGCTGCATGTTTTATCCAGCGTGATAAAAAAGTGGGCAGTGTGTGCGACCTGTGGTGGAGGCTGTCACTGTCATCACCCTGTCAGTGTTGTGGCACCTGTCTCCTCTCCGTCTGGCCTTGTACCTGGGTCCCTCTAATCCAGTTTCCAAATGGAAGCCAGAGCCCTCCTAAAACACAGGATAGGAGGTCTGTGTGCTACATACATCTTTAGTTGCTCTTGCCTCTTAGAGAATCAAATCTCTTTTCCTTAGTAGGGTACCTGAGGTCTTTATATCTGGCCTCTGTTCACTTTGTCTTCTCTCTGGTTCAGCTTTTTTGGTTTTCCACATCCTGAACTTACTGCCTATAATGTCCTCATGTCATTTCTTTGCCTATTTAATTTCCTTTTGTCTTTCTTAGTCCACAGATAAGTCTTTACATAAATCTCTGTGTGATTCTGGCACACATAATTTTATTGAATGATTGAACAAATGCATGAATGAATAAATAAGTATACAGGAAATTGATTTTTAAAAAACTGTAGTAAAATACATATAACATACAATTGGCCATCTTAACAATTTTTTAACCTTTTTTTGGTTTTTTTGAGACGGAGTTTTGCTCTTGTTGCCCAGATAGGAGTGCAATGGCATGATCTCGGCTCACTGCAACCGGCGCCTCCTTGGTGCAATTGATTCTATTGCCTCAGCCTCCTGGGTAGCTGGGATTACAGGCATGTGCCACCACACCCGGCTAATTTTGTATTTTTAGTAGAGACGGGATTTCTCCATGTTGGTCAGGCTGGTCTGAAACTCCTGACCTCAGGTGATCCACCTGCCTTGGTCTCTCAAAATGCTGGGATTACTGGCATGAGCCACCTCGCCCGGCACCTTTTTTTTTTTTTTTTTTTTCAGAGTCTTGCCTCTGCCTCTTGAGTTCAAGTGATACTCCTGCTTCAGCCACCCGAGTAGCTGGGATTACAGGTGTGCACCACCACGCCCAGCTAATTTTTGTATTTTTAGTAGAGATGGGGTTTCACCATGTTGTCCAGACTGGTCTTGAACTCCTGACCTCATGTAATCCACCTGCCTCAACCCCCCAAAAGGCTGGGAGGCTTACAGGTGTGAACCACTACGCCCGGCTATCTTAACCATTTTTTTTTGAGATGGAGTCTCGGTCTGTTACCCAAGTTGGAGTGCAGAGGCACAGTCCCAGCTCACTGCAGCCTCTGCCTCTGAGGCTCAAGTGATTCTCCTGCCTCAGCCTCCCAAGTAGCTGGGATTACAGGTCTGCACCACCACACCTGGCTAATTTTTATATTTTGTTTTTTAGTAAGAGATGGGATTTCACCATGTTAGCCAGGCTGGTCTTGAACTCCTCACTTTAGGTGATCTGCCCATCTCGGCCTCCCAAAGTGCTGGGATTACAGATGTGAGCCACCATGCTCGGCCAATTTTTTTTTTTTTTTTTTTTTTGGAAACGGAGTCTAGCTGTGTAGCCCAGGCTGGAGTGCAATGGTACGATCTCGGCCCACTGCAACCTCTGCCTCCCGGGTTCAAGTGATTCTCCTGCCTCAGCCTCCCAAGTAGCTGGGACTACAGGCGCCCGCCACCACTCCTGGCTAATTTTTCGTATTTTTAGTAGAGATGGGGTTTCACCATGTTAGCCAGGATGGTCTCGATCTCCTGACCTTGTGATCCACCTGAGTCGGCATCCCAAAGTGTTGGGATTACAGGCGTGAGCCACCGTCCCCGGCTACCAGCCAATCTTAACCATTTTTAAGTGTACGGTTCAGTGGCAATCAGCACCACCATCCATCTTCAGAACTTTTTCATCACTCAAACAGAAAGTCTGTACCCATTTAAACAACAACTCCAAATTCCCCTCTGCTTTCAGTTTCTGGCAATCACCATTCTACCTTTTGTCTCTATGAATTTGACCACTCTAGGTGTGTCTCAGTCTGTTTTCTGTTGCTGATAACAGAATACCTGAAACTGGGTAACTGATAAAGAAAAGGACTTTATTTCTTACAGTTATGGAGGCTAAGTCGAAGGTTGAGGGGCCATATCTGGTGAGAGACTTCTTGCTGGTGGGGAGTCTCTGCAGAGTCCGGGGTGGTGCAGGGCATCACATGGCAAGGGGCTGAGTGTGTGCTGGTGTAGTTCTCTCGTCGTCTTTTTTTTTTTTTTTTTTTTTTTTTTAAGATGGAGTCTTGCTCTTGTTGCCCAGGCTGGGGTGCAATGGTGCGATCTTGGCTCACTGCAACCGCCACCTCCCGGGTTCAAGTGATTCTCATGCCTCAGCCTCCCGAGTAGCTGGGATTACAGGCATGCACACCACCACACCCAACTAATTTTTGTATTTTTAGTAGAGACAGGGTTTAGCCATGTTGGCCAGGCTGGTCTTGAACTCCTGACCTCGAGTGATCCGCCTGTCTTGGCCTCCCAAAGTGCTGGGATTACAAGCATGAGCCACTGTGCCCAGTCTGGTGTGCTATTTTCTGTATGTTCTTTTCTATCTTTCACATTTTGTGCCAGGCGCTATGTATTTCCTATTTTAAAATAATGTTGAAAAGAATGCAGATAACCTGTCCGGTGGGAGAAGTGGTTCATTTTTTCCAGATTTTACACAGAAAGGGATGCTTTGTGGCCTAGAAATAAATATTAAGTCAGTAAGAAAAACCCTAAATTAAATTAAACTTGGTTGGTTAATTTTCTTGACTCTCAGGAAAGGTTAACCATCACTCTGATTCTTTGACTGCTCCAGGGATTTTTAAATAACTGTATCTTATTCACAATGTAGTGATTAGATCTTTTTAGTATTCAGAAATTGACCTGAAAATGCCCCATCCAAATGCATTTAAGGGCAAAATCTCATTTTTATATAGTTTCTCTTAGCAGCTGCTCAAGTGCAAGCTCTTCTGAGTTTCTGTTTCTTCTAAACTGTCTATAGCAGCAAGGAAAAGCACTTTAAGATGAATTTGATAGGCCAGGTGCGGTGGCTCACACCTGTAATCCCAGCACTTTGGGAGGCCGAGGTGGGTGGATCACGAGGTCAGGAGTTCGAGACCATCCTGGTTAACACGGTGAAACCCTGTCTCTACTAAAAATACAAAAATTAGCCGGGCGTGGTGGAAGGCGCCTCTAGTCCCAGCTACTTGGAAGGCTGAGAAAGGAGAGTCGCTTGAGCCTGGGAGGCAGAGGTTGCAGTGAGCCGACGTTGTGCCATTGCACTCCAGCCTGGGGACAAGAGCGAGACTTTGTCTCAAAAAAAAAGAGAAGATGAGTTTGATAGCTTTGTCCTAATACATGCTTATGTCTGGATCCAAAGGGGACAGAGTCTCCAGCTCGGGGGGTGATGGATAGGCCTTCCTGCAGAGTGGATGTTTATTGATTACTAAAGCATCTATTTGAGTTAATCACTATCATTTTCATCACAGTCTCATTGGTGTCTGAGCAGTGTAAGAATATCAGCTCATCTTTGAGCTGGATTTCACCCTGTATTAGTTCATTCTCACATTGCTGTAAATAACTACCCGAGACTGGATAATTTATAAAGAAAAGAGGTTTGGCCTGGTGTGGTGGCTCATGCCTGCAATCCTGAGAGGTGAAGCCAGCTGGACTTCTGGGTTGGACTTGGAGAACTTTTCTGTCTTACAAGAGGATTGTAAAATGCACCAATCAGTGCTCTGTAAAGACACACCAATCGGCACTCTGTGGCTAGCTAGAGGTTTGTAAAATGGACCAATCAGCACTCTGTAAAATGGACCAATCAGCACTCTGTAAAGTGGACCAACCAGCAGGACATGGGCAGGGACAAATAAGGGAATAAAAGCTGGCCACCCCAACCAGCAGCGGCAACTGGCTGGGGTCCTCTTCTAAGCTGTGGATGTTTTGTTCTTTCGCTCTTCACAATAAATCTTGCTGCTGCTTACTCTTTGGGACCGTGCTGCCTTTAAGAGCTGTAACACTCACCGCAGAGGTCCGCGGCTCCATTCTTGAAGTCAGCGAGACCACGAACCCACCAGAAGGAACCAACTCCAGACACAATCCCAGCACTTTGGGAGGTCGAGGCAGGCAGATCAGGAGGTCAGGAGATCGAGACCATCCTGGCCAACATGGTGAAACCCCATCTCTACTGAAAATATAAAAATTAGCTGGATGTGGTGGCACATGCCTGTAATCCCAGGTACTCGGGAGGCTGAGGCAGGAGAATCCCTTAAACCAGGGAGTTGGATGTTGCAATGAGCTGAGATTGCGCCACAGCTCTCTAGCCTGGCGACAGAGCGAGACTCCGTCTCAAAACAACAACAACAACAAAAAAAAAACAAAAGAAAAGAGGTTTAATTGACTCACAGTTCCACAGGTTGTACAAGAGGTGTGACTGGGGAGGCCTTAGGAAACTTACAATCATGGTGGAAGGATGAAGGGGAAGCAAGCACGTCTTCACATGGCAGTAGGCGGGAGAGTGACTGAAGGGAGAAGTGCTACACACTTTCAACCAACCAGATCTCATGAAAACTCACTATCACAAGAACAGCAAAAGGGGAATCCGCCCCATGATCTAATCATCTCCCACCAGGTCCCTCTCCCAACATTGGGAATTACAATTCAACATGTGATTTGGTGGGGACACAGAGCCAAACCATATCACACCCCATTCAAAACTATGAGATTATAAAATGGTCCTTCTCTTGTCACTCAGCTGACTGTAAATTCGTGCTGGCACGTCCACAGCACGGCAGACAGGTGAGTGACTCCTATGTGCTTTGGACATTTGTGACAAATAACTTTTCTGTTTCAGATATTCCAACTTAATAAAAAGGTAATATACTCATTATGTTCCTGTTTCCCAAAAGACACTGCTTGGGAATTCTGTTCTATCATCAATGGAGCTGTGATGACTCTGGATGTCACTGGTAGTGGCCAACATTTCTGCAGCTCCTTCTCAGTTACATCCTCAACACAAACTCCTCACCGGGTATGATGGTTTCCAGGATTTGATCCCTGTCCCATCTCTGTTCTCATTTCTTCACGTGCCCACACCTTCATAGTAATGTCTCCTGCTTCCTAATCACTAAGTTTTCTGAGCACATTGTAATTTTCCTTATTTCTGGCCTTACCTTTTATTTTCCTCAACTGCTAGGATGTTCTTCCCTGTCCCACATTGCCTGGTCAACTGTTTCTCAGAGCCCAGCTTAGGTCGGGGTAGGGGGGCCTTTCATTGTAGGTCAGAGCAGGTGACCCTCTAAGGCTTTCATGGTTCCTTGTGATGGACATTTTGGTGGCTCCTTCTACCCACTGCATTATAATTGTTTGCTTATATTTGTTGTACTGCAAACTCCTCTGGGCAGTGATTCTCAAACTCCTCTAGTGAGCATCAGTATCCAGGGACTTGTTAAAGCCCAGAGTGCTGGGCTCCACTCCAGAGCTTCTGATTCAGTAGGTGTGGGGTGGAGCCTGAGAACTTCATTTCTCAAAAAGTTCCCAGTTGATGCTGATGGTGCTGGTCTGGGGACCACACTGTGAGAACGCTGCTCTAGGGCAATAACGGGGCTTTCGTTCTTGGTCTTCATGTTCCTAGCATCCAGCCCACCTTGGTATAGAGCTGATAGTCAACAGGTGTTTGTTAGTGTTGAATGAATGAATGCAAAGGGGGTTATGTTGGGTACTGAATACTCCAGGAGTTCCTATCACATGCAGAAGAGAAATCTGAACAATTTCAGAGAATTGATGATGAAGATGGTGGGGGAGGCGGTAGTGCCTGGCAGACGGGAAAAACTCAGGAAGTACATGAAATCGGAGGAGGAAGGAGTATGAATAAGGTGGGAGATTCAGGGAGAAGTGAGGAGGCAAGAGGGGTGAGAAGTAGACCCTTCCAGGCACCTTAAATTAGGGGTTTAACGCATTCATTTTGCGACTTTTAAATTTTTTAATGGAAACTTTTTAAGGCTGCAAACTTTTCTCTAAGGGATATTTTTGTGATAAGCCAGTCATCTCCGAATGTAGTTATTTTGTTGTGGTTCCGTTCTAAATATTTTGAAATTTCTATTATGATTTCTTCTTTGATCCATGCGTTATCTAGAAATGTATTTGAAATTTCCAGTCATATGGGTTTTTTTCTTGCTATCTTTGTGTAATTGTTAACTGTGTTGTTGTCAGAGTATGAAGTCTGCATAATGTCAATCGTTTGACATTTTCTTTGAGCAGAACTTACAGGTCTAGCATGGGGTTACTTTTTGTAAAGGTTCTCTGTGTTCTTGAAAACAGTGTGTGTTTTCCACTTGTAGGCTATTGTGTTCCACAGGTGTCTAATGGGCAAGTTTGCTAATGGTACCATCTTTATTATCTTTATTCTTATGAGTCTTACTATATTCTTTTTTTTTTTGAGGCAGGGTTTTATTCAGGCTGGAGTGCAGCGGCAGGATTACGGATCACTGCAGCCTTGACCTCCCCGGCTCAGGTGATCCTCCCACCTCAGGCTCCCAAGTAGCTGGGACTGCAGGGGCACACCAGCACACCTAGCTATTTTTTTTATTTTTTGTAAAGACAGGGTTTCGTCATGTTGCTCAGGCTGGTTTTGAACTCCTGGGCTCAAGTGATCCTCCTTCCTTGGCCTCCCAAAGTGCTGGGATTACAGGGGTGATTCACTGTGCCCAGCCTGACTCTTATTATATTCTCACTCTTTCTTTGTCAGATCTATCGATCCATTACTGGGAGAGGAGTGTTAGAATCTCCCATTATGATGGTTGATTTATCAAGTTTTCCTTGCAGCTATGTTAATTTTTGCTTTATATACGTTAAAAGTTAGACTCACTTCTTTCTGATGAGTAGAACCTTTTATTATGTTGTTTCCTTGTCATTGCTAGTAATTCTCTTTGTCTTACAGCCTGTTTTGTTTGATAATGTAGCAATATAAACTTTCTTTTAGTTAGTATTGGCCTGATATAATATTCTCAATCTTGACACCCTTGACTTTTCTGTGTGTCTGTGTCTTCTTTCCCTCCCCTCCCATCCTTTCTTTTTTTTTGTTTTTTTTTTTGAGATGGTGTCTCACTCTGTCACCCAGGCTGGAGTGCTGTGGTGCAATCTCAGCTCTCTGCAATCTCCGCCTCTTGGGTTCAAGTGATTTTCCTGCCTTAGCCTACCAAGTAGCTGGGATCACAGGCACGTGCCACCACGCCCAGCTAATTTTTGTATTTTTAGTAGGGATGGGGTTTCACCACGTTGGCCAGGCTGATACCGAACTCCTGGCCTCAAATGATCTGCCTGCCTTGGCCTCCCAAAATGCTGGGATTACAGGCATGAGTCACAGTGCCCGGCTTTTCTTTTTTTCTCTCTCTTTCTCTCTTTTTATTTCTCTCTCTCTCTCTCTGTGTGTGGCCTCTCTTTAAAATAGCAGCTGTATCTAACTTAAAAAAAAGTCTAGTCTGAAAAATCTTTGCCTTTTAATTTGAAAGTTTTTCCCTTTAAGTTTACTGCAGTTATTGATTTATTTGGATTTATTTTCTACCACCTCATTATAGTCTATTTTATTTCTTCTGCTTTTTCCATTTGCTCTTCTCTTCCACCACCACCTACCCCTTGGATGATTAATGGTTTTGTTTTTCCTCTTTTTCTAGTTTTTTCTTCCTAAAATAACTATTCTATGTCTCTATAAGAATATCTATTCTTTTGGTGGTTACCTTAGTTATTCTGAGGTACATACTAAATAAAATTTAAGATTAATGAATTTCTAAGTTCTTTCAGATAGAAAGACCTTAGAATGTTTTAGATCAGCATCTTCAAATTGGAGTATTTATGTGTATACATTCTGCAAGGTGTATGTGGATTTGTTTTAAGGAAATACATTTCCAAATCTTTTTTTTTTTTTTTTTTTGAGACAGTATTGCTCTGTCACCTAGGTGTAGTGCGGTGGTGTGATCTTGGCTCACGGCAACCTCCACCTCGCAGGTTCAAGTGATTCTCTTGCCTCAGCCTCCTGAGTAGCTGGGATTACAGGTGTCCACCACCACACCCGGCTAATTTTTTTGTATTTTTAGTGGAGATGGGGTTTTGCCGTGTTGGCCAGGCTGGTCTCGAACTCCTGGCTTTATGTGAATTGCCTGCCTCAGCCTCCCAAAGTGCTGGGATTACAGGCATAAGCCACAGCGCCTGGCCCAAATCTCCTATATTTATATGCACTCTTTTCTAAAATTGATCTGCCTTGGGAACTCTCCTGCAATAAAGTTGCAGTTTCCTTTCCCACTTCTTTCATAATCCCCCTTTTCCTAACTCTTGTCTATCCTGAATCTAACGATAGTACATTGGCCTAGGTGTACAAACCTTTAAGCTACCAATAAAGCTTTAATTAAAAAATATTGGCAGCTGGCCGGGCGCGATGGCTCACGCCTGTAATCCCAGCACTTTGGGACGCCGACGGGGGCGGATCATGAGATCAAGAGATCGAGACCATCTTGGCCAACATGGTGAAACCCCATCCCTACTAAAAATACAAAAATTAGTCGGGTGTCGCGGTGCAAGCCTGTAGTCCCAGCTACTCAGGAGGCTGAGGCAGGAGAATCACTTGAACCCAGGAGGCAGAGGCTGCAGTGAGCCGAGATCGCGCTACTGCACTCCAGCCCGGGAGACAGAGCGAGACTCTGTCTCAAAAAAATATATATATTGGCAGCCGAGTGTAGTGGATTACCCCTGTAATCCCAGCCTTCGGGAGGTAGAGGCAGGAGGACTGCTTGAGCCAGGAGTTGAGACCAATCTGGGAAACATAGTGAGACCCCGTCTCTACCAAAACAACAACAACAAAAAATTAGCTGGGTGCAGTGGTGTGTGCCTGTAGTCCCAGATACTTGGGAGGCTGAGGTGGTAGGATTAACTGAGCCAGGGAGGTTGAGGCTGCAGTGAGCCATGATTGCACCCCTGTACTTCAGCCTGGGCAACAGAGCGAGACCCCCTTGCCCCCAAAATATGCACAATACACACGTATAACGTATATATGTGTATATGTAATACACACATATAACAAATATATGTGTGTATATATAGTTAAACAAAAATATATATAAAATATATACATGCTAGATTTTCTCTTTAAAAAAAATTTTACCTTTTTTAAAACTGTTTCTTCTTTCGTTCTTTGTGGTTTGTGTGTGTGTGTGTGTGTATGCAGCAAAGCGAAACACTGATATTGGGATTGCAGCAAATGAACGTGAATCATTTATTGCAGGGCACCAAGCAAGGAGAATCAGACAGCTCATTCTTAAGATCCAAACTTCCTGATGTCTTGTAAGCAAAGGTTTTTGAAGGCAGGGGAACATTTCAGGAAAGGAGAAGTTACAGGCAAAATTGGAAATGAATACATGGAGATTATACATTGGTTTGGCCTTAGAAGATGGAATATCTTGAAGCAGGGTTAGGGGGTGGTGCTTAGAGGTCCTAGGTAGATTCAAAGATTTTCTGATTTGTAGTTGGTTGAGAAGGAGAAGCTTTCTTTAAAAAGCTGGGGTCAGCAGAAGATGTGAGCACTGCCTTGTGGGTGTGACTTCCTCCAGGCCTCTCAGGAAGAACTTCAGGACAAAGAATGGTAGTCAAAGTGCAGTCCTCAGTTTCCCCCTTAGCCTGAGGTCTACGTGCCAGCGGATCCATTTGGTGGGAGTTCTGAAAAACTCAGGGACATATGTTAAGTTGTTACGTAGGGAACCAAACACCTTGTGACTCTAACTTCCTTGGCTATTGTTTGAAGCTACTGTTACTTTCTTTTCTTTTCTTTCTTTCTTTCTTTTTTTTTGCTTTTGAGACGGAGGAGTCTCGCTCTGTCACCCAGGCTGGAGTGCAGTGGCGTGATCTCGGCGGCTCACTGCAAGCTCCGCCTCCTGGGTTCACTCCATTCTCCTGCCTCAGCCTCCCAAGTAGCTGGGACCACAGGAGCCCGCCACCAGGCCCGGCTAATTTTTTGTATTTTTAGTAGAGATGGGCTTCACCATGTTAGCCAGGATGGTCTCAATCTCCTGACCTCGTGATCCGCCCGCCTCGACCTCCCAAAGTGCTGGGATTACAGGCGTGAGCCACCGCACCCGGACTTTTATTTTATTTTATTTTTTTTGAGAGGGAGTTTAGCACTTGATGCCTAGGCTAGAGTGTAGTGGTGCAATCTCGGCTCACCGCAATGTCCGCCTCCCCAGTTCAAGCGATTCTCCTTCCTCAGCCTCCTGAGTAGCTGGGATTACAGGCATGAGCCACCATGCCCAGCTAATTTTTTGTATTTTTAGTAGAGACAGGGTTTCACCATTTTTGTCAGGCTGGTCTCAAACTCCCAACCTCAGGTGATCCGCCTGCCTTGGCTTCCCAAAGTGCTGGTATGACAGGCGTGAGCCACCGCACCTGGGCTATGTTTGCATTTCTAAAGGGCTAAGTGGGAAGTGGGGAACCAGGGCAATGAGAAAAGAAGGGAGAGAAACAAATAAACTATCTCTTAGAAAAATGAGGGGCACTTGGTTACAATTCCTCACTCAAGTCAGAGGTTAAGAGTTCATATGTGTCACCAGGAGCTTGTCACCAAGAAGCTGGATTCTTGGCTGCCAGAACCAAGCCACTTCTACCGACTTTGGCTGATAGATGCAGAAGCACTTGTTCTTTTAACAAAGGCTTGTGGACATAAGAAAAGCTCAGTGTCACTTTCCACACAACCCAAAGAAATATTTATTCCTGGCTCTGAGCAGGTGGTAGAAGTGGAAGAAGCTGAGATGTGGCTGTGAATCCTGACTTCATTGCTGTCCAGGGGAGAGAATCTGAGCAGTCTAAACCTGAGGTTTCACCAGTGTGAAATGGGGCTAATTATATAGACATATGGGTTTTACAAAGTTTTGACAAATCAGAACTTTTGTTTTATATGCTGGGTTGAAATCAAGAACCTGCTGGGTCTGTTCCTGCTACTTGTGGTTGGCTGGGGGAACAGAGGATAGATAAGAAACTGTTCATCTCAGGTTGGAACGTGCCAGGTCTTCAGCCATCCAGTGGCTTTTTAAAAAAACATTTTTATTTATATATTTTTGAGACAGAGTATTGCTCTGTTGCCCAGGCTGGAGTGAAGTGGTGTAATCTCGGCTCACTGCAGCCTCCGCCTCCCAGGTTCAAGAGATTCTCATTCCTCAACTTCCCGAGTAGCTGGGATTACAGGCATGTCCACCACAGCCAGCTAATTTTTTTTTTTTTTTTTGAAATGGAGTCTTACTCTGTTGCCCAGGCTGGAGTGCAGTAGCGTGACCTCAGCTCACTGCAACCTCTGCCTCCTGGGTTCATGGGATTCTCCTGCCTCAGCCTCCCCAGTAGCTAGGACTACAGGCATGTGCCACCATGCCTGCTAATTTTTGTATTTTTAGTAGAGACAGGTTTTCACCATGTTGGTCTGGCTGGTCTTGAACTCCTGAGCTTAGGTGATCTGCCCACCTCGACCTCCCAAAGTGCTGGGATTACAAGTGTGAGCCACTGTGCCTGGCCTTTTTTTGTGTTTTTAGTAGAGACAGGGTTTCGCCATGTTGGCCAGGCTGGTCTCAAACCCCCGACCTCAGGTGATCACGTCAGCCTCCCAAAGTGCTGGGATTACAAGCATGAGCCACCAAGCCTCGCACATCCAGTGGCTTTTGATGGCTGAAGTGCAAGTCGCACCCCCTCTCTGAATTGCACCAGGCCTACAATTCACCAGATTTGCCAGGCTGGGTGGAAGGATATGTAAATCTGACTCAATTCACAGCCTCTCTTAACACTTCAATCAAAATTGCATCTAATTGAGGCTCATTCATAAACCTCATTGATGTAAACAACTGCAAATGTGGAGGAGCCCTCCCCAAGCTTGATAATTACTTCATGATGAAAACTCAACTGTCAGAACATCATTGTTGCTATGACAACTATGAGAGAAGCTGGTTGCCCAGGGTTACCCGTGTTACCAGATGTCACTGGTGCTTGAGCGTTAGCTTCAAATGAGCCTCAGGAGCATAATGAAGAAAGGCAATGAGAACTATATAAAAGGGTCTGAATAAGAGAATGTCTTTTTTTTTTTTTTTTTTTTTTTTTAATCTTAAACCCCAATAGATTCAGGAAGTGTCTGTCTCATTACAGGACAATTGAGTTATATCTTGGAACCAGGGAGTCCTAAGATGACCTATCCTCTAAAAGGCCTTTCTTTCTCTTTTTGAAATTATTTGTTAAATTTTTAATAAGTAATACACATATGTGCTTCAAGCTTTAAAAAATGCAAAAGGCGGCTAGGTGTAGTGGCTCACACCTGTAAACCCAGCGCTTTGGGAGGCTGAGGCAGAAGGATCACTTGAGGCCAGGAGTTCAAGACCAGGCTGGGCAACCTAGTGAGACCCTGTCTCTTCAAAACTAAAAATAAAGAAATTACTCTCTGGTGCTTCAAGAAACATCTCTGGAGAGTCGTGTGGTGTCAGTTGGTTTGTATACATTAGTATGTGTATGTATTCACACATTCATATACACTCAGGATACAGTTGGCCTAATTATCATTGGGGCCATAGGTAAAACTTATGAAAAATGTTCTCATGCTGAATTGTAATTTTCTTTTACCTGTAAAGTAAAATTTAGATCAATCCCATGTCTGTGTTTATTTTGAATATCATAGATATGCTCTACATTTAAAGAGGCAATGCTACTGGGATTATGTAGGTTCTAACTCATTTTAACAAGGGTACTGTCAGGCCTCTAAGCCCAAGCTAAGCCATCATAACCCCTGTGACCTGCATGTATACATCCAGATGGCCTGAAGCAACTGAAGAACCACAAAAGAAGTGAAATAGCCGGTTCCTGCCTTAACTGATGACATTCCACCCTTGTGATTTGTTCCTGCTCCACCCTAACTGAACAACTGACCTTGTGACATTCCTTCTGGACTTGAGTCTCAGGAGCTCCCCACCGAGCACCCTGTGACCCCTGCCCCTGCCCACAAGAGAAAAACCCCCTTTAACTGTAATTTTCCACTACCTACCCGAATCCTGTAAAACTGCCCCACCCCATCTCCCTTTGCTGACTCCTTTTTTGGACTCAGTCGGCCTGCACCCAGATGATTAAAAGGCTTTATTGCTCACACAAAGCCTGTTTGGTGGTCTCTTTACATGGACGTGTGTAACAGGTACCTGACCTGCATAAGATAACTTGAGGCCAGGCGTGGTGGCTCATGCCTGTAATCCCAGCACTTTGGGAGGCTGAGGCAGGCAGATCACCTGAGGTTTGGAGTTTGAGACCAGCCTGACCAACATGGAGAAACCCCATCTCTACTAAAAATATAAAAAATTAGCCAAGCGTGGTGGTGCATACCTGTAATCCCAGCTACTGGGGAGGCTGAGATAGGAGAATCACTTGGACCCAGGAGGCTGAGGTTGTGGTGAGCCGAGATCACGCCATTGCACTCCAGCCTGGGCAACAAGAGTGAAACTCCATCTCAAAAAAAAAAAAAAAAAAAGACTTGAATGTTATGTTTCTTAGGACTATAATAATATTCTTCTCACAAAATGTCTATAAAATATTATCACTGAAAAATATTTTGTATCAAAATGTTTGGAGGCCGGGAGTGGTGGCTCACACCTGTAATCCCAGCACTTTGGGAGGCCAAGGCAGGCAGATCACCTGAAGTCGGGAGTTTGAGACCAGCCTGACCAACATGGAGAAACCTCATCTCTACCAAAAATACAAAATTAGCCGGGTGTGGTGGCACATGCCTGTAATCTCAGCTACTCAGGAGGCTGAGGCAGGAGAATCACTTGAACTTGGGAAGCAGAGGTTGCAGTGAGCCGAGATGGTACCATTGCACCATTGCACTCCAGCCTGGGCAACAAGAGAGAGAGACACCATCTAAAAAAAAAAAAAGAAGCTTCTCCCTAACCTGCATTGATATTCACTTGAATTATTTTCTAAAATTAAGAGCTCTATGACTACCTGTAAATCTTTTCACATATCATTTAAAAGTTTGTATTATTATTATTGATTTACAGCTTAATTATTATTTTTTCTTTACAGGGATGCCATTGATGTGCTTGCTTTTATGTTTTTCAGAAAAGGGTATGTTTGGATGAAAGTAAAAAAAAATAAAATCTTTCACTGTGAAAAAAAAAATTACAAGGGTGTAGCGGCACATGTCTGCAGTGCCAGCACCTGGGGAGGCTGAGGTGGGAGAATCACTGGAGCCCAGCAGTTCGAGGCTGCAGTGAGCTATGATCATGCGACTGCACTCCAGCCTGGGTGACAGAGTGAGACTCCGTCTCAAAAAAAAAAAAAAAAAAGCCAAAGGTATATGGGGAAGTTCTTTTCTCCATCCTTACCCCACCCCACATATGCCCACTTCCTATCTTGCCCCAAAGGTATTTTTGTGCCTATACAAATCAATACAAAATATATTTTTCCTCTGCTTTTTGCATAAAACAACATATACACAGAAGAATGATATATTATTATATATAATAATATAATATATTATTATAATATTTATTTATTTACTCTGTTGCTAGGCTGGACTGCAGTGGCATGATCTCAGCTCCTGGGTTCAAGCGATTCTTGTGCCTCAGCCTCCTGAGTAGCTGGGATTACAGGCATGCACCACCACACCAGGCTAATTTTTGTATTGTTAGTAGAGACAGGGTTTCACCATGTTGGCCAGGATGGTCTCGATCTCCTGACTTCGTGATCCACCCGCCTCGGCCTCCCAAAGTTCTGGGACTGCAGGCATGAGCCACCGTGGCTGGCCTATTTTTATTTTTATTTATTGACTTTTTTGAGACAGAGTCTTGCTCTGTTGCCCAGGCTGGAGTGCAGTGGTGTGATCTCCGCTCACTGCAACCTCCACCTCCCAGGTTCAAGCGACTCTCCTGCCTCAGCCTCCTGAGTAGCTGGGATTACAGGCATGCGCCACCACATCCACCTAATTTTTGTATTTTTAGTAGAGACGGAGTTTCACCATGTTGGCCAGGTTGGTCTCAAACTCCTGACCTCAGGTGATCTGCCCGCCTCGGCCTCCCAAAGTTCTGGGATTACAGGTGTGCGCCACATCACCTGGCCAAAAGAATAATATATTATATACATTGTTCTGCACATTGCTTTTCTATCTTATTGTATTTTGAAATGATCTTATATCAATGCATAGCTTCCTCAACTTTTTTTTTTTTTTTTGAGATGGAGCCTTGCTGTGTCTCCCAGCCTGGAGTGCAGTGGTGCAATCTCAGCTCACTGTAACCTCTGCCTCCCAGGTTCGAGTGATTCTCCTGCCTCAGCCTCCCAAGTAGCTGGGACTACAGGCATGTGCCACCATGCCTGGCTAATTTTTGCATTTTTAGTAGAGAGGTGTTTTGCCATGTTGGCCAGGCTGGTCTCAAACTCCTGACTTCAGGTGATCTGCCAGCCTCTGCCTCCCAAAGTTCTGGGATAACAGGCATGAGCCACCGCACCTGGCCGCTTCCTCAACTTTTTACAGTGCAAAGTATTCTGTAATTTGGATTTATCAAATTTATTCAACCTGTCTCAACTGATGGACATTTAGGTTGTTTCCAGGACTTTGCAATCACAAAGGAGGCTGTAATGATTAGCCTTACATTAATGTCATTTTGCATGTGTGAGTTGTCTGTAGAATAATTTCAAGACATAGAATTGCTGGGTCAAAGGGTATATGGATTTGTAATTTTAAATTGCCCTCCATAGATTTTGTACTGATTTTCATTCCCACCAGAAATGTATGTGAGTCCATTTCTCCATAGCCTCAGAGTGTTTTGTCAAACTTTTAGGTTTTTGCCAATCTGGAAGGTGAGAAATGGTATCTCGGTAGAGTTAAAATCTGCATTTTTCTTGTTATGTACTTAATTTTATTGAACAATCTAGTCATATGCTTTGCTTATTTCTCTACTGGGTTGACCTTTTTTCTTAGGGGGAGCTCTTAATATATTAGCAAGGTTAGCTATTTGTGATATGAATTTCAATTTTTTTCTTCCAATTTGTCTTTTACCTTTGACTTTGGCAGTAGAGCAGAATGGATTGGAGTACAGGTTCTGAAGCCAGGCCCTCTGGTTCACATTCCAGTTGGCCAGTAGGCTGTGTGATGTTGGAAATTTACTCTCTATATTTTCTTTTCCTCATCTGTAGAATGGGTATAATCATAAAGTTTTGGTGAGGATTAAATGCATAATATATTTGAGGTATTTGGAACAGTGCTCTACATAGAATAAAATGGCCTGTAGTCCCAGCACTTTGGGAGGCCGAGGCGGGTGGATCACCTGAGGTCAGGAGTCTGAGACCAGCCTGGCCAACATGGTGAAATCCTGTCTCTACTGAAAATACAAATATTAGCTAGGCATGGTGGCGGGCGCCTGTAGTCCCAGCTACTTGGGAGGCTGAGGTAGGGCAATTGCTTGAATCTGGGAGGTGGTGGTTGCAGTGAGCTGAGATGGCGCCACTGTACTCCAGGCTGGGCAACAGAGCGAGATTTTGTTTCAGAAAAAAAAAAAAGAAGAAACTTTTCTTATGCCCTCCTTGGCACTGCCCCTGATTCTTTTCACATACTGAGAAGTAGTGTGCCTAGTGGCTATGGGGGCTAGTTTTTGTGTGTGTGTGTGTGTGTGTGTGTGTGTGTGTGTTTTTTCTGAGACGGAGTTTCACTCTTGTTGCCCTGGTGGGAGTGCAATGGTGCGATCTTGGCTCACTGCAACCTCTGCCTCCAGGGTTTGTGTGATTCTCCTGCCTCAGCCTCTTGAGTAGCTGGGATTACAGGCATGCGCCTCCACACCTGGCTAATTTTGTATTTTTAGTAGAGATGGATTTTCTCCATGTTTGTCAGGCTGGTCTCGAACTCCCAATCTCAGGTGATCTGCTCACCTCGGCCTCCCAAAGTGCTGGGATTACAGGCATGAGACAGCCACCATGCCAGGCCTAGTTTTTTGGGTTTTTTTGAAAGTGGTTTTAAAATATTTTTGCTTTTTTACTTTTTTTTCTTTTTCAACTTTTCTTTTAGAATTGAGGTTAGTGAAGTTCTGTAACAAAGGCATATTGCATGATGCTAGTTTTGGGGTGTGATTGGGCCTGTCAGCCAGGCAGTGAACATAATATCCAATAGGTAGCTTTTCAGCCCTTGCCACCCTCCCTCCTTTCACTCTCTAGTAGACCCCAGTGTCTGTTGTTTCTGTCTTTATGTCCATGTGTGTTCTATATTTAGCTATCACTTATAAGTAAGATGTGGTATTTTGTTTTCTCTTCCTGCATTAATTTGCTTAGGATGATGGCCTCCAGCTGCATCCATGTTGTTGCAAAGGACATGATTCCATTCTTTTTTTATGGCTGCAAGAGGGCTAGTTCTTTTTTTTTTTTATTTTTATTTTTTGAGAGGGAGTCTCACTCTGTTGCCCAGGCTAAACTGAAATGGCGAGATCTCAGCTCACTGCAACCTCTGCCTCCCGGGTTCAAGCTATTCTCCTGCCTCAGCCTCCTGAGTAGCTGGGATTACAGCACGCTCTACCACACCTGGCTGATTTTTTTGTATTTTTAGTAGAGACGGGGTTTCATCATGTTTGTCAGGCTGGTCTCAATCTCCTGACCTCAGGTGATCCTTTGGGAGGCCCGCCTCGGCCTCCCAAAGTGCTGGGATTACACGGATGAGCCATAGCGCCCAGCCGAGGGCTAGTTCTTGAGTCAGACAGATTTATTTCAATAGCAGCTCTGGATACTTACTAGCCGAGTGACCTTGAGGAAGCCATTTCACTTCCCTAAATGAGGATTAAAATGACACTGTTTCACAAGGTGGCAGTGGGAACTGGGACTGTGACTAGCACATGGTGATTGTGAATGAAAAGTAAATGGTGATAACTGCTTGTGTGTGTGTGTGTGTGTGTGTGTGTGCAAAGTATCAGCCACACTTCAGGGCATTTGCTTTTTGCTTCTCTGTCTTTCCAGTAGTCTGTGAGTTCCTGAAGGTCAGGGACTAAGTCTTGTTTTGTATCCCCAGAGAGATCTGTGCAGAAGGACCTCAACGAGTGCTGTTGAATAGGGAAGCAAGTTCAAGGCACTTTAGGGATTACTTAGTTTAGATCATCCTTGGCAGTTGAAAAAGGAGAAAACCAAGGCAAAGTGACTTGCCCACAGTCACAGAGTTACAATAGAAGTTGGAGATTTTTCCATCCAAGGCTCGTTCCACCACCATACAAGGCAGAAGCTGGGTGGAGGAGGGAAACCTGCCACCCTCGGTGCCGTGTTGGCCCCAGGCCAGAAAGAATGGTGTTCAGTGTCTGTCATAGCAGGTATCTCTTCCAATCACTGTACAGCGAGGTCTCTCATTCCAACTTCTGAAGCATCATTCATTTTCCTTGTTTGTGGTAGACCCATAGAAACATAAAAAAAGTATAAATTGAAAGTTGAGCCGAGTGCGGTGGCTCACGTCTGTAATCCCAGCACTTTTGGGAGGCCGAGGTGGGAGGATCACCCGAGGTCAGGAGTTCGAGACCAGCCTGACCAACATAGAGAAATCCCGTCTGTACTAAAAATACAAAAAATTACCCGGGTGTAGTGGTGCATGCCTGTAATCCCAGCTACTCAGGAGGCTGAGGCAGGAGAATCACTTGAACCCGGGAGACAGAGGTTGCGGCGAGCTGAGATTGCGCCACTGGGACTCCAGCCTGGGCAACAAGAGCAAAACTCCGTCTCAAAAAAAAAAAAAAAAAAAAAAAGAAAGTTCAGTCAGATTTAATATTTCCGGGACTTGGTTATTTCATTTCTAAAATAGGAGCAGTTATTCTTTATTCACTCGTTCATTGAACAAAACATCTGTAGAGCCTCTGTGGCCGCAGTCTGGCACTATGGTGGACACCGTGGCTGCAAAGATGAACAGAGTGACAGCTCTGCCCGCGGAGAGCTCAGAGAACCGCAGAGCGACCACCTCAATGATCCATAAACCCCGGCTCACTCTTTGGATTGCCGGGGCTTCGCAGCGTGGACACTGAGCTTTGGAGAACACAAAGCGAGGAGCTGTTTGTTTGGCTTGGAGCAGAGTTAACTAAACATCGAAGAAGATGTGACATTTAAGCTGCCTCTTGAAAGATAACTAAATATACCTAGTTTATTGTCTTTGCTGCTGTTTGTAGATTTATCTGGACTGATGATACTCTTTATGTGACAGGCTTTGTTGGGAGCAGATGCAGAGATTATTCAGAAGCTCAGGGATTTATATTTTTTTTAAATTTTTTTTTTTTGAGATGGAGTCTCACTCTGTCGCGCAGGCTGGAGTGCAGTGGTGCGATCTCGGCTCACTGCAAACTCTGCCTCCTGGGCTCAAGCGATTCTCCTGCTTCAGCCTCCCTAGTAGCTGGGATTACATGTGCCCGCCACCATGCCCAGCTAATTTTTGTATTTTTAGAAGAGACGGATTTTAGTAGAGACCATGTTGGCCAGGCTGGTCTCGGTCTCCTGACCTCAGGTGATCTGCCGGCCTCGGCCTCTCATATACTTCTTTGATGTGATGATGCATCCTCTAGTCAAGGTCTTGCAATCCTTTCCTCAATTTTTGCCCCCCGTGTGAGGATGAACCACTTAGCAAATAAAAGTACAAGACTTGGCCAAGTGTAGTGGCTCATACCTATAGCCCCAGCACTTTGGGAGGCCGAAGTGGGAGGGTGAGCCCCAGAGTTCAAGACCAGCCCAGGCAACATAGTGGGACCTCGTCTCTGCAAAAAAGGAAAAAATCAGCTGGGCATGGTGGCGTATACCTGTAGTCCCAGCTACTTGGAGGGACTGCTTGAGCCTAGAAGGTCAAGGCTGCAGTGACCTGGAAGGTCAAGGCTGCAGTGAGCCGTGTTTGTATCACTGGGCTCCAGCCTGATTGACAGAACAGGACCCTGTCTTGAAAAAACAAAACAAAACAAACAAAACAAAACGGGACTTTAAGCCAGGTGTGGTGTCATGTGCCTGTAATTCCAGCTACTAGAGTGTGAAGTAGGAGGATCACTTGAAGCCAGGAGTTCAAGGCCAACCTGTGCAACATAGTGAGACCCTATCTCTAAAACAGAAACAAAAACAAAACAGGACTCCAATTAAATGGAGCTTCAAGTAAATAATATTGTAACAGAGAAATCTAAGGTAGCTGTCTCCATCTTGCTTCTGACCCCACAAGCTACCTGCCTTTGCTCATTCCTGCACACAGGCCGAGATAATCATGAAAATAATTTATAGCTTAGGCTGGCTGTGGTGGCTAATGCCTGTAATCCCATCACTTTGGGAGGGCAAGGTGGGTGGATCATCTGAGGTCAGGAGTTCTAGACCAGTCTGGCCAACATGGTGAAACCCCATCTCAACTAAAAATACAAAAATTAGCCAGGCGTGGTGGCAGGCGCCTCTAATTCCAGCTACTCGGGGGGCCGAGGCAGGAAAATCACTTGAACCCAGGAGGTGGAGGTTGCAGTGAGCTGAGATTTCGCCATTGCACTCCAGCCTGGGAGCGAGACTTTGTCTCAAAAAAAAAAAAAAAAAAAAAAAAAAAGAAAATAATCTACAGTTTAGATATGATGACTATTTCTTTTTTTTAAAACTTTTTCTTTTTCTTTCTTTTTTTTTTTTTTTTTGAGTCAAAGTCTCACTCTATCCCAGGCTGGAGTACAGTGGTGAAATCTTGACTCACTACAACCCTCACCTCCTAGGTTCAAGTGATTCTTGTGCCTCAGCTTCCTGAGTTGCTGGGATTACAGACATGTGCCACCACTCCCGGATGCCCGGCTAATTTTTGTATTTTTAGTAGACACAGGGTTTTGCCATGTTGGCCAGGCTGGTCTCCAACTCCTGAGTGCAAGTGATCCACCTGCCTCGGCCTCCCGAAATGCTGGGACTACAGGCACGAGCCGCTGTGCTGGGCCACTATTTCTTTTTTGAAACAGATCCCTGAGGGGACAAGGAAGCATGCATACAAGTAACGATGTTATGTTAAAGATTTATAGGCACAAGGTGGCCTGGTTTATGTCATCTGGCAAGTAGCTGATCATGAACAAGAAGTTCTGCAAACTTCTTGGACCCCTGGTGATGCCCACATATCTGTGGTCACCAATTACTCCTGACCTTACCCCACAATATAAGAAGAAGCTTGAGGCTGGGTATAGTGGCTCACACCTATAAACTCAGTAATTTAGGAGGCCAAGTAGGGAGGAGTGCTTGAGCCCAAGAGTTCAAGACCAGCCTGGGCAACACAGTGAGACCTCTTCTCGACAAAAAAAAAAAAAATTAAAAAATTAGCTGGGCATAGTGGTGCACCTGTAGTCCCAGCTCCCTGTGAGGCTGAGGTGGGAGGATCACTTGAGCCTAGGAAGTTGAGACGACAGTGAGTGTTGGTCACAACACTGTACTTCAGCCTGGGTGACAGAGTGAGATTCTGTTTCTTTTTTTTTTTAAAAAAGAAGTTTTCGGCCAGGTTTGGTGGCTCACACCTGTAATCCCAGCACTTTGGAAGACCGAGGTGGGAGTTCAAGACCAGCCTGGCTAACATGGTGAAACCCTGTTTCTACTAAAAATACAAAAAACTAGCCCGGTGTGGTGGTGCGTGCCTGTAATCCCAGCTACTGGGGAAGCCGAGGCAGAAGAATCACTTGAACCCGGGAGGCGGAGGTCACAGTGAGCTGAGATGGAACCCGACACCACGCCTGGTCACCATTCAGTTTTTTAATACCAAACACAAGCCCCCAACTTTATAGACCTTCAGAAAGAAGGTCTAAAGCTAGATATTCTATTAAGTTTGTGTGGAATATGTATGTTATTATCCACCTTTTGGAGGATGGCTTCTACCCATTTATAACCCTGGGAGACCTGATTCGCTACAAAATCCGAGATTTTTTCCAATTTATAGATTAGCATTAAATTCCATACAACTGGTGTCCCACTACCACCAAGAGTAGGCCCCCAGGAACCCCATGAAAATCTTCCCTCATTGGAAATTGGCTTATCTTTATCTATTTTAAGGTTGGTGCTAATTTTTGTTATTGAACATTTTGACTTCTGATTGTGGGAGCTATTATGGAGACTTTCAGGGGAAGCTATTCAAAAGGCAAGCATAAGCCAGGCCAAATAGCAAGATGTGAACTAGTAAAAAGGCAGAATGAGGCCGGTCATGGTGGCGCATGCCTGTAATCCCAGGTACTCGGGAGGCTGCGGCAGGAGAATCACCTGAACCCAGGAGGTGGAGGTTGCCGTGAGCTGAGATTGTGCCACTGCACTCCAGCCTGGGCGACAGAGCAAGACTCCGTCTCAAAAAAAAAAAAAAAAAAGGCAAAATGAAATAAGAAGATGCTCCACAGACCCAATATAGGCCCTCACTTTTAAAAGAGGGCCACCTGGTTGTGTTTGAGCAGCATCACTTAAATTTCTTCACCCACAAATCTGCATAGCTTCTGAACAAGGTCCAGTGGGAAATCCACTTTTTTTTGTGACCCCTTTATAAAGTTCTGTAAGGGTGTACGGTAAATCCTCACTTAACATCATTGGTAGGTTCTTGGAAACTGCAACTTTAAGCAAAACGACTCTAAGAAAACCAGTTTTTTTCTCATCAACATTATAATGAAATGAGGTTGAACAAAATGACATTATTTGAGTATCTGCTGTACATTGCATTTTGCTTAAACTTGCAGTTTCCAAGAACCTATCAACAATGTTAAGCGAGGACTTACTGTATTAACACGTTTAGTAAAAAAGGATCCTACTGGATTTAATCCAGTAACATTATACAAGCAATTACTCGTACACACATAAGTACAATTAATTGTACACCATAAATACAAGTTCCCAGATCTTGAGTGTGTGATGCCTGGAAGCACAATATACCTTTTGCGAGCATCACTCAGGCGGGTTTTCTTTTCTTTTTTTTTTTTTTTTTGAGACAGAGTCTGTCTCTGTCACCCAGGCTATAGTGCAGTGGTGCGATCTCAGCTCACTGCAAGCTCTGCCTCCCGGGTTCATGCCATTCTCCTGCCTCAGCCTCCCCAGCAGCTGGGACTACAGGAGCTCGCTGGCACGCCCAGCTAATTTTTTGTAGTTTTAGTAGAGACATGGTTTCACCGTGTTAGCCAGGATGGTCTCGATCTCCTGACCTTGTGATCCGCCCGCCTTGGCCTCCCAAAGTGCTGGGATTACAGGTGTGAGCCACCGCGCCCGGCCTCAGGCGGGTTTTCTGTATTTAGTAATTATTAGATTATTAATTGGAAAAGTTAGAGTGCTGTTTGTAGCGAGTGCAGGAAATCCATTACCCGTGATGTTTAGAATATCAAGGATAGCTTTCTGCTCTTCCTTTAACATTTGAAGATGACTCTCATTGAGAACACAGAGAGGCATTAGTGTTAATGGAATTTTTTTCTGATTTTTTTGCCATTAGCCCATAAACCCAATAATTGCTCTGGTTTTGTGCTAAGGCATTAGCTTAAGCTAAAGCTTGATTATGGTCCTATAGATTTTCCTGTAGGAAAAAGGAAAATATTAGGACAGGAGGAAATCAGGAAAAAAGAAAAAGGCATAAGTCTTTTGTGATGGCAGAGAAGTTTTGCTCCATAATTTTGGGAAAGCTTTCCAAGTCTAGTATGCCATCTGCTTCTGGGGAGAAATTTCTCTCGTTACCTTTACCTTAAACTTGCCAACCAGTGTACAGTTCCAAGGATCTGAGCAGGCCCTTTTGAGCTGTGACATAACATTCAAGGCCCTGAAGCTTCACTGCATTGTGGGTGGTGAGAAGAAATTTGTACAGTTCCTTCCAACAAGGTTCAGGGGCAGTCTTCCTCTGACGTCATTTCCGGATGACCCAATCTCCAGATTCGAGACTTTGAAAGGTTTGGTTGTCCTCAGCTGATGGGTCAGTAAGAATGTCTTTACCTGTTGAGAATACACTTTGGTATAATGCATTAAAGACTTGCAGTATTTAGTCACATGAGAGTTAAGGCGAGCAGGAGAGGCATAAAGTTCTATTATTAGAGCTAGGGGCCTTCTAGTGACTACTTTATCAGGGGTTAACTTATGTTTTCCAGTGGGAATGGATCTGATTGCCATTAAAGCTAATGGTAGTATCTTTGGCCAAGGTAACTGATTTGACTCAGTTAACTTTGCCAATTTAAGTTTTAAGATGCCATTTGTTCTTTCAACTTTTCTAGGAGGCTGAGAGTGATAGGGACAATGGGAGTGTGTCTGTAACACCTTATTTAACTGCTTTATAACTTGCCCAGTAAAACGAGGTCTCCTATTGCTACAGACTTCTCCAGGGATGCCCTGTAGAGAAAACATATTTTCTAATAATTTTTTAGCTACTGTCACAACTTGACTTTCCTACATGGAAAAGCCTCTACCCAACCTGAAAACATACAGCTATGACAGGAACATACTGATACCCCATTGAGGGTGGCAACTGAATGAAGTCTATCTGTAAATATCCAAATGGTCCATTAGGTGGTGGAAATATACCCCCTGAAGTTTTGATCGTTTTCCCAGGACTATGAGTTTGATGAACCAAACATTGGTTATAAACCAGTGTTTTAGCAATTTTAGAATAGTCACCCCACCCATACTTTTTAATAATTTGGAACATTTTTTCTTTTTTGGAGACAGAGTCTCTCTCTGTCACCCAGGCTGGAGTGCAGTGGCGCCATCTTGGCTCACTGCAGCCTCCACCTCCCAGGTTCAAGTGGTTCTCCTGCCTCAGCCTCCTGAGTAGCTGGGACTACAGGCATGTGCCATTGTGCCTGGCTAATTTTTGTATTTTTAGTAGAGATGGGGTTTCACCATGTTGGCCAGGCTGGTCTTGAACTCCTGACCTCAGACCATCTACCCTCCTCAGCCTTCCAAAGTGCTGGGATTACAGGCATGAGCCATGGTGCCTGGCCTGGAACATTTTTTCTGTTCCATGATGAGTTATGAAGTGCAGAGCTTTTAACAGTGGAAGATTTAAAGACTCAGGTAGGACTAGGTGGCCATCCAGGCCCTCTGTGAGACTGTGCTTAACATTTAATTTATATACTTTTATTTATTTATTTTTGAGAAGGAGTCTCACTCTGTTGCCCAGGCTACAGTGCAGTGATGCGATCTCAGCTTACTGCAACCTCTGTCTCCCGGGTTCAAGTGATCCTCCTGCCTCAGCCTCCGGAGTAGCTGGGATTATAGACAGGAGCCACCATGCCCAGCTACTTTTTGTATATACTTTTAGATATCAGTTTTGTTTTTCCAAATTAGGTGCATTATACTCTTTATTAATTAGGTCATCAAAAGGGAGTAGTTGACTCGGATTAATCTTATGGAGTTCATCCAAATTGCATATGCCAACAGTTTCAGCACTAGCTGATTTAGCATTAAAATCTGCTAGGGCAGCTCCTTGATATTCAGTTTAGTTTTACAGTATGGGCTTCAATCTTAATAATGGCAATCTGTGACAGTAACAGGAAAGCAGAAAAAAATTCATCTAATTGGAGTCCATTTTTGATGGGGCTCCCACTAGAAGTGAGAAGTCTTTATTGTTTCCTTAACATGCAAAAAATCACATACTACTCAAGAAAGATATACATTATCCACATAAATATTTACTAACTTGTCATTAGCTATATAACAAGCTTGGATGAGAGCAAAATCTCCTCAGGTTGAGCTGCCTTAAATTGAGGAAGAGTTCCCTTCTATAGTAGCTCATTTTGGGTGGGAATGGCATATCTTACCTATTATTTTCCTTCCAAATTTTTGGCGTAGGACCCATCAACAAAAAGTATTAACTCTGGATTATCCAACAGAGTAAACATGAGGGTTGCTATTACTTTTTTGTTTTTTCTTTTCTTTTCCCCCACCTCCCTGTTTTTTTGTTGTTGCAAAAAGCTTTATTTGTATTTGGTCCAAGGCATGGAGAGGGCTCCAGGGTGGTTAAAAAGCTGCCCAGTGGCTGGAGGGAAAGTCTCAGGCAGAAGCCCTGATGCTCTGAGAGGGGCCCTTCTGGAGCTGCTGGGTTCAGTAGGCTCCTAGATCTGCTTAAGGTTGAGCCTTTCAAAGAGACACTGGTCCAGTTGGCCTGGGGGCCAGACAGGCTGCAGAGGTTGGTCAGGTGGTTGCCCATCTTTTTAATGAGTTTCACTTCCTCATCTATGAAGAGGCTCTTTAGGAAGTCACAGAGGTGGGGGTCTGTGTAGGCAGAACCCTGGGCATGAAGATCCAAAAGGGCCTGGATCAGGTTCTTCTCCCGGACCGTGGTGGCCTCCATGGTGTCCAGGGTTTTACTCCATTCATCTTTAAAAATTTTTTCGGCTGGACACGGTGGCTCACGCCTGTAATCCCAGCACTTTGGGAGGCTGAGGTGGGTGGATCACAAGGTCAGGAGATCGAGACCATCCTGGCTAACATGGTGAAACCCCATCTGTACTAAAAATATAAAAAAAAATTAGCCGGTCATGGTAGCAGGTGCCTGTAGTCCCAGCTACTTGGGAGGCTGAGGCAGGAGAATGGCGTGAACCCGGGAGGCAGAGCTTGCAGTGAGCCAAGATCGTGCTACTGCACTCCAGCCTGGGCGACAGAGAGAGACTCCGTCTCAAAAAAAGGGAAACAACTTTTTTTTTCTAATTTCTTATTTTTGTGGGCACACAGCAGGTGTATATATTTATTGGGTACATGATATATTCTGATACAGGCATGCAATGCATAATAATGACATCATGGAGAATAGGGCCTCACTCATGTTGAGATGGCTTCTGGATGTCTTGGAAGACAGTGCAGCTGCCATACTGGTTTTACATCTTCAAGAGACACTTGGTGCCCTCGTGCTTTTCCTTGGACAACTTGTAGAAAAAGTGGCCCATGCTTTCCAGAGCCACATGTCTGCAGTTGAAATAGAAGGCCAGAGAGAGGTAGGTGTAGAAGGCCTGCCGATGCCAATTGACCAGGTGGTTGACAGCTTGGTAGAATAATTCTGATGAATCTAGGAGCTCATGGTTGGTCAGAAAAGGAGCTAACCACAAAAATGGTGTTGGCTGGTCCCAGAAGCAGGAGGTGGCAGAGAAGATGGTCCGGAGGTTGCAAGTGGAGGGGAGATTGGAGATGAGTCAGAGGCTGGAAGAGAGGAAGTCTGGGTCTGGTCCATCCAAACACTGTTTTTCTTTGAGATGGGGTGTCTCTCTATCGCCCAGACTGGAGTGCAGTGGCACGATCTAGGCTCACTGCAACCTCTGCCCTCTGGGTTCAAGTGATTCTCGTGCCTCAGTCTCCCGAATAGCTGGGATTACAGGTGCATGCCACCATGCCTGACTAATTTTTGTATTTTTAGTAGAGACAGGGTTTCACCATGTTAGCCAAGCTGATCTCGAACTCCTGACCTCAAGTGGTCCACTTACCTCAGCTTCCCAAGTGTTGGGATTACTGGCATGAGCCACTGCGCCCGGCCAAAACACTGTTGAAGCAAGAGACAGATCCGCAGTACTGCAGAATGCACTGCCCACTGTTTCTTTTTTGAGACAGAGTCTCACTCTGTCGCCCAGGCTGGAGTGCAGTGGCACAATCTTGGCCCACTGAAACCTCTGCCTCCCGAGTTCAAGTGATTTTCCCACCTCGGCCTCCTGAGTAGCTGGGATTACAGGTGCATGCCGACATACCTGGCTAATTTTTGTATTTTTAGTAGAGACAGGGTTTTGTCATGTTGGCCAGGCTGGCCTTGAACTCCTTACCTCGAGTGATTTGCCCGCCTTGGCCTCCCAATGTGTTGGGATTACAGGCGTGAGCCACTGCACCCAGCCAACTTCTGATACTACACTCACACAACTGTGATCATCACCATTGTCAGGCAGAGGTAAATGAATAGCAGGGGTAAGCAGGTTGCAGCATTTTAGATGGAGAGAAGAAAGAGACAGGAGAACAATTTCCTAAGATGTTAGTCTACTTGCTGAAAAATGCTGAGTTTGGTTGGAATTTAGCAGACTTTCCACAGCATTTGGGACTTGCAAATTAAGTTTATTTCCTAAAACCAGCTCATATGAAGCTTCAACTGCTAGGCTTCTGCTGCTACTGCTTTTAAACAATTAGGATATGCCTCAGCTACTAGGTCTAATTGAAGGCTATAATAGGCAATGGGCCTGTTTCCTCCCATGTTTTTGGGTAAGAACTCCTAATGCCTGATGTTAGGTTTCGAAATGAACAAGGTAAAAGATTTAGCCTGATTTGAAAGTAATAAAGCTGGGGGGTGTTGTAAGGCCAATTTCCTGGTGAAAAGCCTGCTCATGACTGTCTTCTTAAGGTAATGGCTCTGGGACTATGTTTCTAGTGAGCTCATACAATGGTGAAGACATCACAGAAAAATTCAGGGTCCAGGATCTGCAATATCCTGCAAGTGTAAGAAACCCTCTTAATTGTCTTTTGGTTGTAGGCTGAGAAAAACTTTGAATGGTTGAGAGAGAAATCTCTTCAGCAGTCAAGTCATATCCCAAATAGTAAATTAATTAATTAATTAATCTATCTATTTTTGAGGTGGAGTCTTCCTCTGTCGCCCAGGCTGGAGGGCTGGGGTGCAGTGACATGATCTTGGCTCACTGCAACCTCTGCCTCCAGGGTTCAAGCCATTCTTCTGCTTCAGCCTCCCAAGTAGCTGGGATTACAGGCACCTGCCACCAAGCCTGGCTAATTTTTGTATTTTTAGTAGAGCGGATGTTTCACCATGTTGGCCAGGCTGGTCTCGAACTCCTGACCTCAGGTGATCTGCCCGCCTTAGCCTCCCAAAGTGCTGGGATTACAGGCATTAGCCACTGCACCCAGCCCCAAATAGTAAACTTTTTCTCTTGATGTAAAACTGAAGTTTTTCCATCACAGCTTTGTGACCTATATGTGTGAGTTGCTGTAAAGTAAACAGAGTCAATTTCAGAGCACTTTTTTTTTTTCTCATTCAACACCTTTGGTATCAGAGCACTATTTACTTATTTATTTTACAGTTTTTTTTTTTTACTTTTTTATTATTATACTTTAAGTTCTAGAGTACATGTGCACAACGTGCAGGTTTGTTACATATGTATACATGTGCCATGTTGGTGTGCTGCACCCATTAACTCATCATTTACATTAGGTATATCTCCTAATGCTATCCCTCCCCCCTCCCCCACCCCACAACAGGCCCCGGTGTGTGATGTTCCCCACCCTGTGTCCAAATTTTCTCATTGTTCAATTCCCACCTATGAGTGAGAACATGCAGTGTTTGGTTTTCTGTCCTTGTGATAGTTTGCTCAGAATGATGGTTTCCAGCTTCATCCATGTCCCTACAAAGGACATGAACTTATCCTTTTTTATGGCTGCAAGTATTCCATGGTGTATATGTGCCACCTTTTCTTAATCCAGTCTATCATTGATGGGCATTTGGGTTGGTTCCAAGTCTTTGCTATTGTGAATAGTGCCACCATAAACATACGTGTGCATGTGTCTTTATAGCAGCATGATTTATAATCCTTTGGGTATATGCCCAGTAATGGGATCGCTGGGTCAAATGGTATTTCTAGTCCTAGATCCTTGAGGAATCGCCACACTGTCTTCCACCATGGTTGAACTAGTTTACAGTCCCATCAACAGTGTAAAAGCGTTCCTAGTTCTCCACATCCTCTCCAGCCCCTGTTGTTTCCTGACTTTTTAATGATCGCCATTCCAACTGGTGTGAGATGGTATCTCATTGTGGTATTGATTTGCATTTCTCTGATGGCCAGTGATGATGAGCATTTTTTCATGTGTCTGTTTGGCTGCATAAATGTCTTCTTTTGAGGAGTGTCTGTTCATATCCTTTGCCCACTTTTTGATGGGGTTGTTTGATTTTTTCTTGTAAATTTGTTTAAGTTCTTTGTAGATTCTGGATATTAGCCCTTTGTCAGATGGGTAGGTTGTAAAAATTTTCTCCCATTCTGTAGCTTGCCTGTTCACTCTGATGGTAGTTTCTTTTGCTGTGCAGAAGCTCTTTAGTTTAATTAGATTCCATTTGTCAATTTTGCCTTTTGTTGCCATTGCTTTTGGAGTTTTAGTCATGAAGTCCTTGTCCATGCCTATGGCCTGAATGGTATTGCCTAGGTTTTCTTCTAGGGTTTTTATGGTTTTAGGTCTAACATTTAAGTCTTTAATCCATCTTGAATTAACTTTTGTATAAGGTGTAAGGAAGGGATCCAGTTTCAGCTTTCTACATATGGCTAGCCAGTTTTCCCAGCACCATTTATTAAATAGGGAATCCTTTCCTCATTGCTTGTTTTTGTCAGGTTTCTTAAAGATCATATGGTTGTAGATGTGTGGTATTATTTCTGAGGGCTCTATTCTGTTCCATTGGTCTATAGCTCTGTTTTGGTAGCAGTACCATGCTGTTTTGGTTACTGTAGCCTTGTAGTATAGTTTGAAGTCAGGTAGCCTGATGCCTCCAGCTTTGTTCTTTTGGCTTAGGATTGTCTTGGCAATGCAGGCTCTTTTCTGGTTCCATCTGAACTTTAAAGTAGTTTTTTCCAATTCTGTGAAGAAAGTCATTGGTAGCTTGATGGGGATGGCATTGAATCTATAAGTTACCTTGGGTAGTATGGCCATTTTCACAATATTGATTCTTCCTCTCCATGAGCATGGAATGTTCTTCCATTTGTTTGTGTCCTCTTTTATTTCGTTGAGCAGTGGTTTGTAGTTCTCCTTGAAGAGGTCCTTCACATCCCTTGTAAGTTGGATTCCTAGGTATTTTATTCTCTTTGAAGCAATTGTGAATGGGAGTTCACTCATGATTTGGCTCTTTGTCTGTTATTGGTGTATAGGAATGCTTGTGATTTTTGCACATTGATTTTGTATCCTGACACTTTGCTGAAGTTGCTTATCAGCTTAAGGAGATTTTGGGCTGAGACAATGGGGTTTTCTAAATATACAATAATGTCACCTGCAAACAGGGACAATTTGACTTCCTCTTTTCCTAATTGAATACCCTTTATTTCTTTCTCTTGCCTGATTGCCCTGGCCAGAACTTCCAACACTATGTTGAATAGGAGTGGTGAGAGAGGACATCCCTGTCTTGTGCCAGTTTTCAAAGGAAATGCTTCCAGTTTTTGCCCATTCAGTATGATATTGGCTGTGGGTTTGTCATAAATAGCTCTTATTATTTTGAGATACGTTCCATCAATACCTAGTTTGTTGAGAGTTTTTAGCATGAAGGGCTGTTGAATTTTGTCGAAGGCCTTTTCTGCATCTATTGAGATAATCATGTGGTTTTTGTCGTTGGTTCTGTTTATATGCTGGATTATGTTTATCAATTTGCATATGTTGAACCAGCCTTGCATCCTAGGGATGAAGCCCACTTGATCATGGTGGATAAGCTTTTTGATGTGCTGCTGGATTCGGTTTGCCAGTATTTTATTGAGGATTTTTGCATCGATGTTCATCAGGGATATTGGTCTAAAATTCTCTTTTTTTGTATGTCTCTGCCGGGCTTTGGTATCAGGATGATGTTGGCCTCATAAAATGAGTTAGGGAGGATTCCCTCTTTTTCTATTGATTGGAATAGTTTCAGAAGGAATGGTACCAGCTCCTCTTTGTACCTCTGGTAGAATTCGGCTGTGAATCCATCTGGTCCTGGACTTTTTTTTGTTGGTAAGCTATTAATTATTGCCTCAATTTCAGAGCCTGTTATTGGTCTATTCAGAGATTCAACTTCTTCCTGGTTTAGTCTTGGGAGAATCTATGTGTCCAGGAATTTATCCATTTCTTCTAGATTTTCTAGTTTATTTGCGTGGAGGTGTTTGTAGTATTCTCTGACGGTAGTTTGTATTTCTGTGGGATCGGTGGTGATATCCCCTTTATCATTTTTTATTGCATCTATTTGATTCTTCTCTCTTTTCTTCAGTATTAGTCTTGCTAGCAGACTATCAATTTTGTTGATCTTTTCAAAAAACCAGCTCCTGTATTCATTGATTTTTTTGAAGGTTTTTTTGTGTCTCTATCTCCTTCAGTTCTGCTCTGATCTTAGTTATTTCTTGCCTTCTGCTAGCTTTTGAATGTGTTTGCTCTTGCTTCTCTAGTTCTTTTAATTGTGATGTTAGGGTGTCAATTTTGGATCTTTCCTGCTTTCTCTTGTGGGCATTTAGTGCTATGAATTTCCCTCTACACGCTGCTTTAAAAGTGTCCCAGAGATTCTGGTATGTTGTGTCTTTGTTCTCATTGGTTTCAAAGAACATCTTTATTTCTGCCTTCATTTCGTTATGTACCCAGTAGTCATTCAGGAGCAGGTTGTTCAGTTTCCATGCAGTTGAGCAGTTTTGAGTGAGTTTCTTAATCCTGAGTTCTAGTTTGATTGCACTGTGGTCTGAGAGACAGTTTGTTATAATTTCTGTTCTTTTACATTTGCTGAGGAGTGCTTTACTTCCAACTATGTGGTCAGTTTTGGAATAAGTGTGATGTGGTGCTGGAAAGAATGCATATTCTGTGATTTGGGGTGGAGAGTTCTGTAGATGTCTATTAGGTCCACTTGATGCAGAGCTGAGTTCAATTCCTGGATATCCTTGTTAACTTTCTGTCTCATCGATCTGTCTAATGTTGATAATGGGGTGTTAAAGTCTCCCATTATTATTGTGTGGGAGTCTAAGTCTCTCTGTAGGTCTGTAAGGACTTGCTTTATGAATCTGGGTGCTCCTGTATTGGGTGCACATATATTTAGGATAGTTAGCTCTTCTTGTTGAATTAATCCCTTTACCATTATGTAATGGCCTTCTTTGTCTCTTTTGATCTTTGTTGGTTTAAAGTCTGTTTTGTCAGAGATGAGGATTGCAACCTCTGGTTTTTTTTTTTCCATTTGCTTGGTAGATCTTCCTCCATCCCTTTATTTTGAGCCTATGTGTGTCTCTGCAAGTGAGATGGGTCTCTTGAATACACCACACTGGTGGGTCTTGACTCTATCCAATTTGCCAGTCTGTGTCTTTTAATTGGAGCATTTAGCCCATTTACATTTAAGGTTAATATTGTTATGTGTGAATTTGATCCTGTCATTATGATGTAGCTGGTTATTTTGCTCGTAGTTGATGCAGTTTCTTCCTAGCCTCGATGGTCTTTACAATTTGGCATGTTTTTGCAGTGGCTGGTACCGGTTGTTCCTTTCCATGTTTAGTGCTTCCTTCAGGAGCTCTCTTGTAAGGCAGGCCTGGTGGTGACAAAATCTCTCAGCATTTGTTTGTCTGTAAAGTATTTTATTTCTCCTTCACTTATGAAGCTTAGTTTGGCTGGATATGAAATTCTGGATTGAAAATTCTTTTCTTTAAGAATATTGAATATTGGCCCCCACTCTCTTCTGGCTTGTAGAGTTTCTGCCTAGAGATCCGCTGTTAGTCTGATGGGCTTCCCTTTGTGGGTAACCCGACCTTTCTCTCTGGCTGCTCTTAACATCTTTTCCTTCATTTCAACTTTGGTGAATCTAACAATTATGTGTTTTGGAGTTGCTCTTCTTGAGGATTATCTTTGTGGCATTCTCTGTATTTCCTGAACTTGAATGTTGGCCTGCCTCGCTAGATTGGGGAAATTCTCCTGGATAATATCCTGAAGAGTGTTTTCCAACTTGGTTCCATTCTCCCAGTCACTTTCAGGTACACCAATCAGACGTAGATTTGGTCTTTTCACATAGTACCATATTTCTTGGAGGCTTTGTTCGTTTCTTTTTACTCTTTTTTCTCTAAACTTCTCGCTTCATTTGATTCATTTGATCTTCAATCACTGATACTCTTCCACTTGATCAAATTGGCTACTGAAGCTTGTGCATGCGTCACGTAGTTCTTGTGCCATGGTTTTCAGCTCCATCAGGTCATTTAAGGACTTCTCTACACTGTTGATTCAGTTAGCCATTCGTCTAATCTTTTCTCAAGGTTTTTAGCTTCTTTGCGATGGGTTTGAACATCCTCCTTTAGCTCGGAGAAGTTTGTTATTACTGATTGTCTGAAGCCTTCTTCTCTCAACTCATCAAAGTCATACTCCATCCAGCTTTGTTCCATTGCTGGCAAGGAGCTGTGTTCCTTTGGAGGAGAAGAGGTGCTCTGATTTTTAGAATTTTCAGCTTTTCTGCTGTGGTTTCTCCCCATCTTTGTGGTTTTATCTACCTTTGTTCTTTGATGATGGTGATGTACAGATGGGGTTTTGGTGTGGATGTCCTTCTAACAGTCAGGACCCTCAGCTGCAGGTCTGTTGGAGTTTGCTGGAGGTCCACTTCCGACTCTGTTTGCCTGGGTATCACCAGTGGAGGCTGCAGAACAGCAAGTATTGCAGAACAGCAAATGTTGCTGCCTGATCCTTCCTCTGGAACCTTCGTCTCAGAGGGGCACCCAGCTGTATGAGGTGTCAGTCGGCCCCTACTGGGAGGTGTCTCCCAGTTAGGCTACTTTTGGGGGTCAGGGACCCACTTGAGGAGGCAGTCTGTCTGTTCTCAGATCTCAAACTCCGTGCTGGGAGAAGCACTGCTTTCTTCAAAGCTCAGTTGGAAATGCAGAAATCACCCGTCTTCTGCGTTGCTCATGCTGGGAGCTGCAGACTGGAGCTGTTCCTATTCGGCCATCTTGGAACCTCCCCCCACTTTTTTTTTTTTTTTTTGAGAAGGAGTCTTGCTCTGTCACCCAGGCTGGAGTGCAGTAGTGCAATCTCGGTCGGCTCACTGCAACCTCCACCTCCTGAGAATCAAGCGATTCTCCTGCCTCAGCCTCCTGAGTAGCTGGGACTACAGGCAGGAGCCATCATGACTGGCTAATTTTTGTATTTTTAGTAGAGACAAGGTTTCACCATGTTGGCCAAGCTGGTCTTGGACTCTTGACCTCAAGTGATCTGCCCGCCTTGGCCTCCCAAAGTGCTAGGATTATAGGCATGAGCCACCATGCCTGGCCCAGAGCACTCTTTAGTGGGAGAGCATAACATGCCATCTACATACTGAATTAGGATAGGATTTTGACCAGGCGGAGTGGCTCATGTCTGTAATCCCAGCGCTTTGGGAAGCTGAGGTGGGTGAATTGCTTGAGCTCAGGAATTAAAGACCAGCCTGGGCAACATGGCAAAACCTCATCTCTATTAAAAAATATACATTTAATAAAGAAAAATAAAAAGGAAAATAGAAGAATAGAATTTCAAGGAAACCGTAGGGTTATTAATTCCTGATTCAATGCCTGGGAAAAATACAAATAGGCTTCAGTAAACCTCTGTGGCATTGTAGTCCAGGGGTACTGCTGGCTTTTCCAAATAAAAACAAAGAAATACTGACTGTCTTTATAAACTGGAATGCTAAAGAAGGCTGAGCAGAAGTCTGTTACTATGAACCACGTTGAATCAGAGGGTAAGTTAGATAATAAAGTTTTAGAATTTGGAACCACAGAAAGCCTTGATATTACAATTTTATTAACTGCCCATAAATCTTGAACGAATCTCCAACCTCATCCATTTGGTTTTGGTATTTTTTTTTTTTTTTTGAAATGGAGTCTCATTCTGTTGCCTAGGCTGGAGTGCAGTGGCGTGATCTTGGCCCACTGCAACCACTGCCTCTCGGGTTCAAGCAATTCTCCTGCTTCAGTCTCCCTAGTAGCTGGGAGTACAGGCGTGTGCCACCATACCCAGTTAATTTTTGTATTTTCACTAGAGACGGGGTTTCATTATATTGGCCATGCTGGTCTTGAACTCCTGGCCTCAAGTGGTCTGCCCGCCTTAGCCTCCCAAAGTGCTGGTACTACAGGCAAGAGTCACCGTCCCCTGCCCACTTTTTTTTTTTTTTTTTTTTTTTTAACTGGTAGGATTGGAGTGTTTCAAGGACTGGTACACAGAATTGTAAATCCTTGTATAATTAAATCTTGTGCAATTGGTGAGAGCCCTTGAATTGCTTCTGGTATCAGTGGATTGGGGTAATTTAGGTAAAGGTTTAGAATGATCCATTTGCACTTTTATAGGTTCCACCCTTTTAGTCCTTCCTATATCATTTGAGAAAGAGGCCCATAAACATTCACGTGTTTAGAAATGTCAGGGGTATTACAGGGTTGAGAGTTGATCTTATCAATTTCTGACTGTAGAGAGAACAGTTCTGGTTCAGGAGAGTCAGGAAACTCTAAGAGTAATTTTTTCTCTGAGGAGATATTGGTATGCCCTTTCAGCGTTGAAAGTAAGTCTCAACCTAGCAAGTATACTGGAGTAGAATCACAGTAAAAAGGTATGTTTTTCTGAAAATAGCCCCAAAGTCAATTGGTTGGGTTCAGATAAGGAAACCTCTTGAAGTTGGTTGAAAACCCCCACCACAGAAATGACCTTTTCAATCTGCAGGATTTGTTGGCATATTAAAGTGGGATTTATGGATGAGGTGGTTCTGATATCCACTACGATTGCACAAGACTCTTCTTCTTTTTTTTTTTTTGAGATGGAGTCTTGCTCTGTCACCCAGGCTGGTGTGCAGTGGGGCAATCTCGGCTCACCGTAACATCTGCCTCCCGGGTTCAAGTGATTCTCCTGCCTCAACCTCCTGAGTAGCTGGGACTATAGGCACGCAGCACTACACCCAGCTAATTTTTTTGTATTTTTAGTAGAGACGGAGTTTTACCATATTGGCCAGGCCAGTCTCAAACTCCTGACCTTGTGATCCACCCACCTCAGCCTCCCAAAAGTGCTGAGATTACAGGTGTGAGCCACCATGCCCAGCAAGATTCTTCATTTAAAAAAAAATTATTATTTTTTTGAGACAGGGTCTTGCTCCATCACCCAGGCTGGAATGCAAGGGCACAATCTCAGGTCACTACAATCTCTGTCTCCTGGCCTCAAGAGATTCTACCACCTTAGTCTCACCAATAGCTAGGACTACAGGCACACACCACCACGCCTGGCTAATTTTTGTATTGTTATTATTATTATTTTGGTAGAGATGGGATTTTGCCTTATTGCCCAGTCTGGTCTCAAACTCATGGGCTCAGGTTCTCTGCCCGCCTTGGCTTTCCAAAGCGCTGGGACTACAGGTGTGAGCCACCATGACCTGCCTCTCCATTTGTTTATTTATTTTAACTCTTGTTTCTCCATGTTTATTTAAGCATTTTACACAATTGGAGAATCTCTCGGAGCCTCATTCATGTTGACTATCATCACAAGAACTAAAATATCTTGTGCTCTCATTGAAGATGAAATAGACTGTATTAGTCTGTTTTCATGCTGCTGATAAATACATAACCGAGACTGGGATGAAAAAGAGGTTTACAGTTCTGCATGGCTGAGGGGGCCTCACAACCATGGCAGAAGGCAAGGGGGAGCAAGTCATGGATGGCGGCAGGCAAAAGGAGAGAACTTGTGCAGGGGAACTCCTCTTTATAAAACCATCAGATCTTGTGAGACTTATTGACTATTACGAGAACAGCACGGGAAAGACTTGCCCTCATGATTCAGTTACCTCCCACTGGGTCCCTCCCACAACATGTGAGAATTCAAGATGAGATTTGTGTGGGGACACAGCCAAACTATATCACATATCACAAAGGGAGGAGGCTTATTGGTGGACTGACATAAAAGTGGGCAATCTTTTTTCCAGTTTCCCCAAAGTAAGGAAGGCTTTAGTAAACCCCTGTGGCATTCCCCTGTGGTTTGTAATGAAGGCAGACACCTTAGAGTAAATAATTTCTTGTTTTAGGACCTCTTGGTTGTGATTTAAATTAAAAATGAGATCCTTTTGGTCTGGGCCCCCTTAACTGTTGTAATTGGAGAGATATAAGCTTATTAGCCTTTTGGCTTTATTTCTTACAGTAGAGTCATCTCAAAATGTTCAATTAAGGCCACCAATTCAACCATATCTGTAACTTCCCATTCGGTTTATGTTTTTTTTTTTTAATTAAACTGTTAAGTTCAGAATGGGGTCCATTTATAAAGACAGGTTAATGCCATTTCAGTCCCTGCAGGAAATACTCCTTGCTGTACTTTCAGCCCAGAATGTTTCACAGTGTTTCTAAGCGAGTTCTTTCGTCTGAAACTGGTTCATCCTGTTTTTGTCTACAGGATTGTATGATGGACCAATCAATTTTTTTTTTTTTTGGTGGAAAAATCTTAGGAATTGAAATTAAAAGGTTGTCAGCAATTCTTCTAGTTCCTTTTAGCTCTTCTCATGAGGAGGTTTTGGGGGAGTGTTTAATATCCGCCTCAGGTCTGTCGCATTGTGCTACCACCAGCCATTTCCAAACTTTGTCAGGCCCCAATATCATGTGAATAAGCTGGTAAAGGTCAGGGAGTCGTGAATTGTAAGCTCCTAGGAGGATTCTAAATTCTTCAGTAAATTTCTGAGGATTTTCCTGCGGGCTAGGGAAGTCTTTTACAATGGCTTTTAGCTCCGTTTCAAGCCACGGAGTGAAGGTGGTTACAGCAAGAAGACGTCTGTCTAACTGCTTTTTTTCCTTCATCTTCAGGGTAAAAGGGTAATGAAGCGAAAAGGTCCACTCTGTTGCCCAGGCTGGAGTGCAGTGGCGCAATCACAGCTCACAGTAGCTTTGGTCTCTCAGGCTCAAGTGATCCTTCCACTTCAGCCTCCTGAGTAGCTGGGAGTACAGGCATGTGCCACCACATCTGGCTATTAAAAAAAAAATTTTTTTTTGGCCGAGTGCGGTGGCTCATGCCTATAATCCCAGCACTTTGGGAGGCCGAGGCGGGTGGATCACCTGAGGTCAGGAGTTCGAGACCAGTCTCGCCAACATGGTGAAACCCCCGTCTCTACTAAAAATACAAATATTAGCCAGGCATGGTGGCACACGCCTGTAATCCCAGCTACTCGGGAGGCTGAGACAGGAGAACTGCTTCAACCCGGGAGGCGGAGGTTGCAGTGAGCCAGGATCGTACCACTGCACTCCAGCCTGAATGACAGAGCAAGACCTTGTCTCAAAAAAAAAAAAAAAAATTTTTTTTCTTTTTTTTGTAGAGATTGTATCTCACCATGTCGCCTAGGCTGGTCTTGAACTCCTGGGCTCAAGCGATCATCCCATCTCACCCTCCCAAAGTGCTGGGATTATAGGTGTGAGCCACCACGCCTGGTCAGGAAGCAATTTTAAATTCATTTAGCCTTTTAGATACTTCCACAAGCCAATTAAAGAATACGTCCTGGAGAAAGGGAGAGCATCAGGATAAATAGCTAATGCATGTGGAGCTTAATACCTAAGTGATAGGTTGACAGGTGCAGCAAACCATCATGGCACACATTTACCTATGTAACAAACCTGCACATCCTGCACATGTATCTCGGAATTTAAAATAAAAAAAAAAAGAATACATCCTATTGTTTTTGCAGGATTTTGATTCTCTTAAAACATATGCCTTGCAAATAAATAATTTTATCCAACTCAAAACTTTCCCATTGTTAATTCTAAGTTGTCTCTAGTAAGGTTAACCAACTTTTCTGAAAATGCACATGTTCTGGGCCCATAATTTTTATAATAAAATTATCTGGAGTTCTAGAAGGTGGAGTCCCAGACTCCTTGGATTGAGATGAACTCGTTTTCAGAAAAGCACTAAGGCCTGAGTCCTCCAACTGAATCTAATCCAGTTAATTGTCAAATTCAATCTGATCTTGCACTCAGATCAGTCTAAATATTGCTCAAATCAACTTAGCTCAAAGCACAGTTTAGTGGAACTTGGAATTTAAGAGAAAAGCCACCCATCAGCCGGGCACAGTGGCTCATGCCTGTAATCCCAGCACTTTGGGAGGCTGAGGTGGGTGGATCACTTGAGGTCAGGATTTTGAGACCAGCCTGGACAACATGGTGAAACCCCATCTCTACTAAATATACAAAAATTAGCTGGGCATGGTGTCATGCGCCTGTAATCCCAGCTACTCAGGAGGCTGAGGCAGGAGAATTGCTTGAACCTGGGAGGCCGAGGTTACAGTGAGCCGAGATCATGTCACTGCACTCCAGCCTGGGCGACTGAGCGAGACCCTGTCTTAAAAAAAAAAAAAAAAACAACAACGGGAAATCCCACTCATGGCCTCCAGTTACCAACAAGAAGGCAGTGAACACAGTTGGATTCATGGATACCTGAACTGGTCACCTGGTGCACTGGAGTTTTACTTTACATCTTCACTTCTGACACTGAATATTAGAAGAAAAACTTGAGACAAATTAAATTAACAAAGTTTAATTGAGCCAGAAAGAAAAAAAATGATTTTGGCAGCCCCAGAACCAGACAGATTTAGAGGACTCCAGGGCGGCTGCATGATTGGATAAGATTTATGGACAAAAAAAGGAAAGTGACAAACAGAAAATGAAAGTGAGCACAGGAACCACTGGATTGATTACAGCTTGGTGTCTGACTTTCTTGAACAGTTTGGACAGTTGACCGTCTGTGATTGGTTGAAGCATAGCTGCTGTGCTTCACTGGGACTGAGCTATTGTTACAGAAGCACGCTCCAAGGTTTGGTTTTCAGTTTGTCTCTGTACTAAGTTAGGTTGAGTTTTTATTTATTTTTTTTTGAGACAGAGTCTTACTTTGTCACCCAGGCTGGAGTGCAGTGGCGTGATCTCAGCTCACTGCAACCTCTGCCTCCCAGCTTGAAGCGATTCTCCTGCCTCAGCCTCCTGAATAGTTGGGATTACAGGCGCCCACCACCACGCCTGGCTGATTTTTGTATTATTAGTAGAGACGGGGTTTCACCATGTTGGCCAGGCTGGTCTCCAACTCCTGACCTCAGGTGATCTGCCCGCATCGGCCTCCCAAAGTGCTGGGATTACAGGTGTAAACCACTGTGGCCGGCCTAGTTTGTGTACTTTTTAATAAGCCCTGTGAGTAATCTGAAAGTCCTCTGCTTTAGGAGTATAGGTGACATTCTGGGAGCAGCAGGAAAAGCCTATTCAATATCCTATTACACAGGCTTTCATTAAGACAGGAAGGTTAAGAAGAAAGACCAACAGGGTATGCATTTTATATGATTTGATATTAGGGCACATTGTTACCTTCCCCTTCCCCAGAATAAAATTTGGTGAATGTATCCAAAGTCTTCCAAACTTTCATACTCCTTATAACCTTCTAGAAATTGGTATTCATTTCAAGGAAGTAATAGTACACACACAACAAATGAAAACAACCTCTTCCTAAATAAAGACATTTATTTCAGCATTATCTGTAATGTGGAGAAATAGGAACCATTTCAACTTCTTTTTTTTTTTTTTTTTTTTTTTTTTAGAGATTAGGTCTTGCTATGTTGTTCAGGTTGGTCTCAAACTCCTGGACTCAAGTAATCCTCCTGCCTCAGCCTCCCAAAGTGTTGGGATTATAGGTATGAGTCACAGTGCCCGGCTGGAACCAGTTTAAGTAATGATGGATTATTTATTTATTTATTTTTCAGACGGAGTCTCGCTCTGTTGTCCAGGCTGGAGTGCAGTGGCCACAATCTCGGCCTACTGCAACCTCCACCTCCCTGGTTCAAGCAATTCTCCTGTCTCAGCCTCCCGAGTAGCTGGGACTACAGGTACACACCACCACACCTGGCTAATTTTTGTATATTTAGTAGAGTTGGGGTTTCACCATGTTGGCTAGGCTGGTCTCAAACTCCTGACCTCAAGTGATCCACCTGCCTCGACCTCCCAGAATTCTGGGATTACAGGTGTGAGCCACTATGACCTGCCAGATATTTTACTTGATAAAATTTTATGTAGCCAATAAAAATGTCTATTACAATTCAAAGATAAAACAGAGATATGTTTGTATTATGAAGTTAGGTGGACTGAAACTGATTTTCCTGTTGGATGTACAATAGGATCAACTTAAAAAAATGTGAGCGAAGAATGAACCAATGTGTTAACTCTATCATTTGGTAACAGGAATTTTCATTTATTTGCAATAAAATAATTTTTTCTATATAAATGCAGAAAAGGATAAGCAAGAAAAAAACACATGAGTGATTTTCTTTTTAGTTTTGTGTTTTCAAAGGAACAAAAATAATTCAGAACCAAGAGGTATTACAAGTTTTAAGTGTGAAAAAAGGCTGTCCACTACCCTGCTTCTTCCTGCTCTCCTGGGGAACCCTGTTCAAGCCTGTAATATATTTCCCCAGGTCAAAACAATGTGCTTACGTTGCCATTTCTTGAGTGATGATTTTAGACATTATCTCCTTCCTTGTAAACTAGATGAAGAGTTAGGTCTCTTATACCCCTGCAGTGGGTTGAATAATGGCCCTCCCCAAACTTATGTCCACCTGGAGCCTCAGAATGTGAACTTATTTGGAAATAGGATCTTTGCAAATGTAATGAAGTTAAGGACCTTGAGATTATTTTGGATTTACGGTGGTGCCTGGATTTACAGTGGGACTCGTTTTGACTGGTGTCCTTGCGAATAGAGGAGAAGACGCACAGAGACGCAGAGAGAAGGATGGAGGCAGGGACTGGAGTGAGGCAGCCCCAAAGCAGGGAATGCCGAGGGCTGCTGGGAGTCATCAGGAACTGCAAGAGAAGCATGGAACAGATTCTCCCTCCATCTCTAGGGGGAGCCAGCCCTTCCAAAACCTTGGCTTCAGGCTTCTGGTTTCCAGAACTGTGAGAGAATAATTTCTTTTGCTTTAAGCCACCTGGTTTGTGGTAATTTTTTAGGGCAATCCTAGGAAAATATGAATAATACAACCCCCATCTCTCTCTATCTACCCCTATGTGTACATCATGATGGCTTTTAACCTTTTTTTTTTTTTTTTTTGGGAGGGAGTCTCGCTCTGTCGCCCATGCTGGAACGCACTGGCGCGATTTTAGCTCACTGCAACCTCTGCCTCCTGGGTTCAAGTGATTCTCCTGCCTCAGCCTCCTGAGTAGCTGGGATTACAGGCATGCACCACCACGCCCAGCTAATGTTTTTGTATTTTCAGTGGAGACAGGTTTTCGCCCTGTTGGCCAGGCTGGTCTTGAACTCCTGACCTCAGGGATCCGCCTGCCTCGGCCTCCCAAAGTGCTAGGATTACAGGCGTGAGCCACCGCGCCCGGCCCTGACCTTTTCTATTCTCAGACTTTTCAGTGATGAGCACGCATTACATTTATATTGGGAGAAAACAGACATTGTTAGGGCAGAGGGTGAGGATATGAAAATGCAGAGATTACACTGGGTGCGGTGGCTCAAGTCTGTAATCTCAACACTTTGGGAGGCCGAGGTGGGTGGATCACTTGAGGTCAGGAGTTGGAGACCACCCTGGCCAAGATGGGGAAACTCCATCTCTACTAAAAATACAAAAATTCAAGACCAGCCTGGCCAACATGGTGAAACTCTGTCTCTACTAAAAACACAAAAAAAATTAGCTGGGTGTGGTGGCGTGCACCTGTAATCCCAGCTACTCAGGAGGCTGAGGCACGAGAATCTCCTGAACCCAGGAGGTGGAGGTTGCAATGAGCCGAGACTGTGCCGCTGCACTCCAGCCTGGGTGACGGAGTGAGACTCTGTCTCCAAAAAGAAAAAAAAAGTGGAGACTGGGGAAGACGAAGGTTGCTTAGAGTCTGGCTGATGTGGGTGAGACAGTGACTGTGTGTGTTGAGGACAGAGGTCCCCGTGGCTTAGTTATCAGGACTGAAGACTGAAACCACCTGTGTCAACATGACCACTATTTATTCCAGAACATTCTTGCCTGAGAAGATAAAACTGTAAACCAATAAATACCTCACTGTTTGCTTTGGAAATTCTTGAAAACCTATTTAAACAAGATGTTGCTTATTTGGGCACCTACCCCCCTTCTCAGGACAGTTGGATGCTCACCTGGGAAGAAGGTTTACTTGCCAAACAATTGCATCCTAATCAAGACTTGCTTTTTGGCTCTTGCCCCACTGTGGCCCCTCATTCTAAACTAGAACATCACGAACTTTGCCCAACTCTAGTCAGTTCTCCACATTCAAAGACCTACCTTAAACCACTTGAATTTTTTTTTTTTTTTTTTGACAGAGTCTCGCTCTGTTGCCCAGACTGCAGTGCAGTGGTACAATCTTGGCTCACTGCAACCTCCATCTCCCAGATTCAAGCAATTCTCCTGCCTCAGCCTCCCGAGGAGTTGGGATTACAGGCACGCACCACCCCCGGCTAATTTTTGTATTTTTAGTAGAGACGAGGTTTCACCATGTTGGCTAGGCTGGTCTCAAACTCCTGACCTCAGGTGATCCACCCACCTCGGCCTCCTGAAGTGCTAGGATTACAGGTGTGAGCCACTGTGCCCGGCCGAACCACTTGAATTTGAACACTAAAACCCAATAGGTATCTGTCACTTGTCTCCCCCTTCTGAGACACTCCTATGGCCTGGTCAGGGTTAATTTGCTGTCCCTGACAGCAGTTTGGTAAAAAAAATAATGGCTTTGTTTGATGCATGGGTTATTCTGGTGGTCTTTCTGGGAAGTTGGCAGTCAACAGCACGTATATGTTTGAATGTGTGTGTTTTTACTTGTGTGACAGTGTCTGTGAATTTGTGGGAGGAGGTATGTGCACATGTGTGCTTGCCGGCTAGAAGTCAGGCTGGAGAGGTAGAGTACGATTTGTGAAGGGTCTCCAATGTCAACCTAGGGAATTTGAATTTTTTTCTATAGGTAATGGAGGTCTTAGAAGCTTTAACAGAGAGAGATGATGACATGTTTAGGTCAGTGTTTTGAAAAAATATCTGTGATCTTGTCTTGGGAGAATTCTCAGGGCCGTAGATGAAGTGGATGAGATTGTCCATCAGCAATGTGGGTTAAAGATGACTGCATATTGTTTGCCACTTTCCTATCAAGAATGGAGTTAGCTGGGCTCGGTGGCTCATACCTGTAATCCTAGCACTTTGTGGGGCTGAGGCAGGAGGACTACTTGAGTTGAGGAGTTGGAGACCAGCCTGGGTAACATAGGGAGACCCTGTCTTTACAAAAAAATAGAAAAATTAGCCGGGCATGGTGGCCCATGCCTATGGTCCCAGCTGCTCAGGAGACTGAGGTGAGAGGATTGCTTGAGCTTGGGAGGATGAGGCTGCAGTGAGTCAGATTGTGCCACTGCATTCCAGCCTGGGCAACAGAGCAAGACCCCATCTCTAAATAAATAAATAAGAAATGGAGTTTATCCTGTCCCCCTTTATATTTGTGCTAGGCTGGAACTTGTTTTGACCAACAGAACACAATGGAAGTGACACTGTAATTCCTAAGGCTCGGCCTTGGAGACTGACTGACAGCTCTGCTTTCCTCTTTGGAACACCTCCTTTTAGAAGCCAGCTGCTAGATAAAAAGTGTGCGACCACCGGCCGGGCGCGGGGGCTCACGCCTGTAATCCCAGCACTTTGGGAGGCCGAGGCAGGCGGATCATGAGGTCAGGAGACCGAGACCATCCTGGCTAACATGGTGAAACCCTGTCTCTTCTAAAAATACAAAAAATTAGCCAGGCGTGGTGGCGGGCGCCTGTAGTCCCAGCTACTCGGGAGGCTGAGGCAGGAGAATGGCGTGAACCTGGGAGGCGGAGCTTGCAGTGAGCCAAGATAGATCCACCGCAGTCCGGCCTGGGCAACAAAGTGAGACTTTGTATCAAAAAAAAAAAAAAAAAAAAAAAGAGTGTGCAACCACCATGTCGTGAGGAAGCCCAAGCCACATGAAGAGATGGCTACAGGGAAAAGCACAGAGGCACTTCCCAAATGGTGAAGCCTTCTTGAAAATTCTGCTCCAACCTAGCCACTGGCTTATGCTGCTGAGTGAGTGACCCCAGCCAATACATGGAGCAAGCCTCCCATCTGAACCTTCTGTAAATTTCTGACTCACAGAATCTTGAGCAAGCAACACTGTTGTTTTAAGCCACTAAGTTATAGGGTAGTTTGTTATGCAACTAACAGACAACCGAATCAAACAGCTAACATTTCTTGGTTATTTAGTCTACATTAAGTGCTAGGCCTCTCCGCCTCTCCTTTTTAATCCTAGAGGTAGGATTATTAGTTATTATTATTCCCATTTTACAAGTGGAAGCACTGAAGGTGAGGGAAAAAGCGTCAGGGACAAGAAAGATGGAACTAAAGGAAATATGGACGTCAGGCGAGAGGACTCAGGTAAGAATGTAGAGAGGAGAGAAGGTTCTGGAGAAGCCCTTGGTCTGGGCTTCATCTGGAGGATCTGATTCTCAGAGAGGGATGCAGACTCTGGATTGGGGCTGTCTCCTGGCTTTAAGTGTTCTTTGCCTCCTTCCTTCAGACTCTCCAACCAATGAACATCCAGGTAGACCTACCTGCCCTTCCACCCCCACTCTCCAGTTAGAATTACCAAGTAAAACCTGGGTTTGGGGTGAAGTCTTATTTACTTTTTTTTGAAGGGGAGAGGTAGGTAGCAGGGAGAGTGAGACTTTTCCTGATCTATAAAATTAATTGGCTCAAAATATTTGCCTTCTTGGGCTTCAGCAGCTTGGAGAAATTCACTCCTTAATGAGGAATTTCACCAGCTATGAATTGATATGCAAATCTATGCAAATAACACACAACTCTTCCGGGGCCTCTTGAGACAGGTTTTGTTTTTAATAGGATTACTTCACTGGGCCAATTCAATTGTGTAGAAAAAGCCTTCTGCAAATGAGATTTTCATATTAATAAGAGCTGCCATGGATTGAGTATCAGGCACTTGATGTGTCTGTTTATAAGCCTCCCATTGCAAAACCAAGCAAAGCTCCAGATGGGCAAACTGCAGACAGCACCTTGTAGCTGGAACTGAGGTTTGCCTACAAAGCCAAGAAATACAAAAACCATAATCTTAAATACTGCTTCACTTCTGCCATTAGGTGAGGCACTTTACCCTAAGAGCCACATTCAAATGCTAAAATATCAACATTTCTGAATTTCAACTGTAGGAAGCACAGGCATTCGAGACCAGCCTGGGCAAAATGGTGAGACCTCGGCTCTACAAAAAAATAAAAAAAAATTAGTTGGGCATAGTGGCACACACCTGTGGTCTCAGCTACTTGGGAGGCTGAGGTGGGAGAATCACTTAAGCCCAGAAGATTGAGGCTGCAGTGAGCTGTATGTTGTGTTTATGCCACTGCACTCCAGCCTGGGTGACAGAGTGAAACCCTGTTTCAAAAAAAAAAAAAAAAAAAAAGACCAGACATAACAATAATTAATAGGTATACAGCTAACAGGAGAGCCCCCAAAATATATGAAGTAACAATGGACAGAATTGAAGAAAATAATAGAGAATTTGGAAACAATAGTTGGAGTCTTCAATACCCACTTTCAATGATGAATAGACAACTAGACAGAAGAGCAACAAGAAAATTAAACAACACTATAAACCAACTAGACCTAACAGATATTTGTAGAATATTCCACCCATTAACAACAGAATAGACATTTTTCTTATGTGCACATACAATATTCTTTTTTTAGAACATTCTTGATGCTAGATCATATGTTAAGCCATAAAACAAGTCTCAATAAATTTAAAGGATTGAACACATACAGAGTATGTTCTCCAACCACAAGGAGAATAAAATTAGAAATAAGTAACAATAAAAGTTGGAAAATTAACAAATATTTGCAAATTAAACAACACACTCAAATAACCAATGTGTAAAAAAAGAATTATGAGGAAAGTTTAAAAATATTTTGAGATAAACACAAAAACACTATATATATATATTTTTATTATACTTTAAGTTCTAGGATACATGTGCACAACATGCAGGTTTGTTAACATAGGTATACATGTGCCACGTTGGTTTGCTGTAAACTCGTCATTTACATTAGGTATTTCTCCTAATGCTATCCCTCCCCCATCCCCCGACTCCACGACAGGCCCCAGTGTGTGATGTTCCCCACCCTGTGTCCAAGTGTCCTCATTGTTCAATTCCCACCTATGAGTGAGAACATGTGGTGTTTGGTTTTCTATCCTTGTGATAGTTTGCTCAGAATGATTGTTTCCAGCTTCATCCATGTTGCTGCAAAGGACATCAACTCATCCTTTTTTATGGCTGCATAGTATTCCATGGTGTATATGTGCCACATTTTCTTAATCCAGTCTATCATTGATGGACATTTGGGTTGATTCCAAGTCTTTGCTATTGTGAGTAGTGCCGCAATAAACATACGTGTGCATGTGTCTTTATAGTAGTATGATTTATAATCCTTTGGGTATATACCCAGTAATGGGATTGCTGGGTCAAATGGTATTTCTAGTTCTAGATCCTCCAGGAATCACCACACTGTCTTCCACAATGGTTGAACTAGTTTACAGTCCCACCAACAGTGTAAAAGTGTTCCTATTTCTCCACGTCCTCTCCAGCATCTATTGTTTCCTGACTTTTTAATGATTGCCATTCTAACTGGTGTGAGATGGTATCTCATTGTGGTTTTGATTTGCATTTCTCTGATGATCAGTGATGATGAGCATTTTTTCATGAAAAAACACAATATATTATACCTAAACTTGCAGGATACAGCTAACGTAGCACTTAGAGGGAAATTTATAGCTACACACACCCATATTGAAAAAGAAGTGGGCCGGGTGTGGTGGCTTATGCCTGTAATCCCAGCACTTTGGGAGGCCAAGGCGGGCAGATCACGAGGTCAGGAGATCGAGACCATCCTGGCTAACACGGTGAAACCCCGTCTCTACTAAAAAATACAAAAAAATTAACCAGGTGTGGTGTGGGCGCCCGGTTACTCGGGAGGCTGAGGCAGGAGAATGGCATGAACCCAGGAGGCAGAGCTTGCAGTGAGCTGAGATCGTGCCACTGCACTCCAGCCTGGGCGACAGAGCGAAGACTCCGTCTCAAAAAAAAAAATAAAAAAAAAAAAGAAGAAGAAAGATCTCAAATTAAGAACCTAATCTTCGATCTTAAGAGACTAGAAAAAGAAGAGAAAACTAAGTCTGAAGCAAGTATAAGGAAGGAACTAATGAAGATTAGAGTGGGCCAGGTGCAGAGGCTCATGCCTGTAATCTCAGCACTTTGGGAGGCTGAGGCGGGTAGATTGCTTGAGCCCAGGAGTTCGACACCAGCCTGGGCAACATGTCAAAACCCCATCTACAAAAAAATACAAAAAAATTAGCCAGCTATGGTGGCACATACCTGTAGTCCCAGCTACTTGGAAGGCTGAGGTGGGAGGATCACTTGAGACTGGGAGGTTGCAGTAAGCTACAATCACACCACTGCACCCAGCCTGGGCGACAGAGGGAAACCTTGTCTCAAAAAAAAAAAAAAAAAAAAAAAAAATCAGAGTAGAAATAAATTGATAGAAAAACAGTAGCAAAAATAATCAACCAGAAGTTAATTCTTTGAAATGATCAGCAAAATTCACGTACCTATAGCTAGACCAATAACACAAAAAAGAGAGAAACTACGAATTACAAATTATGAGAATTGAGAATGAAAGAGAATATATTATTATTTATTTCAATTCTTCTTGTTATGAGAAATACTTGGAATACAATTGTTTATAGTATTCCAACAAATTAGATGACATGGAAAAATTTCTGGAAAGACAAAAACTACTAAAACTGACTCAAGAAGAAGTAGAAAATCTTGATAAATCTATAACAAGTGATGACATTGAATTAATCATAATAAAAAACTTTTTTCAAAGGGAATCCCAAGCCCAGACGGCTTCACTGTTGAACTTTACCAAACACTTAAGCGAGTATTAACTTCCTTAGGAAGTCGTCATTTGGAGACTCTTCTAAAAAATAGAAGCTGGGAAACGTCCCCACTCTTTCTACGGGATCAGCATTATCCTGATTCTAAAACTAGACAGACATCCCAAAAAAAGAAAACTATAGACCGATATCCATTAAGAACGCAGACACAACAATCCTCAACAAAATACTATCAACATAAATCCAGCAACATATGGAAAGGATCATAATCCATGGCCAAGTGGGATTTTGCTAGGCATGTAAGGATGAGTCAACACAGAAAAATAAATCAATGTAAAACAACATATGGCTGCGTGCGGTGGCTCACGCCTGTAATCTCAGCACTTTGGGAGGCCGAGGCGGGCAGATCACGAGGTCAGGAGATCGAGACCATCCTGGCTAACACGGTGAAACCCTGTCTCTACTACAAATACAAAAAAAAAAAAAAAAAAAAAAAAAAAAAAATTAGCCGGGTGTGGTGGCAGGCACCTGTAGTCCCAGCTACTTGGGAGGCTGAGGTAGGAGAATGGCGTGAACCCAGGAGGTGGAGCTTGCAGTGAGCTGAGATCATGCTGCTGCACTCCAGCCTTGGCGGCAGAGTGAGACTCTGTCTCAACAATAACAACAACAAAACAAAACATATTAGTAGAATAAAAGACAAGAGCCACATGATATTCTCAATAGACCAAGAATGACAGAACAGGGAGACAGAATTAATACATGAATTACCTAGCTTTTATACATGAATGGGGCTCATCATTGGGCCAACAGACACAACTAACTCCTTTATTATTTCCTGGCATTTTGTTCTACCTTAGAGCAGAGCTCTTCTGATATTTTGCCTATGGGTGAATTTTACACTTGTTTGACTTAATGGGAAGGGGATGAAAATATAATGGGAAGGGAGTGAAAATACCTGGTCTCTCCAAGATTGGGCTCTTTAATTTTGCTCTCCAGCTCTTGCTGATCTTTGAGGCCATCTATAGGAATACTAAAGATGGTGGCATTTTCCATTTTATCTTTTGATGCCTTTTCATCTACTTTATGTCTTCTAGAAACTTGCTGAAATCTGACATCTCTTTTTTTTTTTTTTGATGGAGTCTCGCTCTGTCTCCCAGGCTAGGCATGATCTTGGCTCACTGCAAACTCCGCCTTGTGGGTTCAAGAGATTCTCCTGCCTCAGCTTCCCGAGTGACTGGGATTACAGGTGTGTGCCGCCAAACCTGGCTAATTTTTGTATTTTTAGTAGAGATGGGGTTTCACCAAGTTGGCCGGTTTGGTCTTGAACTCCTGACCTCAGGGACCCACCTGCCTCAGCCTCTCAAAGTGCTGGGATTACAGGCGTGAGCCACCAAGCCTAGCCATCTGACATCTCTTGATGGTCTCTAATTTATTTTCATTTTTGTTTTGTGCTTATATTTTTTGTATTTCTCTTATTATTTTAATTGAGTTTCTTTAAGGAGAGAGAAATTAACTGTCTTTGAGAACCAAGTTCCATTGAAGAAATTTATTTTCTTAAGATAATAAGTGATACTTCAGAGTATACTCTCTTTTTTCTCCAAGTAGAGGGTTACTGGGTTCTGGTTCTGGTAAGAAATCTTGTCACTTTTATCCTGGAGAAGTAAAGTGGTTTGTCAGGACTCCAAACATAACAGCCATGGTAATTTGAGAGAATTTACAATAGCAGCTGTAGGAGAGTGAATCCTTAGAGCTAAATTTGACTTTTCCTGCATTTTATAGGAAAGGAAATTGCATTTTAGAGATAAGAAGGGTTCATGGTCACAAAACAAGTTGGTAACAGTACTGGGAGGAACATTCCTGTTTCCCAACCTGTGCTCCTTGCACTGTACCATACTGTCATCACTGAGCACTCTTTCTCACATGCACTGGTGTGCTATGTGGCATCTATTACAGTGGTGAAGGGCATTGCAGGTATTAGGAGCATGGGCTCTGTGGTAAAGCAGATCTGGCCTGACATGTAGCTATGTGACATTGGTCAAGTTGAAGATTTTTTCATTTCAGTGTCTTCATGTAAAAACAGGGATTGCTGTATTTTGAATGTTTCCCCTCCAAAACTCAGGTGTTGAAACTTAATGGCCAATAAAGTGATAGTATCAAGAGGTGGGGCTTTTAAGAGGTGAATAGGCCATGAGGGCTCCTCCTTTATGAATGGGATTAATGTGCTTATATAAAAGAGTTCACACAGTATTCAATTCAGTCACCCTTTAGCCTTCCACCCTATGAAGACACAGCGTTCCTCTCTGGATGTTGCAGCAACAAGGCACCATATTGGAAGGGGAAACCACGCCCTTCACTAGACACTAAACCTCCAGCACCTTCATCCTGGATTTTCAGCTTCCAGAACTGTGAGAAATAAATTTGTGTTCTTTACCAATTACCCTATGGTATTTTGTTATAGTGGCACAAATGGACTAAGACAGGGACAGTAAGAGTACGCATCATATAGGCTTGTGATGTAAATACTTTTCACAGAACTTGGTACAAGGCAATTGTCCTACAGGTATTAGCAGTTATGAATTGCTATCCAAGACTAGAAACTTACTGGGCCTGGAAGACTCAGATAACTCAAGGGTCATCTAGTTCAATCTTCTAGCCAGTGCTTCAATTCGTCTACAATGTCTCCATCAAGAGATTGACTGTTTTCTTCTTTTTTTTTTTTTGAGATGGAGTCTTGCTCTGTTGCCCAGGCTAGAGTGCAGTGGCGCTATCTTGGCTCACTGCAAGCTCCGCCTTCTGTGTTCACGCCATTCTTCTGCCTCAGCCTCCCGAGTAGCTGGGACTACAGGTGCCCACCACCATGCACGGCTAATTTTTTTGTATTTTTAGTAAAGATGGGGTTTCACCGTGCTAGCCAGGTTGGTCTTGATTTCCTGACCTCGTGATCCACCTGCTTCAGTCTCCCAAAGTGCTGGGATTACAGGCGTGAGCCACTGTGCCCGGCTGACTGTTTTCTTTTGAACACCTATAATGACAGGAGCACTCATGACCATCTGAGGCAGCCTATTCAATTTAAATGGTTTTCAAGCTTATTTTCTTTCATTATAAACTTTTAAATATGACTATTACAAAAATCAGGATAATACAGAAAAGTAGAAGGCAGAAAACTCAATGCTTGTCATCCATTTGTCAGGGACAACACTTTTGTGCCTCTTGTCCAGTATTTACAAGACAGTCATTTTTTTCACAGTCATGTGGTGTGATGTTCAAGAGTTTATAGGAACATATTTTTTTTGCTCAGTATATAAAACTTGGGAAATACAGGGAATGTAAATTCTCTAGCTTCCTTCAACCCAGAGAGAGCTCTGCATATATGTTAGTGAGGCGGCAGGGGCAGCCAAGTGCGGTGGTTAAAAGGGTGTATTTAAAGTCAGACAACCCTGAGGGACCATGGGAAAATTTCTCAAATCTCTCTTTAAGTCTCAGCTTTCTCATTTTTTAATGGCTTCTGTTTTTTCTTTTAAAGAGAGGTGAAATTCAGATCACATATAATTAGCCCCTTTAAAGAGGCTAATTCAGTGGCAGCTAGAGTATTTGCAATGTTGTGCAAACACCACCCTCTAACACTTTTTCAACACCCCAAAAGAAACACCTCATAACCATTAAGTAATCACTCCCACTTCCCCCTTCTCCCATCCTCTAGTGATTACTAATCTGCTTTCTGTGCCTATGGATTTGCTCACTCTGGAAATATCATAAAAGGAATCATATAATATGTGAGCTTTTGTGCCTTGCTTCGTTTACTCAGCATAATGTTTTCAAGGTTCATTTGTGCTGTAGTATATATCAGTTATTAGATCCTTTTTTTTTTGAGACAGAGTTTCACTCTTGTCCCCCAGCTTGGAGTGCAATGGCACGATCTCGGCTCATTGCAACCTCCGCCACTGGGGTGCAAGCGATTCTCCTGTCTCAGCCTCCCGAGTAGCTGGGATTACAGGCACGTGCCACCACGCCTGGCTGATTTTAGTATTTTTAGTAGAGACAGGGTTTCACCGTGTTGGCCAGGCTGGTCTCAAACTCCTGACCTCAAGTGATCCGCCTTCCTCAGCCTCCCAAAGTGCTAGGACTACATGTGTGAGCCATCTCTCCCAGCCAGATCATTTTTCTCATAGCTGAATAACCGTCTATTGTGCAGATATACCACAATTTGTCTATCTATTCATCTACTGATGGACATTTGGGTTGTGGTTGTTTGGCTCATGTTTTTTGTGTTCTATTTAAGAAATTCCTGGCTAACACAAAGTCACAAAGATTTTCTATATTTTCTTGAAGTAGTTTTCTACTTTGAACTCTTAAGGTTTATAATCAGTTTCTAGTTCAATTTTATGTGTAGTGTGAGATAAATGTGAGATGCTCTTTGCAGCAACATGGCTGCAGCTAGAGGATATTATTGAGGTGTTGAGGTTCATTATCATGTTTTTTTAACTTTTAGGTTCAGGGATACATGTGCAGGTTTGTTTTGTAGGTAAATTGTGTGTCACAGGGAAGGTTCATTATTTTATTTTATTTTTATTTATTTATTTTTGAGACAGAGTTTTGCTCTTGTTGCCCAGGCTAATTGTGTATTTTTCGTAGAGACGGGGTTTCTCCATGTTTGTCAGGCTGGTCTCGAACTCCCAACTTCAGGTCATCCGCCCGCCTCGGCCTCCCAAAGTGCTGGGATTACAGGTGTGAGCCACTGCGCCCGGTCTCATTATTTTATTTATTAATTTTTTTAAGACGAAGTTTTGCTCTTGTTGCCCAGGCTGGAGTGCAGAGTGGTGCGATCTTGGCTCAGTGCAACCTCCGCCCCCAGGTTCAAGTGATTCTCCTGCCTCAGCCTCCTGAGTAGCTGAGATTACAGACATGCACCACCACGCCCAGCTAATTTTTGTATTTTTAGTAGAGACGGGGTTTCACCATGTTGGCCAGACTGATCTCGAACTCCTGACCTCAGGTGATCCACCCACCTCGGCCTCCCATTGGGCTGGGATTACAGGTGTGAGCCACTGCACCTGGCCTGGGTTCATTATTTTTTCATGCAGATAACCAATTATTTCAGGACCATTAGTTGGACTATTTAAAATTTTTTTTTTCAACTTTTATTTTAGTTTCAGGGGGTACAGGTGCAGGTTTGTTACATGGATACATTGCATGTCACTGAAGTTCGGTGTACAAATGATCTTGTCACCCAGGTAGTGAGCATAGTACTCAATAAGGAGTTTTTCAACACTCTTCCTCCTTCCCCCCTCCCCCTTCTAGTAGCCCTGGTGTGTATTGTTCCCTTCTTCATCTCCACATGTACTAAATGGTTAGTTCTCACTTAGAAGTGAGAACATGTGGTATCTCGTTTTCTGCTCCTGTGCTAATTCGCTTAGGATAATGTCCTCCAGCTGCATCCATGTTGCTGAAAGGACATGATTTTATTCATTTTTATGGCTGCATAGGATTGTGCATGTTGTGTATGTATGTTGTGTATGTATCATATTTCTTTTTCCTTTTTTTTTTTTTGAGATGGAGTTTCGCTCTTGTTGCCCAGGCTGGAGCGCAATGGTGTAATCCCGGCTCACTGCAACCTCTGCCTCCTGGGTTCAAGCGATTCTCCTGTCTCAGCCTCCCAAGTAGCTGGGATTACAGGCATGCACCATGATGCCTGGCTAATTTTTTGTATTTTTAGTAGAGACGGAGTTCCTCCATGTTGGTCAGGCTGGTCTTGAACTCCTGACCTCAGGTGATCTGCCCGCCTCGGCCTCCCAAAGTGGCAAGATTATAGGTGTGAGCCACCGCGCCTGGCTAACACATATTCGTTATCCGGTCCACTGCTGATAGACATCTAGGTTGATTCCACGTCTTTGCTATTGTGGATAGTGCTGTGATGAACATGTGAGTGCATGTGTCTTTTTGGTAGAACAATTTATTTTCTTTTAGATATATACCCAGTAATAGGATTGCTGGGTCAAATGGTAGTTCTATTTTAAGTTCTTTGAGAAATCTCCAAACTGATTTCCACAGTGGCTGAACTAATTTACATTCCCACCAACAGTGTAAAAGTGTTCCCTTTCTCTGCAGCCTCGTCAGCATCTGTTGTTTTTTAACAATGGGCATTATGACTGGTGTGAGATGGTATTTCATTGTGGTTTTGATTTGCATTTCTCTGATGATTAGTGATGTGGAACTTTTTTCATGTTTCTTGGCCACTTGTATATCTTTTTTTGAGAAGTGTCTGTTCATGTCTTTTGCCCATTTTTATATTTATTTATTTATTTATTTATTTTTGAGACGGAGTTTCACTCTGTCAGGCAGGCTGGAGTGAAGTGGTGCGTATCTTGGCTCACTGCAACCTCTGCCTCCCCAGTTCAAGCAATTCTTCTGCCTCAGCCTGCCAAGTTGCTGGGATTACAGGTGCCTGCCACCATGCCTGGCTTCATTTGCCCTTTTTTTTTTGAGACCGAGATTTGCTCTTGTTGCCCAGGCTGGAGTGCAAAGGTGTGATCTTGGCTCACTGCAACCTCCGCCTCCTGGGTTCAAGCAATTCTCCTGTTTCAGCCTCCCGACTAAGTGGGATTACAGGCATGCTCCAGCACACCTGGCTAATTTTGTATTTTTAGTAGAGACAGGGTTTCTCCATGTTGGTCAGGCTGGTCTTGAATTCCTGACCTCAGGTGATCCACCAGCCTCGGCCTCCCGAAGTGCTGGGATTACAGGCGTGAGCCACTGCACCTGGCCTCTTTTGCCCATTTTAAATTTTGATTATTATTATTTTTGAGACAGAGTTTCGCTCTTGTTGCCCAGGTTGGAGTGCAATGGCGCAATCTTTGCTCACCACAACCTCCGCCTCCCAGGTTCAAGCGATTCTCCTGCCCTAGCCTCCCGAGTAGCTGGGATTACAGGCATGCGCCTCCATGCCCGGCTAATTTTGTATTTTTAGTAGAGACGGGGTTTCTCCATGTTGGTCAGGCTGGTCTCGAACTCCTGACCTCAGGTGATCTGCCTACCTCAGCCTCTCAAAGTGCTAGGATTACAGGCGTGAGCCACTGTGCCCGGCCTCTATTTATATTTTACAAACAGTTTGTCAATTGAAAAAAAAACCTCCTGGGATTTTGATTGAATTTCTATACAGCATTTTGGGGAGAAATGTATGTAAATAATATTGAGCCATCTGATATGTAAACAAAATATATCTCTTCATTTTTCTAAGTCTTTTAAAATTTACTTCAGCCATGTTTTATAGTTTTCAGTGTACTTGTCTTGCACATAGTTTGTTAAATTTTCTCTAAATATTTCATGTTTGGTGATGCTATTATAAATGTTTTTACACATTTGATTTCCAGCTGTTCATTGCTAGTATATAAAAATACTTTGGGAGGCCGAGGTGGGGGGATTGCCTGAGCCTAGGAGTTTGAGATCAGCGTGGGCAACACAGGGAGACACTGTCTGTACAAAAACTTAAGACAATTAAGTGGATGTGGTGACTTGTGCCTATAGTCCCAGCTACTGGGGAGGTTGAGGTGGGAGGATTGCTGGAGCCTGGGAGGTCGAGACTGCAGAGAGCAGTGATCATGCCATTGCACTCCAGCCCAGGTGACAGAGCGAGACCCTGTCTCAAGAGAAAAAAAGAATTTTTTATATTGATCTCAGATCTTAGAACCTTGTTAAACTCATTCAGTTCTAGTGCATTTTGTTGCTATCTTAGGATTTTGTGCATAGATGAATACGTATACTAATAAAGTCAGTTTTATTTCTTCTTTTTCTATTTGCATGCCTTTTTATTTCCCTTTTTTGCCTCCTTGAACTGACTGTCAACTCCAGTATAATGGTGAATAGAAAAGGCGAGGGCAAACATCCTTGTTTTGTTTTTGATTTCAGGGAGAAAGCATTCAGTTTTCACCATTAAACATATTAGTTGTAGTCTCATCAGTTGAATGGAGGTAATTTATTTTTATTTTTATTTTTTTAATTTTTTATTTTTTTTGAGATGGAGTCTTTGCTCTGTTGCCCAGGCTGGAGTGCAGTGGTGTGGTCTCAGCTCACTGCAAACTCTGCCTCCTGGGTTTACGCCATTCTCCTGCCTCAGCCTCCCGAGTAGCTGGGACTACAGGTGCCCGCCACCATGCCCAGTTAATTTTTTGTATTTTTAGTAGAGGCAGGGTTTCACCATGTTAGCCAGGATGGTCTCGATCTCCTGACCTCGTGATTCACCTGCCTTGGCCTCCCAAAGTGCTGGGATTACAGGCATGAGCCACCGCACCTGGCTGAATGGAGGTAATTTTTTACATTATTAGGGCACGAGACCAGTTTTGGTCATTATGACCTTTTATGATCTTGAGAGAAATTTAGAAGAAGATGGGGGGCTGGGTGCGGTGGCTCACACCTGTAATCCTCGCCCTTTGGGAGGCTAAGGTGGGTGGATCACCTGAGGTCGGGAGTTTGAGACCAGCCTGACCAACATGGTGAAATCTCGTCTCTACTAAAAATACAAAATTAGCCAGGTGTCATGGCACATGCCTGTAATCCCAGCTACTCGGGAGGCTGAGGCAGGAGAATCGCTTGAACCCAGGAGGAGAAGGTTGCAGTGAGCCGAGATGGCGCCACTGCACTCCAGCCTGGGCAACAAAAGTGAAACTTCGTCTCACACACACACACAGACACACACACATAAAAAAAAAGGAAGAAGAAGAAGACAGGGGATACTCTGGGTGGTAGTCACTATTTCAGGTCAGGTGCCCTGGGAAGCAGGCTCTGAGACAGATATTTGCATGCAGAGGTTTACTGGGGATTGCTCTTGGAATTAACACCTGTGGGGTTGGCCAGAGGGAGAATTTGAACTGCAACACAGTCTCAGTGAAGGCCTCTGCTGATTCCATGGAGAGTTAGTTCTGGAGCTGGGATGACCCTGCGTAATTGTCCCAAATTAAAGCTGAAGATAGCTGCCTCACCCAATCATGTTGATCCTCCAAGCTTCCTTTTTTGCAAGGCCCAAGCGTCTTGTGATACATTGGAGTTGGGCTTGTCTAGATATCTTGGTACTTAGTTTCATATCTCATGTCTAGAAACAAAGATCAAATACTCAGAATTGCGAAGATTGTAGATAGCATTTAGTGACAAAGTAAAAGTCTTTTTAAGACTTTTTCACTAGGTGGCTTTCTTTAGTAGATGACAAGAGAGAGAATATTATAAAATCTGTAATATTTACAAGGCAGACCGATGCAGAGTTGAACACTGCATTACATTGAAGCAGCTAAGGCTCCAGACCCACAGGACTGAGTGGGGTGGCCTAGAATTCCCACCAAGTTCCTACTGAAAGTTATCCTAACATCTACCTCATAGGGCTATTATGAAGGTTAAATGAACTAATTCTTCGAAAATGCTTGCATGCTGCCTGGCATATAAGCCCCCAGTAAATGTCAACTATTATTGTTATCAATATCCTTAGAATAGTTTTCTTTGCAATTTGTATATAATGAAAATATACTGCATGTATTTATTTTTAAGCAAAGTGAACACAGGAGGAAATAAGGTCTTAGATAAATAATTGTAAAATGAACCCTGATGACAGATAATCTTTGTTACTGATGATTAATTTCTCTTCAACAATTACAAACACTAGCAACTCAGTTCTTAAAAATAATGTTTTAGGCCAGGTGCGGTGGCTCACATGTGTAATCCCAGCACTTTGGGAGGCTGAGGTAGGCGGATCACAAGGTCAGGAGTTCAAGACCAGCCTGGCCAACATGGTGAAACCCCATTTCTACTAAAAATACAAAAAATAGCTGGGCTTGGTGGCGCATGCCTGTAATCTCAGGTACTCAGGAGGCTGAGGCCGGAGAGTTGCTTGAACTCAGGAGGCGGAGGATGCAGTGAGCGGAGATGGTGCCACTGCACTCTAGCCTGAACAACAGAGTGAGATTCCATCTAAAAAAAAAAAAAGTTTTAAAATTTAATTAAAAATTTAAATTATGAAAATATTCAAACATACACAAAGATAGAGAATAATTAGAGGAACCCCCATATATCCTTTACCCAGAATCAATAATTATCAGTTTTTCCCATAAAACATCTATTCCTCTTTTCATTTTACTTTCAAAAAGAAATTCAAGTAATTATGCCATTTTGCCCTCATACATTTTAGTATGCATCTCTAACAAATTTGGTATCATCTAGTAGCCGGTCTACAGTAAAATTTCTTTTATTGTCTAAAAAATGTCTTATTTAAAAAGGTTTGTTTAAATTAGGATGCAAACAAGGTTAACACATTTGTTTGTTGTCTCTTAATTCTGTTAAAAACTCGACCAATTCCCCCACCCCACCCTCTCTTTCGCTACCATTGTCATGTTGCAAAAACTGGGTCGATTGTCCTACAGAATAGCCCATATTTTGGATTTGTTAGTTTGATTCTTTGTGCTGTCATTTAACTATTCCTATGTCTCTTGTATTTTATTTTACAATTATTTATCTTTAAAGGATTTTTTTTAAACTACTTTATTGAGATATGACTGACACATAAGAAGCTGCACATATTTAATGTATACATCTCGATGAGTTTCGGGAAAGTATACATTAGAGAAACCATCTCTACCCTCAAAATTTAAAGGCTTTTCTAGTTAAAGTACATAATATGGTTCTTGTGAAAAATTTAAAAAATTTAAAGAGCTACAATTGGTAATGTGGAGAGACATTACCAAGTCTGCCATAATCCCATCCCTAGAGATAATCATTGTTAATTGCCTGGCATACATTCAGCCAGACTTTTTTCTTCACTCAGTGAGAAAATCACTTCTCAAGTTATTTAGCAATGAAATTAGTCATTGTGTGATTCCTTATTGCAACTCTGTTTTCCTGGAGATTATTCAGAGAATCTTTGTACAGTCTCTGAGTCCTGTAAGAATTTTAGCCATTGTTAGAAAGTGCTGGGGCAAGACCACATAGTTATTGTTCTAAGTTAATCGAACATGGGAGATTTGTTATGCATTGCAGGGTGAAGAATGTAGCAATGGGTAAGGAGTAGATACAGAATGAGAAAAGTTGAGGGAAGCATGAAGGACCAAGCCTTACCTTGAACTCTAGAATCTATCAGATAGGACATGATTTAATAAGATTAATTTGATGCCCAGCAGAGGCAGAAAAGACCCATTAATCCAGTATTTAAATAACAAGAAGAGTTTTGTCAAACTGTCTGTCTCTCTGGAGATTCTAAGCCTCCCATTCTCCTGTCCCGCTCTAGGAGTGGGCTATGGGTAGGGTGCATACTATGACCTCTCTTAGTGTCTGCCAACTGAAAATTTTTTAAAAAATCAGATAATTCTATTGTGTATGACTTCCTTTGCTCAAGTGGAAGCATTACACAAATCCTTTTATAACACGTTTCAATTTTTACATTCTTTACATGTACATATATACAATTTTTATTTTTTATTTTTAAAATTTATTTTTCTGTATTTTGTTTCATTTTTAGTTCTTAATTTTGACTTTTCTTTCAGTTGGTTTTAATATATCTTTGAATGTTTCTTTCTAAAAACAATGTGAAGGATATGTTTTATCATCCTTGGACATCTGAGAATACCTTTCTGTTGCCTTTACACATGAAAAATCTTTTGAATAGATTTAAAAATATTTGATTATAACATTTCTGCTCAAAATTTAATAGTACTACATCATCTTTTGGGACTTACTGCTGCACGAACGTTGAACATGTGTAAATTTTACTCCTTTATAAGTGACTTCTTTATTATCCTAGGATTTATGCAGGAGCTGATTATAACATTTCTGCTCAAAATTTAATAGTACTACATCATCTTTTGGGACTTACTGCTGCACGAACGTTGAACATGTGTAAATTTTACTCCTTTATAAGTGACTTCTTTATTATCCTAGGATTTATGCAGGAGCTGTTTTTGGTTTGTTTCTTTTTTTTTTTTTAAATTATTTTCTGAGATACATTTAGACATGTGATCTAGATACTTCCTGTGTGCCCTTCCACTGTGCTATGGGCTGTGGGATTTTCTTATAGACTGAATCAATGGGCTCCTATGGCTTTGAGCTTCTGGTTCATGGAGGCGCTGGCAGAAGATCAAGGACAGAAAATAGAGTGAGGTCAGGCCTTCTACAACTCTCTCTCTGGGTGCTGATACCTTGTCCTCCTCTTGCCTCTTCAGGCCTATGGGAGATTAGGCTTTAAATGTTTGGCTGATTCTGTCTGGATCCCCTTTTATTGATAATTCCAGGAACTTGGTGAGTACTATTAAATTTCAATTTAGATGATTCCTATTGACCTATCTTCAAGGTCACTGACTATTTCTTCTGTTGTGTCCAAACTACTCTTAAGCTATTCAGTGTTTTTTGCCTTGTTTTGCAATTTCATATATTGTATTTTTCAGTTCTAGATTTCGATTTGGTTGCTTGTTTTAGATTTTCCATTTCTTTACTGATGATTTAATTTGTTTATCTGTTATGACCGTATTGTCCTTTAAGTCTATGAAGATTTTTAAAAAATTTATTTTAAATTTATTTTTTTGAGACAGAGTCCCACTCTGTCACCCAGGCTGGACTGCAGTGGTGCCACCTCAGCTCACTGCAACCTCCGCCCCTCAGGTTCAAGTGATTCTCCTGCCTCAGCCACCCGAGTAGCTGGGATTATAGGAGTGTGCCACTACGGCTGGCTAATTTTTGTATTTTTAGTACAGACAGGGTTTCACCATGTTGGCCAGGTTGGTCTTGAACTCTTGACCTCAAGTGATCCTCCTGCCTTGGCCTCCAAAGTGCTGTGATTACAGGTGTGAGCCATTGCTCCTGGCCTGAAGATATTTATAACAGACATTTTAAAGTTTTTGTCTGATAATTCCAACTTCTGGGTCATTTTGAGACTGGTTTCTATTGACTTATTTTTCTTTTACATCGGTTTCCTTTTCCTTTGTCATCACTTATCTAGTAATTTTTAAATTGTATACTGGACATTGTGGGAGATGTGCTGAAGAGCATCATCAAGAAAACATCAAGTATGTTTTCTACCTTGAGGAATGTTAAGCATTGTTCTTGAAGGAGTTCAATTCCTTTATATCACCTTAGTTTTGTTGGAGGCATAATTTTATGCCTTGTTAGTGCAGGTCTACTGTGGTTTTATCTTTACTCCTAAAGTGAATGTCTTAGTTCTGGGAGGTGGTCTTTGCTTTTAAGATGTTGTCTTTCTAAATTATAGATGACCTGAACAAATGGAAACACATCCCATGCTCACTGATGGGTAGAATCAATGTGAAAACGACCATATTGCCAAAAGCAATCTACAAATTCAATGCAATTCCCATCAAAATACCACCATAATTCTTCACAGAACTAGAAAAACCAATCCTAAAATTCATATGGAACCCAAAAACAGCCTGCATAGCCAAAACAAGACTAAGCAAAAAGAACAAATCTGGAGGCATCACATTATCTGATTTCAAACTATACTACAAGGCCATAGTCACCAAAACAGTATGGTACTGGTATAAAAATAAGCACGTAGACCAATGGAATAGAATAGAGAACCCAGAAATAAACCCAAATACTTACAGCCAACTGATCTTTGACAAAGCAAACAAAAACATAAAGTGGGTAAACAACACCCCGTTCAACAAATGGTGCTGGGATAATAGGCAAGCCACATGTAGGGGAATAAAACAGGATCCTCATCTCTCACCTTATACAAAAAGCAACTCAAGATGGATCAAGGACTTAAACCTGAGACTTGAAACTAAAAATTCTAGAAGATAACATCGGAAAAAACCCTTCTAGACATTGGCTTAGGCAAAGATTTCCTGACCAAGAATCCAAAAGCAAATGCAATACAAACAAAACATTCTTATGTTTTTGCATCTAAGCAAAGTCATAAGAATGATACAATAAACTTTGGGGACTCAGAGGGAAAGGGTGGGAAGAAGGTGAGGGATAAAAGACTACAAATTGGGTTCAGTGTATACTGCTCGGGTGATGGGTGCACCAAAATCTCACAAGTCACCACTAAAGAACTTACTCATATAACCAAACACCACCTGTTCCCAATAACCTAAGGAAATTAAAAACAAAACAAAACAAACAAAACAAACAAACAAACAAAACCACTGGGTGTGGTGGCTCATGCCTGTAATCCTAGCACTTTGGGAGGCCGAGGTGAATGGATCATTTGAGGTCAGGAGTTTGAGACCAGCCTGGCCAACTTGGTGAAACCCTGTCTCTAAAAAAAATACAAAAAATAAGCCGGGCATGGTGGCATGCGCCTGTAGTCCCAGCTTCTCAGGAGGCCGAGGCACGAGAATTGCTTGAACCTGGGAGGTGGAGGTTGTAGTGAGCTGAGATTGCGCCATTGCACTCCTGCCTGGGTGACAGAGTGAGACCCTGTTTACAAAAAAACAAAAACAAAAACAAACAAAACAAGCAAACAAACATTTGGGAGAATAATTTAGAAAATTTAAAAAAAAAAAGAGTAGTCTTTCTGGGATTTTAATGGAAGGCCTGTATTTTTTTTTGCCAAGTTTCTTTAAGTTGAGTGACTTGATCTCTGAACTCTGTCTTCCCTGTAGTGGGCATGTGCTGAAATCTCAGGGTAGCTCTGTTTTTCTTCCAGCTGTTTTGAACCTTGGGCTCTTTGTAGTTTTGATCTGCACACATGCAGTTCAGGGGTCAGCCAACAATACAAGGGGTGATTATATGGAGATGTTAAGTTACTCCCCTTCCTGACTTCTTCCAATCTATAGAATTCTGTGAATCCTCCATGCAATAACCAGTTGCTTGGGCAAGTTCCTTCTGACTCCACAGACCAACACAACTACAGGCTGTCTGCTTGACCCTATCTGCCATACTAGACAAACTAGGGCATGTCCTGAGGGCAAGAGCCATGTATGTGTTTGTTGGCCTCACTTGGTGTGATTCACTTTTTTTTCAATGTCAAGTCCCCTTCTTTTTCTGCCTACTGTTGGTCACTCTCCAGTGTCTTTAAACAGCTGTATTTTGTTCAGAGTTTATAATTGTGATCATCAGGAGGAACAGTCTGATGTAAGTGGCTTTGCTATTACTAAGCCATTATTACTATTTATTTATTTATTTATTTTTGAGGTGGAGTCTCACTCTGTCCCCAGTTCAGTGGCGCGATCTTGGCTCACTGCAACATTCACCTCCTGGGTTCAAGCGATTCTCCTCTCAGCCTCCGGAAAAGTTGGGATTATAGGCGTGCGCCACCACTCCCAGCTAATTTTTTGTATTTTTAGCAGAGAGGGGGTTTTGCTATGTTGGCCAGGCTGGTCTCGAACTCCTGACCACAAGTGATCCACTTGCCTTGGCCTCCCAAAGTCCTGGGATTACAGGCATGAGCCACTGCACCAGGCCCATTATTATTATTTTTTGCTCATATTTTTGAAATATGCTGATATGGTTTGGATTTGTGTCCCCACCCAAATCTCATGTTGAATTGCTGGAGTGTTGGAGATGGGGCTTGGTGGGAGGTGACTGGATTATGGGGGCAGATATCCCCCTTTGGTGCTGTTTTTGTGGTGCTGTTTTGTTCTCATGAGATCTGCTTGTTTAAAAGTATGTAGCACTTCCCCACTCTCTCTCTTCCTCCTGCTCTAGCCACATAAGACGTGCCTGCTTCCCCTTTGCCTTCTGCCATGATTGTGAGTTTCCTGAGGCCTCCCCAGCCATGCTTTTTGTACAGCTTGCAGAACTGTGACTCAATTAAACTTCTTGTCTTTATAAATTACGGAGTCTCAGGTATTTATAGCAGTGAGAGAATGGACTAATACATGTCTTCTTGTACTCTTGCCCCCTACAGCCTATTCTCACTCTAGTAGCCAGAGTAATTCTATCAGACTATGAAGTCTGATAATGTATTCCTTTCCTTATAATCCACCACTGACAACAGTCTCCCTTAGAATACTAAATCTGTGTGTCCTAGTCAGTTCGAGCTGCTGTAACAAATATGCCACAGACTAGGTGGCATAGACAACAGACATGTATTTCTCACAGTTCTGGAGCCTGGAAGTCCAAGAGCAAGGTGCCAGTGGATCTGATGTCTGGTGAGGGCCTGTGTCCTGCTTTGCAAATGGCTGTCTTCTCATTGTGTCCTCACAAAGTGGAAAGCGGTGAAAGACGCCAGGAAGCTCTCATGTCTCTTCTTAGAAAGGCACTAATCCCATCACTAGGGCTCCACCCTGATGACCTAATCACCTCCAAAAGGCCCCACTTTCTAATACTATCACCTTAGTGGTTAGGATTTCAATATGTGAATTTCGGAGGGGACACAAACTTTCAGTCCATAACACCTTGCAATCAGCTACACTGCCTTCCAGTGTATCCCTCACCCTCACTCTACCTTTTTTCTCTCTTATTTTCATTTTAATCACTCTGTTCTTGGCAAACTGACCCTCTTGCTGTTCTTTGCACTTGCATCAATGCCTTTTCTCTTTCTGTTCTCTCTTCCTGGAACAGGCTTTCCTCACCCTATTTGAAATTGTAAATCGCTTACGATCTGTTTCCATCTTCCCTGATTGACTTTATCTCCATAGTGTTTATAACCAACTTGTTAATTAACTGTCTTTCCTCATAAGGATGTAAGTTCCATGAAGGCAGGAATTTTTTTTTGTTGCAGTTTTATAACTTTATTTGACGTATTTGATGATCAATGGTTAGTTGTCATCCAAGCTGACTATCAGTAGGTATTTGAAAGTGGTAATAGGTGTAGGTAACTGAAGTATAGAGCTTGTTTGGTGAATCTTCATTCTGATTATGTTTTCTGGACAACTGCACATGGATACAGCATAGGACATTGCTTATTCCTTTAGCCCAGTTTTGTTGAGCCTGGTATCAATGTGCACTTCAGGAGTCCCCATCGCCTTCATGGAAAATTTCCAGAGACTTCTGAGTGTCCTCAGGAGCATGCTTCTTGAAATTCACTCCCTGGATGTGCTTGGGAATGTTGATGGTGTATTCTTGGGTTCTCACTCCATTGAGGGCCCTTTTCGCTATCTGTCTTTGCAAGAGCCATTCTGCCTGGCCCGAGTTGGGTAGTAGGCAGGGATTTTTGTTTGTTTTGTTTGCATCTATATTCTCAGGACCTGGAACAGATGAATGTTGAATGAATCAGGGCATCTTTCTCCACAGGGACTCACATTGGCTCAGCTCCTTAGTACTGAAAACGTATGTCCCAGTCATATGGGACAGCTCCCAGCCACATTGTGAAACTGGCATATTTTGTCTTGGGCTATTTTACTTCATTTCTGTAGTCTTTCCTAAAGCTCCTCCCTTGCAGCGCTGATCTCCTGGGACCCCATACTGTGGAATTTGCTAAAATGTCAGTGAATTTGGTGTCTGTGGCGTTCGAGTTATTTTTATCAGAAATAACTTTAGGAGGCCGGGCGCGTTGGCTCATGCCTGTAATTTTAGCACTTTGGGAGGCTGAGGTGGGTGAATCACTTGAGATCAGGAGTTTGAGACCAGCCTGGTCAACACAGAAAAACCCCATCTCTACTAAAAATTCAAAAATTAGCTGGGCGTGCTGGCGGGTGCCTGTAATCACAGCTACTTGGGAGGCTGAGGCAGAAGAATTGGTTGAACCTGGGAAGAGGAGGTTGCAGTGAGTCAAGATCGCACCACTGCACTCCAGCCTAGGCGACAGAGCTATACTCCATCTCAAAAAAAAAAAAAAAAAAAAAAAGAAATAATGTCAGGAAAACATGGTATCTTTCAAATTTGTTATATCACATAGCATATACCAGCGTTCTAGTGTTTCCAGAGTTTATAGGGCAGAGATAAGAAAAAAAGAGGTTATTGGTTTAATCATCATTTACATAATGCATTTTATGAGCCCACATAAATTATGCATTGTTGACCTTTAAATTAATTTAGGCTTAATGAGATGGTTTCATCATGTTTAAAGACAGAGCGTAATTATTTTCTTGTGTTCATTATCATTTTCTAAGCTTACTTATGCTTTGTCCACCCTCAAGTCCCAAGTGTATCGTCTTATTATTAAAAATTGTTAAACCTGTTTTCTGGTGTGAGGTTTGCAGAAGTCTGATCTCACCAAAGAGATATACTAAATTGTTTAATTTAGCAGGGTACACCAGAGTGACTTTTGTTTTGTGAACTATATTTTCAAAAGAGTTAAACTTTGTGGTGTTTAATGGGACCACAAATGTAGATTTTTCTTTTCTTTTCTTTTTTTTTTTTTGAGACAGAGTTTTGCTCTTGTTGCCCACTGATCTCGGCTCACTGCAACCTCCGCCTCTCGGGTTTAAGCAATTCTCCTGCCTTAGCCTCCCGAGTGGCTGGGACTACAGGTGCATGCCACCAAACCCAGCTAATTTTTGTATTTTTAGTATAGACAGAGTTTCACCATGTTGCCCAGGCTGGTCTTGAACTCCTGACCTCAGGTGATCTGCCTACCTCAGCCTCCCAAAGTGCTGGGATTATAGGCATGAGCCCGGCCCACAAATGTACATTTTCAAATGTACTTTACACCAGGAATCTTAAATATCTTGGGCACAAATTGAATAATGAATCTGGGGCACAGCTGAGATATGAGAAAGTAGGATCCACAGGAACTAGGATCTTTAGAAATGAGTGGAGGCATTGAGACAGAGCACAGCCGTGATGAGTTGTCTTTGCTCCATGATGTCTGAGCTTCAGCTGGGAAGACTCAGGAGCTGAGGATGACTTGATTTCTTCAGCCTGGAATCATCTGGAAGCATCTTCATTTGCTTGTCTGGTGGCTGGTCCTGGGTGATGGCTGGGACCCCTCCTTGTCTGCCAGCTGGAACAAATATAGGTGGCCATTCCATGTGGTTTCTCAGCATAGACTAGCTTGGGCTTCCTCACAGCATGGCAGCTGGGCTCCAAAAGTGAGTGTCCCACGAGATAGGAAGTAGAAGCTGCCGGCATCTTAAGACCTTTGACATGGTCATAGTGGTAATTTCTGATGTATTCTACTGGTCAAGGACTAACAAAGCCCAGATTCAACACTGACCCACCTCTTGATTAGAAGAATGGTAAAGAATCTTGGGGTTCTGTTCAAAAACCTTCACAGTTCCTTAGGTGATAGTGTAGCTCCATGGTTAGGAGATCAGGGTGTGAACTCAGACTGCTTGGGTTCACATCTCACTTCCATTTTTACTGGCCATGTGATCTCAAGCAAGTTCATTGTTGTAGAAACAATTGTTGCACACCAATCTCCATTTCTGTTCTCTTCTTCCTGGGAATACCAATAGACTATTTCCCTGCCCCTTACACCTACGTGGGGCCAACAGACTAAGCTGGCAGGCTCTGAGCAGAAGTGCCACATGCCACCTCTGACTGAGGTGGGTAAGAGCTCTGGATTTTCTTAGTCTCTTCTCCCTCACCTGTAGCTAGAAGCAGGGCATCCAACAGCAGACACAGGTGTAGGCAGTGGAGGAGTCACAATATGGAAGGGGCCTGGCTCCCTGAGTGACCCTAGAGTAAGTCCTTTCTCTCATGCTCCTGCCACCAGGATGTGGGGGAGATGTAAACTTTGTGTTGAGCCATGAGGTTTTGGGGGTTGTTTGTTACAGTAGTTAGCCTATGCTGACTAATACATTATCTAACCTCTCTGAACCTGTTTTGTTATCTGTAAAGTGGGGGTATTAGCTGTGGCTACATTTAAGTGCCCCACAAGTTAAGTGAAATAATTTGATGCACAGTGCCCAGCACATAGTAAGTACCCCAATGAGTGTTAGCTATTGTTAGAAGTGAATGCGAATGCCAGTTAGGAGGGGGTGGCAGGTTTGCTTCAGTAATGGTAGGGCTGTCATGATCATCACCATTGCTGGAATGGCACCTGCTATATACTGAGCACCTGCTTGGGCCAGACTCTGTCCTAGGGATGCTACACTTTTGTTCCTTTTAGTCCTCTGAGGCAGGTATTATTAACCTTTAGGAGGAGCTGAGAGTCCTGGGGCCCAGAACTGCTGCTGAAGCTGTCTCAAGTCACACCGGGCTCTCCAACCTCAGAGCCTGACTCCTTTTACTGCAGCGATGATACCCTTGCATTTTTGGAAATGTGACTTTAAAAAAAAGTGTCATCCATAGGCTTTCCTTCTTACTGGGGAAGAGCTGTGTCTTTTTTTTTTTTAAATCGATTTTTTACCATATTTTATTTTTTATTATTTTTACACACGGGGTCTCAATCTATCGCCCAGGCTGGAATGCAGTGATGTGATCATAGCTCACTGCAGCCTCCAACTCCTGGGTTTGTGTCTTCCTTATTGAGACTTTCTCTACTTCAAGTTGTAAGGATCTGCTTTTATAACTTAATATTTTGGCTTACAGCTTGGCCCCAAGCGTGGAAGGCTCCAGCTTCCTTCCCCGTCCCAGGATCCTATTACTTCTTTGTTCTGTTTGAACTCTGCAGACTCTAAGTGAAGTGAGTCGATGGAAAACCTGGCCGGATCTCAAGAACACACCCTGCGTCTGAGTCCCATGAATCTCCCCGCAGCTTAAGGCCTCCCGTGAGCAGAGCGGATAACGTAAAGCCCTCTCAAAGACACTCATAACTAGAAGTGGGACTGTAGCTCCAAAGTGGCTTTTTTTTTTTTCCTTTCCCCTGTGTAACTTGCTGGAAACACTTAGTATTTCTTTATTTCTTCGTGGAATAAAAAAAGATTTGTTTGTAATTCCATGAGAATTAGAAAGCCTTGTCTCAACTTCTGAGTTGGTACTTGACATTCAGATACTGCATTTACTAGAGGAAGCACTTTTGCTAGATTAACCAATGATTGATTTTTCTTCACAATTTCGTGTTAATTTGCTCCCTCTTTGAGACGTCAATTTTGGTTTTAGCAACATAGCCCACCCCATAGATCGGCAGATCTGTGAGTGTGGATTCAGTTGTTAGCATCATGGGGCAGGGGTCCCTGGACTGCATGTGCCTTTATATTAATTGACCAGACTTGCAGTTATATTAATTCTTCTTGTGGTTGTTTAAATTGTGGCCACTTGCACCTTACTTGCTGAGTCAAGACAGCAGGGTTTATATAAACGAGTTTATAATATGTTTGGCTTATCCTACTCCTCGTCTGGCTCTGATAAAATTTTAAACATTCATTTTTCTTTCTTTCTGTCTCCCAAGTCGTTTCTCTCTAAAAGGCAAGACGTTAGACTAAAACCAACTTCTATACTTAAGATTATCCTTGAAATATTTACGAATATGTTCAGGAAACAAAGCCTTGCTTATTATGTGCTAGAACAATGGGTAAACTTTGCTTTCTTGTAGAGAAGAAAATGTTTTCTTCAATAAGACATTAAACAGTATTTTTGTACTTGAAAAATCATGTTATTAGAGACCTAAAAGATCCGCATTTTGTGGCTGTTTAAGAAAGCTACACAAGATGGCGCCAGAGAGCCGGAGTGGAGAGGGATGCGCGCCCCGCGCGAAAAGCTCAGCGCCAAAGGGGCGCCCGGGGCGGGCAGGCGCTTGTACCGGTTCGGCGGCGGGGCGGCGGGGCGGCGGGGCGGCGGGGCGGCGGGGCGGCGGGGCGGCGGGGCGGCGGGGCGGCGGGGCGGCGGGGCGGCGGGGCGGCGGGGCAGGGGCGCTTTGCCCATCCTCACAGCTTCCGCTGTCTCCGGGCAACCTTTTCATCAGCTTCGCACAGACTTTCCGCCCGGCACCGTCCTTGGGTCCTCGGGGTCTCTGGAGCGGCCTGGAGGAGCCGCTGGAGAAGAAAGGGGGAGAAAGCAGCGGCGGAGGCGGAGGCTCCCTCAGGCCCCCTCTGAAGCAGGGCGCCCGGCCGAGCCTCTGAGGAAAGCGCGCGCGGGACGCGGATGGATCTCGGCCTCCAGGGGCCGCGGGAAGGGAGAGGCGGCGGGCGAGGGGAAGGGGAGCTCCCGCCGGACTCCGGCCGTTCCTCAGCGGTCCACGGCAGCTGGCGTTTTTCTTTGATCCCCAGAGTTCTCAATGAAAGAATGGAGAAAGTGGCTTAAAAAATTGTGGTTGAATACACATAACAGAAAATTCACCATCTTAACCAGTTCGGTGGCATGGAGTGCACTCAGCCGTTGCGTGTATGGGCGAATGTCGCCACTGTTCCTCTCCAGAACGCTTCATCAAAGGGGACGAAACTCCGCGTCCATGAAATGATAACTCCCGCTCCCCTCTCCCCGCCCTCCCGGCCCTGGCAGCCAGCGTGCTCTTTCTGTCTGGAGGAATCTAACCACTCTCCGCACCCCATGGAAGCGGAATGCCACGGTCCCATTTGTCCTTTTGTGATGGACTGACTTCACTTAGCATCATGGCCTCAAGGCTCATTCCTGCTGTAGCCTGTGCCAGAACTGCCTGTCTTTTAATAACCTTGAATCGTATTCCTCTGTGTGTGTGTATATATCACCACATTTTGCCACTTTTACGTATAGACCACATATCTTCCTTCCTTTTTAAAAAAATTATTTTTTATTTCAATAGTTTTTGGGGTACAGGTGGCCTTCGGTTGTGTGGATACATTCTTCTTCTTTTTCTTTTTGGGCAGAGTCTTGCTCTTGTCGCCCAGGCTGGAGTGCAGTGGCAGGATATCGGCTCACTGCAATCTTCCCCTCGTGGGTTCAAGCGATCCTCCTGCCTCAGTCTCCCGAGTAGCTGGGACTACAGGCACCTGCCATCACGCCCGGCTAATTTTTGTATTTTTAGTAGAGATGGGGTTTCACCATGTTAGCCAGGCTGGTCTTGAACTCCTGACCTCAGGTGATCCGCCTGCCTCTGCCTCCCAAAGTGCTAGGATTACAGGAGTGAGGCACCGTGCCCAGCCATGTGGATACATTCTTCAGCCTTGATTTCTGAGATTTTAGTGCACCTGTTACTCAAGCAGTGTATGCTGTACCCAATGTGTAGTCTTTTATACCTCACCCCCCGACCCAGCCTTCCCCTGCAAGTCCCCAGAGTCCATTATATCACTCTTATGCCTTTGCCTACTCATAGCTTACCTTCCACTTTTAAGTGAGAACATACGGTATTTGGTTTTCCATTCCTGAGTTACTTCACTTAGAATAATGGCCTCCAGCTCCATCCAAGTTGCCGCAAAAGACATTATTTCGTTCCTTTTTATGGCTGAGTAGTGTTCCATGGTGTATATATGCTACATTTTCTTTATCCACTTGCTTAGACCACATTTTAAAAATCCGTTAATCTGTTTAAGGATATTTCGGTTGCTTCTACCTTTTGGCTATTTCAAAAACTATTGAAAGTAAAAATAAATATATATATTTTTAAAATAAACATTTAAAAATTTGACTCCCTGCTTTTAATTATTTTAGTCATATACTCAGAAGTGGAATTTATGTTTAATTTTTTGAGGAACCACCGTACTTTTTCCCATAGCAGTACACAAGGGTTTTAATTTCTCCACATCCTTGTTGACATTTTTTATTTTCTGATTAAAAAAAATTAGAGCCATCCTAATGGGTATGAAGTGATTGTGGTGGGGTTTGATGTGCATTTCCTGGAGAAATTGGTATTTATTTATTTATTGTTTAGGCCACATTTATTTACTGTTTAGCTCCCTAGTCAGGAGCCTGTGCAGCATGGCCCAGTGGTTAGGAGCGTGGTATCTGGTGTGTGACGGGCCTGAGGGAGAGTGCCAGTGAGAGGTGACAGCGTGCTGGCAGCTCTTGCAGCCCCCGCTCGCTCTCAGCACCTCCTCTGCCTGGGCTCCCACTTTGGCAGCACTTGAGGAGCCCTTCAGCCCACCGCTGCACTGTGGGAGCCCCTTTCTGGGCTGGCCAAGGCTGGAGCCGGCTCCCTCAGCTTGCAGGGGGGTGTGGAGAGAGACGCGCAGGCAGAACCGGGGCTGCGCGCGGTGCTTGCGGGCCAGCGCGAGTTCCGGGTGGGCGTGGGCTGGGCGGGCCCTGCACTCGGAGGGCTGACCGGCCCACAAGCCCCAGGCAGTGAGCGGCTTAGCACCTGGGCCAGCAGCTGCTGTGCTCGACTTCTCGCCTGCCTCCCGGCGGAGCAGGGCTGGGGACCTGCAGCCCGCCAAGCCTGAGCCTCCCCTCCCCGCCGTGGGCTCCTGCGCAGCCCGAGCCTCCCCTACGAGCGTCGCCCCCTGCTCCAAAGCGCCCAGTCCCATCGACCACCCAAGGGCTGAGAAGTGCGGGTGCACGGCGTGGGACTGGCAGGCAGCTCCACCTGAGGCCTGGGTGCGGGATCCACGGGGTGAAGCCAGCTGGGCTCCTGAGTCTGGTGGGGACTTGGAGAACCTTTATGTCTAGCTAAGGGATTGTAAATACACCAATTGGCGCTCTGTATCTAGCTCAAGGTTTGTAAACACACCAATCAGCACCCTGTGTCTAGCTCAGGGTTTGTGAATGCACCAATCACACTCTGTATCTAGCTAATCTAGTGGGGAGGTGGAGAACTTTTGTGTCTAGCTCAGGGATATGTAAAGGCAGCAATCAGCACCCTGTCAAAACGGACCAATCAGCTCTCTGTAAAATGGACCAATCAGCAGGATGTGGGTGGGGCCAGAAAAGAGAATAAAAGCAGGTTGCCCCAGCCAGCAGTGGTAACCTGCTGGGGTTTCCTTCCACACTTGGAAGCTTTAGTTTTGCTCTTTGCAGTAGATCTTGCTGATGCTTGCTTATTGGGTTTGCACTACCTTTATGAGCTGTAACACTCACCACGAAGGTCTGCAGCTTCACTCTTGAAGCCAGCGAGACCGTGAACCCAGCCGGAGGAACGGAGAACTTCAGATGCGCCGCCTTGAGAGCTGTAACACTCACCACAAAGTCTGTAGCTTCACTCCTGAAGCCAGTGAGACCACTAAGCCGCCGGAAGGAATAAAACTCTCAACACATCCGAACGATAGAAGGAGCAAAGTCTGGACACGCCGCCTTTAAGAACTGTAACACTCGCCGCGAGGGTCCGTGGCTTCATTCTTGAAGTCAGTGAGACCAAGAACCCACCAATTCCGGACGCACCAGTGCCCTGGTGATCTGTCAATACCAGTGAGTCACAGCTGCCCTAAATCTCAATGTCTTTACGTGTCGGTTGGGGTTCATAGTAATTCCTTCCACCTGGGTGGGTTAGAGGATGACATGAACTAAGGCATGTAAAGCTCTCAGCACAGTTCCCGGCACACAGTAAATACTCAAAACCGGTATCGGTGTATACAAAAAGCTCAATGCAGAAATCAGTGGACCAGGCAGGTGCTTATGGCCATGTGGCTGCAGAGGGCCTTCTAACTCCCTTTGCCGACATCTTTTCTCCCCACCACAACCACGTTACTGACATCCTGTCCCCATATGAGGCATCTTTAGCAAAGAGGTGCTCACCGTGAGCCCTGCACTCAGTGGTTTCTTGAGTTCCTGTCAGTGCCAGAGTCTGAGACTGTCACTGGAAGCTATTAAGCCTATTCCCAAGAGTAAAAGTCTTAGTTGGAACAGATCAGTGTCACCTAGCATCATCCTAGGCCCTTGGGACCATTCAAGGCTCCTGGCCCACATTCCTCCCTCTGAACACCACCACCTGTGCCAGGGTTCCTGCCCCAGGCTTGGTTAGGAACAGACTGAGCAGGACGCCTGAATGATATCCGAAGATTTGATCTGCTCAGGGCAGCATCCGCGGAGACGGACTCCTCCCTGGGGGCAAGCGGAGGCTGCCGGCTGCAGGCATAGGAGCTGGTGGGTTTGATAAAGAGGCCAAGTGTTGTCGTTACTGGACACACGGTAGGATGCTTGGGGGAAATGAGTCATCTCGGACATCATTAAATGTGTTCACACTTTGCAATTTGAACAGAGCAGGAAATATTTTTGAAATAGAGTGCAACAGGTTCACTGAGGAGTCAGGAAGCTTGGGAGGAGAAAGAGCCTGGGGCAGGACATAGGTCCGTTTTTCTTTCAAGGAGCCAGTGATAACTTTGTAGGATGATTGGTTTTTGGATCTCCGCCAGGTGGTTTCTGTTTACTGTGCGGGAACAATTGGTAAAGGAAGAGATGGTATCTCCACTAAGCAATTAGAGAGCAACAGAAACAGTCTTGGAGAGGCTTGAGCTCGAGGGGGGCCCAGGCTGATGGGGCTGAGAGCAGAGAGGCGAAGGGGAGGGCTGGCCAGGAGGAAGGGCAGAGGCCAGTGCTGAGCTGGTGAGATTTCACGCAGCACTGGCAACTTCCTGAAGTGGGCATGCTGCAAAGAAATTGTTTCTAGGGGAAGAGAGTAGCAACAGAAGGTTCTTCAACCATTCAGAGGGCTTGAGGAGTCGGGGGGCCTGGGAGACCCCCATCTGGCATGCAGTAACTCTTTGTTGAGCTTATGAATTCGATCTGCTTTTTGTCCTTAAAGGCCCTTTGGTGAAGAAGCCAGACTAGACTCAAGTTGGGGAGAGAGAGGATGCAGGCAATGCTGGTCAGGGAGTGTACAGCCTGGAGGAGGTGATGTGTGAGCTGGGTCCTGAGGGGTGCATAGGAGTTTAGCTAGATGAACCATGAAGCAAGGGCAGAGGTGAGTGGGAGCTGGGTGGTCGAGGCCTAGGCAGAGGAAACAATACATGCAAAGGCCCTAAGGTGAGTAATGATGTGGGAGAGTCTGAGAATCTCCTGATGCTCACACGGCTGGAATATAAGGTTTCCCATAGTGGTTGTGTAGTCCTAAGTTGAAGTTGAAGAGGGAAGCAGGGGTCAAATCATGCTGAGCCTCTTGTGTCTTGTAAGCCTTGCCAGGGAGTTAGGATCTTATCCTGAAGACAATAGGATCCACTGGAGGGAGGGTTTGAAGCAGGGAGTGACGTGGTAAGAGATGACTTTTCAAGAGATGACTATGTGGATGGAGACTGGGTGGGCAAGGCAAAACTCAGGCAGGCGCCAGGACTGCCCTCCTCCAGACCAGGCTGGCTCTCTTCCAGGGTGCAGATGGAGGTTAGAGCTAAGATGATGGAAATAGGAAGGAGTGGAACGTGCCCTTTTCCGTTGCCCAGCTCCAGAGGGTATCGCCCTTAGAACTGCATAGCGCACATCTCGTTACGTCCTGCGGCACCTCTGAGTGAACAGATTGAAGAGGACCAAGAGGTGGTTTGATTGAAATCAAAGATGACTTGCAGATTTCTGACTTAGTACCTTGGAGATTAGGGGTTGTTGGTGCCATTCACTGAGTCAGAGAACACAGGAAGTCAGCAGGTTTGGGAGGCCATGACTGGCAGGAACTGGGAAAGCAGAGGGGGGGCAGGGCCTGGGTGTCAGCACAAAGCCCTTGAGAGTGAGGACCCTCTGCTATCTGTCTGCCTCACAGCACCTGGCTCCAGCTGGACACAAGGCAACCTCTTTTGACTCCCCCAGGGGTAGATCCAGGCTCTTCGAGGCAATTCGGGTTAGGGTTGAGAATGGGGGTGATTTGGGGGTCAAAAGCTAGTGATGGGAAAAGCGAATGCCACAGGCTGGCCATTGTGGCTCATGCCTGTAATCCCAGCACTTTGGGAGGCTGAAGAGGGGGGATCACTTGAGCCCAGTAGTTCAAGACCAGCCTGGGCAACACAGCGAGTCCCGCCTGTCTTCACAAAAAATAATAATAAAAAAATGTAGCAGGGTATGGTGGTGCACACTTGTATTTCTGGCTACTAAAGAGGCTGAGGCAGGAGAAGCTCTTGAGCCTAGGAGTTTGAGGCTGAAATGAGCTATGATTATACCACTGCACTCCAGCCTGGGTGACAGAGTGAGACCCTGTCTCTTAAAAAGAGCGAACACCACAAGAAGAGCCTCAAAGGACAGCCTGTGTTGTCTGCATGATGACCTCAAACAGAGAACCCATGAAGGTAGCTGGTCGTTACAGGGTTACTGCCCTTCTAGAACAAACCATACAAAAGGAAAGCCCCAAACGCTTGGGTTGTAGTATTGACTTCAAACCAAATGCAATCAACCTGACTTTGCTTGTAACCAGGGGTCTTGGAAGACTCCAGGATGAGCCTGAAGTCTGGCTTATCAGTCAGGGAGCTGCTCAACCCCACGTTTGCACCAGGGTCTACTGCTCACTGCTCTGCAGAGAACATTAAAAGCATTCACAAAAGAGATATCACAGATTTTGTTGGTTGTAAACCTGAAAGACGAATTTTTCTGTTATATTTTATGAGTATGTATTTTAAAGCCTTCATAATACCTGGCTATGCCTCTCCAGTACCCATGCATTTAAGGTGATGATTTGTGATGTTAAATTCAGCCCGAAGAAGACCTCCATTGTCTCAGGGTGACTCAACATATGCAACTGACAGAGGCAATTACCTTTTTTTTTTTCCCCAATAGATGGCAGATAGAAGATTTTGCTGTTCCCTTTGTGCTTCTGAGCCCACAGATGGGATCCTCTGTGAGCAAGTTGCACGGGATCCCAAGCAGATAAGAGGTGCTGTGGTTGCCAACAGCATCTAAAGACCCCAAGAGTTATTAATAGAACAGATACAATTAAGATGTAGATTTTGAAGGCTCAGTATCTACAAGGGACCTCTGTCGGAGGCAGGGAGGAGGTGGTATCAACAAAACCATAGGTTATTAGAGCTGGACAAAGCCTTTGAAACCACTTGTCCTTGCAAACCACAGATTGTTAAAACTGGACAAAACCTTTGGGATCATTTGTCCCGGTCTGTTAGATTTATAGATTGGCCACCAAGGCCTGATCATGTTTGAGGCTTTATTCAGGGTTATCCGGAGGCCTCTAACACTTAAAAATAATTTTTTAATTTACAAAAGCAAAGTTTCCTTTGTTAAGTAGGGCGATTAAATGAAACACATGCCTCCATCTGTGGCGTAATAATAACCCAGAAATTTTCTTCTGCCCTAAATTAGGAAACCTCATTAACGAACAGGGCTTTTAAGAAGCCACAAAGCATGGTCTGCTTTTCCCCTGCTTAGAAGGACAGCAGCAATTACAGCTCGTGGCTCAGACAGTGGTTTTCTGTGTCTTCCTTGTGTTTGTGAGAGATTGAAGTCATTAATGAGACGCTAATGATCCAGCTCCCAAACTTAACTGGAGTTCACTGTGCCTTTCCTGGAACGGGTGAAGAGACCTCTGCTTTTTGCTTCCTTACCTGTGATGGTGAATTCAGGCCAACCCTGGAGCAAGGAAAGGGCAGATTTTCAAAAGCTGGGCAGACTAAACCTCAACCATCTTGGCAAAATGTTTTCTCCAAGGAATGTATGCTCAACAATGGGACCCAACCCCAGACAACGAACAGTGCATTTGCTATCCTTTGGAAACCTGATTCTCCCTCCAGTGGAAAGTTGGTCTTTTTGTTCCTTCTGTCAGAGAATGTGTGACCTGAAAAAGATCTGCTCAGTCACATTCTGTTCACCTGGCTTGGCCTCAGAGTTGGAACATTCTTCCCTTTGTCATTGCGGACATTCGTCTCGAAACAAAGGGCTGACCTTTCTCTTCATGCATGAGCAATGTCTTTTATTTTCGTTTCTTGATAGAAGCTGTGCAACATATATAAAGCCTCTAGTTTGTGTTCAATTGTGGCACCTTGGCAGGTGCTCAATTGCCTAAGTTTGAGTTCCCCTAGAAGCAAATCCTGTAGGGATTTGAGGAAATGAGATGGGGGGGCAGGCAGCCAGTAAAGGGGTGTTACTGAGCTTGCTCCCACCGTGGGCAGCTGGAGGTTGATTTCTGCAGGGATGGCGGGATGTGCTAGATAATTGTCCCAGCTCAGTTGCAAAGGACAAATACTGTATGATTCCACTTACATTGGGATCTGAAGGTAGTAAAATTCATAGAGACAGAAAGTCAAGTAGTGGTTGCCCAGGGCTGGTGGGAGAGAAAAATGGGGAGTTATTGTTTAATAGGTATAGAGTTCTGTTTTACAAGATAAAAAGGGCCGGGTGTGGTGGCTCACACCTGTGATCCCAGCACTTTGGGAGGCCAAGGCAGGTAGATCACTTGAGGTCAGAGGTTTGAGACCAGCCTGGCCAACATGATGAAACCCTGTCTCTACTAAAAATACAAAAATTAGCCAGGCATGATGGTGCAAACCTGTAATTGCAGCTATTCAGGAGACTGAGGCAGGGGAATCCCTTGAATCCAGGAGGTGGAGGTTGCAATGAGCAGAGATCATGCCACTGTACTCCAGCCTGGGCCACAGAGTGAGATGCCATCTCAAAACAAACAAACCAAAAGATAAAAAGAGCTCTGGAGATGGATGGTGGTGATGGTAGCACAACACTGCAAATGTATTTAATACTACTGAGGCGTACCCTTAAGAATAGTTAAGATGGTAAATTTTATGTTGTGGGTTTTTTTTTTTTTAAAACTACAATTGAAAAAATACAGTTGAAAGAAAAGAAAGACACTGGTCCTGCTCCTCCAGGGCAGGAGGCTCAGAGGAGAGTGGTGTCTCACAGTTCACCTCAGGCCCCACTGAACATCCGTGACACATGTGTTAAGAGATGCTGTTCTAGAATGTGAGAACCACAGACCTGGCCGAGGTGGTGGCTGCCTTTTCCTGATGTCTTGCCTCATCGAAGGGGCTCTGTCTCACCACTGCTCCCTCCTTGTTTGTCCTTTCCTCTGTTTTTGGGGTCTTTTTCCTAACCAATAACAACATATATATTTTACATGATACATATGGCAATTACACATAGGGACATATTTATTATATGTAGTAATAACAACTGTCTTAGGCTGGGCTCCCTCAGAAGCTGACCTTGAGGTAGGGTTTGAGTGCAAATAGATGATTTGGGAGGCAGTCTCAGGGAGCATCGACGGCGCAGGAGGGGGAAGGCGAGACAGGGAAAGGAAGGAAGCCAACAGGGCAGGTTGAAGAGCCAGTTGTCGCTGTGGGCACCTGGGATGTGGTACCACGGAGGACCTCAAGGAGATTGCATCAAACACACTACAGAGTTCCTTCCCCCAGATGCAAAGAAGCTGGATTCTTTGTCACCAGCTGCCATCCTTCATTGGTTGAGGGCTGCTCCCAGCATCTTCCTGCCTGCAAGGCAGAGGCAGGCTCCTCGTGCTCAGTAGAGTTGCTGGCGTGCATGAATGGGAAGTGCTGGGGACATGGGGTGCCTACAGCAGCCATAACTGGAATTGGAGCCTCTGCTGTGTGCTTGGCGCTTCACATGCATTTGTTGGCCTGCCTCTAGTTTCAGGGATTTTTCAGAGGAGGAAAGAAGAGAGTAAGCAGCTTGCCTAAGGCCAAGAGAAAGAAGAGAGTAAGCAGCAAGCCTAAGCAGCTTGTTGGGTGGCCCGTCTACTCCAGAGCCTAAACTGTTTTGCTGCTGCTTGCTTTGAGGTGTCCTGTCTGGCCCCTGGTTCACTGCAGTTGGCCCTTGTGGCCCTGGCCTTGGGGACGTCTCCCATGAGCTGCTCTCCTGTGGAGCTCCAGCCTCTTTCACCTAGTCACCAAAAGGCTGTGTGTTAGACACCACGGGAACACAGAACAGGGGTCACTACGAAGCCCACTTTTCTGAGGACATGCCTGGGGATCAGAGAGGTTGAGAGGGCTGCCCAAAGACCCACAGCGGGAGAGTGATGGAGTGAACTCCTGGGTCATTGGATTCTCCCAGCAGTGTGTTTTCACTCTGTTGGAGTTCGGTGAAACGGGCATCTACCGCTGGGTGAGCATAAACTGGTGACATCTCAATGGTGGGCAATCTGGTTAATATCAATCAAAATGACAAATGCTCACGGCCATACACCCAGCAATTCCACTTCTGAGAGTTCATCATGCTGATACACTTGCATGAGTATGAAATGGTTTATATATCTAGTGGCGCTCTGCAGTTTTGTTTTGCTAGTAAAAGACTGAAAATAACCTAAATGACCACTGATAGGAAACTGGCTAAAAACAGTGTGGGCCACCCATGGAACGAAATGCCGTGCAGCCATACAGAAGATGGGGAGGCTCACTGTGGATTAATTTGTTAGGAGGAAAAAAAAACCAAGGGTGCAGGGTGCTGAAGTTGTGCAAAGAAAGAAAATATGTGTGTGTGATTGTTGCTCTCTGTCTCTGATAAGACACCCAAGAAACTGGCAATGCTGACTGTCTCTGGGAGGGAACTGGGATGCTGGGGCCAGGGGAGGAAAGGAGAGTTTTTCTGACTGCCTTCTAATATCTTTTGAATGCCAAATCATATAGATATATTGAATCTGTATATCTCAAAAAGAAATACAACTAAAAAATCTTAAGTTCTGTGAGTTCTTTTTGTTATATTGCATTTCACTCTGAAATCCCAATGTCCTCATCTGTGAAATGATGAAAATAATATTTGTTTCAGAGAGTGGTGGCTGTGATGCCTATTCCTTTAGAGCACTTACCACTGCCCTTATACACTTACTTTTAAGAGCAGCTGATTGATCTGTCTCCACTGCTCGAGAGGAAGCACCATGAGGGCAGGACCTGTGTATTACTTGCTCACCGCTCTATCTCTGGGCCTGCGCCTGGTGAGTGCTAAACCAAAAATGTTTTTTTGAATAAGTGAATGAGAGCACTTTGTTAATGGGAACATGCTCTTTATGTCTTTGCTATTATTATTGATAGGATCAAACTGCATGAGGCAGCAGTGCCTAGAAGCTCAGAGGCCCCACTCCAGCCAGACAGTCTAGGTTCAAATCTCAGCTCTGCCACTTCTTAGCTGTTTGACCAGGGGCAGGTCACTTAACTTCTCTGTGCTCCACTTTTCTCATTAGCAATTGAGAATGGTGAAACTACCTACCATATAGGGGTTTTGTGAGGATCAAAATAGTTTGTACATATACAGCCTTTAAAACAGTACTTGGCTCTCTGTCCTTGTGACGTATTGCTGTTTCCCATGACTTCGATACTTCTTCCATTATCATTATTCATCTTTATGATTCGGGCAAAACTTCTTTCAGAATTTGGGAAGACCCTTAGATAATAGTAGAAATACTTCTTTGCTTGTTCCCCTTACCTCTTTTTTTTTTTATTTTTTATTTTAGAGATAGGGTCTTGATCTGTTGTCTAGGCTGGAATGCAGTGGCACAATCATAGCTCACTATAACTTTGAACTCTGGGCTTAAAGGATCCTCTTGCTTCAGCCTCCCAAGTAGCTAGGACTACAGGTGCATGCCATCATGCTCAGTTAATTTTTAAATGCTTTGTAGAGATGGGGTCTCACTATGTTGCCCGGGCTGGCCTTGAACTCCTGGCCTCAAGTTCCAAAGCACTGGGATTACAGGTATGAGCCACCATGCCTGGCTTTCAATTCTTCCTTCCCTTAAACATGAAGTTGGCTCATTCTCTGACTGGGTTCTTATGTTTCTAGAGAATACCCACTGAGGAACAAAGCCTTCCTACTTTAGAGGATGTTTGGCTCCCAGGAGGCTTGAAAATCAGTTGGCTGGTCAGGGGGCTTGGGAAGGCACTTTTGTTATGTTAAATTAAGCTTAGCTTAAAGCTGCCCCCTTAAATATTTTAGTTTGGCCTAAAGGTTTCACCATACATAGTAAACTGTAACTAAAGTGGATGTGTAAAAAGGCTGTAGCCTATACAGCCTACTCTTGTACCAGTCACTGAGTTTTGGCCAAAGACAGCCTACTTTTCAAACTTGGTTCAAATAAGGCAAATGCCAAACTATAATTAATCCAGCTGCTTATGTACCTCACTTTTATTTTCCGTACATCACTTTCTTTCTTTTTTTTTTTTTTTGGGTCCATAAATCTTCTTTTACCATGTGACAACACCAGGGTCTGTCTGAACCTATTCTGATTCTAGGGCTGGCCAGTTTGTGAATCATTCTTTCCTCAGTGAAACCCTGTTAAATTTAATTTGTCTATGGGTTTTCTTTCTTTTTATTATATTATTTTATTTCATTTTTTATTATTATACTTTAAGTTCTAGGGTACATGTGTACAACATGCAGGTTTGTTACATATGTATACATGTGCCATGTTGGTGTGCTGCACCCATTAACTTGTCATTTACATTAGGTATATCTCCTAATGCTATCCCTCCCCCTTCCCCGCACCCCACAACAGGCCCCGGTGTGTGATGTTCCCCATCCTGTGTCCAAGTGTTCTCATTGTTCGATTCCCACCTATGAGTGAGAACATGCAGTGTTCGGTTTTCTGTCCTTGTGATAGTTTGCTCAGAATGATGGTTTCCAGCTTCATCCATGTCCCTACAAAGGACATGAACTCATCCTTTTTTATGGCTGCATAGTATTCTGTGGTATATATGTGCCACATTTTCTTAATCCAGTCTATCATTGATGGACATTTGGGTTGGTTCCAAGTCTTTGCTATTGTGTATAGTGCCGTAATAAACATACGTGTGCATGTGTCTTTATAGCAGCATGATTTATAATCCTTTGGGTATATACCCAGTAATGGGATGGCTGGGTCAAATGGTATTTCTAGTTCTAGATCCTTGAGGAATCGCCACAGTCTTCCACAATGGTTGGACTAGTTTACAGTCCCACCAACAGTGTAAAAGTGTTCCTATTTCTCCACATCCTCTCCAGCCCCTGTTGTTTCCTGACTTTTTAATGATCGCCATTCCAACTGGTGTGAGATGGTATCTCATTGTGGTTTTGATTTGCATTTCTCTGATGGCCAGTGATGATGAGCATTTTTTCATGTGTCTGTTTGGCTGCATAAATGTCTTCTTTTGAGGAGTGTCTGTTCATATCCTTTGCCCACTTTTTGATGGGGTTGTTTGATTTTTTCTTGTAAATTTAAGTTCTTTGTAGATTCTGAATATTAGCCCTTTGTCAGATGGGTGGATTGCAAAAATTTTCTCCCATTCTGTAGGTTGCCTGTTCACTCTGATGGTAGTTTCTTTTGCTGTGCAGAAGCTCTTTAGTTTAATTAGATCCCATTTGTCAATTTTGGCTTTTGTTGCCATTTGCTTTTGGTGTTTTAGACGTGAAGTCCTTGCCCCACGCCTGTGTCCTGAATGGTACTGCCTAGGTTTTCTTCTAGGGTTTTTATGGTTTTAGGTCTAACATTTAAGTCTTTAATCCATCTTGAATTAATTTTTGTATAAGGTGTAAGGAAGGCATCCAGTTTCAGCTTTCTACATATGGCTAGCCAGTTTTCCCAGCACCATTTATTAAATAGGGAATCCTTTCCCCATTTCTTGTTTTTATCAGGTTTGTCAAAGATCAGATGGTTGTAGATGTGTGGTATTATTTCTGAGGGCTCTGTTCTGTTCCATTGGTCTATATCTCTGTTTTGGTACCGGTACCATGCTGTTTTGGTTACTGTAGCCTTGTAGTATAGTTTGAAGTCAGGTAGCCTGATGCCTCCAGCTTTGTTCTTTTGGCTTAGGATTGTCTTGGCAATGCAGGCTCTTTTTTGGTTCCATCTGAACTTTAAAGTAGTTTTTTCCAATTCTGTGAAGAAAGTCATCAGTGGCTTGATGATGGTGTTGAATCTATAAATGACCTTGGGCTGTATGGCCATTTTCATGATATTGATTCTTCCTATCCATGAGCATGGAATGTTCTTCCATTGGTTTGTGTCCTCTTTTATTTCGTTGAGCAGCGGTTTGTAGTTCTCCTTGAAGATGTCCTTCACATCCCTTGTAAGTTGGATTCCTAGGTATTTTATTCTCTTTGAAGCAATTGTGAATGGGAGTTCACTCATGATTTGGCTCTCTGTTTGTCTGTTATTGGTGCTGCCTCTGTAGACTCCACCTCTGGGGGCAGGGCATAGCTGAACAAAAGGCAGCAGAAACTCCTGCAGACTTAAATGTCCCTGTCTGACAGCTTTGAAGAGAGTAGTGGTTCTCCCAGCATGGAGTCTGAGATCTGAGAACGGACAGACTGCCTCCTCAAGTGGGTCCCTGACCCTTGAGTAGACTAACTGGGAGGCACCTCCCAACAGGGGCCAACTGACACCTCATACGGCCAGGTGCCCCTCTGAGAAGAAGCTTCCAGAGGAATGATCAGACAGCAACATTTGCTGTTCTGCAGCCTCCGCTAGTGAAACCCAGGCAAACAGTGTCTGGAATGGACCGCCAGCAAACTCCAACAGACCTGCAACTGAGGGTCCTGACTGTTAGAAGGAAATCTAACAAACAGAAATGACATCCACACCAAAACCCCATCTGTACGTCACCATCATCAAAGACCAAAGGTAGATAAAACCACAAAGATGGGGAGAAACCAGAGCAGAAAAGCTGAAAATGGGTTTTCTTTTAACAGGTGGTGACAGAAGTGCAATCCAAAGTAGAACTTCTCGTAACCGCCAGAAGCACTGAGTGACCAAGTATGACACCAGCTGGACTCATTGTGTTCATTGCTCTCTTGCAGCACCTGGGGGTCATGGGTAAGTTCTCTCTTGGAGTCTGAAGCTCCACAGGTTGATGTTTAGAGCTATCTAAGTTTGAGCAAAATTTTAAGTCTGAGCAGGATTTGGACGTCATAACAAACTGAACTAGGTCCAGGATCAAATTCCATGAAGTAATTAACTGGCTTGGATCCACTTAGAGACCTCAGATGTCTGACTGGGCCAGCCAGAAATTGGCAGTAAGTGGTAATACTACAGGGGGTGTGAACTTTGGCTTTCGGAGATTTGCAGGGATTTTTGTGTTCTATTCCCTTTGTTTCTTTTTCTTGTGCACTTAGGGAAAAAATTACTGGCTAAGCTGATCAAAGGAATCTGAGAGCCAAAGCCAAGATTCAAGGTAAAAATGGGATCCTTACTTTCTGAAGAATTGAGTATTCTACTTTCTGGCTATGCCTACCCATACATATAGAAGTATTAGGCCTTGGAAGCAGCAAATACTTAGAGAAATGGCAAAATCTTAATAAAGGTAATTAGAATTACAGTGAAATGTTCCAAATGAACAATACTGTACTTTGAGAAGTGCATTTAAAAATGAGGGCCCCTGAATTAGTCTCATCCAGGGATGCCTATGGTTGTGCAGAAACTTCTAAAAAGATTTCATTGTTTTTACTCCCTCTTTTAAAATAACCTTTTAAAAATTTTATTTAAAAAGTTTTTTTTTTTTTTTGTGGAGATGGAGATCTCGCTTTGTTGCCCAGGTGGGTCTTGAACTCCTGGACTCAAGTGATTCTCTTGCTTCAGCCTCCCAAAGTGCTGAAATTACAGGTGTGAGCCACCATGTCTGGCCCTTAAAAAGACAAGGCAAATAAAAAGCTTAAGTGCCTAACTGATAAGAAAAATTGAATCTGTTAACCTTTTGGCTTAGTTACTATCCCACCCCTTTCTTTTCAAATGTGAAAAGAAAGGTCTCCAGGATAAAGGGTTTATAAAAGGCAGGCCCTCAGGGAAAGTAGGCTTGCTTCTTTTTCAGATCTGTACATGCTCAAACCAGGCATAGAGAATATTTTCTTTGCCTTATTCTTTAATGAGTTCTACTCTGAGCTCAGTAAATTGAGTTAAGAAATAATGGTTAAGTTGAAAAGACAGCCTATTGGCTGGGTGTGGTGGCTCATCCTGTAATCCCAACACATTGGGAGGCCAAGGCAGGCAGATCACGAGGTCAGGAGATCGAGACCATCCTGGCCAACATGGTGAAGCCCTGTCTTTACTAAAATGCAAAAAATTAGCCAGGTGTGGTGGTGCGTGCCTGTAGTCTCAACTACTTGGGAGGCTGAGGCAAGGGGATTGCTTGATCCCTGGAGGTGGAGGTTGTAGTGAGCCGAGATTGTGACACTGCACTCCAGCTTGGTGACAGAGCAAGACTCTGTCTCAAAAAAAAAAAAAAATAAATAAATAAAAAGACAGCCTATTGAACTAAATAGATCTCCAAGATATTAATATACCTTTCTGACATTTAGCCGGCTATTCTGAAACCCTTTTATGAGAGAAATTTAGATCTATAAAGGAAATCTCCATTTGTAAGGGTGTCTGTACACCAGATACTCTTATCATTGTTTTAAATTTACATAACAAGCCTTACCTTTGCTTTCTTTTCTTTTTTTTTTTTTTTTTTTTTGAGACGGAGTCTCGTTCTGTCACCCAGGCTGGAGTGCAGTGGCACTGTCTCAGCTCACTGCAAGCTCCGCCTCCCAGGTTCACACCATTCTTCTGCCTCAGCCTCCTGAGTAGCTGGGACTACAGGTGCCCGCCACCATGCCTGGCTAATTATTTTGTATTTTTAGTAGAGACAGGATTTCACCGTGTTAGCCAGGATGGTCTCAATCTCCTGACCTTGTGATCCACCCACCTCAACCTCCCAAAGTGCTGGGATTACAGGTGTGAGCCACTGTGTGGGCCTATGACATATATTTTTATGTGTAATAGTATTGGGTGAGTCCGTGGTATCTCTTAGAGTGTAGGACATTGAGCCATTGGTTCCTGGTTGCTGGTGGCTCAGTGGTAAATTGCTGGCCAATAAGATGATGCTTATTTCAGGATGTGCTACACATTCCTTCTCTTTGTCAGTATCCCCTCGTTTTCTTCCTCTTGTTGGTTTCAATCACTAGGACTAGTCAGAGTGATGACCCCAGCTGTTTTCAACTCTCACCTAGGCTCTGCCTCATCTAGAAGCAACCCAGCTGAGTTGCAGAGAAGCAGCGTGGAAAAACTGATTATTCTGCCCTTCTTTCTTCTCAGTGACTGACCCCACCCCTTTACAGTTGAATGAGGCTTGAACATTTCCAAAGTGCTCTTCATCTTTCATCTCATTCGATCTCTCTAATAGACCTGTCTTTCATCTCATTAGATCCCTCTAATAGACCTGTGAGTTAGAGCAAGCAACTTCAATTTAAGTTGGAAAGTGAGGCACAGAAAGGCTAAGCGATGCATCCTCCCTTGCTTAGCAAGGCAGTAGAAGAGCAGGGATTTGGCCCCAGGTCTCCAGTGTTTTTCCTACTTGACTCTCAACCTGTTATTGAGGACATTAACTAGCTTTAATTCTTCAGCTAGGATGGGTAAAAGCAGTGCTTTCAAAACTATGGGATGCAGCCCAATAGTGAAATCAATTTAATGAGTGCAACCAGTTTTTACAAATAAAATAGAACAGACTGGATACTATCAAAGCACATTGCACATAAAGATAAGTATCACTTAGTAAAACTTTTCATGTGATTGTGCTGCTACTTTTGTTTCCCAGGCTTTGGCTGTTGCTTGGTCTGGAACGAATTCACATACTTTTAGGCTTGAATTTTGGATGCTGTGAACCTTATCAGTTGCTTCCACCTGAGTTTTAGGGAGATTCGATTTCAGTGACAGATTGTTGGAAAGTGTTGTTCTTCCACACCTGCTAATCCAAGGCAGAAATGTGCCTCAAAGATGTGATAGGATCGCCAAAGTGCTTACAATATTGGGCTTGAAAAAAAAGAACCCCTTTTCCCTCAAAACCCACTGGATATCTCTGCCTAGAAAAGCTAGAACCAAAAAGATCATAAGCAGCTATTAGCATAATGGTAGCATGTGATTTTAAAGAAAGAGTAATATTTTTATCCTTTGCTCTGAGCATTTGACAAATAAACACACAGATCAGATAGTTGCTGCCAGGGGTCAAGGAAACGTGAACAAGCCTGTGCTGGGCAAAAGCTTGGTGTTGGAAGAGGGCAAGAGCAGATATAGTTCGAGGAGTGAATGTGACTCCTAGGGCTGAGAAGCAGGACAGACTCAGTCTTGAAAAAGGCTGCTTCATAACCTGGGGAGTCATTAAGGAGTGGAGTTATGTAGGGCAAGTCAGGACCAATGACCCATACCATGGAGGAGGGGAGGGTAGAGAGGATCTGTTCCCAGTAGCTGCTGCCTAGTGGGCTTACAGGCAGTTTCTATTAAATATCTGGACACATGGTTATGAGTATGAATGCTTAAGTCATCAATTTACATTGCGTCATTGAGAAAAACCAGTAAATGGAAGCCAATCGATCAAGAAAGATGGTTCATAAATAATAAATATACTTTTAACATGGAGTGCCCTTTCTAACTGATTGCCTATTTGGCTAACTTTTCTTGAAGATGTCCAGTGGGAGAATCACATACACATAAATCACACTCAGTCGAAGAGAGAATATTCTTTTAAAGATGTAGGTTTTTTCTGTGATTTTTACTACATATGTCAATTTTTTCCCCCTGTTGGACCATATCTCTGAAATGACAATGGAAAATATGATGATTTACAAATCATTTTATGTAAAACTTTTTGAACTGATAATCTAAGAAGCCAGTGATAACGAAGTCGATAACTGGTGAAATGAGGATTGATTACATGTAGAAGTAAAAGATAAGCAACAGTAGAGGAAGAGATGTAAAATGACTCGGGACCTATGAAGATGTCAGGCTGGGGGTGGGCAGACAGGCACAGGCAGGTGAGACAGAGAGAGAGAAAGAGAAGGAGCATTTCCTAGTGGCCTCAACTTTTGCCTTTGGTTCTCTTGGATACTTTTCTCCCTTTAGCACTGACCTCCCGTAGTCCAAACCCTGTGGTTCCCAGGAAACTTGATTCCTCCTCATGTGATATGACTTGTTAAGCCTGGATTCATTAAAAAAAAAACAACACTATATATTTCTATACACATAAAAACATACAGAAAAATACAAGTAAAATATGCAAATAATAAACATATAAAGTGTAATGTATAGATATAAACAATGTATATATGAAATGTAAATATGTATATAAAATATTAACATATAAATTATATATAAAACATACATATATGTGGCTGGGCACGGTAGCTCACGCCTGTAATCCCAGCACTTTGGGAGGCTGAGGTGGGCAGATCACCTGATGTTGGGAGTTTGAGACCAGCCTTACCAACATGGAGAAACCCTGTCTCTACTAAAAACAAAAAATTAGCCAGGCGTGGTGGTGCATGCCTGCAATCCCAGCTACTAGGGAGGCTGAGGCAGGAGAATTACTTGAACCCAGGAGGCGGAGGTTGTGGTGAGCCGAGATCGTGCCATTGCACTCCAGCCTGGACAACAAGAGTGAGATGGCGCCTCAAAAAAAAAAAAAAACAAAACCCATACATATATGTATATGTATATCTATCTATCTATCATCTATCTATCCGTCCTCTGCAGATCCCACAGCAGCCGAAGGCTCTTACCAAAAGGGCAGTAGAGGTGTTGCTGGTCACATAGGCACACATGGCCCATGACACAACCTCTTTCTTTCTTGGTTGTGTTTTCCTCCCCCTGTGGACCCTGTGGCTGGCTTCCCTTCCTGTTGCTACATTGAGCCCTCTGGTGGTGAAGGCTGATCAGGAGAAGGCCGCGGTCATGGCTGGACTGGGAGAGGGCTGAGGGGATTGTGGGGATGGAGCTTTTGAGTCCAAAGCAATGGCAAACAAACAGCAAGAATTGCTTTGTAATGGGCCACTCCAGAGAGCAGGAGAAACACCAGCCCACATGCTCCACTGGTCCAAAGGCGCATTAACCACTAACCCCACAACCACACCCTCTCACTCCTTCTTAAATCTTAGAGTTACCATGGATGGGCACTGAGGGGCTGGAGTCTCTTGAAGACAGCCCAGTTTGGCAGCTGGTGTTTGCCTCTCAGGGGATGTGCCAAGGACAGAAATATCTCCATGGAGATTTTCCTTTCTCTGCTTCCATGTTTTCCCAATGGTGACAAAGTTGCAACATGCCTTATTGGTAAACTGTGAAGCGGAGATAAAAGATAACTATTATTATACCATTTAGGTCAAACGTTCAGTAAAGGACTCCCTCTCCCACCCTCAGCCTCTCTCTGGCCAGCTGCATGATGGGAGGGAGCATGTCCTAAAAGACAAAGGCTCGCATGAGTCTGTTCCATGAATGCTATAAAATCAGAGGTCCTGAGAGCCGAGCCTTGCTGGTATGGGCTACTGACCAGTGGCCACTGGCACATAGGAGAATTAAATTGAGCATCTGGTCAACTAAACTCTACAATAACCGCTGGATGCATTTCAGTGTTGTGTGTCTGGATTTCAGTAGCATCGGCCATTGGGTTGTAAATTGCAGAGCAGTGAGGCCAGAAGTGTCCAGGTTGCTTAGACCTTCTTAGAGGGGCATGCAATGGTAACTTAAACAATTTTTTTCAGCCAGGCTTGGTGGCTCATGCCTGTAATCCCAGCACTTTGGGAGGCCGAGGCAGGTGGATCATGTGGTCAGTAGTTCAAAGCCAGCCTGGCCAAGATGGTGAAACCCCGTCTCTACTAAAAGTACAAAAAATTAGCCGGACATGGTGGCAGGCGCCTGTAATCCCAGCTACTCTGGAGGTTGAGGCAGAGAACTGCTTGAACCCAGGAGGCGGAGGTTGCAGTGAGCTGAGATGGCACCACTGCACTCCAGCCTGGGTGACAGAGTGAGACTCTGTGTCAAAAAAAAAAAAAAAAAAAAATTTTTTTCTAGAGTAGGGGGTTTTGGGGCAGCAATCAGGTTGGAAGGATTTTGTTCTGATGCTGTATTCGTGCTGGCCTTAGTAAGACTGAGAAAGTCTCAGTTTCCCCATGTCAAAAAAAGGTGGGTAATGGTAGTGGGTTGATGGAGACTAGGGGAATGGGTGACTAAAGTACCTCTACCCCCTTGCTGTTGCCAGCAGAGTCAGCCACACTGTGATTTAGGAGACAGCCCTAATATTCAGACTAGAAATGGGCAAATCTCATGATCAGTTTGAAGAGAGGGTTACACACTGCATTCTTTATTTCAAAAACAGTTCTGTCTCTAAGTTTTCTGTCTTTGCTGCCATCTTTCTTACTGCTTTCTTTTAGATATGTGCCTTCATGTTGCCAGCATCATCCAGCTTCCTGAATTTTCACCAGAATCTGGCTGACGGCATTTTTCTGATTCATTGTCTTTACACAAGAACAATATTGATGGACAGAGCATGACCTTGTGCCTGCTTCTCTGACCATCCTTGTGTCCTCAGCTGCCACTCAGACATTGACATTGACCCTCAGAATCCTTTGTAATTAAGCCCTTCGGCCACTTATACTGGGTTTACAATCTATATTTATACCAACAGAGTTTATTTTTGCCTGAGGCACTTTTAGTGTGAAAAATTCTTATCAGGCCCGACTTTCTCATTTGTAGTTGAGGAAAATGATTCTCAGGGAAGTTAAGTGAATTTATCTCAGAAACACAGCCATTTAGGAGGACTGTTTTTACATTAATATGTGAAATTATGTGAAAATGTGCTCTGGCACCTTATGTATTCTGTCTTGCACGGAACTTGGTAAGAGGTGGCAAAGTGAGTGAGTGAGTATTGTTTGCCCAACCAGCTTCCTTTCCCCTTTTTGTGGTAATGTTTCCCAAAGGAAATATCTTTTCCCCAGTGTGTGCTGGCTTTTGGGGCTTTCAATCAAAATGTCCTACCCACCTAGGCTGGACAGTTAGATTCACTTTGAGGACCTTGAGTCCTTTTTTTTTTTTTTATTTGTAGAGATGGGATTTCACCATGTTGCCAGGCTGGTCTCCAACCCCTGAGCACAAACAATCTGCCTGCCTTGGCCTCCCAAAGTGCTGGGATTACAGGCGTGAGCCGCTGAGCTCGGCTCATGGACCTTGAGTCCTGACTAGGAGGGGGAAATGTTTGGGTTCCATATTTATATCAGCAGTGAGGCCCCAATGAACTGCCAATCAGCCCCAGACCCCTAAGGGTCTGGTGCCTGACTTTTCTTGGGCTGATGGTTCAGGCCTACATTGCATACTGCAAGCCATCGTGTGTTTTTCTAATGGATTTCCATTTTACTTAAGAGAGGCAATTTTGGTTGTTTGCATAATGGTTATCCTAAGTAATGGACTTTAGAAAATAAAATCATTGTCCTTGGGTTGTGCTTCATCATGGTGTTCAAAGAGAAGATGGCTGAGTGTGGGGATGGCCAGGTTCATGGTCTGTGTCATGCATCCTTGAGAGGTGATCCTGAATTGTGTCAGGATTCTCTTTCTCTAAAGACAATGCTCCATCCAGTACTGTTAAGGCGTTTAGCTAACATGGAGCCCCTGATGCATGAAAAATGCTTAAGTTAATTTTCTTAATGTCTACCCTTGGCTTTCTCAGATTGATAAGCCATTCCCTACTGTACAATTCCTTTTGCTAAATTCAAATTTTTTGCTTTTATTTTGTTTGCTTCCAACCTTTTCTGGTCAGTTTGCTTAGGTAACTCAATCACTTACGGTTGAAAGCCTTCATTTGCTTGCTCAGAAGGCTTGGAATAAGGGGAGAGAAGAATGAATCCAGGAACGGTTTGTGACAGATATTAGACCTCTGAGCTGCATGACTCTGACATTGTTCTGAACAATACAAATGTGGCTGAGCGGTCCAGCCGCAGCAGAATCTAATCCTAACCTGCCAGAGGGAGGATTAATGACTCAGAAAGTAGTCTGAGTCTGACAACATAAGGAAAAGCTTCTTGCATGTGTTCCTGGATGATTTTGTCAGTTATTCGCTCCTGTCACTGGTCCTAAAGTCATTTGGATAATATACACATGGTATCTGCTCAAAATAACTCTGGGTTATTTTGAAGAAGGAAGGAGTTACAGAGAGGACTTCACTCTCCCACGCCAATATGGAGACCCTTAGAAGCCACCTTGACTCCTTTCTCATCTTCTTCTCTAACATGAAGGATAGACTGAGGGCAGGGCTGGCTCCTATCCCCAAGTTCCATTGGGCAGGAGGCTTCAGTGAGTCCTGGAGGTCCCAGGCTGCTACTTTGGAGGGGTCAGACAAAAAATGAGTGGCAAGATAAGTCACTAGGAATTTGTGAAGGTAGTGGCACTTGGGCGTGTGTAGAATTCAGACCTATCCATAAGGTGGGAAAAGTTATTCCAGACAGAGATGGATGCCATGTAGTTATGTTATTACTTAGTTGGTAGTGTTTTATGTTGTCCTGTATAATTTTCTGTATCCAACATAAGATTATTCACATTTTGAAAGTAGGTTGTGTTAGTTTGTTTTGTGTTGCTATAAAGGAATACCCGAGGCTTGGTCATTTATTAAGAAAAAGAGGTTTCTTTGGTTCATGGTTCTGCAGACTACACAATAAGTGCGGTTCCAGTATCTGCTTCTGGTGGGGCCTCAGGAAGCTTAAAATCATGGTGGAGGGTGAAGGGGGAGTAGCATGTCACACAGTGAGAGAGGACGCAAGAGAGAAGCCAGGGTCTTTAAACAACCAACTCGTGTATGAACTCATTACTGCAAAGAGGGCACCAAGCCGTTCATGAGGGATCCACCCCCATGACTCAAACACCTCCTACCAGGCTCCACCTCCAACACTGGGGATCACATTTCAACATGAAATTAGGTGGAGATAAACATCCAAACCATATCATTCTACCCCTGGCTCCCAAATCTCATGTCCTTCTCACACTGCAAAATACAATCATCCCTTCCCAAGAGCCTCCAAGTCTTAATTCATTCCTGCATCAACTCAATCAAGTCCAAAGTCCAAGTTCTCATCTGAGATTCAAGGCAAGTTCCTTCCACCTATGAGCCTGTAAGACCAAAAACAAGTTATTTACTTTGAAGACACAATGGCGGTACAGGCATTGGGTAAACATTCCCCTTCCAAAAGGGAGAAATTGGCCAAAAGAAAGGGGTAACAGGATTCACAAAAGTCTGAAATCCAGCAGGGCAGGCATTAAACCTTAAAGCTCCAAAATAATCCTTGACTCAATGTTTTGCATCCTAGTATGAGGGGTGGGCTCCCAAGACCTTGAACAGCTCTGTCCCTGTGGATTTTCCATGCTGAGGTTGTAAGCTGCCTGTGGCTCTACCATTCTGGGGTCTGGAGGGTGGCACTTCTGTTCCCACAGCTCCACTAGGCAGTGCCCTGGTAGGGACTCAGTGTAGAAGCTCCAACCTCATATTTTCTCTTGGGACTGCCCTAGTGAAGTCACCCTGTGGGGGCTCCACCCCTGAGGCAGGCTTCTGCCTGGTTACCCAGGCTTTCCCATACATCTTCTGAAATCTAGGGGAAGCTGCCAAGCCTCCTTCACGCTTGCATTTTGTGCACCTACAGGCTTAACACCGCATAGAAGCTGCCAAGGCTTATGGCTTGTACTCTGTAAAGTGGCAGCCCAAGTTTTAACTGATGCCCTTAGAGCTCTGGTTGGAGCTGGAGCAGTTAGAATATGTGGAGCAGTGTCCTAAAGTTTAGAAGGGCAGGAGGCTCCAGCCTGGCTCCTCAAACCATTCCATTCTCCTGGGCCTCTGGGCTTGTGATGACAGGGACTGTCTCAAAGATTTCTGAAATACCTTGAAGGCCTTTTCCTCATTTTCTTGGCTGTTAGCACTTGGCTCCCTTTTAGTCATGCTAATCTCTTTGGTAAGTGGTTGCTCCACATCCCTTTTGGATTCCTCTCCTGAAAGTGTTCTTTCCTTCTCTTATCACATGGCCAGGTTGTGAATTTTTCAAACTTTTATATTCTGCTTCCCTTTTAATGGTAAATTCTAAGTTTAAGTAATTTCTTTGCTCCTGTATTTGATCGTTGGCTTTTAGAAGCAGCCATGCTATATCTTGAATGCTTTGCTGCTTAGGAATTATTTCCACCAGATACCCTAAGTCATCACTCTTAAGTTCAACTTTCCACAAATCCCCAGGACATGGACACAATACAGCCAAGCTCTTTGCTAGGGTGTAACAAGGGTGACCTTTAATCCAGTTCCCAATAAATTCCTCATTTCCATCTGAGACTTCATCAGCCTGGCCTTCACTGTCTATTTTTCTATCAGCATTTTGGTCACAACTACTTAACCAGTCTCTAAGAAGTTCCAAACCTTCCCTCATTTTCCTATCTTCTTCTGAGACCTCCAAACTCATCTAACTTCTACCCAAGCAGTTCCAAGGTTGCTTCCACATTTTCAGGTATCTTTATAGCAATGCCCCACTTTTTGGTACCAATAGAGGGAGAGCAGGGATGTTACATAATAAGAGAGGAAGCAAGAGAGATACCAGGCTCTTTAAACAACCAGCTCTTGCATGAACTCATTACCATGGGGAGGTCACCAAGCCATTCATGAGTGATCCACCCCCATGACCCAAATACCTCCTGTAAGACTTCACCTCCAACGTTGGGGATCACATTTCAACATGAGACTGGAAGGGGACAAACATTCAAACTATATCACAGGGGTCTTAGAGTGAATCTTTCTCAGTGTCTTTTAGCACAGTGATGGACAAGTAGAATGTGCTAGATTAAAACATGCACAATGATTGGCTGGGTTCTATTCCCATGGTGAAATGTCCTTCCCTCTGCTTACAGCTAAATTTAACTTTGACCTGCTGGGGTCAAACTGCAGCCAGGGATTGATTGCTTTTCACTCCACCAACTTTATACGATGGGCCAGGAGCATCTAGCTATTATAAACCAATGTAGATCCTGCTTCTTTTCCCCAGCAGCCTCTGAGCAGCTGTCAGGCGCCACTGATTCCAAGTCAATTTCTGGGCCTCAGATTTATTGGGTGAGTCATTGGCAACCTCTGAATGATTTCCAGTGAGCCAGTCACCTGGAACACGATTTTTGAATGAAAAGTTCATATATTGTTTGGAAAGAATATGGCAGTTATGGCTAAAGAGTCAGAGAGGAGGAAATGGTAGTTTGGCATATGGGGTGGTGGCGCATGAAATGGAAATCTTTCCAGTTAAGTGGAAGAGCAAAACTCCGCACATAAATATTTCACTTTGATGGTCATCTAAGATCAAGCTACAACCCAGAGTTCTCTGATTTCTGGGATGAGCTAGCAGTTGGTGTACTTTCTAGTGTACATACATTTGATTTAGAAGAAGGAAGATAGAAATGAGTCCAAACTGTCACCCTGAAGAGTTGTAGGCAGGTGGTCAGATCTGAAACTTCCTAAAATCACCTTTGCAATGGACACAGTTGGCCTTCTTTAGGGCTTGGAATGCAAGAATTTCACTTATTAGAGATTCATATTTTTAAGCATTGCCCTCTTTTGTAAGCCTCAGCCGATGAAACAGAGGGTAAAGTTGTTATCAGGGCTTAGTACCTTAAAGTAAATTAACTTATGAGATAACATTATTCCTTGGCAGGGCAGGGAGATGGTGGAAAGAGGAGGGAAATAAACATTTATTAAGGTCTTATGATGTACCGTGCACTACGCCAGGAACAGTACCCACGTATCTCATTTAATCCTCACAACTGTGTGACACGTTTTTTTGGCCTCACATTCTGAGGGTTGGTTGATTAGTGATACTTCATTGTTGGTCAGTGCAATGTCCCTCTCTTGCTTCACTTATTTTTTTACCCTTTTAGCTTATTCTCCATGTCCATTCCCCAGTCTTACCAACAGCAACCATTCTAATATATTTGATGTATGTTCTTTTATTTGTGTTGTTTTCTGTGTTTGTATTTTAAATTTACATGAATGGTATGGTAGCTTTCATCCTGTTTTCATTCTTTTTTCACTCACTACTGTTTAAAAAACTTTTTATCATGCAAAAATTTCAAACATTTTAAAAAACCAAATGGTATCATTAACTTTAATGTACTTAACACTCAAAGTCAAGTACAAACTTGTGGCCAATTACATTTTGTCTATATCCATTTTTTTTCCTACTCTTCACGGATTGCTCTGAAGTAAGTTGCAGAATCACTATTTCATCAGTAAGTATTTTGGTATGTACCTCTAAAATATAAGTACTTTAAAAATATGTAATCACTGTATCATATTATCATACATAAATATTAATATTAGCAATGATCATTTAGTATCATCACCTATTCAGCTGATCAGCGTTTCCCAATTGTCTCATCATTATTTAGTTATTTGAATCAAGATTCAAATAAGATTTATACATTGTGTTTGTGATCTTTTTTATCTTGCAATTTATTTGTTGAAGATCAGGTAATATATTCAGGGAGTTTTCTTTTTTTTTTTTTTCTTTTATTATTATTATTATTATACTTTAGGTTTTATGGTACATGTGCACAATGTGCAGGTAAGTTACATATGTATACATGTGCCATGCTGGTGCGCTGCACCCACCAACTCGTCATCTAGCATTAGGTATATCTCCCAGTGCTATCCCTCCCCCCTCCCCCCACCCCACAACAGTCCCCAGAGTGTGATGTTCCCCTTCCTGTGTCCATGTGTTCTCATTGTTTAATTCCCACCTATGAGTGAGAATATGCGGTGTTTGGTTTTTTGTTCTTGCGATAGTTTACTGAGAATGATGATTTCCAATTTCATCCATGTCCCTACAAAGGACGTGAACTCATCATTTTTTATGGCTGCATAGTATTCCATGGTGTATATGTGCCACATTTTCTTAATCCAGTCTATCATTGTTGGACATTTGGGTTGGTTCCAAGTCTTTGCTATTGTGAATAATGCCGCAATAAACATACGTGTGCATGTGTCTTTATAGCAGCATGATTTATAGTCCTTTGGGTATATACCCAGTAATGGGATGGCTGGGTCGAATGGAATTTCTAGTTCTAGATCCCTGAGGAATCGCCACACTGACTTCCACAAGGGTTGAACTAGTTTACAGTCCCACCAACAGTGTAAAAGTGTTCCTATTTCTCCACATCCTCTCCAGCACCTGTTGTTTCCTGACTTTTTAATGATTGCCATTCTAACTGGTGTGAGATGGTATCTCATTGTGGTTTTGATTTGCATTTCTCTGATGGCCAGTGATGGTGAGCATTTTTTCATGTGTTTTTTGGCTGCATAAATGTCTTCTTTTGAGAAGTGTCTGTTCATGTCCTTCGCCCACTTTTTGATGGGGTTGTTTGTTTTTTTCTTGTAAATTTGTTGGAGTTCATTGTAGATTCTGGATATTAGCCCTTTGTCAGATGAGTAGGTTGCGAAAATTTTCTCCCATTTTGTAGGTTGCCTGTTCACTCTGATGGTAGTTTCTTTTGCTGTGCAGAAGCTCTTTAGTTTAATTAGATCCCATTTGTCAATTTTGGCTTTTGTTGCCATTGCTTTTGGTGTTTTAGACATGAAGTCCTTGCCCATGCCTATGTCCTGAATGGTAATGCCTAGGTTTTCTTCTAGGGTTTTTATGGTTTTAGGTCTAACATTTAAGTCTTTAATCCATCTTGAATTGATTTTTGTATAAGGTGTAAGGAAGGGATCCAGTTTCAGCTTTCTACATATGGCTAGCCAGTTTTCCCAGCACCATTTATTAAATAGGGAATCCTTTCCCCATTTCTTGCTTTTGTCAGGTTTGTCAAAGATCAGATACTTGTAGATATGTGGCATTATTTCTGACGGCTCTGTTCTGTTCCATTGATCTATATCTCTGTTTTGGTACCAGTACCATGCTGTTTTGGTTACTGTAGCCTTGTAGTATAGTTTGAAGTCAGGTAGTGTGATGCCTCCAGCTTTGTTCTTTTGGCTTAGGATTGACTTGGCGATGCGGGCTCTTTTTTGGTTCCATATGAACTTTAAAGTAGTTTTTTCCAATTCTGTGAAGAAAGTCATTGGTAGCTTGATGGGGATGGCATTGAATCTGTAAATTACCTTGGGAAGGATGGCCATTTTCATGATATTGATTCTTCCTACCCATGAGCATGGAATGTTCTTCCATTTGTTTGTATCCTCTTTTATTTCCCTGAGCAGTGGTTTGTAGTTCTCCTTGAAGAGGTCTTTCACATCCCTTGTAAGTTGGATTCCTAGGTATTTGATTCTCTTTGAAGCAATTGTGAATGGGAGTTCACTCATGATTTGGCTCTCTGTTTGTCTGTTATTGATGTATAAGAATGCTTGTGATTTTTGCACATTGATTTTGTATCCTGAGACTTTGCTGAAGTTGCTTATCAGCTTAAGGAGATTTTGGGCTGAGACAATGGGGTTTTCTAGATATACTATCATGTCATCTGCAAACAGGGACAATTTGACTTCCTCTTTTCCTAATTGAATACCCTTGATTTCCTTCTCCTGCCTAATTGCCCTGGCCAGAACTTCCAACACTATGTTGAATAGAAGTGGTGAGAGAGGGCATCCCTGTCTTGTGCCAGTTTTCAAAGGGAATGCTTCCAGTTTTTGCCCATTCAGTATGATATTGGCTGTGGGTTTGTCATAAATAGCTCTTATTATTTTGAGATACGTCCCATCAATTCCTAATTTATTGAGAGTTTTTAGCATGAAGGGTTGTTGAATTTTGTCAAAGGCCTTTTCTGCATCTATTGAGATAATCATGTGGTTTTTGTCTTTCGTTCTGTTTATATGCTGGATTACATTTATTGATTTGCGTATATTGAACCAGCCTTGCATCCCAGGGATGAAGCCCACTTGATCATGGTGGATAAGCTTTTTGATGTGCTGCTGGATTCTGTTTGCCAGTATTTTATTGAGGATTTTTGCATCAATGTTCATCAAGGATATTGGTCTAAAATTCTCTTTTTTTGTTGTGTCTCTGCCAGGCTTTGGTATCAGGATGATGCTGGCCTCATAAAATGAGTTAGGGAGGATTCCCTCTTTTTCTATTGATTGGAATAGTTTCAGAAGGAATGGTACCAGCTCCTCCTTGTACCTCTGGTAGAATTCGGCTGTGAATCCATCTGGTCCTGGACTTTTTTTGGTTGGTAAGCTATTGATTATTGCCACAATTTCAGCTCCTGTTATTGGTCTATTCAGAGATTCAACTTCTTCCTGGTTTAGTCTTGGGAGGGTGTATGTGTTGAGGAATTTATCCATTTCTTCTAGATTTTCTAGTTTATTTGCATAGAGGTGTTTGTAATATTCTCTGATGGTAGTTTGTATTTCTGTGGGATCGGTGGTGATATCCCCTTTATCATTTTTTATTGCATCTATTTGATTCTTCTCTCTTTTTTTCTTTATTAATCTTGCTAGCAGTCTATCAATTTTGTTGATCCTTTCAAAAAACCAGCTCCTGGATTCATTGATTTTTTGAAGGGTTTTTTGTGTCTCTATTTCCTTCAGTTCTGCTCTGATTTTAGTTATTTCTTGCCTTCTGCTAGCTTTTGAATGTGTTTGCTCTTGCTTTTCTAGTTCTTTTAATTGTGATGTTAGGGTGTCAATTTTGGATCTTTCCTGCTTTCTCTTGTGGGCATTTAGTGCTATAAATTTCCCTCTACACACTGCTTTGAATGCATCCCAGAGATTCTGGTATGTTGTGTCTTGGTTCTCGTTGGTTTCAAAGAACATCTTTATTTCTGCCTTCATTTCGTTATGTACCCAGTAGTCATTCAGGAGCAGGTTGTTCAGTTTCCACGTAGTTGAGCGGTTTTGAGTGAGATTCTTAATCCTGAGTTCTAGCTTGATTGCACTGTGGTCTGAGAGACAGTTTGTTACAATTTCTGTTCTTTTACATTTATTGAGGAGAGCTTTACTTCCAAGTATATGGTCAATTTTGGAATAGGTGTGGTGTGGTGCTGAAAAAAATGTATATTCTGTTGATTTGGGGTGGAGAGTTCTGTAGATGTCTATTAGGTCCGCTTGGTGCAGAGCTGAGTTCAATTCCTGGGTATCCTTGTTGACTTTCTGTCTCGTTGATCTGTCTAATGTTGATAGTGGGGTGTTAAAGTCTCCCATTATTAATGTGTGGGAGTCTAAGTCTCTTTGTAGGTCACTCAGGACTTGCTTTATGAATCTGGGTGCTCCTGTATTGGGTGCATATATATTTAGGATAGTTAGCTCTTCTTGTTGAATTAATCCCTTTACCATTATGTAATGGCCTTCTTTGTCTCTTTTGATCTTTGTTGGTTTAAAGTCTGTTTTATCAGAGACTAGGATTGCAACCCCTGCCTTTTTTTGTTTTCCATTTGCTTGGTAGATCTTCCTCCATCTTTTTATTTTGAGCCTATGTGTGTCTCTGCACGTGAGATGGGTTTCCTGAATACAGCACACTGATGGGTCTTGAGTCTTTATCCAGTTTGCCAGTCTGTGTCTTTTAATTGGAGCATTTAGTCCATTTACATTTAAAGTTAATATTGTTATGTGTGAATTTGATCCTGTCATTATGATGTTAGCTGGATATTTTGCTCGTTAGTTGATGCAGTCTCTTCCTAGTCTCGATGTTCTTTACATTTCCGTATGATTTTGCAGTGGCTGGTACCGGTTGTGCCTTTCCATGTTTAGCACTTCCTTCAGGAGCTCTTTTAGGGCAGGCCTGGTGGTGACAAAATCTCTCAGCATTTGCTTGTCTGTAAAGTATTTTATTTCTCCTTCACTTATGAAGCTTAGTTTGGCAGGATATGAAATTCTGGGTTGAAAATTCTTTTCTTTAAGAATGTTGAATATTGGCCCCCACTCTCTTCTGGCTTGTAGGGTTTCTGCCGAGAGATCCGCTGTTAGTCTGATGGGCTTCCCTTTGATGGTAACCCGACCTTTCTCTCTGGCTGCCCTTAACATTTTTTCCTTCATTTCAACTTTGGTGAATCTGACAATTATGTGTCTTGGAGTTGCTCTTCTCGAGGAGTATCTTTGTGGCGTTCTCTGTATTTCCTGAATCTGAATGTTGGCCTGCCTTGCTAGATTGGGGAAGTTCTCCTGGATAATATCCTGCAGAGTGTTTTCCAACTTGTTTCCATTCTCCCCGTCACTTTCAGGTACACCAATCAGACGTAGATTTGGTCTTTTCACATAGTCCCACATTTCTTGGAGGCTTTGCTCGTTTCTTTTTATTCTTTTTTCTCTAAACTTCCCTTCTCGCTTCATTTCATTCATTTCATCTTCCAGGGCTGATACCCTTTCTTCCATTTGATCGCATCGGCTCCTGAGGCTTCTGCATTCTTCACGTAGTTCTCGAGCCTTGGTTTTCAGCTCCATCAGCTCCTTTAAGCACTTCTCTGTATTGGTTATTCTAGTTATACATTCTTCTAAATTTTTTTCAAAGTTTTCAACTTCTTTGCCTTTGGTTTGAATATCCTCCCGTAGCTCGGAGTAATTTGATCGTCTGAAGCCTTCTTCTCTCAGCTCGTCAAAGTCATTCTCCGTCCAGCTTTGTTCCGTTGCTGGTGAGGAACTGCGTTCCTTTGGAGGAGGAGAGGTACTCTGGTTTTTAGAGTTTCCAGTTTTTCTGCTCTGTTTTTTCCCCATCTTTGTGGTTTTATCTACTTTTGGTCTTTGATGATGGTGATGTACAGATGGGTTTTTGGTGTGGATGTCCTTTCTGTTAGTTTTCCTTCTAACAGACAGAACCCTCAGCTGCAGGTCTGTTGGAGTACCTGGCCGGCCGTGTGAGGTGTCAGTCTGCCCCTGCTGGGGGGTGCCTCCCAGTTAGGCTGCTCGGGGGTCAGGGGTCAGGGACCCACTTGAGGAGGCAGTCAGCCCGTTCTCAGATCTCCAGCTGCGTGCTGGGAGAACCACTGCTCTCCTCACAGCTGTCAGACAGGGACATTTAAGTCTGCAGAGGTTACTGCTGTCTTTTTGTTTGTCTGTGTCCTGCCCCCAGAGGTGGAGCCTACAGAGGCAGGCAGGCCTCCTTGAGCTGTGGTGGGCTCCACCCAGTTCAAGCTTCCAGGCTGCTTTGTTTACCTAAGCGAGCCTGGGCAATGGCGGGTGCCCCTCCCCCAGCCTCGCTGCTGACTTGCTGTTTGATCTCAGACTGCTGTGCTAGCAATCAGCGAGACTCCGTGGGCGTAGGACCCTCTGAGCCAGGTGCAGGCTATACTCTCCTGGGGCACCGTTTCCTAAGCCCATCGGAAAAGCACAGTATTCGGGTGGGAGTGGCCCGATTTTCCAGGTGCCGTCTGTCACCCCTGGAAGGGGAACTCCCTGACCCCTTGCGCTTCCCGAGTGAGGCAATGCCTCGCCCCTGCTTCGGCTGGCGCACGGTGCGCTCACCCACTGACCTGCGCCCACTGTCTGGCACTCCCTAGTGAGATGAACACGGTACCTCAGATGGAAATGCAGAAATCACCCGTCTTCTGCGTCGCTCGCGCTGGGAGCTGTAGACCGGAGCTGTAGACCGGAGCTGTTCCTATTCGGCCATCTTGGCTCCTCCGGGAGTTTTCTATAGTCTGAATTTTTCTGACTGTATCCCTGTGCTGCTGTTTAACATGTTTCTTTGTCCTCTCTATGTCCTGTAAATTGGCAATTATATAGATGCTTGGTCGGATGCAGGTCTAATTTTTGGGGGTTAGGAAATACTTAGTATGTAAACTTTTAGACTTCCATTAAGAGGTGTCTAATATTGAGGTTTTTTTCTTTTTTTGTTTGTCTGTTTGTTATGTTAGCAACATTGATGATCAGTGCCTAGATCCATGAGTTCCTTAGGGGTTACAAAATGTTGATAATCTAATTCTATCACTCCTTCTGTATTTATTAGCTGGCATATTCTATAAAGGGAAACTTTCCCTCACTAACTCTTCAGTAACACTGAGATATAATTTGTATAGAAAAGGCAAGATAAGTGCTTGATACTTTTATTTATCAATTTTCAAAATAATGAGTTCCTTCAAAGATATAGAAATAAGGCTTAAGATTAATATAAAACCCATGAATTCAAACACTTTTGATGATATTATTTGCAGTTATTATTCAGTCAGTGCTTAAATTGTCCTATCTTTGGCAGATGATAACCATTAGATGTTGTTTTTTCTTTTTTTTAAGTTGTTATTAACACCACCTTTGTAGTCTGTGACAGCTTTCTTACAGGCTGGTATAAGACGTTCCTGGCTCATCTTACACATTTCTTGCCTCAGACCTAGAGTCAGTCATTTCTCTAAGGAGGCCTGGTTTTTGATTAGTGGGAAATTGTACTCCGAGGCCGCAGCCTGGGTGCTAGAACTGTTTTTATACCTTATCCATGTTGCCCTGTGTACATCCAATCTGCTTTTTTGAAGGCTACATCATATTCCATAGTGTGCATTCTCTACATGACTCAAGTCTGTTCCTCCAGTGCTCCACCTTCCTGCTAGCAGAGACTACACTATCATGAGCAAGCATGTCCCCTTGTGGCCCTGTATGAGAATCTTTCTAGGATACATATTCCAGAGTCTATATGAGGCTTTTTCAAAGATCAGTGTTACCATCCCTATTTTACAGGGGAGGCCACTAAGCAGCTGGGGGAAAGAAAGAGACTGTGGAAAGAGGACAGAGGGAGGGCTCAGAAAAGGGAAATGGGGCCAGAGGCAGAGTGGGAGAGCTTAAGGCTCCATTTCCTTTGTGTCTCTCTTGAGTGGAGGCCGTTTATTCTGTGCTGGTCCTGGTTTCATGGGTCCTGGAGGAAGGGCAGGCCAGGGCATGGATTAGCATTCTCTTAGCTTTTCATGGCTGCTTCCACATCTTTCTTCAGGAGCCAAAAACTCCCAGTGTCTTAGGGCTCCTGCCATTGGAATATCTCACTCCTCTAAGGTTGTGTTTGTCATCTACACTTTGGGGTTTCTTCTGCACGTCCACCGAAGTCTTTGTCAGGTGACCGTGAGTCTTTTCCCCTGCACGTCTTCTTTTATTTATTTATTTATTTATTTATTTATTTATTTTGAGACAGTCTCACTTTATCACCCAGACTGGAGTGCAGTGGTGCGATCTTGGCTCACTGCAACCTCTGCCTCCTGGGTTCAAGTGATTCTCCTGCCTCAGCCTCCCGAGTAGCCAGGATTACAGGCACGTGCCACCATGCCATGCTAATTTTTGTATTTTTAGTAGAGATGGGGTTTCACCATGTTGGTCAGGCTGGTCTCGAACTCCTGGCCTCAAGTGATCTGCCCACCTTACCCACCCAGCGTCCCACCTCAGTGCTGGGATTACAGCCGTGATCCTCTCCACTTCTTCCCAGCATCCTGGACCACCTCTTTATCCACATGGATGACCTTTCCTGCACCACAGCCTGTCAGCAACCGGGTCTTCTCTATACCAATTGTCTCCTTTCTGTTCTCTTCAGGGGGCCTGTTCCCATTGCCACACCATGGACAGAGAGCACAGCAAGGGCAAAGGCTTGGAGGCTTGAAAGAAGGCCATTACAGTTAGAGCAGAGTGTGGAGCCCACAGGGCAAGATGAGGCTCCATAATCAGGCAGGGCCCATCGCTCAGTGCTTTGTCGGTCATATTAGAGATTTTGGCCTGTATTATAGGAGAAATGAGACGCTGCAGAAAGTTTTTAAGTGAGGGCAGAGAGGGTGACATGTGTTGGTGATGGTGACCTGATCAATTTGTGTATTGAAAAGACCTCCAGGGCTCCCATGCAGAGAAAAGACCAGAGCAAGAGTAGACCCAAGCTGGCTGGTGAGGAGGCCATTTCCATAAGCCAGTGAGAGATTAGGGTGGCTTGGAGCAGGACAAAGACAAGTGGACAGACTCGGGGGATCTTTAGGAGTAAAAGTCACCTAGACCTGTAGGACGTGGGAGGAGAGCGAGGGGAAGCAGTCAGGGACGATTCCCAGGTTTCAGCTTGCTCAACTGGACAGCAGATGGTGCCATTCCCTTGGTGGGGGAACAAGGGGATGGGGCCAGGCTTGAAGTCTGGTGGAGTTGTTGTTGTTTGTATGTTTACGGGCAGGGGGATCACAAACACTCTTGGATATATTGAGTGTGAGAAGCGTTGGAAACAAGGCCATGGAGACTTGAGTGGGTAAGGGAGGGATACCCAGGTCTGGAGCTCAGAGGAGAGGTCTGGCCTGCAGGGGAAGTTGGTATCATCAGCATGTGGGTGGAAATGAAGGTGGAGGTGCTGAGATGGTCTAAGAAGGGAAGCCATGGGAGCAAAGAAGCCGGTCTTGGTGCTGAGGAGAATGAATATGCAAAGGAGATGGATGTGGGGGCAAAGGGCCAGGAAGAGAGGCAGAAGAGTGCAGTGTCATGGAGGGCCAGGAAGAGAGGCACAAGAGTGCAGTGTCATGGAGGGCCAGGAAGAGAGGCACAAGAGGGCAGTGTCATGGAGGGCCAGGAAGAGAGGCACAAGAGTGCAGTGTCATGGAGGGCCAGGAAGAGAGGCACAAGAGTGCAGTGTCATGGAGGGCCAGGAAGAGAGGCAGAAGAGTGAAGTGTCATGCAGGCCACAAGAAGAGCGTATTTCAAGAAGGGGCTCTTGCTCTGCTGAGAAAGGGAGGTGAAGGAAGAGGAGGAACATGTCTGTGAAATTTAGCAATATGGAATCATGACTAAGCCTAGAGCCATGTCAGTGGAGTGACAAGCCGGAAGCCATGTGGGGGTTTGGGAGAGAGAGAGGGAAGTGAGGTGACAGAGACATTGAGGGGCTTCTAGGAAGGCCCCTTAAGGGCTGGGCTGACTGAGTTGTGAAGCTCGCCCTTTTGTCCTTCTTCCTGCCAGGAATTTGGACCTGACAGCTGGACAACAGTGTGGCCATTCTTGGGGCCATGAGGAAAAGGCCTGGAGTCTGTGATCTTAACTCCTGGAGCTGCTGAACCCTCAGCAGCAGCTTGCACAATTCTGGAATTTTTTTTTTTACTTGAGAAAAATAAAACCTTATGTGTTTTTGCAGCTGACAATAATTTGTAACTGATAGAGTGTGTTGCCTGTGTTATCTGGTTTAATCCCTGCAACTGCCTATTCTTCCTATTTTTACAGACAAGAAGACCCAAACACAGAGAGGTTAAGAAAGTAGAGTCACACAACTAAGGTGGCAGAGCTGATTTTAAAGACAGGATTTCTCCTGGATGAGATTGGAGACTCTTATTTTAAGTGAAGTAACTCGGGAATGGAAAACGAAACATCGTATGTTCTCACTCATAAGTGGGAGCTAAGCTCTGAGGATGCAAAGGCATAAGAATGACACAATGGACTTTGGGGACTTGGGGAAAGAGTGCGAAGGGGGTGAGGGATAAAAGACTACAAATTGGGTTCAGTGTACACTGCTCACGTGATGGGTGCACCAAAATCTCACAAATCAGCACTAAAGAACTTGTTCATGTAACCAACACCATCTGTTCCCCAATAACCTGTGGAAATAAAAATTTTAAAAAAAGACAGGGTTTATGACTCAACACCAAGTCCTTAACCCCTGTAATATACTTTCTCAATAGCTATTATTGGGACTTTGGTGTTAACTGCCATTAGCCATCTCAAAAGATGACTGGGAAGATTACATGGCACAATGAGGCCAAATCTCCTTTCACTGAGGTAGGGATAGAGTAGGTGCTTAATGCATGCTTTGAAATACCTGACAATTCTTTCTGTACTTCATCTGTTACATATTTTATGGAGATAGTGGTGGTGGTAGGGCATTGCTAGTAGACATTGAAAGTAATTTTTTTTTTTTTTTTTTTGAGACAGAGTCTCGCTCTGTCACCCAGGCTGTAGTGTAGTGTCACGATCTCGGCTTACTGCAGCCTCTGCCTGCTGGGTTCAAGCAATTCTCCTGCCTTAGCCTCTCAAGTAGCTGGGACTGCAGGCGTGTGCCACCATGCCCGGCTAATTTTTTGTATTTTTAGTGGAGACGTGGTTTCACCATTCTGGCCAGGCTGGTCTCAAACTCCTGACCTCATGATTCGCCCGCCTCAGCCTCCCAAAGTGCTGGGATTACAGGCTTGAGCCACCGTGCCCGGCTGAAAGTAATTTCTAAAACTATAATTCCACAATTCAACTTTACATGCACTCTAGTAGTTCATATTCAAAACTATCTTCCCGCTTATAATCATAGGGGAAAAAGTGCTGAAAGCAGAGAATCAAAGCTGCTGGTATAGGGAAATCAAGCTCCATTTCCACAGCTGTAACCATCTTTAAGCCACAGTGAGGAATGAGCACAGGGGGCTGAATCGCTTTCATTGCAGTTCTGTTAAGCCTGATGTCACTAAGGGGGATTGTGAAATCACCCACTTCCAAGCAGAACAGAAAATCTGTCCAAGTTGTACAAATGTTACTAAAATCTTAGCTGTCAGCCGTGAGAAAAATCCCTGCAGTCACATAAAAAAACCAGAATAGTTTTCAAAGATGGCTTTTATTACTAAGTTGTTACTATAAACATGCTTTCACCCAAACAGAGCAAAAATATGCAATTTCCTGAAAATGGGAGCTGTGAAATCACATCCCCAGAATATTTGTAATTACTGTTGATGATTCATTTATTAGCATTTCAATACACATGTTGCGGGGCGGTGGGGGGAGGCGGGAAGACCAGCCTACCAGCATGTATCAACAATTAGTGGAGATACTATCTTTTCTTAATGAAATTTGATAAACAAAATTGCCTGATGGCTTGTATGTATTTTTTCAGAATTGAGTAAAACTTAGAATTTATTAATGCACTTACATTACTATAGTACTTTAAGCACTGGTCTAATATATACAGATTAAAACTTTACATGGTTTAAATAATAGGTTTTCCTCATCAAATATTTGGGTTAAATAAAAAACCTGACATTTACGTTCTTTTTTTTTCAATCATTGCCCAACAGTTTAGAACATAGAAAATTCAGTTTATCCCATATTCTCTATAACTACCATCTTGATCATGAAAGCTTATTTTAAAATGTGCCTATAATGAGTTTGCTAACACATACATTATAAAGTTAGAGTGAAAAGCTGAGGTGATCTATGTACCTGTTGCTGCTATTGATAATTTACTCTGCTTACCCTTGGCAAAAACGCTCAATGAACAATGTTTTAGAGTAGGGGGCTGAAATCCTTTCCACCAGTCTTATAAATCATTCATTTTGGATTCAAATAATAATTACCATCCCTTCACTTTAGATATCCTACATATTTTAAATGGTGCAGCTCCCTATAACAATGGGAATGGGATATCGAGAAAATGGATGGCTGTTACATGTCAGTACTGGCAGCTTACTTTCCAGGTCTTATCCCTAAAGGTAAAGATTTGGTTATGTTTATACATAACATTGTATAGCTGTGTTCCATTCTGGGACGGTACGGAGCCAGCTAAGTGGGAAGTAAGTCTACGTCTGCCTCCATAGTATGGGCTGGAGAACTGAAAATGTCTCTTGGGGAACATCTTTTGTATACACAAATATTTATATAGACATACTCATATAATCTTGTATGTGTGTGTTTATCTATAGACCTTGTATATCTATATCCAGATCTATCTATATTTGTATCTATATTCATACAGAATAAAGATATAGAAGGTGGAAGTATTGATAGATAGTGGTACTGATAGTAATACAAAAAGAAACTTCCGGGCCAGGCACGGTGGCTCACGCCTGTAATCCCAGCACTCTGGGAGGCCAAGGTGGGTGGCTCACGAGGTCAGGAGATCAAGACCATCGTGGCTAACACGGTGAAACCCCATCTCTACTAAAAGCACAAAAAATTAGCCAGGCGTGGTGGTGGGCACCTGTAGTCCCAGCTACTCAGGAGACTGAGACAGGAGAACGGCGTGAACCCGGGAGGCAGAGCTTGCAGTGAGCCGAGATTGTGCCACTGCACTCCAGCCTGGGTGACAGAGCGAGACTCCGTCTCAAAAACAACAACAACAAACAAACAAAAAGAAGCTTCCATAATGTAAAATCTTATTTGTCCTCTAAACGATATCCACAGTAGTACACAAATAAAGGTATGCTCTGACATACATCCTGCTGCATTTAATGTATACAAAGGAAGGAAGGAAACGTTGGTCCTTGTTGCTCACTTCTGTGAGAAGAAGAAAATGCACTAACGCCATGGGAGTCATTCATTGCCAGGTCAAAGTTGACCCTTCCCCTTCTGGTGAATAAGGGACGAGAGATGAATTAGCTTCAGGTTAAAGGCCCTCATTCAAATTTGAAAATTCTGAATACTTCTCATGAAAGCTTCCATCAGCTCAGGAGATCTTCTTTTTTCTTTTGTTTTGAATGGGTGATATAGAAGTGCCCTCTGGTCTTTCTGTATTGGTGGCTGGGGAAGTGATTCCTTGGGTAGGGGAAGAAAGGTCTGTGACTTGAAGATAGACCGTGATACTGAAAGCAAATATCAGTTTTCTTTAGAGTCTTTTTTCTGTAGATTTAAATACAGATATATGTCAATAGATACAAAAACACACAGGGTTATAGGAATATGTCTATATAATGTCCATTCGTGAATATGTCTTGTAAAAAATCCCCAAAAGAAAAGTAGTTCAGAGGTCATTTCCCTACCCAGACTCTTCCCAGCCCAGGTGCTTCCAATCAGCCAATTAGCTCAGCCCAGGTGATTTTAATCAGCCAATTAGCTAAATTCGGACTGCTGAAGAATCGAGGCAGGCCCCAAAGGGTGCATGTGAATAGGCATACAGCGAGAAGGAAAGCTGGGTCCTGAAATGCTAACCTAGACATAAAGCATTACATGACTGTACTGCCAGCTTACTTCCCAGACCTTGCCCCAAAGGTGAAGCTGTGTTTATACAAACAATACTGTAGGGCTGTCTTCCAATCTGGGATGTTATCGAGTCATGTGGAAGGGAAGTAAGTCTATGTCTGCATGCTTAGAATATGCTGGGGTATTGAAAATGTCTTTTGGGGAGCATCCTTTGTATACATGAATATTTATATAGACATATAATCCTGTATATGTGTGTTTACCTATTTATATTTATTTCTAAATGTATCTTTGTATATATATTCATACAGAATAAAGACATAGAAGGTGGAAGTAATTTTTTTTTTCCCTACAAAATAATTTATTGGAACACACAGCTACAGCAGACACTCTATGTACAAGCACATTGACACTCCTGACTACCCTCAACTAGGGGAACCTTTTCTTCCCCCTTGCCTTGCGGACCTCTTCTATCAAATCTTTCGGGTACTGGATCTCCTTGGCCAGGGAATCCGCCCTCTCTTTTAGAGCCTCGTTCTTCTTTTCCAGCTCTTTGCACTCGCCAGTGAGAGCCTCCTGCTCCGCCCTCTTCTTCTTGCTGTACCTAGTGGCTGCTGTCTTGTTTTGCTCCATTTTTTTCAGCTTCTTATCCAGTTTCTCACCGTTTACTTTTGCTGCTACCATCTTCTCTCCAGGAGGATCGTAAGGTTTGGGGCAGGCAGACCCACAGAGAACACCTGGAGATGGGAGGCTCCTATTTGGAGAGCCCCTGGTAGAGGGGCTATGCTGAGGAGACCCCAGATAGGACTCTGGGCTCATACAGATGCCACTATCATTATCTGAAGGGGTGTCTTCCTCCTTTTTGCACTGAGGGATCATGGCAATGTAAGCAGTGGAGTCTGGCCTCCTATCTCCTTCAGTGATATCCACTTCACTGCCCAGTTCTAAACGAAAGGAATGATCTGGAGTGGAGGACAGGACCCCTGGGGAAAGGGGAAGAGGTTGCAAGAAGGTGAAGGGGGCAACCTGGTCAGGTTTTGTTAAACTTTCTGGGAGATGGCCCATTGGGTTCACCGTCTGGGGGGGCTCCTTATTAGTCTCCTGGACTAGAGGGGCAAAGAGATCACAGGTGTCATCCAACGTGGTCAAAAGGTCATCTGGCATGGTTTCCAGGTCATCTATACCCAACAGGGCATCAAAGTCGAACTCCTTCAAATCCATTTTCTCCAACATCCAATCTGTCCCGGAGAAGGCATCCTCCTTGCTGTTGTTGGAGGGACTGACCAAGGTGGAAGTAATTTTTAAAAAAGAAAATGGATGGCTTTATCTTTATTATGGGAATTAGTGAAACCACACTCTATGCTTTGAGCCCCTACAGTGTGCCAGAAACTTTGGGGTTATTATCACGATCATTACAACAACCTTGCAAGGAAGGCGTATCAGTTGGAGAAATGGAGATTCAGGATGGTGAAGAAACTCAACCAAGTTTTCACTGCTAAGAGGGAACAGAAATGTTACTTTAAGATATTCCTATTGCTATGATTTGAATATTTGTTCCCTCCAGAACTCACATTGAAGTTGAATTCCTAATGTGCAATTATTGAGAGGTGGGGCCTTTAAGAAGTGATTGGGTCATGAATAGATTAATCCATTCATAGCTTAATGGGTAAATGGATTAATGGATCATCATAGGAGAGGAACAGGTGGCTTTATAAGAGGAAAACAGACCTAGGCTTAGCATGCTCAGCCGACTTGTCCTGTGGTGCCCTGTGCTGCCTTATGACTCTGCAGAGTCTCTATGTAAAAAGATCAGCAAGACGGTCCGCACCAGATGTGGTTCCTTGACTTTGGACTTCTTAGTTCCCATGATGGTAAGAAATAAGTTCCTTTTCTTTATAAACTACTCAGTTTCAGGGATTGTTATAAGCAACAGAAAATGGACTAAGACACCTATGCAGCTACTGTTTAACGCAGCATGGAGATTCTGGCCAGTGGGATAAAGAAATAAGAGGAGAAAGGATTGGAAAGGAAGAAATAAAACTGTTTATACATGATATAAATATCTATGTTGATAGTCTAACAAGATCAATGATTGGAACTAATAAATGGACTTGCAAGATTTTGCTGGATATAAGATTATCCAGAAATAAAATAAATAGTATTTCTTCATACCAGTCATGTCCAATTAGAAATTTTGACGGTAATAAGATACTATTCACAATATCGATAAGTATTTAGGTGTTAACATATATAAAAATACACAAGATTTTTATGAAAATAAATTTAAACTCAGAATGACATAGAGGATCATTTATGGAAACATAGTCCATGCTTTTGATGGGATAATTTAATATTATAGAGATGTTAAATTTCTCCTAATCTCTAAACTCAATGCAATCCCAATAAAAATCTCAGTTGAATTTTTTTGTGAACTCAATAATAATTGTAGACTAACATAAATTATAAAATATAAGGAGGAATAAAAGGCTACAAATAACTAAGCAAACTCTAAAAAAAGAGCAAAGAATGGAAGGTGAGGGGGGGACATTCCCTCCCCATATTAGAACAATTTCAAAGCTGTAGTAGTAAAGACAATATAGAATGGACTTGGGAAGATGGACAGACCAAGAGAACAGAGAGGAGAGCTCTTAGACAGAGTCGGGTACATGTGGGAACTTAATCCACAAAATCAATGGGGGAAAGGATGGTTGTTTAATAGAAGGTATTGAGAAAGCTGCCTCATTACATATTTCTTTTTTTTTTTTTTACCCCCAAATTCCTTCATACTGTGCCTCACAACATAAAGGAAATTAAAACTGGATATGAACATAACACTACATGTAAAGGCAGATTCCAGATGGATTCAATAATTAAAAATTAAAGAAAATACAAGCTGAAAATGGAAAATATCTTTGTGATTTAGAGATAGGGAAGAGCCTTCTAAACAAAACCTTTCAGCAGAAGACATACTTGATCCTATCAAAATACAGGACATCATTATAAAGTTAATAGATAACGGAATGGCAGCTAATAGATAATAGCATAGTTGCAATGATTAAAACAGTGAAGTTGCAATGCTTAAACAGTAAAGCATAGAATGTGGTTTTACTAATTCCCATAATAAAGAAACAGTGATCCATTTTCTTAGTATCTCATTTTATTGCTACAGGGAGCTGTACCATTTAAAATATGCAAGATATCTAAGCAGTGACTGTTACAGATATGAAGGGGGAGGGTGGGAGAGAGACAGGGAGAAAGACCGAGATTTACAAGGGATTAACATTGTCTTAGTTAGGGCTTCTATAACAAAATCCTGTAGATTGGGTGGCTTAAACCACAGAAATTTATTTCTCACAGTTTCAGAGGCAGGGAAGTCCAAGATCAGGGTGCTGGTTGAGGATTCTCTTCCAGGCTTGCAGATGGCTACCTTCTTTCGTGGAAAAGAGAGAGCATCTTTTCTTATGAGGGCACTAATACCATCATGAGGGCTCCACCCTCATGATCTAATTGCCTCCCCCAAACCCCATCTTCAAATACCATAACATTGTGGGTTAGGAGGTCAACATATGAGTTTTGGGGGGATGCAATTCGGTCCATAGCAGATACCTAAGCTATTACTAAAGAATAAAACAATACAGAAACGTCCTTAGAAACATGGAAAAGGATTCAAAGAAGCAACTTATTAAAGTAGAAACTGTAGGAAATCGAGATATTCCACCCCCAAACTTGCCACTCTGGCATATCGGTTATTTTTATTTATTTATTTATTTATTTATTTTTTGAGACGGAGTCTCACTCTGTCACCCAGGCTGGAGTGCAGTGGTGCAATCTTGGCTCACTGCAACCTCCGCCCCCCGAGTTCAAGTGATTCTCCTGCTTTGGCCTCACGAGTAGCTGGGATTACAGGCGCCTGCCACCGCACCCGTCTAATTTTTTGAATTTTTAGTAGAGACGGGGTTTCACCATCTTGGCCAGGCTGGTCTTGAACTCTTGACCTCATGATCCACCCGCCTCAGCCTCCCAAAGTGCTGGGATTACAGGCGTGAGCCACCGCACCCGGCCCGGTTATTTTGAATTAAAGGCACTTTGGAAAACAGCACAAGCAAGAATGACACTCTGACCCTTCTTTTTCTCCCTGAAAGTGGGAGCTAAAACTCCGTAGTGAAAGGGGCCCTCTCTGTACCAGGAGGAAGAAAGACCTTCTTATCACCAGAGATGAGGAGTCGAGGCCGAGAGAAATCTGCACAAACCAACCTTGTTAAACCGGCCTTTATCTTCCCAGTGACAGCTTCACCACTAACTGCCCTAGCCCAGGCTCCTTTGTCTTGTCATGTTCTCACAATATACTGCTCTTTGTCCAGCCTAGTATGTAAGTGTTAGCCTCTAACTGCTTCTTTGGGTCTTCATTTTGCTTGTGGGGACTCTCATACACATGTAAAAATTACTAAATAAAATTTGTGGCCGGGTGCAGTGGCTCACACCTGTAATCCCAGCACTCTGGGAGGCTGAGGTGGGCAGATCACCTGAGGCCGGGAGTTAGAGACCAGCCTGACCAACATGGAGAAACCCCATCTCTACTAAAAATACAAAATTAGCCGGGCATGGTGGCGCATGACTGTAATCCCAGCTACTCAGGAGGCTGAGGCAGGAGAATCGCTTGAACCTGGGAGGTGGAGGTCGCGGTGAGCTGAGATCGCACCATTGCACTCCAGCCTGGGCAACAAAAGTGAAACTCTGTCTCGAAAATAAATAAATAAATAAATAAATAAAAATTTGTATTTTTCTCCTGTTAATCTGTCTTATGACAATTTAATTCTTGGGTCCAGCCAGAAACACTAAGAAGGTAGAGAAGAAATTTTATCTCCGTGACAAAACCAAAAAGCTACCATGAGAACATGCTCCAAATCATTAGTAATACTGTTAGAGAACCGCAAGTTAAGCAAGAAAGAGCTGACACTTATACCTGTTAGAATGCCAAAATTAGACAGTTGGATTATGCCACCTGTTATTGGAAGTGTGTAGGGACATAAGGAATCATGTGCTGCTGGTGGGAAGGTTGACCTGTGCAGCGGCTTTGGAGGCCAACCTGGTGGTCTTAACCAAATTAAGGTCATATCCTATGACCTGCCAATGTTGGTCATATATGTTGGTCTCTTTGACAGCCAATATATATGAAATTGGCTCTATTTCTCTGGAGAACCTTGACTAATATAGATATGAAGGGGGAGGGTGGGAGAGGGATAGGAAGAGAGACTGAGGTTTGTTTTAAGGAACTGGCTCACGTGATTGTTGGGGCTGACAGACTGAAATCTGTGGGGCGGGCAGACGGGCTGGAAATTTGGGCAAGAGTTGATGTTATAGTCTTTGGTTTGAGGTTGGAAACTCAGGTATAATTCCTGTGTTGCAATCTGGAGGCAGAATTGCTCTTTGAGGGGCCTCAGTCTTTGTTCTTGAGGCCTTCAACTGATTGGGTGAGGCCCACTCACATTATAAAGAGTAATCTGCTTTTTTCAGAGTCTACTGATTGTGTTTGGGCACAGTGGCTTACACATGTAATCCCAGCACTTTGGGAGGCTGAGGTGGGCTGATCACCTGAGGTCAGGAGTTCAAGACCAGCCTGGCCAACATGATGAAACCCTGTCTCTACTAAAAATACAAAAAAACTAGCCAGGCATGGTGGCTCATGCCTGTGGTCTCAACTACTTGGGAGGCTGAGGCAGGAGAATTGCTTGAACCCTGGAGGCAGAGGTAGCAGTGAGCCGAGATTGCACCACTGCCCTCCAGCCTGGGTGACAGAGTGAGACTCCGTCTCAAAAAAAAAAAAAGTCTACTGATTGTAAATGTTATTTGCATCTAAAAAATAACTTCACAGCAATATCTAAACTGCAGTTTGATCAAACAACTGGATATTACAGACTAACCAAGTTGACACATAAGATTAACCCATTATAGTATCTGCTAGAGGCTGAATTGTATCTATTCAAAATTTATCTGTTGAAGTCCTAACTCCCAGTACTTCAGAATGTAGCCATATATGGAGATAATGTCTTTAAAGAGGTAATTAAGTGAAAACGAGGACATTAGGGTGGGCCCTAACCCAATATGACTGGTGTTCTCATAAGAAAAGGTGGTCAGCACACAGACACACACACAGGCAAGACCACAGGAAGCCACTGGAGAAGGCACTGGAGAAGGCAGCCATCTGCAAACCAAGGAGCGAGGCCTCCAAAGGAACCAACCCTATAAAACCTTGATCTCAGACTTTTAGCTTCCGGAACTGAGGGAATAAGTTTCTGTAGTTAAAGCCACCCAGTCGGTAGCACATTGTTATGGTAGCCCCAGAAAACAAACACAATATCCTACACAACTGATGTTTTATGTAGCACAGCTGGGAGGAGGTGAGGAAGGTGAAACCCAGTGTCTCAGAACCCTTGGGTTCCCTATGCCCTCAGGGGTCCAGGCAGCAGTAGCTCTACCTCTGCCAGGGAGGAGGGCTCACAGTGTGGGGTTCTGTGAATCTTGGCTGAATGGAAAGCCTCCTCCTACCCACCCACCAGGTGTTGGGAACCTGGGCTCAGAGAATTCTGGGGGTCCTAGGCTTAGGGCTGCGGGAGCCTCACTATCTCTCTGCAAGTGTGAGAAGCCTCTCTTCATTGAGAAAGTTGGAGCTAAGAGCTTCTCCTCAACTCCAAAGCTGACCTTAGGTGGGGTTGGGGGCAAGCGAACCCTGCCCTCCTCACGCATGTTTCCAGCATCAGCCCTGAAGTCCTCTGATTAATTTCATGTGGGTAAACAGGCATGGCAGATGTGTGTGTTTGAAGCCATCAGTCATTCACTCTTTGTTAAAATCAAATATAAAGCGAGCTTGCTTCATTGCAGATAGCTGAAAAGTGCACAAGAAACACATGCCTCCTTTTCACTCATCCTGGAATGGGGCGAGTATGATTCTTTCTCCTCTGGTCCCTGAAAGGGGCTTGTCTCAGGGCAGCCCTCGGGCCCTATCACCCCCTGGCTTCAGCCTAGGCCCCCTGGGAGCTTCTCCCATCTCCTTGGTGCATCCTGAAGCTAAACATTCAGAAATCTAGAGAAGCTCCAGGAAGACCTTGTTTAGTTGAAAGGAGGTTATGGGCTGAGCTTTAAAAACAACAAAAACAAATTCTTCTTTCCAATTAGGCCTAGGAACCCTTCCTGAAGACAAACAAGAACTTTAAAGGCAGTATCAAACATGCACTGAATATGCCCAGTCGGGCAGGGAGGAGTGCGCTGTGCCTCCCAGACATTTCTGATCTCGTTTAATCTGTGCAGCATCTGGTGGCGACATTATCCTCTCCATTTTACAGCAAGGAGCCCAAGGCTCATCAAGTTTAAATGTCCCAGGTGGGGCAATGCCTGGGTCAGAATTCTCAGCCAGGTCTGACCCCAAGCCCTGCGGGTGCTTTATCCTCTACCTTCAGCTGATAACGCACTGAATGCAAGAATCACAGAACCACTGAAAATTAGGGACAGATAGGACCACAGACCACAGGGAATCGAGGAAACTGAGGCCCGGTGGAGGTGGAAGTGGGAGCAGGAGGAGAGGGCAGATGGTGAAATGACAGGACCAAGAACCCATGTCCATAAATCACCAAGTAGCCTCTACCCCTAGTGACAAAGCAGATCCGGAGCCCGGGGAAGTGTCCTGTCCTCTAGCCCCGAGTCTCCAACCTCTGGGAGCCTGTGTGTCTGACAGTCTCTGGCTGATTCTGATCTGTAGCCGGCACAAGTGTTCCAGACCAGCAGGGAAAAGATCATTGAGGATTGACAGCTACAATAGAGTTATTTTTTACCATCTCTTAATTAGGTGTAAAATAAAACGAGGCATAAACTGTTTATGCTTGAAGCTCTTATGCACCTATAAAACCAAAAACAAATTTACAAATTGAAAGCAAAAGAGAGTACATAGCCACATCTAAACGACATTATTTTGATGAGACTTATGATGAGCTGTACTAAAAATAAATGCCTATTGTTGGCTTAATAATGAAAAGATGCAGCCTCGGGTCTAGTTTTATATCTATTCCTGTATTTTGACTTTAATAATATCCATGCAAAGACTGTCTCTTATTAGAATGAGGCACACATGGTATTTAATGTGAAGGCTGTATTTGCTACTGCTGGACAATCAGGCACTATATGGCCCTTGATAAATCTGTACATGGCTCACATTCACTTAAGGATATAATTAGCATTATAGCTTTATTAAAATCTACCTCAACTGGGGTTTCTCTTCCCATTTTTTTTTTGGAATGGGAGAAGAAAATATCTTAATAAATGTATATTTACTACTCACTGCTAATGAACTGCTGCAAACACTTACGTTTTGACAGGACGCACAAACTGCATCTGTTTCTGCAGCTAATTTGAGACTAACAACTACTTGCTGGTCATTTGGAGTCTGTTTAGCTTCAATTGCTTTGTGCCATAGGAGGATTTGGTTCCCTGCTTGGTCCTTCTATTTGAACTAATTCGAAATCTGTATGTGTGCACTGCCTTTACAAAACTCAAATATCAGCTAGGTGTGGTGGCTCACACCTGTAGTTCTAGCTACTCAGGAGGCTGAGGAGGGAGGATCGCTCGAGTCTGGGAGTTCGAGGCTGCAGTGAGCTATGATCATAACACTGCACTTCAGCCTGGGTGACAGTGAGAGCCCTGTCTCCCAAAACAAACAAATGAAAACCCCTCAAATATCAAATTTTGTAGGGGCACTCAAATCTTGCAGTCTTTTATAAAGGGGCAACCAGTTAATGACAATAGTAATATTTTAGATTATTAGCAAATTGAAAATGCAAAGAAAAAAAATCCTCATACAGAACTGGCGGGTCCCTGAGAACATGTCTGTGGACTCCAGTTTGAGAAACACTGGCTAGAAAATGGAACCATCTGTCCCCTTAAGGAAGACACAGATGAAGTGACCTCTTTTTCATTTCTTCAACTTCCTGGGGGAATATCAAGCTGTGAAGGCTCTGAAGGGATAGGCAAGGTGTGAAAAGCTGTTAGGAACTTGGGTACAGGCCAGGAACGGTTAGGGAGCTGAGAATTCTCCAGTTCCTGCCCTGAAGACAAAGTGAAGGGAACAGAGGGTATTAAACACTTGCAGTTGACAATAGGTAGATTAGGGATAACTTTGGAAAGACCCAGTGCAGCAATTAAGAGGTAAAAGAGCCACAACTCAGTGCCCTAAGGCAGAAGTTCTCCACCGGCTGCCTATTAGAATCGCTGGGGGAGCCCTTTAAACGTGCTGATGCATGGATCCATCAAAGAAGATTTGAATTAATTGGCCTGGAGTTGAGCATCAGTGTTTGTAAGGTCCTCCAGGGGATTCTAATGTGTAACCAAGGTGGCTGATCACTGTCCTAAGGGAAGCCTTCTCTGTGGTATAATTACATTTAAGGCCACCTTTATTAATTTGTTTAATGGGGAGAAGGGAACAAACCCTTATTGAATGCACTGTGCTAACTCTGTAAAAAAAAAGTGAATATAAATAGCAGCTAACATTTATTGAAAGCTTGTTATATGCCTGGCATTGTGTTAAGCACTTTATATGCCTTTTTTTTTTGAGATGGAGTCTTGCTCTGTTGCCCAGGCTGGAGTGCAGTGGCGCGATCTCTGCTCACTGCAAGCTCCGCCTCCCGGGTTCACACCATTCTCCTGCCTCAGCCTCCCAAGTAGCTGGGACTACAGGCACCCGCCACCATGCCTGGCTAATTTTTTGTATTTTTAGTAGAGATGGGGTTTCACCGTGTTAGCCAGGATGGTATCGATCTCCTGACCTCGTGATCCTCCCGCCTCGGCCTCCCAAAGTACTGGATTACAGGCGTGAGCCACCGTGCCTGGCCCCTACATGCATTTAATCTTTACAACATTCTTATGAAATTGATATTATCTCCATTTTACAAACAGAGGCCAAGACCAAGAAATTTGCCTTCAATCATTCAGTAACAAATAAATAGATATATACATGAAAATAATAACTTGCCTAAGGTCATACAGCGAGGGGATGGGATCTGAACCACGGCCTTTAGTTCCTCCACTGCCTCCACACTACCTCAATAATGCGTTCAGCACCTATTTATTGAGTATGGGCCATATAAGTGCCTGACACCAGGATAGGTGTTGAGGACGCAAAGATAATCAAAGTAAGCTTTCTGCTGCCTCCAATCTTATCAGAAAGACAGCTAACTCCAAAACAATGTGATCTGTGCTATTAGAGTTGCCCTTGTTTGCCCCGGACTCTCCTAGTTTTAGCGCTGAAAGCCCCACATTCTGGGCAACTTCCTCATTCCTGCCTGGACTGGGACAGCTGGTCCACCTTAACTGTCCTAGAGGACTGTGTGTGGGCAGTGGTGAGTTTATATGGGTTGGTGGGGGATTAGAAAGTATGGGTGCAGAAGAGATTAGGAAAATCTTCACAAAGGAGCTTATGTCTTATTTGTAGAATGATTAAGAGGAGTTCTTTAAGCAAAAAATGGAAAGGAGAGGGTTAAGGAAGAGCATTCCTGGTAGAAGAACCCGGGAGCAGTTTAGGCAAAGGCTTGGATGGAAGGAGTTTAGTAAAGTTAGAGTTTGGGGTGCTGGGAGGTAAGGGTAGACGAAGCTAGGAGTTTAGTGAATTTAGAGTTTGGGGTGCTGGGATGTAAGGGTAGATGAAGCTAGGAGTTTAGTGAATTTAGAGTTTGGGGTGCTGGGAGGTGGGGGTTGTTGAAGCTGGGGGTGGGGAAGCTGGGACCATACTAAGGAATTAGGACTCTACTGGCAGAGTTGAAACCCTGTAAGGGTTTTCAGCAAGGGAGTATTATGCTTGATTTTGCATTTGGACAGATCACTCTGATTACGATAGTAGGGTGGGAATTCTCCTGAAGAGAGGAGCCTGGAGTCTTGGAGAACTGTTGGAAGGGTGTTATGATACAGGTGACACACGAGGACAAGAAAGAATAACAATAAGAAACATAATATGTAATGTTTATTGATGACTTAATACGTATCAGTTATTATGCTGAGTTCTCTACATGTGCTATCTCATTTAATCCTAATGGTAAGTGAGCTGCTATCTTTATGCCCATATTACAGGGCATAAAGGAAATTGAGGAAATTGAGACTTAAGGTTAATTTAGTGCAAGTTACACTGAGAGTAAATGGCAAAGCCGAGATTCCAGCTCTTGCCTTCTGACTTTAAATATGTGCACTCAACTCCTGTTGCTTGCTATAAACTACGGCACTAGGTACTTATCCATTCAGTCCAGCAACATTTATTGAGCACTTACTGTGTGCCAGATACATTTCTGGTTGATGAAGAAATAGCAGTGAACAAAACAGACACAACTCCTGATTTGATGGACATTACGTGTGTGTGTATGTGTGTGTGTGTGTGTGTGTTGAGAGACGTATAAACAAACAAGTTACACTAACTTACTCGTGGTTGGATTTGGACTGTTTGTAGGAGAGAAGAGGAAGGACTTAGTAATGGGGGGATTGTAGGGGGACCCCTAGGTTTATGCCTCCGCCAAGTGCAGTGTGGTGGCGAGCAGAGCCTAGGAGCTCTGGAGGTAGGGCAGGTTTTGAGGAACGATGAGGAATCTTTTGTGGGACATGCTGGGTGCCTGAGAACCCAGGGAGAGGGGCCAGAGTGAGAAAAGAACTCAGCAGGAAGCCCTGGGGACTGAGTTAAAAGGGAGAGGAGCCAGCTCCTGAGAGAGGGGACAGAGAGGTCAGAGGGAAGATGGAAAACTGGAGACCTCTGAGGCAGGAAGCCCCGGCATCATCAAATGCCACTTAGAGGTTCAGGGAGGGCAAAAGGGAGACACACAAAGTTGTAGGCTCTCCCGTCCCACTCCCCCTCCCTCCCTTCCTTCCTTCTCCTCTCCTCTTCCTCTCTCTCTCTCTTTCTCTCTCCCTCTCTCCCTCTTCTTTTCTCTTTTCTTTTCTTTCTCAATGAGAAACCAGAATGGGAAATATCTACTGGAGGGTGAAGATACAGGAGGAAGCAGAGGTAATGCGTGAAGCAGAGCCTCAGAGGAGATGGAGGAGGGTTGAACTCAGGGCCAACGTGTGGGGGCTGGTCTCAAACAGGAGGATGTATCCCTGAGGCTGGAGGGGAGTGAGAAAAAAATGGTCAGGAACGCAAAGCAGCGCCTCTCGGGAAGTGGGTGCCAACGTCACTTGTGAGGTGGAAATGTCTAAATTGGGTCTAGGATGCATCAACGCAGGGGTGAAGGTTTGGGCTCCACACTGTGGGGACCAGGAGAAATAGCCATCCACCTGGGGCCATCCCCAAACTGACCTTTTCTGTGTCCGTATCCCTTAGAGGCCCGAGCTCTGGCTGGGAATTAAAACACAAATTCCTGCAAATGTGAGGTCTAACTCCACCGTCACAGAGAGGCTGACGACGCCAGCTGTGGGAATTGCAGTGGGGACAGGTATGGAGAGGATGTTTCTGGACATGGGGTGACTGCCACTTGGAGCTGCAAGCAGAGGCAACAGCTGGTGTGTTTTCCCAAGCAGGTTTGGGGATGGCTCAAAATCAAGATTTACTTTACAAACAGCCATCTGGAGGGTGAACCGCCCTGCCTCTCACCCTCAGCTTTGCTGGGGAAAGATGTCTGTGGCCTGCTTAGTTCTGCCCTGCTGGTCTTCGCCTCTTGATCCAAAGCAACTTTGATGTGTATGGGAAAAGTATTGCACTGTGAACGGAACTGTGGACAGGTGGTCCACCTGAGCTCAAAGGTGGGGTCCCTCCACGTATGCACCTCAGGACTTTCCGTCTTGTTGGAATCTCCTAAAAAGTTGCTCCGTGGGTGGCACTCTTTGAGCAGCACGATTGGCGGGGAGGGCTCTGTCAGCAATGTTATGTCGTCACTGGTGTCTGCAGGCTCTCCTAGGGGACACTTGAGAAACTTTCATAGAAATATTTCTCTTTGGCAACAGCTCGCTGTTTCCATGGTTTGACGATACTAGCCAGCTATAAAGTAGGCCAGCACGGGAGAGGCTGGCCCTGGGGACACAGGCTGCATGGCACACTCATTTCCAACCCTGGGGCAAGTCAGATAACCTCATTAGGTCTCCATTTCCTAATCATCAAAATGGAACAACAGTGTGAGCCTCAGTGGCCTGGTGTTGTGAGAATGAGGATTAAAGAACTGTGCAAATTTTTGAGTTCTTTTGGTGAATAATTGTGAAGTCTTTAGGAGGACATATGTCAGAAACAAATGAAATAATAAACAAAGCAGACCTTAAATATACTGATGTTAATTTTGCATAGGTCCAGTAACCTTTTCTTTGCTACACTTAGCAATCTACTAATTTAAAAAGAGTCCTCTCATATGATACTGACAGAACATTTTTAACCTATTTTTTTAACCAGTAATAAGTTTACATAGTTCAATATTCCAAATGCATGAAGGGATACAGTTACTATTCCCTTTCCTGCCACTGTTCCAGCCATCCAGAGTTTCCCTGCCTAGGTAGGGTGACCAACTGGTCCTGCTTTGTCTAGGACTTTCTGTTTTAGCTCTGAAATGTCCTTATCCCAGCAAACTCCTGAAACCCCAGCAAACTGGGATGGTTGGTCACCCTCTGCCATAGACAACCAACATTATGAGTTTGTTGTGTGTCCTTCTGAAGACATTTTGACAGCAGCAATGTTAGTATTAAAAAAAAATCCTTGAAGGTAAAGAAATAAAATGTCTTTCTCATAAAACACTAATGCATGAGTCTGGGCATGGTGGCTCATGCCTGTAATCCTAGCACTTTAGGAGGCTGAGGCGAGTGGATCACGTGAGGTCAGGAGTTTGAGACTAGCCTGGCCAACATGGTGAAACCCCGTCTTTACTAAAAATACAACAATTAGTCAGGCGTGGTTGCGGGTGCCTGTAGTCCCAGCTGCTTGGGAGGCTGAGGCAGGAGAATCACTTGAACCTGGGAGGCGGAGGCTGCAGTGAGCCGAGATCACGCCACTGCACTCCAGCCTGGGCGACAGAGCAAGACTCCGTCCCAAATACAAACAAACAAACAAAAAAAACCAAACTAGTGCATGATATCAAGGGGATAAGGGAGCCCACAATAACATGGAGGCCCAAATCTTATCATCAAACATAGTTGTTTTTCCAATAATTGTTCTTACGATTCTAATTTCCAGCTCCAGAATTGCTATCCTTCTGCAAAGGAAAACTCCCTGTCAGTCTTGGGAAAAAGACTCCTGTAAATGTTAACAATCTGTGGCCCCATTTCTCATAGCCGTGGTTGACCATAGACTCCATTATCCATTTGTTTATAATTTATTTTTGTGGAGTTAAAAAAAGCATTTGTGTACTTGGGATTTGGATTTCATAAGTATGCTTATTTGGCAAGTTATCTTTTAGATTTCCCTGTGCAAATGTAACTGATTTGGGAAAGCCCCATTTCAGAGAAAGCATAACACAGCCCTTATCACGTGTGAACTGAGAAAGACATCGGAAAGCCTTTTCCAGGCTAAAAATAGACCTAGAACGAGGTGTATTTTAGCTTTGGGACTTTCGCAAACTTTCTGGCAAACTAGCACTTTATTGTTTTATGTATAAGGGGCTGACACTCCTTTTAAATGTTTTAGCTTCAGGCTATCTTACTTTTGTGCAAAAAAGGATGAATTATTTATAAAAAGAGGCAAAAATATCACATGATAACACCCTCGTTTCTGGCGGGGAGTAAAATGAGCTGCAGCTGGTGCTGTGTCAGCTCCACAGGCGAGGTGCAGAGAGCAAGCGGAGGATGGGCTTGATCCTCTGATCCCTTGAGAGGGGCTGATGTCTGAGATTCGGCCTGTCCCCCTCCAGGAGGGAGGGAGAGACCTTTCTCATTCTCTCTCTCACTCATCACTCATTTTCTCTCTGTCTCATCGCTCATTTTCTCTCTCTCTCTCTCTTTTTCTGTCTCCCTCTCTCTGGCAAACTTGGGAAGGCAAAGCATGGAGACCTTTTATAAGCTCAAGTGTGCGCAGAAGCTGGTTTTATGGAATTATTTGTATACACTAATTCTGCCAGCCTCAGTTTCTTCATCTGTGACAGGAGGAGATAACCGTATTTTCTCCTTAGGCCTGATGTAAAGTACCTGACGCTAAGTAAATGCTCCATAAATATTAGCTGGTATTCAAGCTTGCCTGCCTGCTCAGAGACACAGAGGGGCGGGGCGAGCGTGTGGGCTGAGGAAGGACTGGAGAATATAAAGACAAGTGGCTGCATTACCTGAGGGTAGAGAGGTCAGCTGAGCTGACCAGCTCTTGCTGGTTTGTCTGGGACTAACCTGGTTTTAAAAACAGAGTCCTGCATCCTTGGAAATCTCTCAGACCCAGGCAAACCGGAGGGTTGGCCGCTGTGCTGAGTTAGGTTAGGATGAATTGTCCCTCGTTTATGCTTTCTCTCATCTCAACTGAATGCTGAGTTACTGTACCAGGGTTCCAACATGTGTGTGCACAGGCAGGGGCAGGAGAGCCACCTGACACACCCTGTGTCGCTCTGCCTGACTCTGGTCATCCCACCTGTCTGTGTTGTGACACAGTATTATAACAAAACTGCCAGGCCCAGGGTTCCCCTGCCTATTCTGCCTTCCACCCAGTGGGGTTGTTCGGAGCCTCCCAGCAGCCCAGGAAAGATGTGAGGAAATTGTGCAAAGACTTTAGACAAATGAGGGAAATCCAATTCCTTTTATTATGTGGATGATAACAACTGTGTATAAAGGAATCTATCTGAGAAGTGGATTTGATCATGACATTTCACTAGTATTTGGGGCCTGCGTTTTATACGAGTGCTTGTGGACTGCACGCAGGAGGTTTCACTGGGGTTCCAGAGGGTTCTCCCGCTACTCAGCTCTACTTTTCCAAACATACTCTCTGATATTCCTGGCACCGTGGAGCGAGATGGGGTATTTCTAATGGAGCAATGCCTCATTGTCTTTGGAGACAACCCCAGTCTCAATTAGGAGTTGGAAAGACTGAGCTCAAGGTCTGTGCCCTGGTGCTGGTGTGGCCCCAGACACTGTAGGACCCCGCAGTCCTTCATTTCCTTGCATGTCAACCGGGGAGGCTATGATGGGGTACAGAGGGTTGCTGTGAGGACTAATGAGACGCATGTGAGGTGAGCGTGGCACACAGTGGGCATGCAACAAACGTGAGTTCTTGCATCTGAACGTCTCTAGCAATGATTGTGGAATATACTCAGGACGGATCCTCTGCTCCTTCTCATCCTTTTCTCTTGGGTCTGGAAATTTTATTTACCAGTGATTAGCTCAACAGTCAACATGTCTTGTCTGCAAATCAGAATGGCTGTGCTTAAGGCTAGAGGCCACATGCAATATATTTATTCCTTTCTCAAAAGTGCCCAGCCCGTAATAGGGGCACAAAACATATCTGTTGCTGTGGGAAGAAACCTTCCAGATGATGACTGCTGCTGATGTCTAGGAAGAAATGAAAGATGGGCTGGAACACTCTGTGGGGTTGCTTGCTGGGTTTCTGGCTGAGTCGTCTTGGACTTCCCCTCCACTCCTTTGCTGTGGGTCCCCCTTAGGTAGATGTGTAGTCAGCAGCTTCTCCAAACTGGAATAGAAATAACTCCCCAGGGGCTGAAGGGGATCTCCTTACCAGGCCAGATCTTTCTTCCACTGCCCACGCACATGTGCCTCTCTCAGGTACCTAAATTGACAAGCCTCTGTTTCCTCCTCTGTAAAACAGGGATGCTAATGCCTACTTCCCATAGGGTTGAAAGGTATGTGTGATTATGCCTGCAAAGCTCAATGCATGGTGGACATTGTTATCTGGAATTTCCTTACCCCTCTTCAGTCTACCTTAAAAATTATTTTCACTACACTGTGTCGGCAGTATGGGGTGCAGCAGGAACAGAGAGTCTGCCTCTCACATTCTCCTTACGCATGCTCCAGAGTTTGATCTCTGGTCATCTTTGTAAGCCCTTTGCCTGAGGGTATGTTAAAAAAAAAGGTGAGTCATGTCATATTCATTTTAAGAAATAAAATAGTTAAGAATAATATATATACTGCATGTAAGAAAACTGCAAAATTAGTACATATTTATTACAGAGCCTAGAGTCTGTTGCAGTAAAGTCTGATGCAGTAAAGACAACACAAATGCCCCATGATCACACATCTAGGGATAATTGCTATTAACATGTTGGTATATTTCCGGGGCTGGGCACTGTGGCTCATGCCTGTAATTCCAGCACTTTGGGAGGCCAAGACAGGAGAATCACTTGAGCCCAGGAGTTCAAGACCAGCCTGGGCAACACAGTGAGACCCTGTCTCGTATTTATTTATTTATTTTTAAAAAACTATCTACTTACTTTTTTGATCTAATTATTTCTGAAGAATTTTCATCTGTGTTTGAAGTGGCCGTTTACTAGTTTTGGCTTTGCCTACCCGCATCCAGATGTCCTTGTTGTGGTGGACTCCCCAGTGGTATGATCCTTGGTGGAGGAGGACCCCCGCTCTTCCCGTTTGGAAGATGAAGAGGGTGGGATATGCCCTCTCCCCTTCTTGGACAGTGCCACGTGACTGGGGTAGCGAATCGGATGCTGCATTTTAGGACTTTTAATTTCAAGCCAGTGATGCAACTCACAGGAAGTTAAGGAGACACTCTTCCAGTCCCGGCGCCATGGCTCACGCTTGTAATCCCAGCACTTTGGGAGGCCCAGGTGGGCAGATCACTTGAGGTCAGGAGTTTGAGACCAGTCTGGCCAACATGGTGAAACCCTCTCTCTACCAAAAAATACAAAAATTGGCCAGGAGTGGTGGCATGTGCCTGTAGTCCCAGCTACTCAGGAAGCTGATCTGAGATGGAAGAATCGCTTGAACCTGGGAGGCAGAGGTTGCAGTGAGCTGAGATCCGAGATCGCGCCACTGCACTCCAGCCTGGACAACAGAGTGAGTGAGACCTTGTCTCAAAAAAAAAAAAAAAAAAAAAAAAAAAAAATAAATAAATAAATAAATAAAAATTCACTCTTTGAGCCGTGGTCACAGCAGTGGCATTTACTGTCTGGTGGCTTTAGGAGGCAGTGGTGATGGTGGAGCCTGCGAGACATCTGCTGGACAGTGCTGTTTCCTAACCAGATCCTTCCTGGGTCTGATTTTGGCTTTGATTCTACAAATCCAGACAGACTCAGTTCCTTGTTTCTTGCTTGTTGGAATGGGCGTTGTAGCCTATTCAGTATCCATGTCTTCCCCTTCCCTGTTCCTAACAAAACCTTTTCGTTTTCTTTAATTTTCCTAGGGAGGTGCCCCAACCCTAGTTCCAAGGCAGGTCTAGTCCAATCAGGGCATGATAGTCCCCTGGCTGTAACTCAAGATGGACCGATCAGACTGAGAGGAGGGTTTATGTTCCATCGTTGGAAAAAGTATTTTCCTCTCTCACCTGCTATATGTGAGCAAGAAAGCATTCCATCCTGATTGCCACTTCAGCTATCCTTGTGGATCTTGTGACCAGGCGGCCACCCTTCTAAGGTTGAAGTCAATGCTGCGGCCAGCAGTGGAGAGATGGAAAGATCCAGGACCCTTGACATCATGCACGTGGCTGAATCAACCAATACTAAACCTCTCCTCCCAGGCGCTTCCTTTATGTGCAAGAAGAGATTTCATTTTTATTTTTTATTTTTGGTACAATGTGATTTTAAAAAACATTTTATGTAAATAATTTAAAAATATTATGGGTACATCATATTCATGTATATATTCATGGGGTACATGTGATGTTCTGACCACGTGTAATAATCACATCAGAGTAATTGAGGTGAAATGTCCTTTTTTATTTAAGTCAGTTCAAGTTGAGTTTTCTGTTTCTTATAGCAGAAAATATCCTAATTGGTTTGCTTGTTTGGTTTTGTTTTGTTTCCCTTAGCCTGTTTTTCTGAAGTCAGCCTTTCTTAGATAACTTTTTGGTCTCAGGAATCCTTTCCATTCTAAGAAATATTGAGGACCTCGAAGAGCTTTTGTTTATTTTGTTTTATATCAATATACATATTGATATTTGCTGCATTATAAATTAAAATGAAGTCTAAAATATTTAAAAACAAAAATAACACATTAACATGTTAACGTCAATAAGATATTTTTTGGCTGGGTGCAGTGGCTCATGCCTGTAACCCCAGTGCTTTGGGGGGCTGAGGCCAAAGGATGGCTTAAGGCCAGGAATCCAAGACCAGCCTGGGCAACATAGCAAGACCCTGTCTCTACCAAAAAGAATGAGAGATATTTTAACGAAAAATAACTAATTTTCTAAAACAAAAAGATTAGAGAAAAGCATCCCTTTCTTTAACATTTTTTTGCAGATCTCTCTAATGTCTGGCTTAATAGAAAATAGCTGGATTCTCATATCTGCTTTTGCATTCAGTCTGTTGCAATTTGTTGTTTTGGTTGAAGAACATGAAGAAAATCCAGCCTCACCTAGATATTTAGTCAGAAAAAGGAGGAAAATTTTAGTAGCCTTTTCAGGTAGTTGTGGAGATTCTTCTTTGATACTATACCAAAATTTGCAGGTTGTAGTTTCTTAAAGATTATTTGCAATGTGGAATATGAAACCATAGTAATGAATATTTTATATTTTGTTTCATCAGAATCTATTGGTCTGTCTTATACTTTGAGCGGATCATTTACTCAGAAATAATTTTGTAACACTGTGTGCATTGGCCATTTGGAAAAATCTATGCAGATCTTTCAAATTTTGATATGTTTCTTTACATAATATAAAAAACCCATACTTTTAAATATCACCACCAAGATCATCAGAAAAATCTTGAAGCACTGGGAAGCTGTCAAGCTCATAGCAAAAGCATCCTAATTGACAAGTTTTCTTAAAAATTCTAATTTTCACCTGAAGGCTTTTATTTTATCATTGGCTGCAGTACTGGCAGTGGGTGTCCTTGAAATGACAGCCTCATTTTGCTCATTTTTGTGAAAATGCCTGCTAAAGACCAAGTGTAAAGTTTGTCAGTCACTCTCTTGATTAACAATGGTGTTCTGTGAAAAAAGTGGCTAGTTCAGTTTGCAACTCTAGGAATTGTAAACATGCTTTTTCTTGAGTCAATCATTATGCATGAATGTACAGCAGAAGTGATTTATTCCTATTTCCCATTTCATCATGTATAATATTAAAATGATCTCAAGGTCAAGATTTAATAATTTAATGGCTACCTCAAGGGCATTCTAAAGTGAAACTGATTATTTTTTTTCCTATAGTGTATAGTTGTGAAGAATACAATGACTATGAATATTGTTTACCTCGATTTGTGCTAAGGCACCATCAGTTTTACTCACTGTTGCTTTTGCACTATTAGTGCAAATGTCAACATAGTGAAAAAGACACATAACATCTTATTATCATTATTGAATTAGTTTTCACTTTGAAGAGTCCCTGAAAGGGTCTCAGAGACCCCAGGAGTCCACAAATCCCACTGTTAGAACTTCTGCTTTAGCTTACAGTCAATTCTGGAAGCAACATGACATGCTTCCAATAATCTCCCCTTCTCTGAAATCAACCAGATTTGGTTTTGTTCCCTGTTTACCATGTTAAAAATGTCATTGTTTATGGTGATTTGAATTAAAATGTTTTTAAGGAACTCTAATTGAGGGCAATTTTTAAGTAAGCAAATGATTAAAAGGAAAGATTCTAAAGTTTCACTTTATGAAAAAAGTCTAACATTTATGCTTTCTACATTCTTGATGTTAACATTAAACAATCAAGCATTGTTTAATGACTGATGTAGACCATCAGTCCCTAAATTGTGGCAAAATAAGGAAAACAGCACTAATATTTCCTCTGTTTTATGGAAGCCCCCAGTGGCCTTGAGCTGGGTACTACTTGTCCCTACTTCAGATTTTTTTTTTTTTTTTTTTTTGAGACGGAGTTTGCTTTTGTTGCCCAGATTGGAGTGCAATGGCACGATCTCGGCTCACCGTAACCTCTGCCTCCTGGGTTCAAGCGATTCTCCTGCCTCAGCCTCCCGAATAGCTGGGAATACAGGCATGTACCACCACACCCAGCTAATTTTTTATTTTTAGTAGAGACAGGGTTTCACCATGTTGGTCAGGCTGGTCTGGAACTCTTGACCTCCGGTGATCCACTTACCTTGGCCTCCCAAAGTGCTGGGATTACAGGCGTAGCTACCATGCCCAGCCTATTTCAGATACTAAAAACCTGGTATTCAGTGGTTAAATACTTGGCCAAGGCCATTCAGTGGTCAAACCTTTCATCCTGGCTAAGAGGCTCAAAGCCCAGGACCTCTTTGCTGTATCATGCAGGAATTTCTGATAAGTACAAAAATAAGAGGCTGTGATGGCTGAGGTTTACGCCTTGGAGAACAGTTCTTCAAAATCATGGAATCAGAGGTGTTTCTTTAAAAACTTTCTTTTATATATTCTATCATACTGATATGATGATGTTGACTCTCTACTAATGCAACATTTTTAACATACCAGAAGGTGATATTTCAGAGTTAGAAGAGACCTAAATCATGTTATCTATCCATATCTCTTATCACTGGGGCATATTTAACATGGAATGCATATTTAACATGCATTTCAGAAGTACCTTCTAGATGATGACTTCTGATAATCTGATTGTTGTCCATCCCCCCAGATCAAAATGAATTACACTGTATGTGACAGGCAGCTTCTAGGATGGCCCCAATGAACCCTGCTTCCTGATATTCATACCATTGTGTAATTCCTTCTCCTTGAGTGTGGATAAAACCTGTGACTTGCTTCTAACCAATAGAATATGACAAAGGTGTGAGAATGTCACTTCTGTGATGAGGTTTCATAAGACAGTGACTTCTGTCTTGCTAGGTGACTCTTTCTATTGCTATCTTGACTTGCACACTTTGATGAAGCAAGTTGCTATGTTGGAAGGGCCCCATGCCAAGGAACTGAGGGCAGCCTCTGGCCAACTGCCCCAGGCGAACTGAGGCTCCAGTCCAACAGCCAGTGTAGGGCTGAATCTGGCCAAAAAATGCTGATTGAGCTTGGAAGCAGATCCTTCCCCAGTTGAGCCTTCAGAGGAGACCCCAGCTCCAGCTGACACCTTGATTGCACCTTTGGGAGAGGCCCTGAAGCAGAGAACCCAGGTAACCTATGGTCAGTTTCCTGACCCACAGACTGTGAGATACTAAATGCATGTTGTTTTAAGCTGCTAGGTTTTAGGGCAATTTGTTATGCTGCAATAGACAACTAATACACTGTACTATATTTGTCTCTTTTTCCAGCAGGACGAGAAGTGGGCTGTTTAAGGTCCCTGGGACCTTGTCGTGTGTATTTAACTGTTTACCCACCACCGAAAAGCTTCCTGCCAGGATCCATCTGCAGTGTAAAAGGGGAACCCTGAAGCCCTGGGAATGGCTCCTAGTACTTCAGGTAGGGGCTCTGTGCCCCCATCAATTCCCACCTTTGGGCCTCCCACTAGAACTTCCTTAATTGTCTTTCTCCACCTAAGCATCATTTAGCTTACAAACCAGAGGCAGCAAGCCAATTATTCCCTGGAGAAACTTCAGCCGGGCAGGGGGGCATTAACCACACCAACTGGTGTTCCACAACGAAGGTATGAGAGGCAGAGATTCACATCCCAGTCCGGTTCATAAGCAGAGGCGCATGAAATAAGAAACCCCTTTTGAGAAAGAGGGAAATTAGTGGAGATACTGAAATTATGCGTTGCATAGGACGTCAGGCAACCACTTCACTGTCGGCTTCAGTTTTTGATCTGCAAGATGGGAGTCTACTTCTAGGTCCCATACTTCCGACACAATCTGGGTTGCTGTGAGCTGGCTCTTTGGGTGCTAAGTCAACTTTCAAATGTGGATAACAGAATACCTGTCTTCAAAGGGGGTTGTAGAATTAAATGAAATAAATAAAACACGTGAAATGTGCAGCACAGGGCCAGCCCAAGCGTCATCGTGGCAGTTGCTGCTTCACCACGGGGTCTCAAGTCCCAAGGAATTGGGGTCGCGGGCGAGCGGAGCGCAGCCGGGACCCAGGCCGGGTGGCCTGCCCCGCCCACGTGGGGCCGCGGCCCGTCGAATGACTCCTTGCAACGTGTTGGTGGTGGCGGCGGCGGTGGCGCGGGCTCTTCCGGGCGCCGCAGCTTCCTGCCAAGCACCGCGCAGCCGCCTCCGCCGCAGGATCCCCCGGTGCAGGCCTCCGTGCTGGTGCGGATCCTGGGGCTCAGCCGCGCGCGCCCTGCCTGATCCTGTGCCGACCCACCGCACTATGCGCGCCGTGCCGCTGCCCGCCCCGCTCCTGCCGCTGCTGCTGCTCGCGCTCCTGGCTGCTCCCGCCGCCCGCGCCAGCAGAGCCGAGTCCGTCTCCGCGCCGCGGCCCGAACCCGAGCGTGAGTCGCGGCCACCGCCCGGCCCGGGGCCCGGGAACACCACTCGGATTGGGTCTGGGGCGGTGGGCGGCAGCGGCAGCTCCAACAGCAGCGGCGACGCGTTGGTGACCCGCATTTCCATCCTCCTCCGCGACCTACCCACCCTGAAGGCGGCCGTGATCGTGGCGTTCGCCTTTACCACCCTCCTCATCGCCTGCCTGCTGCTGCGCGTCTTCAGGTGGGCCCTCCCGCCCTCTTCTTTCCCCCGCCGGCCGACAGGGCGGCATCGCCAACCTGCTGTCGCCGCGCGCCCGCCCCACCTGCACGCACAGGTGCCCTGGTGCGCCCCAGCCAGCCGTGTGCCTCCTGCTCTGCCCGGGAGGGTGGGTGGGGGGCCTGGGTGTGCTCGTCTGGATTTTCCTGGTACATGTTTTAGGAATTTTCTTTCCTCTCTTTAACTATATATGTAAAATAAATATGTGGTTCCATTTGTTGGCTTTCTGCTAATGCTGAACACTAACAGCAGCACTCTGAATTCTGACAGCGTTTCCCATAATTTATTTTTATAATCATTTCACAGATGAGGAAAACATTTTCAGAGAGGCAAAATGGCTCATCTAAGTAAACTCAGTGGTGGAGGTAGGACTTGAACCCAGGCCTGTCTAACTTTAATCTCGCTACTCCTTCTCCCTTCTACCATCTGCAGCTCCCTTACGCCCCGCCTACTTTTTCTTCTTCTTCTTCTTCTTTTTTTTTTTTTTGCTACTGAAAGAAGCAGTTTCTAGCGTGGGGGGCAGTAGAATTGCCTCCAGAATTACGCTGGAGGGGTGCTTTGCACCAGAGGTTGGAGCTGGGCTTCAGGGTTCTAGGCAACCCTTGGTGGCCTCCCTTATTTTCTGTTGATGGGGGGCACAGACGGCTTTCCTAGGCTCCTGCCTAAGTTGCGCTAGATGAACATTCACAGGGGCGTGAGGGATCTTGGAGAGCCTTTTGTAGGTTGCTCACATTCAGGGATAAAGTGTCTGGTAAATTAGGAAGGATGTCCCAGGTCCTTGATCCCTGTCCATCCTGGTGGACAGGGCTAAGAGGAATGCAAGGACATTTCCTTTAATGCCTGGGAAATCCTGTTTTTGCAGGAAATGAACCAAACCTGTCCTGTTACTGAGGCCCGCCTGGAAGTCTGGGTGTGTGTGTCAGCTGTTCACTGCTGCCTCCCTCTGCTTCCAAGCATACACACTGTGCTTTGGTGTTTGATCAGCTGTGGAAGTTTGGGCTTCAGGGCTTGCTCTCCTGGGTAGCATTTTCAGTGCAACAGCAGAAACCAGACCAGGAAAAGGCAGAGTTGGGAGACGTCTATGTATTGAGCTTTGCTGTCAGTTGTTTGTGACTTCGAGTCCAGGTGTTTCCTTCTGTGTCTGTAGGATTAGATGCCAGTGGTGTGAGAAAATGGAGAAAGGGGAAGTATGGTCCCACGCTCACCCCACCATTCCCTGCCTTGTCTCAGGCCACATCGTTCCTCACTGTGCTGGTCTCCTTGATGTTCTCTGGGTTGAAGTGCACCTGTCTTCTTCCCACTCTACCCACTGGCCTCAATCCTCTGTTTACAAACTCTAGCAGCTCCCTGTGGCCACTACCTAGGCATGGCAATACATGGGTGTGGCATTCAGGGCCCTTGCAAGCTGGCCCCCGTCCGCAATGCAGACATCAACCAGCGCTTCTGAGCCTAGTCCCTTGTCACTTGCTCCTTATGCTCTGTGGTTTCCCGCTTCTAGCCTAATTCTTGCCTCTATATTCTACAAGTGCGTGCAGCCACCAAGGCCCAGCTCCCATCCTCCTTCCTCTGTATAGTTTTCCTGGACATTTGGATGAGGCTGTCACTATTTTCTGACCTCCTCATCCCTAATCTGTGCATCCTTCAGTCCAACCATGCCATGCTGGCTTCTGCACTCAGCAGAGAGCCCTGGAGGTTGGGAAGTCCAGTTCATCTTCATGTCTCCATGCCCGATGTGGGCCTGCCATTCAGCAGAGGTGCCATTGTCATTTACGGACTTCTTGATTGTTCAGCTGGAGTGAAGGTTAATGCCTAGAGCAGCTCTGAGTCTGGAGGTTTGAAACATTTAGCTCAAAATAGGCCATGGAGTCCACAAGGCTGTGTATTTTTTTTAGAAGGTATTTGAACAATTTTGCTAGTCTGCTGTTTATTACTCAGGAGTAGGGGAGAAAAGAAGGCAGCATGCACCCAGATGTGAGGGGTGCGAGACTCATGTTGGAGTGGGTAAGCCAGCACTCTAGCCTGGAAGAGATGGGTCTTTAGTGGCTTGGGTGTGGAGTGTTGAAAGAAGTTTACGACTTCATAGGAGAAGCTGGTTATGGACATGATCTGTGTCTCTTCCCAGGAAGGCAATCTTGTTAGGGTGAGTTTTCAGGTGGACAGCTGCCACCCCAGATTCTGATCTAGAGAGGACTTTGTAATATTTTACAGCTTGCAAGGGCCCTGATGGTACACGGTCTCCATGTGTTTCTTTGTAGTTGAGAAAGTTGCATCCCGTGAAGTGGAATAAGTCATTGCTAGATTCTAGAACACTCTGCAAGTCTGTGTAGTCAAGGCAGGGCCAGCACCTCATCTGTGCTATTCACTCTGTACTGTGGCCTTTCCCTGTAGCCTTGGTTAGTCAGCTCACCAAATGCCTGCTGTGCTGGCTGGGGCCCTCCCTCCTTTCTCCCTCTGCAACTCCTTAGCCTACAGGCACCAAGTCCTGGAAATTCCACCACCTGAGTCTCCAAGAGACTGTCTCACCTCTGCCCACACCACCTTCCCGGATGAAGCTTCGCCACCTGCCACTGTTTCTACCTTGTCGCTCCTGAATTGCAATAATATCTCTTAAGCTGGGGTTCCTGCCTCCAACCTTGTCCCTCTCCAGTCTGTCCTCCCTCGTCTGCGGGAATGCCTGTCTCATCCTTCTTCTACCGCTCCCTGCCAATTCTCCCTGCGTACAAACTCCTTGATGTGTGGGCAAGGCTGACTCTTCAGATCAGGGTGCTGCCTCCCTCTTGAGCCCCCATCTCGGCTCTGCTCAGTGCGCCTTCTGCTTTGCTGGACTTCCGGGGGTTCTCCGGAGGCACTGCATGGCCTGAGCATCTTGTCCCACTCTAACCCTCTGCCTGGAGTCCCCACTAGGACTGCATGGTCAGTTCTGTGCTGTTTGACCTCATTGCCGTTGCCTCCTCTGAGAAGCCTCTGCAGCTAGGGCCCCTCTGTGCTTCCAAAGCACACTCGATTTTTGAATTCCCTCTTCAGAGTCAAGTGCCCTTGAACTTCTTCTGAGCAGGACTAGGCATTAATCTTCTGTGTTTCCCTAATACCTAATGTGGTTCCAGGCACAAGCTGGCATTTAATAAAGATATTTTTAGCAAAAGAATGTTGAGCTGTCAAGGATTTTACATTGCTGATGTCTCTCAAAATGTGCTAGACTAGCTACATGACTGATGCTGGATACCTGCGAGGTAGGAATTTGTACAATGTAGATAAAGGAGAGTGTAGTAAGTATGATTGCGTATAAAATGGCAGTCCTAGCCTATTTGTCTGTTTTCTCTGAAGGAGTCACCTTACCAGAGAACATAAAAAAATTGGATCCAAGGAAATTAGAAGCAAAGAACGTGTCTTTTAATGAAAAAGATGTATACTTTTAATCAAGCGATTCCATTCTTAAAGTATGTACATTTTCCACCGCACTATATATTCTTTGCTTCTAATGTGAATGATTAGAAGAGAAAGCCAAGATGCAAGTGCAGTGATATTCAGAGAAGCTCTGTTTGATAGTGAAAAGGTTTAAATAATCCAAGTGTCCAACAACTGGGCATTGGTTAAGCAAATTATGGTAATCTTTATGGCAGAATACTGTGCAGCTGTTCAAAATGATGACATTGAGATATTACTTGCTATATATTTTTGAGTCTGAAACAGGTCACAAAGTGGCATGTATAGTATCAGTTCACTGAAATAAATTATAAACATATATATGAATGTGCAAATAAATCTGTGTGCCTGTGCATGTGGATGATTATCATTTTTTTTTATTATTCACGATGTGTTTCTGCATAGTTTGAATTCTTTTACAATCCAGAAGCATGTAGTTATGATGTGTGTATGCTGAGTATCCCTGTGTGTATACTCAGCTCCTGGCCGCATTCTTGGATGTGTCTTTCTGAGGACCAGTATGAGAGCATCTGGGGTGTACACCTGTGAGTGGGGCTTCTGGATCCTAGGGGGTGCTCATTCTTGATTTCCTTGAGCGGGCACCAGTGTAGGTTTCCATCTGCAGAGCCTGAGGGTTCTCAGATTCTCACGTCATATCCAACACTTAGTATTATCTTACTTTCTAATGCGTTCCAATCTGATGGGTATAATTTGGTATTCATTGCTTTGTTTTGTATTTCTTCATTTTCTACCAAAGTTGAGCCTCTGTCTCTTCCAAATGTTCTCCTTAATCAATCTGATTTCCCCATCTGTAGAATCACGTCCACCTTTTTAAATGTATTTCATCATTAAGGCAAACCATTTTTAGACAGGAGACCAAAATCAGGAGGGAAAGCTGGCTGGAGACCGAGTGCCCTTTGGTGGGTACCTTCACATGTGTGAGAGTAGTCCTACAGGTACCTGGTGTGGTGGACCCCCTGGGTCTGCTACTTGGCAGGTTTATGGGCGCTGAAAGGGAATCAGCAAAGAGGCTGTCTCTAGGAAGTAGAAAGCTGTGATTGCTCCTAATTTTTTGATATTGGGAAACAGCTGGTGATGTTGCATGGATTCAGGATAACACACATAAGCCAAGGACTGCTGGTATCAGTACCTTTTGCCCCCCTGCATTCACTCAGAACACTTTATTGTCTGAGTTCTGGAAGCAATCTGACTTTACGCTCTGGTGTCTCATGAGCAGAGCGGAGGCAAGTCAGGAAAACCCTGCCACCTCGAAACCACAACGTTCCTTTCATCCTGGGGATCCTTTCCCAGTCTTGGAGAGTCTCTGAACTCCACGGTGCAGGCTCCAGTTCTCCTAGATCTCTGTTGGCTGCATGCCCAGCCACTTCTTACTTCAAAATCTCTGTAAAATCCTCTTATCTGAAGGGAGGGTTCTTTTTGGTGCTTCCCGAGGGATCGGGAGGTTGAATTCTAAGCGGTCTGACATTGCCCAGCTGTCAGTGGAAAAGGTGCACACTGCCATGCCCTGAAGACATTGGAACCACAGATGCTTAGTTAATTTTACTAAGCCAGGTCTTTGAAAAGGAACGAGAACTTTCCTACTTATCTTGTATTTCCTAAATTTTCTATTGTGTGTGTATTTACATTTGTTATAAGGAAAGTTATTTAAAAGAAGATATAAAAGCTTAATACTTTTAGCATTTAGGGAAAGTTACCATTTAAAAATTTTTTTGGTCATTGCTTATTATTTAATAGTATATCAATATTATAGTAAATTGGAGTTTTGGGTAGAGCCATGGTTAGAAGGTCCAGCCCCATTTTCAGATTTGAGAGAGGATGTGGGACTTGTTTAGCATCAGTCGGTCATTTCTCATTGCTTGCCCAAGTCTTTGAATTGAAGGAAAAACTATAGAAGGTGACAAATGTTCATCTTCTTTCATGTTTGGTATTATATGCCACAGTGAAGAAGTGTTAAGCAAATTGGATACAGCCAAAATCCAGATTCTTTAAAAAAGAGAGTAGAGAGCAAGCCCTTGATTCAGTTCTCCAAAACATCATGGTATAGGGAGAGAACAAGATCGCTCAAATGGTTCTTAATTGGGGAGGATTTTGCCCCCTGGTGTTATTTGGTCATATCTGGAGACATTTTGGATTGTCAGGATGGGGAGCGGGGGTAGGGGTAGGGGGAATTTACTAGTGGCATCTAGTGGGTAGAGGCCAGGATGCTGCTAAACATCCTACAGTGCACGGAACAGCACCCCCACCCCCACCCAAAGAATTATCCAGCCCCAAATGTCAAGGGTGTCAGGGTTGAGAGATGCTAAGAATCTCGGCTTCAAGGCCTGCTGGTTGTCTGATATGGGCAGTTTATTGAACCTTTCTGGGCACCATTTCTCATCATTAATTAGAGTACATGCTTCCAAGGGCTATTGCATGTTTAGAATGAGATTGTGTTAACTAAGTCTCTGGCTCCCCTTTAAGCCGCCAAGTGTCCTATTATATTGAAAAATACGATTCTGAAAACAGATGTAATTTACACCCAACCTTTTGGTCTTGCTTCTGTCCATAAATGAGGATGCAGCCATATGGCCACAATTATCAGGCAGGTGCATCTGTTTCTGAGGCTCTTTCAAATGAAATTGCTGACTCTTTAGCCCAAGTGAGCCTCCTTGACTACTCAATTCCCTGATGAAGGAGGCGCCTCATGACGGCCCCCATTAACAGGACTGTGAAGACCTGGCACCTGACGTGGATTCCTTCTATCAAATTGGAAAGGGAAGAAAATCCCTCTTTAATTTAAGCCTGAGCCTCCTGACTTACATGGCATTACCCATAGACTTTCATGCCCATGTAGGCTTTGTGTATGGGTGTCTTTGCAAATGCAGGTTCTTCTTGAGACACCAGGCACATCTAGGGGTAAGCAGTGGGGATTAAGGGAACTCCAATGCCAGTATCTGTAGAGCATCCTGTAGGGCAAGTGTCAAGAGAGGGAAACGCTCCTGGATTTAAGCAAAGAAGGCTTAATGGGTTGTGTTGGTACTTTAGTTTTATGGCTGAGGTTTTGGGTCTAACCATTTGCAAAGGGAAATCCTGGGACCATGAATTTAGGATCATGTTATTATGGTTTCACTTAAAAAATACTATAGTTAATCTAACGGCAATCTGCCAGGAATCTAGACTTGCTATTTATTTTCCTGAGGGTGCAGGGAGGAGGAAACCCTTTCTCATGGGCAGGTGTGGCACAGAGGAGGGACCATGGCAAAGTGCTTGGGCAGGGCTCTTGTAGACCTGGCAGAGCCCTTTTAGACCCCTCCCTCTCAGGTAGGGGTTTTTTTGCATTCAGAGCTCCTTCCGCCTACCTCCCTACACTCATTGTACAGATGAGAAAACTGAGGCCCAGAGTGGGGAGGCTTGCTTAAGGCCACTGAGTGAGTTTGTAGGAAAAATAGGACTTAAATCTAGGGGCTTGGATGCTCAGCTTGGCCCTTTCTGGGCCTCCAAGATGTGGTGGGCTGAGTTTGGCCCTGTCCAGCCAGGTCTCCCCAACACTGAACCCAGCACCTAGGACAAAACACGGCTGAGTAGACAGTGTTCTTCCCAGGGTGTTTAATTAGCACCCACTGTGAACATAGAGGTGCTGTGGCATCAGAGGTCAAGGACCATCCAGCTCAATCTAGGGCAAAGGATTATGCCCTTTGTTGACAAAAACCCCAAACTCTATAAATATTTAAAGAGGTTTATTGTGAGCCAATATGAGCGACCATATTGACCTGGGGAACAATATCAAGAGGTCCTGAGAACGTGGGCCCGAGGTGGTCAGGTTTCAGCCTGGTTTTACACATTTTAGGGAGATAGAAGTTACAGGCAAAGACATGAATCAATATATGGATGATTTACTTTGGTTCAGCCCAGAAAGGCAGGGCTTCTTGAAGTGGGGCTTATAGACCACAGGCAGATTCAAAGAGGTTTTGATTGGCAGTTGGTTGAAAGAGTTAAGCTTTGTCTAAAGACTTGAAGTCAATAGAAAGAAATGCTTGAGTTAAGATAAGGGGGGTTGTGGAGACCAAGGTTCTTGTTATGTAGATGAAGCCTCCAGGTAGCAGGCTTCAGAGAGAATAGATGGTAAATGCCTCTTTTCAGATCTGAAAAGGTGTCAGACTTTTAGTTAATCTCTTCTAGATCCACCAAAGGCCTAGCTGCATTAATGAAGATTCTCTACAGATGCAAAAATTTCCCCACAAAAGATGGCTTTGCAGGGCCATTTCAAACTATGTCACAGATATTTTTGGGTAAAATTTCATTTCCTTCAGGGCCTTCTATCTGTCATGTGATGCTATACAGAATCAGGTTGCAATTTGGTATCTTATTGCCACAAAGAGCCTTGTTTTGCCAGTCTTATGATCTCTATTTCATTATTAATGCTGGTCATTTGTGCCTAAACTCCAAAAGGAGGGGTATAATGTGGCGTGTCTGACCTCCTTTCTTGTCTAGGCCTGGAATTTAGTTTTTCAGGTTTCTCTGGGGTCCTCTTGGCCAGGTCTGTTCAACTGGCTGGGGGGCTTAGAATTTTATTTTTGGCTTATACCTTGAATGATTCTACTTGGCAGATAGGGAGCCATCCAGTCCCACAGGGGAGCCATGTATTAAAAGCAATGCTAGGTAAACTGAGAAAGGATGGGTGCAGTGGCTTTGGTCAGGAACCAGAATGGTCTGAGAAGGCATGGTGGGGGAGGAGGACGATTAGGACTTGGCAGGATGGGAGGAAGAAGAGGTTCTTCCAGGACCAGATGGGTGAAGCAAGCTTTGCTGAGGGTAGGGTTTGTGAAATCACTTGGAAATTGTGATGATGATGATGACAATAATAGCAACTAGTATTTATTAAGCCCTTACTGTGTAACGGACTCTGCGATAAGCATTTTATATGTTTTCCTCACTCCTGTGAGTGGTGCACTGTCAGTCCTGTTGACAAAAAGAGTCAAGCTCTGTAAAATATTTAAAGAGATTTATTCTGAGCCAAATATGAGTGGCCACTGGCCCATGACTCAGCCCTCAGGAGATCCTGAGAACATGTGCCCAAGGTGGTTGGGGTACAGCTTAGTTTTATACATATTAGGGAGACATGAGACATCAAATACATGTAAGATGTACATTGGTTTGGTCCAGAAAGGCAGGACAACTGGAAGGGGGGATGACTTCCAGGCCATAGGTAGATTCAAAGATTTTCTGATTGGCAATTGGTTGAAAGAGTTAAGTTATTGTCTAAAGACTTAGAAATGTCTGGGTTAAGATAAGTGGTTGTGGAGACCAAGGTTTTATTATGCAGGCGAAGCCTCCAGGCAGCAGGCTTTGGAGAGAATAGATTGTAAATGTTTCTTAACTTAAAGGGTCTATCAATAATTCCAAAGGGGAGGAGGGTAGAATTAGGTATGTCCAACCCCCCACCCTTCCCATCATGGCCTGAATTAGTTTTTCGGATTAGATTTGGCACTGCTGAGATTCCAAATTGCTATCCATAGCCTTGCTGAGAGGAGGGGTTCATTCAGATGGTTGGGGGCCTTAGAATTTTAATTTTGGTTTATCATCCCCATTTCACAGATGAGGAAACCAAGGCTCAATTGTTGAAGTGTCTTGCTCAAGGATGAGCAGCTGGGGAAGGGGAGGAGTCCGGCTCACCCTTCCCATCGCAGCTGGATTTTGGAAGCCATTTCCAGCTGGAGGACTTGGGGATTTGTAGTGGGTGAGAGGAGCAAATGGAGGATTTTAACACAGAAGTGAAGTAATCACAGGGCTTCTCTAGAAATGTTGGTCCAGATTAGTTTGTACCAAGGATTTACCAAGAATGCATGAATAGTGATGTGGTTGGTGTGGGGGGTGCAGGATGGCTGGGGAGACCCGTGGGAGGTGCTGGAAGGACCACTTGGGAGGACTGGAGGCCTGAGTGGATGAAGAGGAGAAAGAGGAAAGTGTCAGGCTGTCCTGAAGGGCCTAGAGAAGGGGGGCATTGTGAAGGGGGTGACCAGGCAGGGAAAGGGATAGGTTTGGTGAGGAAGAAGAGGAGTCACAGGTGAAACTTGCTCATGAAAACTCCAGCCATGCAGCTGGGCCTTGGGGCTGGGTGGAGGGGCATTGGGAGCATCTGCCTAGAAGGAGTGGGTGGTGAGGACTGACATTCCCACACCTCCCTTACCCGGGTGGCAGGGATAAGTGGTACTGAAAGGGCCTCTTATGACATGTGCTCCAAAGCACTGTGACCTCAAAGTTTCCAGGCGGTGGTCAGGTTCCCTGGGTCCACCAAGGGCCCCTCTGGGTCATCTTGCCACTGTCCTTGACCCCATGGGGCTGCCCATAGAGGCTACCTTCTCTGCTTTAAACCTCACTTCCCTCCCTTGGCACCTTATATAAAAACAAAGCAGAACCAACCCTTTGCAAACACACCCGAGAGCTGGAGGAACAGGTCTTGGGGCATTTGCTGTTGCCGGATTTACTGTGTGCTGCTTTTGTCTTGGAAGAGTAAGCATTGGATCTATCCCTCAGGGACAGAGAGGGAAAGAGAAACAGGGTGGGGAGCAGATGGAGGGTAAACACTTTAGTGTAATGAAGAAAAACCCGAAGGCTTGTCATTGAGCTCTTCAGGCTTGTCTGGCCCATGCTGGATGATCCTCTATGAAGCGTAAGCCCCCAGGGGCACAGTCTGTGCTGTGTGCTGCATGCCTATCCTGGGGTCAACCAACAGTGCTAACACTTGGTTAACCCCAATGGGGTGGTGCCCAGGAGGGAGAGGAAACAGCTAGGTTATATAAATAATGGTCAATACTCCTTGGTCATGGTTGAACTGTTGGTGAACAGAGATAAGGAAGGATTTAGTGGAACGTGCATATCATTACATCTCTCTGGGCTCATGATTTTGAGCTGAATTACTAAATATCACTCATGCTTGGCACATAGGACCTAATGAACCATGGTCAGGGAACCAAGTCAGAGATGGTAAACTGATGGCCTGGGGCCGAAAAATCTGGCCTACAGACGTTTGTTTTGTTTTTCGATCTGCACAGTGTTTTAAAAACTAGGATAGCTGAGAACACTTAAAAGTTAGGAGCCTTTATATAAAAATCTAGATTTCCTGCTTCTTTTGACAGATGGGGATACATGGAAGTGCAAGACCTCTGTTCCAGGGCAGCCGAGCAGGAGCTGGGTGGCTGCCACTCCACCTAGGCTGGGCAGGGTGCCGCTCTTTGTGCGTTTTTGACTTGAAGACAGAGCATTGTCCACCACTTGTCACTGTTGTGTTTGTTCCCTTGTTTAGGTCTCAGCAGTCCTGCTGCTTTGGTTTCTTTTGTCAACAAGGCCTTGGGGCATTTGAGTTATTGACCTGGTATGTTGAGCCATGGTGCTTGACTGGGTGACTGGGTGCTGGAACAGAGGGGCTGCAGTGTGGTGGGAGGGGATGCCGCAGGACAGGGGTGAGGCGAGGGTGCATCCAAGGTCTCCCCAGCCTGTGTTAGGGAGGGTTCTGCCAGAGCTAGATTGTGTTGGAGCTTGGCTGCTGGAGATCTGGAGGCTCTTGCTGCACTAGAAGAAAATGCTTTTGCCTCGTGTGACTTATTGTTTGTCCGAAGTGGCCCATCTGCAGTGGAATAAGATGAGATTTCTGTCACACCAGTGTTTGCCTCTCAGTGGCTTGTCGAAAATGCTGTAGGTGGAAGGTGTCGGGTGGAGCTCAGAGGGCTGTGCCCAGGGCAGAAAGGGAGGTAGGCTGGTTATTGGGAATGTGTCTTGGTGGCAGGCCATGGTGGTGAGACCCTGGCTAGCCTGTTGATTGTCCAGGGGCCTGCAACACCTGCTTCCTTACAGGGTGGGGCAGAGGCTAGGGCTGAAGAGTGGGTTCTGAGTCATGTTCTTCATTTCTTCAAGTGTAGCTGGTTTTCTAGGGGAAGCTCTGTTACTTATGTCCTGAGGAGGAGATGCAGCGTAGAGCTCAGGTACAAGCGAGGCAGGTCTGTGTCCTCAGAGCATCGGAGGGACCGCCTGGCTCAAGGTCGCCTGCTAGTCCTCCCGTCTACACTGGTGGCACCTGTGTGCTTCAGTCTTCCTCTCCCATGATCCGTTTTCATTTTCTTGATTACTTTTTCCAAATGTCAGAGTTCACATGTGCTGTTCGTTGACAAGTAATATGGTTTTGGCAGAACGCTGGTCCTTTGGCTACAGAACTACTTTAGTGGGCTTAAAAATGGAAACAGCCGAGGTGGAGGAAAGGTTTGAGTCACTGAGTTCGGGTTCTGAAGTCACCAGGAGAGCCGGGCAAAGCCAAATGGAGGCAGCCATGGGTGGGCTCTGGGAGAAGGGTCTCCTGCCAGACGGGAAGCCTGACACAGACTTAGTCTATTTCAAAATTTATTTTAATCATTTACATTGAATTTTATTTATTTACTTGGTTTTAAACTAGGTCATATGTTCACATGGTTCAAAATTCATAAAGAACGAAAGAGGATATAGCAAAAAGTATTCTTACCCTTTAGCCACACAATTTTCTTCACTTTATGTTGTCAATTTCTTGTCAAATCTTTCCAGGGAGATTTTATAAATATAGAAGCAAGCGAGTGTAATATATACATGCATATATATATATGTATGTATATGCATACACACACACACACACACACACACACAATTCCTTTCCTATTTCTTATAATGGCTTTGGTGAGATATAACTTATACACCATATTCACTCATTTAAAGTGTCCGACCCAGCCAGGCATGGTGGCTCATGCGTGTAATCCTAGCGCTTTGGGAGCCAAGATGGGAGGATCACTTGATGCCAGGAGTTTGGACCAGCCTGGTCAACATAGCCAGACCCCGTCTCTCTAAAAAAAATAAATAAAGTGTCCAACTCAATGGTTTTTAGTATATTTACAGAGTTGTGCATCTATCACTAAAATCAATTTTAGAATGCATTCATCACTCCAGACTGAAACCATGAATCCATAGTAGTTAATCCCTATGCATCTCTGAATTTTCTTTCTGTGTATAGATTTCCCTATTCTGGTCTTTCATATACATGGGACCATACAATGTGTGGTCTTTTGTGAATAGCTTATTTTATTTAGTATAATGTTTTCAGGGTTCATCCATGTGTAGCATGTATCATTTCTTTTTATTGCCATTATGTTCCATCAAATGGGTATACTTTTATTTACCCATTCATCAATAGATAGATATTGTACTAGCCTGTTCTCAGGGACTGCTATAAAGAACTGCCTGAGACTGGGTGATTTATGAAGGAAAGAGGTCGCTTAATTGCCTCACAGTTCTGCATGGCAGGGGAGGCCTCAGGGAACTTATAATCATGGCGGAAGGGGAGGCAAACATGTTCTCATGGTGGCAGGAGAGAGAAGTGCAAAGCGGAGTGGGGAAAATCCCCTTATAAAACCATCAAATCTTGTGAGAACTCACTCACTATCATGAGAACAGCACGGGGGAACCACCCTCATAATCTAATCACCTCCCACAAGGTCCCTCTCACAACACATGGGGATTATGGGAACTACATTCAAGATGAGCTTTGGGTGGGGACACAGCCAAACCATATCAGATATTTAAGTTGTTTCCTTTTTGGGGATATTATGAATAATGCTGCTCTGAACAAGTGTATGAGTTTTTGTGCAGACATGTATTTTGGTGGCTCTTGGGAATATACCTAGGAGTGGAATTGCTGGGTCATATGATAACTCCATGTTTAACCTTTTGACAAACTGCCAAATGGTTTTCCAAATTGCTGTACTAGTTTACATCTCACTAGAAGTGTATGAGGGTTATTATTTCTTATATCCTCACCAACATTTGTTATTGTCTGTCTTTTTGCTTATAGCCATCCTAAGGTATAAAGTGGTATCTCGTTGTGTGTTTAATTTGCAATACATTGATGGCTAGTGATGTTGACCTTGTTTGCCTTCGTGTATTGTGGCTTTGTAAATCATCTTTTGAGAACTGTCTATTCAGGTCTTTTGCCCATTTTACATTGGGTTATTTGTCTTTTTATTATTGATGGGTAAGAGTTCTTCATATATTCTACATACAAATACTTTGATCAGATGTATAGTTTGCAAGTGATTCCTCCCATTCTATGGGGGGGTCCTTTCACTTTCTTGATTATATCCTTTGAAGCACAAAAGTTTTAAATTTTGGTGAGTCCAATTTATCTAGTTTTTCTTTTGTTCCTTCTGCTTCTGGTGTCATATTTAATAAGCCATTGTCTAATCCCGTGTCACAAAGGTTTATGCTATTTTTTTCTATAAATTTAGCTCTTACATATAAGTCTTACATACTTATATGTAAGTTCCATTTTGAGGTAATTTTTGTACATGGTGTGAGTTAATTTTTTTACATGATTTATAGGGGTCCAACTTTATTCTTTTGCATGTGGATATCTTTTCTATCTCTTACACATACACTATGCTTGTCATCTTGCTTTATAAAAATATCTTGTGTGTCTGAATGGTTATTCCTTGTTAGGCTATAAAAAGCCCTTCATTCGTTTATATAGGTGCTTAATGTTCATTATTTGGATGTAACATTATTTAATCAGTCTCCTGTTAATGGACATGTAGGTGTCATTTCACACATGTGGAAACATACCTGTAGGACAAATTCCTGGAAATGGAATTGCTGACTAAGGGCTATACCTTTCGTAACTGATGGATATTGTCTCACTGCTTTTTGTATATGTTGTAACAATTTACATGTCCACAAATAAGTAATGAGAGAGTGTTTCTCTACATCCTTGCCAACAGTGTGTTTTCAGACAGTTCTATTTTTGCTAAATTAATAGGTGAAAAATTGAATCTCTGTGAAGATCAAAATTACATTTATCTTATTGAAAGTGAGATTGGACATTTTTTCATAGTTAACAATGTGGAGCCATTTGGGTTTGTGTGTGTGTGTGTGTGTGAACTGCCTGTGTTATGTTTTTTACCAGTTTTTCAATTAGATTATTGATCTTTTTTATTGGTTTGTAGGGACTAAATATATATTAAGGAGGTTAAATTTTAAAACATTTATAATGAGTTAGCCAGGCACGGTGGCTCATGCCTGTAATCCCAGCACTTTGGGAGGCTGAGGCGGATGGGTCAGGAGTTCAAAACCAGCCTAGCCAACATGGTGAAACCCCATCTCTACTAAAAATACAAACATTAGCTGAGTGTGGTGATGCGTGCCTGTAATCCCAGCCACTTGGGAGGCTGAGGCAGGAGAATCACTTTAACCTGGGAGGCAGAGGTTGCAGTGAGCCAAAATCGTGCCACTGCACTCTTGCCTGGGTGACAGAGCGAGACTCCGTCTTAAAAAAAAAACAAAAACCAAAAACCAAAAACCAAAATTTATAATGAGTTGGAAATAGTTCTCCCAGTATATCATTTACTTTGACTTTTTTTTTTTTTTTTTTTTTTTTTGAGATGGAGTCTCACTGTCGCCCAGGCTGGAGTGCAGTGGCGCGATCTCCACTTACTGCAAGCTCTGCCTCCTGGGCTCAAGCAATTCTCTTGCCTCAGCCTCCCCAATAGCTGGGACTACAGGCACCCGCCATCATGCCCGGCTAATTTTTGTATTTTTAGTAGAGACGGGGTTTCACCATGTTAGCTAGGCTGGTCTCGAACTCCTGACCTCAGGTGATCTGCCCGCCTCGGCCTCCCAAAGTGCTGGGATTACAAGTGTGAGCCACTGCTCCCTGCCTATTTACCTTGACTTTAAGACATTTTTATGTGTTTACATTTATCATCCTTTTTAAAAAAATGGATTTTGGATTTCTCCCATGTTTTCTTCTAGTGCTTTTATGGTTTTACTTTCTACATTTAAGTCTGATCCATCTAATTTATGCTGATATAAAGTATGAGATATGGGTGGTTATCAACAAAATATTTAATGAGTTACCTTTTTCTCACTCATTTGAAATGCCATCTTTATCCTATACTAGATTCCAGTGTGTATTTGGGTGTATTTCTGGACTTTCTGTTCTGCTATAGCATCTGATTGTTAATGTGGGATGCCACTGTGTATTAGTCTGTTCTTGCACTGCTATAAAGAAATACCTGAGACTGGGTAATTTATAAAGAAAAGAGGTTTAATTGGCTAATGGTTCTGTATGCTGTACAGGAAGCATAGCAGCTTCTGCTTCTGGGGAGGCCTCAGGAAGCTTCCAATCATGGTGGAAGGCAAAGGGGGAGCAGGCACTCACATGGTGGGAGCAGGAGCAAGAGAAAGAGCAAGGCAGGAGGTATCACCCACTTTTAAACCACCAGATCTCTCAGGCACTCACCCACTCACTATCATAAGAACAGCGCAAAGAGGATGGTGCCAAACAGTTCATGAAGGCCCACCCCCATGATCCAGTCACCTTCTACCAGGCCCCACCTCCAGCATTGGGGATTACAGTTCAACATGAGATTTGGTTGGGGACACAGTTTCAAACCATATCACGCTGTGTTCAGTTATTGTAGTTTTACAGCATGTTTTACTCTCTAACTCCTTTACAGAATTTTCATGGCTATTCCATTCTTGGTGCTTCTCCCATCCCCATGAATTTTGGAATCAGCTCATTTAGATCCCCAGCAGAAGTTGGTCGGTATCTTACTGTATTTCACTGAGCTTGCAGATTAATTTAGATGGCTTGAAATCTTTATGAGATTGAAACTTCCTAGTCAGAGGCGCAGCGTGCCCTCCTTCTATTGACACAAGCTTGTTTTGGTTGCTTTCGGTCATCGCGGGAGCTGGCTGGCAACCAAAAGAACTTGCAGGGGCACCTCTGGGTCCTGAGAAATGTCTGTTGAATGCCGAGTCGTAGGGTTGGGGCACATCCAGAGGTCCAAGGTGAGTTCCTGCCCTCTTGGAGTGTGAAGGGCTCATGTTGTGGAGTGTGATGCACCTGGATTTGAGCCCTGCTTGCTTCCTGGGGCAGGTCACTCAGTGCCTTCTGGATTTGGTTTCCTTGCCTTGATAATGGGAGCCTTCCTTGCCTCACTGGCGGGAGCCTGTGATGAGATCACATGTGCATTACCTGGCACTCAGGGTTGCCGCCTCACAGTGCCTGCTGGTGCTGTCACCCCAGCGCTGTGGATGACGCAGGAGGGGCCTGCGTGCCTGGAGGTCATGTGTAGACAGTGCCCCGTGGCAGGGATGTGCCTATGAAGAGGGGCTGCAGGATTTGGAAGAAGGAGAAAACCCAGCCTGGTTGGGATGTCCTGGAATGGCCTCAGGAGAAGTGAGAAAGCCTGTGGCCCCCTGGAGTAAGTAGAGCGAGAGGCGTTAGAGGCTGTGTCATCAGAACCCGGACCACACCTGGCAGGAAGTAGAAATGGATGAAGAAATTCGGGTTCATGACGAGAGGCTTGCTCAGAAGCACACCGACAAGGGAATTACAGGGCTGAGCCCTGAACCTGTCTCTGCACTTTGGGTTGGTGGCTCTGACTGTCACATTCAAAACTGAACTGAGTCTAAAGGGTTTAGTCCTGTTTTATTCTCTTCGTGGGTAAGGGCGAGGAAGGAAGGCCTCCCCCTCTGTGGCCTGCCGGGGGCTGGTGTCCTCCGCTGGCCTCCTTGTTTGTGTAAGTGGGATGTATGCACAAAACCTGTTTCGGAGCAGCTGGTGAACAGTCCGTTGAGTAAACAAACCCTCTGGCTTCAGGATTATATTTCAGACTAAAAGAATTTTGAACCTCTCCTCTCTCTTGTTAGAAATGAGTTTTGGTTTGGATGGAAGGGTGCTTTATCTCTTCTAGAAATTATCTGGCCTTGCCTGTTCCTGTGAAGACAATATGGACATTTATTTATTAATAAAACGACCACTTTACATCTCAAGCAGGTTGAGGCCTCCGGTTAACAGTAGCCTATCTCAGAAAAGAAAGATTCCTGCTGTGGAAGATGGGCCAGCAGTCTTTTCAATTCTTTATTTCCCAAAGTTCCTTCTTCGACGGGGAGTGCTAGCTGGTCTGTCCTCGTAGGCTGCCGTCCCACTGGCCCCCAGCGCCACCCAGTACACAGCTGAGGGGACAGGCTCTGGACGTGGGAGCACTGGGCTGCGAACCCAAGTCTGACTGCAAACCTGGGCTCTTTCTAGAACCAGGCGCTTTGTCCTTGAGCTGCGTGCGTCTCTGAGTAAAATGAGGGCCCTGTCCCCAGGGCTGGCCCACTGCCCACGAATGAACCCAGGGGACTTCAGCTTCATCACAGCCGTGTAGTCTCTGCCTTTGCCTCAGGCTCATGGCAGTTCTGGGAGGTGCAGTTGCCAGATGTTTGTCCTCATTGAAAGCCTGCTCACAGGTAGCCCTAAGCAAATAACGTCACTCTGCTTCTGTGCGTGTGGTTCATTGTTTCTATAAGGGGCAGAGTCCTGGGGTTTAAACAGGCTTGAGGATATAGGAAAATTATACTTACATATGGAAGGCTCACTATTAAAATGTGGAAAAAGCCCCAGTAAGGTGTTGTGATTACAGTGGTGATTTCCCTTCGTGCAGTGCCTTACCTGAGACCTCGAGGCAGTTAAGGTTTGCTAGGTTGTGTGTGTGACAGAAAACCCAACCCCAGCTGGCTTTAGTGAAAGAGAGAGTAGCCTTGTAGTTTTTAAGGAGAGCTGGCTTGGTAGTCGATTTAGGACTTGGTCTCTCTCTTTCCAGTCTGCCCTCCACCATATTGCCTTTATTTTCTGTTTCTAGGTGGTGGCACGATGGCTTATGTCATCTGGGCCTCAAGGCCAGTGGGAGGGGCGCCCACCTGCCCTGTTCCAGCCTTCACAGCAGAGAGTCATTGGCTCGGGTTGGTCATGCCTTCCCCTCCCCACTGCCCTGCTCCCCTGCCATTGCCATGGCCTGGGGGTAGCAGTGCCTGGATTGGCTCAGGCTCCAGGCTCACGTCCACTCCTGGAACTGGGGGTGTGGCCAGGCCCATGTGGGAGGGGGCTTCACCCAGGGCACAGAGGATACAGATGCCAAAAGGAGGGAGGAAGTGGGCGTGGGCTGGCTGCAAACCAGCACACCTCCTGAGGGAGTCACAGTTTAGAAAGGGTTTGTTAGAAGTGTGTCCAGATCAGTGTGGAATATGAAAATGTGAGCTGTGCAAAGTGACACGTTCCAGAAAGTGCGATGAGGGAGGGCAAAGAGTTTTTTAGTGCTAAAGTCAAGTGGCTGCGAAGTCCGGTGAGGCGTGGAGTGGGCCTCTTGGATGGGAGTGAGTGGGAGTGACAGAGCAAGGCATGCCAGGGATGGCTCAAGGCGACCTGTTGGGGAGGTCTGAGCTGGAGCAACCCCTGGCCCTCTCAGGGGTCATATGTGCTCACTATGCCCTGTGATTTTCCTGAGTTGCTTCCATAGTCTATACTCTCAAGCCCGATGCAGCCTGTCTCTGTGGCACATCTCAGACCATGGGTAGTTGGGCGGCACTTTCACTCACCCACGTGGGAAGCAGGCCCCACTGCAAGTCTTCTGGTCACTGGACTGCCTGCTTCAAACCCTAGCTCTGCCACTGATTAGCTACATGGCTGTGGGCAAGTTGGCTTCCCTGAGCCTCAGTCTCCTCAGTTGTAAGACAGGGATACCAGCAGCACGTGCCTTGAAGCGTGCTTTAGATGTTTTGCATTTGATCACAAATTTAAATCGCTTAGCTGGCACCCAGGAAAAGTTAAACTTTTAGGGACTATTATTATTATTATTTTGAGTCAGGGTCTCACTCTGTCACCCAGGCTGGAGTGTGGTGGTGAGATCTCGGCTTGTTGCAACCTCCGTCTCCTGGGTTCAAGTGATTCTCCTGCCTCAGCCTCCCAAGTAGTTGGGACTACAGGCATGAGCCACTGTGCCCAGCCTTATGGACTATTATTTAAAAAGACATGTTAAAGAATCTACACTTAGAGAAGAGAGAGCCAGACTTGGTTAGGGTTTTTAGGCTTCGAATGCACTTTATTTTCCCATTTTCTCACGTTTTCTCTCTCTCTGAGGCAGAACTGCACTGTTCTCTGAGCCCACTGTTCAGACAGGCTTGCAGATCTGAAGGTATGTGGAAAATGCTGATTGGCTCTGTTCCTAAATTTCCCCGCTTCTGACTGGTGCACAGTTAGTGAAGGAAGAGTTCTCCTTTTAATTTGAGAAATGTGCTGGGCGCGGTGGCTCATGCCTGTAATCCCAGCACTTTGGGAGGCTCAGGGAGGCATATCACCTGAGGTCAGGAGTTCAAGACCAGTTTGGCCTACATGGCGAAAACCCATCTCTACTAAAAAATCCAAAAATTAGCTGCTCCGGAGGCTGAGCAGGGAGAACTGCTTGAACCTGGGAGGTGGAGGTTGCAGTTAGCCAAGATTGTGCCACTGCACTCCAGCCTGGGCTATAGAGCGAGACTCTGTCTCAAAAAAAAAGAAATGTGTGAAGATTTCCTGCACCCCCAATCCCACTTCCCTGCCCCTGCACCCCCAACTCCATTTATACGCTGTGAGGTTTCCTGCCTACCATCTGCGGAGACCCTTGTCAACACAGCCGGTGCACCTCAGCTGGGAACGTGTCTCGATGTCTTTAAACTTCTCAGCAGTCTCAGTTTTATCCCTATTAACACACCCAGCAGTGGAAACAGCAGAAATTGCTCTTCTTTTGTAAAGAGAGTTGTGTTTCAGAGAGTTGATTGTTTGAAATGTAATTTCTCCAGCTCATTATGTCAAAACTGGCATTTGAAGCATACATGAGGACTCTTGCTAATAGCTTTTTGTATTTGGATTCTTCAGGGAAACAGAATCAATAGGGTGTGTGTGTGTGGAGAGATAGCTAGACAGTGAGAGAGATAGAGAGGAGAGAGAGAGGCTTATTGTAAGGAATCAGCTGATGTGATTATGGAGGCTGACAGGTCCCAAGATCTGCCATCTGTAAGCTGGAGACCCAGGAGGACTGATGGTATAAGGTCCAGCCTAAATGCAGACAAACTGCAGACTCACAAAGAGCCAATGTTTTAGTTTGAGTCCCAAGGCAGGAAAAAAACTGATGTCCCAGTTGGAAGGCAGTTAGGAGGAGTTCTACTCCTTGAGGGAAGGCTGTGTGTTTTTGTTCTATTCAAGCCTTCACCTGCGTGGATGGGGCCCACCCACATTAGGGAGGGCCATCTGCTGTACTCAGAGCCCATTGATTCCACTGTTAATCTCATCCAGGGCCATCCTCGCAGACAGTGTGACCAAACGTCTGGGCACCCTGTGGCCCACTCAAGTTGTCATAGAGCATTAGCCATCACACCTTTGGTATGTAATCTTGGGATTTTTTATTTTCTGGGGTTGCTTGGCTGCAGAGGCTGCCATTAAAGCGTCATGGGCCACAGTGTTCTAGATGCTAGCGTGGTTTTCCTCCTCCCATGGGGTTGGTGTTCAAGGGCCTTATTTTAGCTCAGCAGGGTAATTTTCTTATTGTAAGACTCTCTACGTGAATGATAAGATTATAGAGAAGGAAAGTGATTTTATAAGTGTTAGGGATTCACTCCCATGAGGCAGGGCTAGGGCTGAAGTCAGAGCCTCCGGAGCTTTCTCCCAGGGTCAGCCATCAGTCCTGCCCCAGGGCCAATGACTGCATGAGACATCAAGTTCCAAGTATGCAAGGAGGTTTGCTAATCCGATTTTGCATTTTCTGGGCTTTACGGTGCCTGAAAAAGAGTCACAAATATGACTATGACTTCTCAGCCTGAAGCCATCTGGGTGTGTCCTTTTGAGGGTCCACAGGGGACTTTCTCATGTCCTTCGGTTTGAAGGACATTTCTTTTCTCCCGTTCCAGATGCTTGTTCAGCTGCGTGTCAGAAATGGACAGCCCAGCCTTGCCCCTTTGCAGAAGCCAAGCTCTCCTGCCAGACAGCCGCAACTTGTCCGGACAGAGATTTAGGGCTGTCTTCCTGAGAAAGGCGTGTAGATCGGGAGTTTGACCCTAGTCTCAAAGGCTTGAGGATGGGTGGTTTTTCTTGTGGTTTTGTCTTGGATTGCTTGTGGCATTTGGATCTACTTCTGGGCTTAAATTTCCCCCTTCCAGTGTTGAGATGGAATTGGTCTGGGATTATAAGTCATCTAGGGCAGAATGCAGAGATTTATTTTACTCCTTTGGAGGGAGGTGGAGAGAAGAATCTCTTGGGGGAGAGAATGTGGATCCAACTGTTTATAAAGTTAGCATTTAAGTCCCACATAAAACTTGATTTCTAAATACTGTTGTCCCAGGGCTACTGGCAAGGTGACTGGCTGTGTGCCCCTTTGGTTTATTCTCTTACCACCAGGCTTGGCATTTGCACCATGGTTTATCCTGTGTTCAGAATCCAGGTAGATTCACACCCATGCCTGTGCGTGCCTGTGTGTGTGTGTGTGTATACCTGTGATGAAAGCAGAGAGGAAAAATGCTTTGTGATGAGGCTTGGGTATCATCAGACTTTACAGCTGATTGTTCCCTCTCTTCCAAAATCTTACTCCTTTTCCGTACCCAAGGAACCATGAGAAGTGGGTGCTGTGGGTTGTATAGGTTGCTTTATGCCAAAGAGATGACGTGACACTTTGGTAAACCATGTTTTTGGTAAATCATATCAGTTAAGACAAGACCAAGTTGCTGTTGCTAAGAAATTTTTAGAAAATCTGAAAGTGAAGTTCTGTTTTCATTCATTTTGCCAACTTACTGGAGAGTTTCTCCTTGCTGAGGACAAAGAGATCTCGCGTGTGTCTTTGATGTGGTCTCCGCTCGGGAATAGCTTACGGTCAGCAAGAAGAATGTGTAGGGAACCCGATTCTTCAGTGCCCCGTTTATGACTTTCTGGGTTGGCTGGTTTCTCATAGACAGCATTAAATATTCTGAAAAAGCAGGGACATCAGTGAATATAAAGCAGTTAGGAAAAAGTTCAAGAGAGTGCAGGAACAAACACAAAGAACGTCAGTCATCACACTAATAGTGTTATTCCCAGTGGCGTCCTAGACCTTCCAGCCATGTTCTGATACATATCACAGCCTTCGTGCAGAGAGTCTTAGGCTAGAGGCTGAAGTGGCTCGTGTCAGTGCTTTCCCTGCAGCCCACAGTGACCCTCTACCATCCTAAAGGTAAAAACATAGTGTTAGATCTGGCACGGTGTCCCATGCCTGTCATCCCCAGTATTCTGAGAGGCTGAGGCGGGAGGATCGCTTGAGTTCAGGAGTTCGAGACCAGCCTGGGCAACATAACAAGACCTCGTCTCTACTACAGATAGAAAAAAACCCAAAAACCCAGCCAGGTGTGGTGGTGTGCACCTGTAGTCCCAGCTTCTCAGGAGGCTGAGGTGAAAGGATTGCTTAAGCCCAGGAGGTTGAGGCTGCAGCGAGCTGTGATTGCACCACTGCGCTCCAGCCTAGGTGATAGAATGTGACCCTGTCTTTATTTTATTTTATTTTGAGATGGAGTCTCGCTCTGTCACCCAGGCTGGAGGGCAGTGGCGCAATCTCAGCTCACTGCAACCTCTGCCTCAGCCTCCTGAGTAGTTGGGACTATAGGCACATGCCACCATGCCCAGCTAATTTTTGTATTTTTAGTAGAGACAGGGTTTCACCATGTTAGCCAGGATGGTCTCGATCTCCTGACCTCGTGATCCACCCGCCTTGGCCTCCCAAAGTGCTAGGATTACAGGCGTGAGCCAACGCACCCCGCCAAGAGCCTGTCTTTAAAATACAAAACAACAAAACAAAACCAGAACACTGTAGTGTTGTAACCATTTTCCTCATGAATCCTCATGATGGAAACAAAATTGACTCATTTTCACAAGCCCTTGACCTAGGAGAAGGGATGTAGCGTATTTAACTCCTCTTTATTTATCATCCCTAATAGTGACTTTTGCCAAGAGCCTGCTGTGTGCAGGCTTAACGGCGTCATCTCATGCAATTCTCCCTCACCTGTGAGGAAGACTATTCCTATCCAATTTGGTTTGTAAGGGAATGGAAGCTCAGGGAGATGAACTGACTTGCCCCTGATCACACAAGCACAGAGCAGCCCATTTCTGACCCAGCTCTGACCCTAGCTGGCCTATAGGGCGGTGCCCTCAAGCGTCAGGCTGTGACAAACCCGGTCCTCACTGGACATCTTGATCTTTGGGGCTTTTTTTAAAGCATGAATTTTGCCTTCTTAAAATATTGCATCATTGGACATCTTGATCTTTGGGGCTTTTTTTTAAAGCATGAATTTTGCTTTCTTAAAATATTGCGTTTGTGGCTGGGTGCAATGGCTCACGCCTGTGATCCCAGCACTTTGGGAGGGCGAGGTGGGCAGATCATGAGGTCAGGAGATTGAGACCATCCTGGCTAACACGGTGAAACCTGTCTCTACAAAAAATACAAAAAAAAAAAATTAGCCGGGCGTGGTGGCTAGCGCCTGTAGTCCCAGCTACTCGGGAGGCTGAGGCAGGAGAATGGTGTGAACCCGGGAGGCAGAGCTTGCAGTGAGCTGAGATCGCACCACTGCGCTCCAGCCTGGGTGACAGAGCGAGACTCCATCTAAAAAAAAAAGAATTTTATATATATATATGTATATAATACATATTATATACGTATTATATACGTATATAATATAATATGTATTATATACATATATAATTAATATAATATATAGTATATACATATATGTGTATACTATATATTATATACATATATAGTATATATATTATATACTATATATTATATACACATATAGTATATATATTATATACTATATATTATATATTGTATATTATAATTATATATTATATATTAATATATAATATATAATATATAGTTATAATATATAATAATATATAATATATAATATATATTATATATCTGCACTCATATAATATATAATATATGATATATATTATATAATATATAATATATAATATAATATTATATTATATAATATATGATATATAATATATAATATAATATATATAATATATGATATATAATATATAATATAATATATATAATATATGATATATAATATATAATATAATATAATATATAATATATAATATATGATATATAATATATAATATAATATAATATATAATATATAATATATAATATATAATATCATATATGATATATAATATATAATATAATATATAATATATGATATATAATATATAATATAATATAATATATGATATATAATATATAATATATGATATATAATATATAATATAATATAATATATGATATATAATATATAATATAATATAATATATGATATATAATATAAAATATAATATATGATATATAATATAAAATATAATATAATATACAATATATAAAATATAATATAATATACGATATATAATATATAATATAATATAATATACAATATATAATATATAATATAATATAATATATAATATATAATATATAATATAATATAATATATAATATATAATATATAATATAATATATACAATATATAATATATAATATAATATCATATATAATATATAATTAATATATAAATAATATAATATAATATATATACTATATATTAATACTGTATATTAATTATATATTATATATTATACACTATAATATATAATATAGTATATACTATAATATATTATATATTATATATATTATATATATTATATAATTATATAATTATATAATATATATTATAGTATATACTATATTATATATTATAGTGTATACTATATAATATAGTATATACTATATAATATATACTATATAATATATAATAATATAATATATAATCATTATATATAATATAATATATAATGTATTATATATAATATTATATATATAATATATAATTATATATATAATATAATATATAGTTAATATATAGTATATAATATATAATTAATATATAGTATATAATATATAATATTATATATATTGCATTTGTGTATTATTACATTTGTGTATATATATTACATTTGTGTATATATATTACATTTGTGTATATATATTACATTTGTGTATTGCATTTGTGTATATATATTATATAATATATATATATTGCATTTGTGTATTATTTATCTTGCTTACTGAATTTTTAGTGCTCAGGCCAGAGACCTCTGCTTTAAAAGTTAGCAAGGTCAGTCACTCACTTGAGGTCCCATGACCATAAGTGGGGCAGCAGGGTGTTAACCGAATCTCCTGGGATCAGTCTCAGCAGCCAGGCTGGAGGCAGCAGCGTGATTTGCCTTCCATCAGATCCTCACGCTCTCAGACAGAGGAAGGAAACCTGACTAAACACCAGCTGCTAAGTTGCTGTCAGGTCCTCTGGGGCTTGGGCCCAGTGACTCTTTCTCTCCCCGCTGTGTTCTCATGAATGTGCTTCTTCTCCTGCAGGTCGGGAAAGAGGATAAAGAAGACACGCAAGTATGATATCATCACCACTCCAGCCGAGCGAGTGGAAATGGCGCCACTAAATGAAGAGGATGATGAAGATGAGGACTCCACAGTATTCGACATCAAATACAGGTACAGGGTGGAGACAGAGGCTTCCTCCTGGGCTTGGGGCAGTGGGTTGGTGGGACCTCAAGGTCAGGCACGGTGTCCATGTGTTCTTGTTTTTTAGTTAAGTGTTGGGTCCTGGGGTGTTCTGCACATGGAGAGACCTGCTCTGATCTTGTATTAGTCCATTTTTGTGCTGCTAATAAAGACATACCTGGGACTAGGAAGTCTATAAAGAGAGGTTTAATTGACTCACATTTCCACATGGCTGCAGAGGCCTCACAATCATGGTGGAAGGCAAGGAGGAGCAAAGTCACATCTTACATAGATGACGGCAGGCAAGAGAGCTTATGAAGGAGAACTCCCCCTTATAAAACCATCAGATCTTGTGAGACTTATTCACTGTCACGATGAGAGCAGCACGGGAAGACCCACCCCCATGATTCAGTTACCTACCGGGTCCCTCCCACAACACGTGGGAGTTCAAGATGAGATTTGGGTGGAGACACAGCCAAACCATATCAGATCCCTTCCTAGAACACACTGCACCCAGAAACCCAGCAGAGAATTGCTTATTTATTACTTTTCCCAAATGAGAACACAAAGTCACCTTTATGGAAGGAAAAGGAGGATTGTGCTTCAGACAACGAGCTAGTTGTCCACTGGTTGTGGGGGGTCCAGCCCAAGCAGCCATGTGTGCCACACACCAGGCACCCAAACAGAAACTTCTCTTTCAGCCTCACTTATGTCAATAGCTGAGGACGTGGGTGGCTGGGTGGGTGGCGTTCCTGCATGGATGGAGTTTACTGATGAGCTCCAAAGGCAGGTATGTTTCTTAAAGGCTTTCTCTAGGAAAGGCAGAATAACTTTGTGACTTTAGGATTGTAGTGTGGGTTTTCAGATCATTTTGAGGTGTACTTTGAATATGTGAGCTTCTTAATGGAAGAGCTGAGGATGAGCGTAGTTTTGAGATGAGGGCTCGAAGACCCAGAGAAGGGGCATTGCTTGGCCAAAGTCCCAATTAGTTGTAAAAGTGGAACAGAAATGCAGGCTGGTCCCTATCTGGGCTCCCCGGATTCCATGGCTTCTGCATGTCTGGGAAGGCAAGCCTTCCACACCTGTGTTCCTCAGCACAGCCTTGGCGGTCCTTGGCCCTTCTGCATAAATCAGTTGTCAGAATCAACAAGACAATGTTTGGGATTTTGATTGGAACTGCATTGCCTGAGATCAGTTTAGGGAGAATCAGCACTTTTACATTGACTTTTCCAATCCATGAATGTGGAATGGTTTTCCATTTATTAGGTATTTAAAAAAATGTTTTTCAGTACTTTAAAAAATTTATGTATAAATGTTTTATACATTTTTGTTAGATATATTCTCATAGGTGTTTTACATTTTGATATGTATATTTTTTTTACTTTAAAGTACTATTTTATTTATACTCATGTCTGGAGAAAATGACTGTATTATCATGTTTACATACATATTGGTTTTGGAAGCTCAGTTTGTTAGTGAATCACACCTAAATCTTGTAAAGAAACTGAAAGCATTAAAACGGATTGGTTATGGATAACAGAATGGGAGAAAAATCCCATTAGCTGTAATTTGCATTTTAGGTAAAGGGCAGCACCCTTTGAAAAGAATCACATCAATTAGTAATATTTATTTATACCACAAAATAATGCACAGTTAGCCCTCTGTACCTGAGGGTTCCACATCTGCAGGCTCAAGCAACCACAAATTGAAAATGTTTGGGCTCGGGCATGGTGGCTCATGCTTGTAGTCTCAGCACTTTGAGAGGCCGAGGAGTGCAGATCTCTTGAGCTCCGGCGTTTGAGACCAGCCTGGACCACATGGTGAAACCCCACCTCTACAAAAAAAAAAAAAAAAAAATGCAAAAATTAGCTAGGCATGGTGGTGCATGCCTGTAGTCCCAGCTACTTGGGAGGCTGAGGTGGGAGGATCACTGGAGCCTGGGAGGTCAAGGCTGCAGTAAGCCGTGAACATGCCACTGCACTCCAGCCTGGGCAACAGAGCAAGACCCCATCTCAAAAAAAAAAAAAAAAAAAAAAGAAAATCTCGGGAAAAAAACAATACAACAATGAAAATAATACAAATCCAAAAAACAATACAGTATAACAACTATTTACATCGTGTTTACATTGTATTAGGTATTAGGAATAATTTCGGGATGATTTAAAGTATACTAGAGAATGTGCATAGGATACATGCAAATACTACACCGTTTTATATAAAAGACTTGAGCATCTGTGGATTTTGGTCTTTGTGGGAGGTCTTGGAACCAATTCTCTGAGCATACCAAGGGATGACTGTGTACGTAGGAAAGTTAGTGATTGTATTGATTTTATCGCTAAGCCATTTTATCTGTCTCACATTCAATACAAAGAAGTAAAATATAATGTGAAGAAAACCATGTCCTCATTACTATTCACAGTCAAAAGAGTCCGCTTCCTCCTGCAGGGCTGGGAATATTGTACAATAGGGAGCGTTTAATGGTTCGAGTGGATCAATGTACTGTTTTGATTCTGAGCCAGTGAACAGCGTCTCATCAATCTTTGGTGACTGAACTAACTCCATGGGAACCATGATAGACAGAACCATTTTTGTGGTATCTCCACATCCCACTAAATAAGAGAAGACCCTAAACAAGGAAATATGGCAATCAATCTGCTCAGAAATTCTCTTTATAGACTGTTTCCTAGAAGGTGGGAAAAGGGGCCTTTCCCTGAGGGCATAGACGTCCGTATTATTGTGGCCTGGTTGCTGGATAGACATTGTGTCTGGTATGATGAAGATAAGGCACACATTGAAACCCACTTCCACAGCTTGTCTGAGTTCTTCAAACATTGGAACGAGTTCCTTTTCTAGGCTGACAATGACTGCCATATTGGCATTGCTGCTGGCTGTGAAACAAACAAACTACTAAAGGTAAACTACTAAAGGTAAACCACCTGGTAGGTGTTAAAGTTAACAGATAAGTCCAAGCTTGTGTTTTGAAAGTCCAGGTTGGCTTGCTGGCTGGCGTGTTGCAAGGGCAAAAGTAAGTGAGACACCTGGTCTCCAGGCATGCTCTGGGTCATTCTCGTTGGCCACTTTAATGATGTGCGTTCCATCTCTATCTGACACAGCAGTAGTGCGGGGCCCTTCAGCACTTGGTGGTTTTTTTTTTTTTTTTTTTTTCCGAGATGGAGTCTCGCTCTGTCGCCCAGGCCAGAGTGCAGTGGCACTATCTTGGCTCACCGCAATCTCCGCCTCTCGGGTTCAGGTGATTCTCCTGCCTCAGCCTCCTGAGTAGCTGGGACTACAGGCATGTGCCACCATCCCCAGCTAATTTTTTGTATTTTTAGTGGTGACGAGGTTTCACCATGTTGGCCAGGATTGTCTTGATCTCTTGACCTCGTGATCCACCTGCCTCGGCCTCCCAAAGTGCTGGGATTACAGGTGTGAGCCATGGCGCCCGGCCAACACTTGGTGGTTTTTAATACAGGAATAGTGTTAGCTCCCTGAAGCACCTTAGTAGTGTCTCCTCTGCCCCTCTTCTAGGCAGAAACTCAGGACCCTGCAAATCCCTCTGTATTAGTTTCCTGCGCCGGACCATCAGCCGTAAAGAACCCCTTTGTCCCAACGACCAGTCTCCATGCCTGGGTTTCTGCTTCTGGGGCTGCCAGCTTCTCTCTGCTGTCATTTTGGGGACAGTGTCAAAAACAGATTTCTCTGCAAGCCGCTATCTCATGATTCATGACTTTGTCTCTGACATCTCTTAAAAATATTATTTTTAAACTTTTTGTTTATTGCAGTTATTTTTAAAAGATACTGATTTTTTTTTTTAAATCCAGCAACCTTGCTAAACTTTTATTAATTCTTGGAGGATAAATGTGGAATCTTTGGGTTTTCTGTGTAGATATGTCATCTGGGACTAAGAAGCGTCCCTGTCCCTGCTCCCAAGTCCTTAAACATTTTATCTCTTCTTTTGTTTTTCTTTTGCCTTTTCTGCTTCCCTTCCTTGAGAAGTTTGTGCTGTTTGTGGTTGAAATAAAATCAGAATGTGAGTGAACTTGGAGGTGAGTCACTAGACACAAGCCCACTGCAGTCCTCAGGCCTAAAGATGACTGACTGTTTGGAAAGACTAAGTAGTGCTGGCTTTTCTTATTACAGAGGTAATGTTAAGCTGTAGAAAATACAGATAATAAACAGGAAAGATACAATTACCTATCATCTCACTACTTAACAGTAACCACTAGAGTGTGTGTGAGTACATAGATGTGGAACTTTCTTTTTTATAGAAATAAGACTGTATTATACATGCTGTTTTGGCACGTTTTTCTACCCAAACAATGAATCATGAGCAACTTTTCAGGTCAATAGGTGTGAAAGAACAAAGAGTTTCAGACGTTGCGTGTTTGGTTTAGTGTTTTTGTGAACTTCTTTGTCTGCACATTGCTAATCTGTTCACAGGTACTTGTTTTTCCCATTTAGACATAACTCAACCAAATGTTTCAGTTCTTTCTAGGAAACAGACTACGTTTAAATCAGATGAGTCATGGCTTTGGGTTATTTTATGATTGAATGGAAAGAGGAAAATCATGTTTTTGGCACCAGGGCAGTAAGGCAGAGGAACCTCCTTTTTATTTCCCAGGTAACTCTGATAACATCTTGTGACTTAGAGCCTGTGCCTATCAGCCAGGCTTTTTTTTCTCGAAGTTTTCAGCCAGGTAGGAAATGAAGGAGGAAGAATACAGGCAGGGTAGGAGATAAGACCTCGAGTGCGTACGGCCAGAGTTTGAGGGGGGAGGGAGGGAGTTCTATAGAAATGAATCTCTAACTCTGTACTTAAAAAGGCTAATTAGAAAGGAGAAATGATAGCTAACCGGAGTGCAAGAGTGCCCTGGGGTTTTGAAATGGTTCTTTCAAGAGGCGTTTGGGTTTCGGATGCATGTGTTTTGAGCTTTGTTACCTAGTGTGCAGTTGTGTGGATGCTCTGGGCCTCTTTGCATTCCCGGTTTATTACAGAAGACTTTGTTACACCCTCTAGGCGTCCTCCAGGAAGAGACAGATGTGGGCTCTTCCTCCCGTGTGTGTGGCAGGCGGCCCGGCAGCTGTGACAGGCGCAGCCCAAAGGCATGCTGCTGGGAGAGCGCACTGCTCCTGCCAGCCCTGCCTCCCTGCCAAGAGGGAGGTCCCTGTCCCCGCTTCTTATGTGTGGAAAAGATGTGGCCCTGTGGGGGTGTGGACGTGCATTCTAGAAATCTCTGCTTCCCACCCTCTTGTGGGTAGGGCTTCCTTTGGGAGTATAATTAGAAACCCACGAGATTTCCACTGTAATGCTGCGGGCTTTGGCTGGTGTCTTGTCTTGGAAACAAAGGGCATTTTTGTGCAGTTTGCAGCATGAGGCCTCTGCATGGTAGGCAGGGAGTGTGGGAAAACAGACCTGGCTTGCTACCCGGGAGCTCTGAGTCCCCATGGATGCCCTCATGGCAGTTGCTAAGCACACTCAAGGCAGTGACTTCTTGCAGCTGCTTCTACTTACCGAGGACCTCTGAATGGCCGGGCACCCCACGCTTCCTCGTGGTCTTCTGAGGAACTGTTAGGAGCATCGGCAGATGGACAGCTGCCTGGGCGGTGGGTATAGAAACAATGGGCATCATGAGCTTCCAAGGCCTGGAAGGAACCAGAGAGGAGCCGGTGACCTGCAGGGTAACTGTATCTGAAACAGCATCGGAAGCCATCCCCAGACCAGTATGAATAAACCTCTGCCAGTCCTCTTCCTTGCAGAATGCAGAGCATGTGTGTTAAAAATGGGCATCTCATGGAGAATTTTTGTTTCTTTGGAAAGCAATATTGGCAGCCTGCGGGCAATTTTCATTTAAGGTGTCTCGCTCAAAGCCAGGGCACCTTAAAAATTCTTGTGTCTTATGTCTATGAGGATGGAGCCTACGTGAACAGGAATCTGATCAAACAAACAAAAAGGAAAGAGAAAGAAAAAGAAAGGAGGGAAGGAAGGAAGGAAGGAAAGACGAACAACACAAATCATCCTGAGTATCAATGCTTTTGCAAAAGCAAGCCATGTTTTTCAGATATTCTTTTCTTGTGTGTCCCTGGATGGAAGCAGTAGAACTGCCAGGGGCTTCCCTGACACATGGTGGTGGTGTCCCCACGTTTCTCTGTCTGAGACATACAGACAGGCCGGGCCTCCTCCCTCCGGCTTCTCCGTCGTTCACTCGTAGGGCCGCTGCGTCCTCTTCCCAGGGTGTCCTTGCCGGCTGCACTGAGAGGTCAGCTGCCAGGGTGCCGGACCCCACTGACAGGTGCTGCAACAGGTGCTCCTGTGTTGAGGGCTAATTTGCTTGCCGGACAAGCTTCTTGTAAAACATGGGCCAGACGCAAGTTGGGACATGTCACTCTCCTTGTGTGGGATGGTTGTAACCCAGTGTCATCCTACAGCACGGTGGGAAATCTGAACAAGCCTGGGCTGTGGCAGCTAAATATGCCTTCACTTCCTATAGAGATTTTGGTGGGGGTAGTGGTCAGCATTGACTCTTTCTGACTTAATGATGAAGCAGGAATGTCACTAGCAGTTTGGCGGTTCTGGGGGATGAGAAGGGGGCCGAGAGAGGCCTCTTGGAATCTCTGCTTGTCACCTAGCGCATGTCTAGTTGGTGAGCCTGATAATTCCCTTCACCATAAGTACAGGCTGGGTAAGCCTGGCCCTGCCCTCGAGGGGCCTGTGTTGATAGTGGGAGACAGCAGGAACATGGCCACTTTTTTCTTTTTTTTGGAGACAGAGTCTCGCTCTTGTTGCCCAGGCTGGAATGCAGTGGCACGATCTTGGCTCATTGCAACCTCTGCTTCCCGGGCTCAAGCGATTCTCCTGCCTCAGCCTCCTGAGTAGCTGAGATTACAGGCGCCTGCCACCACGCCCAGCTAATTTTTGTATTTTTAATAAAGATGAGGTTTCCCCATATTGGCCAGGCTGGTCTCGAACTCCTGACCTCAAGTGTTCTGCCCGTCTTGGCCTCCTGAAATGCTGGGCAGGTGTGAGCCACCACACCTGGCCGAGCATGGCCACTTCTAAGACCACCTGGCAAGCCCTCTCACGGAGGAAGGAACAGGATGCTGTGGCTAGCCAGGAAGGGGCAGTAAGTTCTTCCCAGAGGAGGTGAAACCTACAAGTTCAAGAGTACCAGGAAGTGAGCCCAAGGTGGCTCAACAGGCAGGGAGCAGTGAGGGTATTCCAGGGAGAAGTAACAGCAGGTGCAGGCACAGGGACGTTTGAGCCAGCATAGGGATCTTCGGTGAGCAGCAGCTTTGAGCCTCTGCCCCCCAAGCCCCTCCTCGGGGGAACCCCAAAGCCTCTGGCCAATAGATGGCCACAGGGAAACAGCTAGATGACATTGAGAGAGCCAGGACTTTACAGCCAGCCTCCTCTGGAGACAGCCTGTCCCCTCTGCTGTCCCTGGAGTATTGTTCCTGAGTCCCAGTCACCCCAGAGAGCCTGAAGGCCCAGCCAACTACACGGCTGAAACTTGGGGTATGGCTCTACCACCTCCTGGAGAGACCCAGAGAGCCGGTGGCCAGGCCTGACCTGGGCAGGCGTTGGTGTGTGTGGGTGGACTTCTCCCCGTGGAGGCGCGTGAAGGATTCTGCGATGAGCAGTGTGGATCCCTACCTTGTGTATGTGTGGGTATTTCTTAAGCACATGGATGTAGACAGCAACCTGGGGGTGAGGCGAGGGCAGAGGGCCTGGTAGGGGATCCCCGTAAGATTCAGAGCAGTCCCGTGGGATGCCCAGACACTTACGGTGAATTTCAGCATGGCAGTGGTACAGAGTTTGCATCTCCATTGATTCTGCCGGCTGCTTTCCCCAGAGCCCGCAGGCCTGCTGTGGCCAGATCTGCTCTGGCGCAGCTATGGCGATCAGGTCCCTGCCCTCAGCTCCGATTCTTGGTCTTTGAAATCTTCACTGCTCCTCCCCAGTTCCTGTGCCCCCACCCCTCATCCTCGCCATTGACCTTGCAGCAAGATGCGGTGGAAGGCCTGATGGTGGAGTCAGACCTGGTAGGAGCCTTGACATTGGGGGTCCTTAGTCCCTTCCTCTTTGCAGTGGGGGGTGTGAGTGCTTGGGCTCTGAGATGTTGGTTTGTGAGGTTAGCTCCCCGGACTCCCCAACCCACAGAAGGGGCCAAAGGGTCACTGTAAGAAAGCCAGCCTCCTGCACAACTTGGACATGGCTTGCTGGAGATTTATTTTTCTCTTTCTCTAGTCTGTTGAGTATGGAACTTTAGTGGCTAATATGAAGATACTCAATTTTTTTTTTTGAGATCTTGCTCTGTCACCCAGGCTGGAGTGCAGTGGCAAGATATTGGCTCAATGTAGCCTCAACTTCCCGGGCTCAAGTGATCATCCCACTCAGCCTCTTGGGTAGCTAGGACTACAGGCACACGCTGCCATGTCCAGCTAATTTTTGTAGTTTTTGTAGAGACAAGCTCTCATTATGTTGCCCAGGCTGGTCTCTAACTCCTGGGGTCAAGCGATTCTCCTGCCTTGACCTCCCAAAGTGCTGGGATTACAGGTGCGACCCACTGTGCCTGACTTATGTTTTCTCTCTAAACAACTTTTTATTTGGAAAAAAAAATTAAACTTCATGCAAAAATAAAAATGGTGTAGGGAACACCCTATATTTTTAACTCATATTTTCCTGTTAACATTTTTTGCCTGTTTGCTTTCTGATTCATCCGTGTATATATGTATGTGTGTGTGCACACAAATGGTTTTTACTAAACCATTAGAGGGTGAGTTATATATACCATGGCCCTTTCCTGCAAATGATTAAGTATATATTTCCTAAAAATAGGATGTTTACATCTTCTAGTAAATAGCTACCTGATATGGTAATATATTTGATATTATATAATATTATGACAGAAAGTTCATTATTTTGTAAATTCTATTAAATCCTTGTTATTTTTGCTCATGTGATTATATAATGCCCATAATCAAACATCAAGAGGTGATGGTGGCAGCTTTAACTGGTCAAATTTTCCCTCCTTTTCTAAGTGCCTTTAGATGATGTCTTGAGCAGATTGTTTTTTTTTTTTTTGAGACAGTCTTGCTCTGTCACCTGGGCTGGAGTGCAGTGGCGCCATCTCAGCTCACTGCAACCTCTGCCTCCCAGGTTCAAGTGAGTCTCATGCCTTAGCCTCCCAAGTAGCTGGGATTATAGACGTGCAGCACCACACCTGGCTAATTTTTGTATTTTTAGTAGAGACAGGGTTTCACCATGTTGGCCAGGCTGGTCCCGAACCCCTGACCTCAAGTGATCCACCCGCCATGGCCTCCCACAGTGCTAGGATTACAGGCATGAGCCACCAAGCCTGGCCACAGATTTAGTTTTTAAACTTATGCTTTTTTTTTGAGACGGAGTCTTGCTCTTTTGCCCAGGCTGGAGTGCAGTAGCGCGATCTCTGCTCACTGTGAGCTCTGCCTCCCGGGTTCACACCATTCTCCTGCCTCAGTCTCCTGAGTAGCTGGGACTACAGGCGCCCACCACCACTCCCGGCTAATTTTTTGTATTTTTAGTAGAGATGGGGTTTCACCATGTTAGCCAGGATGGTCTCAATCTCCTGACCTTGTGATCCGTCCGCCTCGGCCTCCCAAAGTGCTGGGATTACTGTGCCCGGCCTAAACTTATTTCTTGTACTTCTTATGTTTTCTGACACTGTGGTGTGGGGCCCGGGGTTTAAAGGTAAGGAAGCTTAGATGTGGCTTTTGTCTCAAGCTCCCAGTCTAAGCAAGAGACCAACACTAATCAGATACATAAACCAGGAGTCAGCAAACTATGGCCCATGGGCCAAATCCAGCCCACTGTCTGTTTTTGTACAGCTCAGGAGCCAAGAATGATTTTCACATTTTAATTGTTGAAAAAGAACCAAAGGAAGAATACTATTTTATGACATGAGAAAGTAATATGCAATTCAAATTTCAGTGTCTATAAATAAGATCTTACTGGAACACAGCCATGGCCAAGCATTTCTTGCTGTGGCTGCTGTTCCACCACAACAGCAGGGTTGAGGAGTTATCACCGTGATTGTGGGATCTGCAGAGTTTACAATATTTCCTCTCTGGACTGTTACAGAAGAAGTTTTCCAACCCCTAGTGTAAACACCCTGGGAAGTGCTGGCAAGGAGGGATATAAGGAGAAAGAGGTTGTATTCTAGGGAGTCTGTGTGGGGAGCTGGGGGGAGGGATCTTTAGTTGGGAACTGAGGGGAGGGAGGGGGTTTGCTGGAAGAGTGGATTGCGCCTTCCAGACAGCACGCTCAAAGGTCCTGTGGCTGGGGACTGTGGTCTTTTCAATGGCTGAGAGGGTGAGGGATAGAGATGTTCAGGAGGGGTCAGAATGGGTGCGAGGCTCTGCCAGAAGGGGCTTACTCTTGTCTTTCCCTTTCTTTTAGGTAAAACCTGTTTCCCAGCCTGTTGGCATCCTGTGGAAAGTTGTTCAGCTGCAACCTGGGGTGTGAAGGACCTGGAAGCCCTCTTGCGTCGGAGGTGTTGAAACCAAAACGAACGTTATGTATAAAACCCCAGCTCCATCGTGGGTGTCAGGCATCTGCTCAGACTGTCACTGGCAAGCTCGTTTCCACGTCACCACAATGGAGTTGCTTCTGCCACCCTTTGGGTGCCCCTTTAAAGTGCCCCCCACTTCCACTCTCCCCGTAAGAGGCTTTGTGCCTTGCTAAGGCGCGAAGGGTAGAAACGTGTTGATTTTAAAAAAGTTTTTTTAAGACAATTGTTGACAATAGTAAAAGAGATCAGGAGGATCAAGAATCTAAAACAAGCCTGAAGGGTGTCCAACTTGGTATTTAGAATTTCCGACATTCTTCTCTACTGGATCTACACATTGGACCCTGTCTGATCCTTTGCTGCTTTTTTGACTTGGTCAGGTCCTGGCCTCATTTTGGCGTTACCTGTGTCAGAGTTCAAGGTGGATGTGCTTAGAGCTGGTCAGCCCCTTCCAGACCTGGACACATCTGTGGCTCCTTTTCTTTCTGTTTTTCTTTCTTTCTTTCTTTTTTTTTTTTTTTTTAAAAAAGAAAGGTTCAGCAGAAATCAGCGTGGCTAGTTCACAAAGAATTTCCAGTATCAGGGAAAAACTGTGTGTGTGTGTGTGCATGTGCGCACGTGTGCACGTGTGCACGTGTGTGATACCTATAAAACAGCTTCTGCTTCTCTGAAGGGAAAGGAAAGTGCTAGGCAGCCTGTGATTAGCAACATTCTTTGTGCTTTTTTGTTGTTCCTCTGCTCTGTCACAGTTCTATGTTGTTTGCCTTAGAAATGTAATTTTTAAAAACCATTTTAAAAATGAACGGTGATTTGGCTGGCTGGAAAAAAGCACACTGTCAGGGGCCTATATTTGAAGTTAGTCTAGACGGGGCTGGACTAGAAACCCGCCTGGACCCAGGAGACCCCACAGGACCCAGGAGGTCCCTGCCGCAAGGCAGAGGTTCAGGTGAGAGTGGCTCACCTCTGAGCTGGTGAAGTGAGGACTCGCCTGTGACATGACCCAGAGATCTGCTGCTGGCTTCTGGAGACAGGGCCTTGGGCTGACTTCTCAGGTTGATTGAGGCCTCCTGACTAGTGGTGTTCCCAGGCTAGAGGTGATTGGCTGCAACAAAGATGCTTCTATTAGTCTATTAGCAGTGCCTTCGGGACCCTGGGATATTGCTCTCTCTAGAAAGGTGTTTTTTATTTTTTATTTCCCCCTTTTTTTCCTGGCATTGCTCCAGGGTTTGTGTATTTGCCTGTTTATTGTCCTGCTCCAGCCTTTCCCGACTCACCTCCATCTTCAGGTTCTTCAGTTTTCTGAGAAGAGTGGGGATATGTGGGAAGGGGCATGGGAGCTCGGCAGCCTCCGCCTGCCAGGAAGGCAGTCTGGCCTCTGCAGGAAAGAGCAGAGCCCGTGGGAAGCCCTGGGTGAGGATGGCACAGCCGGCCCACCACGCATGGCATTGCCAGCCACGGGGGGCCTGCGTGTAGTCTCTGCTCCCTGCATTTCACCTTCTTTGTTGACTTTCCTTCTCTGTTTTCCCCCATCTGTTTGCCAGAGGGGTGGGACTGGCAACAGAACAGCCGTGGCTGCTTTATCTCTCCTCTCCACGGTGCACTCAGGCCTGAGTGGTGACTCACGGGAGCCTGGCCACCTCGCAGCTGTTCGCCCCCTCAACCTTTGAACTGGAACTGCTGGCTCACACGGGGTTTTCGACAACTGCAGCTCAATTATGGAAAAGCTGGATTCCTCTGCCTTACGCGGAAACACCCGGGCTCCATCTGCCAGGTGCTTGCCACTGGTCCTGGCAGAAGTGGCGGCTGCTGAGAGTGACCTTCCAAATCCTTGGTGGCACTTCAGCACCACACGCTCTCCAATAAAAACCCTTTACACACAAACCATGAGTACCTTGGGCTTGGATGTTTTCTGTGGTGCCGGCCAGCAAGGCACCTTTTGTGAAGACAGAGGTGGGTGGGCCCAAGGCTGAGGAGGAGGGTGGGGATGGGAGCTGGGCGGGAGGTGTTTGGATCCTGGTGATTAGAGAAAAGCTTGGAAATGAAAAAGGCTTGGGGGTGGAGGGGCATGCATGCTGTTTTTACATCTACATACACAATTTACATTTACATATACAATTGGAAGCTCACTCGCTCATTTCCTGGAAGCTTACTCCGTGGCTAGGAAATACTGAGCCCTAATTGTTTCCAGAGATTCTTGGGGCATCTCCAGAGAAGATAGAATCAATCACATAAAAAACTGCTAGCTTGTAACTGCCTCATACCTGGCTTGCTTTACCCTTTCTATGAGTAAGCGTGGGATGCATCTGGGCCGGGTTCACAGCGAGGTGAGAAAAAGCCGGGGGAAAAGCCCATTTGCTGCCGTTCCAGCTGGTTCCCTTGGAGGTCACTAAGAGGTTGGGGGTGTGGCCTGTGTCCCTCCTCTGTGAGAAGCTACTCCTGTGCTGGGTCTTCTCTACAACTGTAGCAGTGACTAAGGTTCTCCAGGGTGGCTCTTTCTCCAAACAGCTGCGCGGGAAGCCAGCCCTGGAGAGTGGGTTTCCCCATCATCTCAGGCTTCTCAGAGAATGTCCTCCACTGAGCACCCATCCTGTCAGATTGGCTTGTTCAGATGCCCGGGGACAAGGCAGCCTGACGGGGAGGAGGGTGTTTTGGCGTCCGCAGTGGCCTCTGTGTGGCGGAGGGTCAGCTGATACTGCAACTCGCCTTTTGGTTTTGAAGATTCTGTTGAGGCTCCATCCTCACTTTGACCTCTTCTACAAAGTCTGTCTCCCCTGCTGTGCCGTGGAACACCCACGGGAAGCCAGTAAGTTAAAATCCTAACATCAAAGCCCCTCCCTCTGCTGCCTGCATCTCCAGTCATAAAAGCATCTCCAGTCATAAAAAAAAATTGCATGGTTATTCTTACACCCTGTGGGGATGGGGGATGCTTTATACGGACATGGCACATTATCCTCAAAGGGCCCTTGATGCAGTCATAAGTTGGTGTCCCGTGCCTGCCCGCTTTGGTGAAATTCTTGGGTGTTGGTATCATTTTAAGGGAATCAGGGGAAATTACCCTGAAGATCAGGGTCTGTAGGAGAAGAGGGGTAGGGGATGCATCAGTGACCCAAACTTGCTGGTGAGATTTGGCAGCTGAAGCCATTTAAAGAGATTGGCGGCTGGGCGTGGTAGCTCATGCCCGTAATCCAGCACTTTGGGAGGCGGGTGGATCACCTGAGGTCAGGAGTTCGAGACCAGCCTGGCCAATATGGTGAAACCCCTGTGTCTACTAAAAATATAAAAATTAGCCTGGTGTGGTGGCAGGTGCCTGTAATCCCAGCTACTCGGGGAACTGAGGCAGAAGAATCACCTGAACCTGGGAGGCGAAGGTTGCAGTGAGCTGAGATCACGCCACTGCACTCCACCCTGGGCAACAAGAGTGAAATTCTGTCTCAAAAAAAAAAAAAAAAAGAGAGTGGCACCTTGGTGTTGCCAGTTTCTGAAGAGGGGAGAGGAGGGTTATGTTACAAGCATCACCAACAAAGAGCATTGTGACTCAGCAGAGGGGAGAGCAGTAGTAAAGACTTGGGGGATGATGCTGGGCTGCCTCCCCAGCCACCCACCTTCCTTGCACACGCTTCTTTTAGCAGCATCATGAGTTTGCAGGTCCGGATGTTGCTTGCATTGTAACCACAGCTCCCTGTGCCCCCCTGTGCCTGCTGTATTTGGGTTAGATATTTTCTTATGCAAATAAATGATTTAATCTTTTCAGGGTGAGGGGTGAGCCCTGGGGACCTGGAAGGTGTTCATTCCAACACCACTAGTTCAGGAAAAGGGTCTGCCCCATAAGGCCCCCAGGCTGCTTGTATTGACAGGTGCGAGCCGGCGCTTCCCTCCAGCCTGGTGGTGCCACCATTGCTTGTGGTTTTTATTTATCAGAGAATTCAAGAACACCTGATGTGGACTCAGTGTACACAGCATACCACTTGCGAAAACCAAGTTTGTTTTCCATTATTTTCGAGAACCAAATAGACATGACTGTTCTGAGTGGCTGTCGTGAGTCACTCCCTGCCTTGCTACCTGAGTCTTCTTGGGTCCAACAAATACCTGGGTGTGACTCTCCTTGTAAAGTGCCTCAAAATTTGCTGTTATTTCTTGTTACGCTTAGTTAGTTGGTTTATCAGCAAGCTCATTTTCCCTGGGATGGGTTTTTTGATGAGCTGAGTTGATGTGGACGGGAACACAAGGCGCTCTTGTGTGTCTGTTGGCATAGCAGGAGGCCCACAGTCTCTAGTATAAATGTCTCAATGGCTGATCTGGCCTGGGGTGCTGTGAACAGGCTTCCTGCTGTGAGCAGGTAAGAGTGTTGTGAATGAATTATCCCCAGAGTCTGCAAGACAACCAGCGAGGTGGTGCTGAGTGTGGCAGGAAGAGGAATCGGATGCAGACGGTCAGGCATGTGTTTCCTGGCCTCACTGCTCACTCATGAACCCTGTGATCTTGGCCCTACTTTTTCCATCTGCGCTATAGGAACACACCTCTTTGGTTACTGTGATCATTAAATTGCGTGATTTAGCCAAATATCTGCTGCAGGTGCCTGGCACCACCAGCATCACCACCTCCACCATGAATAGTTTTTGAGTTCTTCCTGGGTGCCAGGTGCCTTTGCACACACACTTCCTTATTCAGTCCTTAACAGCATCTTTTAGGTAGGTATTATTCCTGGAACAGACTAATCATTTCCATAGGCCCAGGGCTGTTTCCCCTGAATCATATTCACCTCCCTGGCTCTCCATAAGAAAACATCGATTTGCTTGGCACTTTGTCATCCTTTGAGTCCTGCCAACAAGGTGGTGAGGTAGGTGTTTGTCTTCATTTTGTATACACAGGGCTGGGTCTAGGAAGGTCAGTCATGGCACAGGGTCACGTGGTTTCTAAGGGGCAGGTCTCAAACCACCAGTCTCCTGCCCTCTTCGGCACTTTTCCCTGAAGGGAAGATGAGGGGACTTTTCTTTTGAGACCCAAACAGCTCACACTTGGGATAGCATAAGATGTCATCTCTGGGCCAAAGAGATAAGGTCCTATGTTCCAAGAGGCACCCACTCTGGCTGTGGCTCCCTAATGGGGAAAGAGGTCTGCAGGACAAAGGGACATGTCCCCTGGACCCGCAGATCCTTCCTTTTCTATAATTCTCTGCCCAAATGCTCCTTTGCTAGCTGCCAGGGCCTGCACTGAGTTCATCTTCCCTAGGGCCACTTGTGTGCCCATGCCTCGGCTGAGAATGGCCAGCTGTGACTGAGACGTGGAGATGGTTGGAGCTCAAACATGCAGCCCGGGGTGTCCACACTCAAATGCGAGGCCCCTTGTTACAATGACCAGATGGGGATGGCAAGAGAAGGGGAATGGGCCGCAGACCAGGGGCCTCCACCGATATCCTGGCCTGAGCCCAGCAGGCATTAGGAGCAGGTCAGCTAACCTGGGACCTGACTGGGGCTGTGTGTTTGATTTCCATTTCCATTTTCAGTTCTGCTCTCATCACCAAAGAGCCCACTCCTGGTGCCTGTGATGTTATGACAGACCATAAGCCAAACTGGAGTCTGTTTCTGGGGGATTTTCTACATCTTCTCTTTTTTCTTATCAAGATGTAGACATGTGCTTTGAGGTCGCCACTGTTCCAAGATCACATTGTTTTTCTTTGTGATGATTCTGTTTCCTACATTGTACAGTTTTGAGACCGTTTCTTGATTCAGCCAGCCTTGACGTCAGCTCTCATTATGTGATGCTCTCACTTTCCCTCTTAGTCCCCTTAAGGTCTTGGTCAACGTCAGTGTACTTTTCTCTTTTTTCTTTAGTTGGAATCACCATCCATGGAAAATAATTACTGGAGACGTTTTGGAATAGAAAGTGAAGAAGAGCAGAGTTGTGTAAGCACCACATAAAGTAACCAATGACATGGAATAAATAATCTCTGTTTCATTTGAAGTCTACTCCAGGGCAGTCTTTACTGCCTGACAAATCAATCTCTTTCTATCCGCTGTTCACCTCACATTGGTGGAGTGGCGGTGTCCCTTTGCCGAGATGCTGAAATGCCCAGCTTGCCCATGAGGCGGTGGGAGGGTTGAATGAGGTAAGGCACACACAGTGGGTGCTTGATAAATAGGTGTCATCTTATTTTACATCCAGCAGGTTTTCAGAGAGCCACAAGGCATGATGCTGGGGCCTGCTGGACTGCAAAGGTGGACGAGACAGGCACACTCCTGACTCATAAGGCTGTTGGTGTAGGAGGGAGATGAGGTTTGTACACAGAGCACAGGGTGGCCGCCATCTGCTTTACTGAGGCATCCCAGCAACCAAGAGCATCAGCTACTATTTATTGAGCTTTTAATGTGTTGCTGGCATTGTGTTGAGAACTTTACGTGCATTGTAAAGACACTCATTTGCATAGTAAGACTAGCTTGGACTCTGGAGCCAGACTCCCTGGGCTGGAATCCTGGTTCTAACATTTACCACTTGTGTGGTCTTAGGCACATCTGTTAACCTCTCCGTGATACCCTCTCTCTATCTGTAAAAGGGAAACAACAGCAGTACCTACCTCATCTGGATATTATGAATTGGATGTTTTAATGTCTTTAAAGCACTACCAGGCACATAGCACTAATGCATTAATGTGTCCAGCAACACTACAAAGTAGCTTCTCTGTTGGGATGTTTACTTGTCAAGCTAGGAAACCAAGGCTTTGGTAATAAATGCACCCAGATCCCTTGCCAGCAGTGGTCTGTCTGCTGCTTGGAGGCCTGGGTGCTACCTAGAGTGCTACATTGCCACCCAGTGCTGGGATGTGGCCTAAGGTCAGGGCCTACCTTGCAGAAGGGTGGGCACTGATCCCAACCAGGTCCCTCGGCTCTAGGCCTTGCAAGAGCTACAAAGTTGTGTGAGATTGCAGAGGCCCAGAGAGAGTGCTAAGGCACGGGGGTCCCTTGAGGCTGTTCTCTTTCTTGGGGGTAAGAAGTTGGTGGTGACTGGTGCTTGGGGGAGTGGGGCCCATGGGTGTATCTCTGGCTAGAGGAGAGGAGGATGAAGGTGGAGAGGAGGCCGCAGAAGGGCTTTTTTGTTTACCTGCATAATCCAGTCCCTCCATTTCTTTTCTTTTTCTTTTTTTTTAATTTGGAGAAAAGGTCTTGCTCTGTCACCCATGGCATAATCAGGGCTCACTGCAGCCTCAACCTGCTGGGCTCAAGCGATCCTCCCACCTCAGCCTCCCAAGTAGCTGGGGCTACAGTCTCGTGTCACTACACCCAGCTCCTTTTTAATTTTTTGTAGAGACAGGATCTTCCTGTGTTACCCAGGCAGGCCTCACAGTCCTGGGCTCAAGTGATCCTCTCTCTTGCCTCAGCTTCCCAAAGTGTTGGGGTTACAGGTGTGAGCCCCTGGGCTGGTGACAATATCCATTTCTTAAAAGCAGAATGAATTCAGCTTCAGGGAAGCAAAGTCGGGCTGGATGGAATATTATACCAGTAGAATATCTGAGATCTCCCTCTTGCCACCTTTATTATGGGCACTTCAGAGGTGGCAATTTTGGGTGACACAGGCCCACCATCTTAACGGTTACTGTCCACATCCCCAGTGCTGCTGTCATCTTCCCTAAGGGGAGCACCTGTGCTCCCCTTCATCCTTAGATATGGGAGTCTTGTTTAGATTTGTGGGGCACCTTGATTCCAAATAGTCCCATTTCTTTAATGAGCATTTAGGAAGCTGTCAGATCATGTGTCCCAGTGTTGGTTCAAGACTTGACCACTCTGACAGACATGAACTAATTCCAGTGTCTTCTAGATTCATTAGTTAAAAATAGGACTTGGAGTTATGAGAAACCATTTCAGATGGATTTAAATCAAATAGCGGAGTTTTGATAAAAAGTATATTTATTATAAAAGTGATCTTTTAACTGGTGAAAATTTGCAAGACAGGTAATTATAAAGAAGATAAAATAAGGTATCTAGATCATAATCCTGATTAGCATTTTGGTAGGTTTCTCTCTGAACTTTTCCCCTCCCTTCCTCCCTCCCTCCCTCCCTCCCTGCCTTCCTCCCTTCCCTCCTTTCTTCCTTCTCCCCTTTCCCCACTTCCCTCCCTCACTCTCTCCCTCCCCCTTCCCTCCCTCTCTTCCTTCTCCCCTCTCCTCACCTTCCCTCCCTCCCTCTCTGCCTCCCCCTTCCCTCCCTCCCTTCCTTCCTTCTCCCCTCTCCTCACCTTCCCTCCCTCCCTCCCTCTCTCCCTTCCTCCTCCCTCCTTTCTTCTTTCTCCTCTCTTCCTCTTTCTCTCCCTCCCTCTCTCCCTCTCCCTTCTCTCCCTCCCTCCCTCCCTCCCTCCTTCCCACCCATCCGTCCATCCTTCACTAACTCATTTGCAAACATGTATTGAACTCCTATTGTGCCAGGTACTGTGCTAATTGGAAGGCTCAATAAAGTGAATCTGGGGAGGACCAGGACACATCACTGCCAGAGATGACAGAGAATAAAGTGCTGTGACAGGGACATGGGGCATCCGATGCCTGACAAGAGAGGGACCCACTCTACCTGGACAAAGAGTGACCTCTGGCCTTGTGTGTGCCTTGCCATTGTTTCCTCTACAAAAGTGGGTCATCTGACCTGATTTTTCAGTTAATTTTATGAGCATTTCCCCATGACCATTAATATTTAAAACGGCCTTTTAAGAGACAGCCTTCCCATTGTCTTTTGTGGGATTGCACTACTGAGCGACCCGTCTCCAACCTGTATTAGCAAAAGCTATGGACGAGAGAGGCCTCATGGAGAAGTACAAAGGGAGAGGCCTTGGGGTCTGACCTGGCTCCCAGGAGCTCAGATTCTGGGTAGTCTCCTTTCCTCCCCCTTGTTCCTTCCCTTGGACCCCCTTTCACTCTTTCAGTCTGAACCTTAAGAGAAGGATTCAGCCCGCCTAGGTGCTGAGCCCCACTTGCTGTGACCCGTCATTGTTTCTGCATGGCGACCAGGGAGCACCTGCTCCCTGCCAGGCCCAGCAATCAGGACCAGAGTATGTGCAGTTCTGACCCTGTTTTCTCCCCTCCCCTGGCAGAGAGAAGCTCAGTGACTGTCCTTGTGTTGTTTGAGCAGAGCCCACAAAAGGCAGCTGCTGCCCACGGGGAGCCTGTCAAACGAGGGCCCAGTGGGCAATGTGAGCTGAAGTTCCTTGACCACGACAAGCCTACCAAACCCCACTGGCTTTCTCCCAACCACTGCAGGCTACAAGTCCCCCAGGGACCCTGATGTGCAGTGAGTCTTCCTGAACCCTGTCCCTGAAGCAGCCATCATGTGGGGTATGGATTCAATTTTATTTGCTCGCAGGTGTCTATCTAATTGGCCCAGCACCACTGCCTTTGGATGCCGCTTGTGTCTGAGTCTACATCGTTTGTCAGAGTTTTATGTATCTTTTTTCTGAGGTAGTAATAGTCATCCTCTGGATGAGATCCTAGAGCCTGGAAAGTTCCAACCTGAAAGTTTGTACCCAGGGACAGGACCCTGTTGGGCAGAATGACAACGAGGAAGTTTCTAGAGCGGGTGTTCACCCTGGAGGGGCCCTTGGAGATCAAGGAGTTCAGTGTCCTTGTTCCATACCCAAGGACACGTGGGCTTGGAGAGCTCATATGAATTCCAACCATTTTCTCCACGGGAGGGAACGCCCTCTCTGAGCCTGGACATCTGTCCTGGAGCCCTAAGCAAATCTCTGTGGGAGGGCACTGGCTTCCTCTCCCTGCAGTTCTTCCCTTCTATACCTATGCCTTGTGGCTTCCCTGCCCATCTCAGAGGAGGATATCTGGGGCATATCAGGCATACACAGTCACCCATATCCAGTCTATGAAGGGTGTGGCCACTGCACGCAGGACCAGAGAACGGATTTGGACACGTCTGTAAATAAGCCTCAGGTTCACAGCACAGTGCCTTTCAAGGGAAGCACTGTAAGCTCACTGAGCAAGGGACCCGAGAGTCTGAAACCATGAAACGTCACCCTGAGGGGACCAGGAAACATTGTGTAGGGCAGTGACCCCAACTGGATGGTCAGACCCAGTGTGGCCTCTGCCGTGGGGGTTCAGCTGTGTGTTTCTCGGTCTGGAGGCCCCAGCAGGGCCTACCCAAGCTGCGGGGAGGAGGCTCCCTTGCTGGGGGTTCTTTGACAGGGTGTTGGGTGTCAGAGACCCAGGGCCACAGCACCAGTGGCGCCAGTGGGAGGAGCCAGGTGTAGGGGTGCTACCAACCAGCCCAGCAGCGACTGCAGGAGGCCCGCGGAGCCTAAGTTAAGGTAGTGTGGAAACGTCTGGGAAGTCACCTCGGGAGCCTGGATGGAACACGCCGTGTTCTGATTTAGTGGATCTGCTGTCTGAGACGCTGCATTTCCAGCAAGCTCCCAGGAGTTGCTGGTGCCGCTGGGCTAGGAAGCACATCTTAAAGAGTGAGACTTTTAGGCTGCTTTTTTTTTTTTTTCCCTACACTCTGCTTCCAGCTTCTGATTTCTAGCCCTGGAGGTGTAGGCCACAGCCCTGAGTAGCCCCAGCCCCAGCTGCTTCTCTCCAGGGTTCCCCAGCCCTCCACTCTTCTCCCAGGGTCATTCACATCATCTTTGATTCGGCGTTTTGTCTGTCCCCCAATCCCCCTCTCTTCTGCAGCACCTCTCAGATAACCCCTGTATTAAAATCGCAGTGACCAGACACAGATGCCCTGGCTGGGGGATCACACATGCGAACCTGCAGACAATTCCAGATACCCAAGGCCAGGAAGGCCCATGTGAGGATGTCACCCACCCTGGAGGAGACTTGGATGGGGTGGCAAATTTCTATTTAGAGGAAGAGGGTTTCCAGGATGGCAGACGCCAGAAGATGGTCCTGATGTCTGAGGAAGGGCCACCTAGTTTGATAGGATGGTAAGTCGTAAGCCCACTCAGATATTTGGCTGGGTCTTTCTGATGAGTGGAAGAGGCTTCAAAAAGTACTACAGAGTGTCATTTCCTTCTCAGCAGCCAACAGGTGAAAAAAAAATGCTTTATTCCGAGAGACAGGGTCTAGCCGTTGAGGAGGACGGAGTGTATCCTGCAGGGCCTGCCTGGTCTTGCAGGACAGATTGGCAGAGAGAAAGTCTTGCCATGACGTCCTGCCTGCCAAGTGTGATGGGTAGGTCCCAGGGAAAACAGGCACTGCTGGGCTCCCCAGCAGCCAGTGCATCGAGGAAAGACCAGGGCCCAGGGGGAAGTTAACACACATAGAAAGATGCTGCATGTACTCATGTATGAGATTGGGGTTCACTCTCGGCTATAGAAAGATGAGCTTCAGGCCAAATAATCACTATCTATACAGGGGAATGATGGCAGTGGCACACTGTATTTGGAAACTAGCTGGGCAGTGACACAAATTGGCCCAAGAAAGGTATAGATGCAGAGGAGAGGAAGAAAAGTATTCTGAAACCCTCGAGTGCAATGTCCACAAAGCAACAAGTTCAAACTTTCCAAGTCGATGCAAAGAATCCTGAGATGGATGCGTGAGGACAGTAGACCTGCAGATGGGGGATTGCAGATGCCATGAGGAATTGCAGACTTTTGTCCATAGGATTCTTGAGATGTGTAAGGTTCCTTTTGTATGTGGGGTTCTACATGGCATATGAGAAAAGGTAAATGGGTAGATGGACAGCTGAGTGTATTCTCAGCAGGTCGGGAGGACAGCAGGGTGGTCCTTAGTCTGACCCCAAGGAAGAGCCAGCAAAGAGGACGGGCGGCAGGTGGGAGCTGCCTGGCTCAGGTCCCCTCATAAGTGCTCTAAGTCAGGGGGTATGGGGATGGCTGCTGAGGGAGCGTTTTCATGTGCCCCATATATCACTGTCCAATGAGACACACAGAGACCTCTCTTAGCCCAAAGCAACATGGACTGGTGCCTCTGTACACTTGAGAGGACAGAGGAAATTTGCACTCTAGAAAAGAAGCGTGAAAGTCAAGAGATCCTCCTGCCTCTCTTCCCAAAGGGCTTTTCTGGCAGATTTCCCTACCAGCTGACGTACCCCAAGCCCTGCCTGCTTCTCTCCAGGGCTCCCCAGCCCTCCAGTCTCCTCCCAGCATCATTTGCATCATCTTGGATTCAGGATTTTGCCTATCCTCTTCTCTCCTTCCCCAGCGAGAGGCTCACAGGTTCCATCACTGCTCCAGCCATTCCAAGTTTCAGTCCTTCCTTTCCCCCCGATAGCTCCTGTTTCTGTCCAGGCCCTGAGATCCTGCAGTTTCCTAACTGGTCTCTTGGCCTCTAGGCACTCTTTGCTCTGCCCTAGGGCCCCTCAGACACCTCTCTTGGGGGCATTTTTCTCAAGCGCTAATTTGGCCCAGGTCAAACAAACCTTCGGTGGTTCCCAATTGCCAACAGGTTGAAAGTCCAAACTCTTTAACTTAGCTTTGAGGTTCTCTGAACCCTGCTCCCGGCTCTTCTTGCCTCTTCCTGCATTGGTTTCTGGCACAGCCATTGCATTTCTGCCTAGCTAACTTCTTCAATCCATCCTGAACGCGCCGTGCCTCCCCCTCCGATCTCCCAATGCATGGATCTTTCCAGCCAAGGTCCGTTTCAACTTCCCAATCCAGTTCCACTTTTAAGTGGTGACGTTGCCTACTGGGTGCCAGGCTCCCTTGGGATTTAAGGTCTGGGGAACTCAGATGCAATTCCACTTTGCATGCTTTCTTCGGAGGCTTGTGACTGCGTGGCCGTCACAGCCTCCTGGTTTCTGCCTTCTGTACATCTGTCTGCTCTGTTTACCCCATCATCTGGGTGTAAGATGCAGTCAAAACTCAACTACATGAAATACTTAGGGGTTGTGTTTTGGTATTGTGGAGAACTGGGGATTTTCTGGAAAACCCAGCCTTGTATATGGCAAACATATGCACATACACAAGTATTTTTAAAAACATTCTTCCTGCCCCCTTGCCACCGGAATGTTCTCTTAGCCCCAGGTTGGCATCTGGCCTCAAACTTTTGCTGCCGCGGCTCTTTTTGCTCACACTCTTCGACCTCTCACTCAATGACTCCTCCTACCCCTTCTCCCAAGCCAACCCTCTGCACCCCCCTCCGCCCCCCCCAAAAAAATCAAAATCCGTCTGCTTGTCTCATGCGGTTTAGTTCACGCTCTCCTCTGAGCCTTGCACTAGGTCACATTAGAACTGTGGGACCTCACCTTCTGCCATAAGCACTGGTCAAACTCTCCCACCCCCACCCAAGCAAATAGCATTCTTTAAGAAGGCACCAGCTATTCAGACGTGCCCCATGTACTTGGTTATGCCTGTGCAACATCACTCCATGGCTCCCTGGTTCAGTCTTTCCTGGGGTGGTCCAGTTTCAGGACGGGCCCAGACCGGACTGTTAATTCTCTTTGTGCCAAGCCTTAGGTCTTGCACTTGGGTGGTGGGGCAGTGACTACTTTTAATAGGGGCAATGATGGTAGTATGAGGGCCCACCACTAAGTCACTCTGGGAGCTTTTTTTGAGAGGAAGATAGAGTCCATTACCACTTTAAGAGTACTCTAAAAGTGCCAGATGGCTCAGGTGCCTGAAAAGTCTCCTACAAAAGGAGGACACACAAGAAGATGAAAACGCGGCCAGATAAGGAGAGGGGCTCCCAGGATCACTGGAGGAAAGGGAAGCCCATCCCTGCAGATATAGTAGGGGGAAGCCCTGGGGCTGCCTGTCCCAAGTTTCATTCATTTATTCAAAAATATGTCTCTGAGTCGTACTCTGTGTCAGGAACAATTCTAGAAACTGGGAACACACTAGTTGACAAGACAGACTTGGTTTCTGCTTCCATGGCGGTTATACTAAGGGTCCTCCCTTAAATCAGGAGACCACCCCTCATATTGTCTTATGCCCAATTTCTGCCTCCAAAGAAAGAAGTAAAAACTAAAAGGCAGAAACGAAATCCACAAGCAGACAGCCTGGCACCACACCCTGGGCCTGGTAGTTAAAGATCGACCCCTGACCTAATTGGTTATTTGCATAAAAAAGCACTGTGAAGATCCCTGTCCTGTTCTGTTCTAATTACCCGTGTATGCATCCCCCAGTCACGTACCCCCTGCTTGATCACGACCCTCTCACGTGGACCCCCTTAGAGTTGTGAGCCCTTAAAAGGGACAGGAATTGCTCACTCGGGGAGCTCGGCCCTTGAGACAGGAGTCTTGCTAAAGCTCCCAGCCCAAGAAACCCCTTCCTTCTTTAACTCGGTGTCTGAGGAGTTTTGTCTGTGGCTCTTCCTGCTACAATACTAAGCAAAAGACAGACATTAAGCAAATAAAAATCTTGTGGTTGTGCCGAGAGCTCTAAGGGACAATGGAGGGATTGCCCAGTGTAACCCACAAGCTCAGGCTGTAGTCAGTACTGAATCAAATTCACAGGGACAGGAAGGGATGTGGGTGGGGCCAGGGAAGACCAGGAGGGAGGCTCAGGAGAAATGGCCAAGAGCTGAAATGTGTCCCAAGTCCATCATAAGGGAAACCTTCCTAACAAAGAGCCTGGAGCCAATTCCCCAGGGCTAGATACCCTCTCTGGGACTGGACTAAATGATTGCTAAGAGATTCTTAAGGCTTCTTGCAAAGAAATGTAGGAAGGAAAGATGATGAGTTTTAATGGTTCTAATTTGTATTTTTTCTTATTTCACTTAGCAGGAAGAGGCTTCTGGCATGGAAACAACTGATTTCATAGAGAACCTGCAACTGGATTCAAGTTCAACCCAGAAAAATAGACAGTGAGGGCTACCTGAAGTTTGGGGATGGATTGCATTTGTTCCAGCCTCATGAGTCACACAATATTACACCATCCTTGTGGGACAACTTCCATAAGTCTTTTTGGGGGAGTGACCTGCCAGAGTTTCTTGTGGGGAAGGGCTTAGAGTATGGCTCTTTCTTCGTAGGAATAATTTGAAGCCTGGGATGCTGCTGTCATTTTTACAGAGAGTTTTTTCTTCTTCTGACAGATGCTGCTGGCAGTACCAGCCTGGGACACCATAATCCAAGTTCACAGCTTGAGTTTCCTTGGATCAACCTGACAACATGAAGCTAAGTTCCAAGTCCATGGAGGGTTGGTTTACTTCAGGCTCACCCTTATTCTGAGAGTATAGCCCTTCAGAGTTAGCGTAAAGGAGATGAGGGGACCTATTTGGGTCCCCAACTTTGGTGGCGCTGGGCTGTGACTTTTGTCTGTGAGCCATCAGACGGGCAGTGCGTTTATGAGCACATTCATTTGGATCCACCAGTGGCCTCAAGGCAAAAGCGGCTTTGAGCGCTGGGCTTACTGTCCTGCATTCTATTCTCTATGACTGACTCTGCCCTGTCATTCTTCACTGTCTTGTTATTCTTGTTATCTCTTAGATGTCTTTAAGAAGACTGTTCTTTTTTTTTTTTTTTTCCTTTGAGAAATGTGGCTTTGCTTTGTTGCCCAGGCTCCTGTGCTCAGGCGATCCTCCTGTCTCAGCCTCCCAAAGTGCTGGGATTACAGGCATGAGCCACATCGCCTGGCATTTATTTATTTATTTATTTATTTTCAATATCCCACCCTGCTTTCATAACTGTCCTCAGAGGATAGTTCCAATGACCTTGTGGGCCATTTTGAGAAGGGGAAATCTTAGCTACTTTTCTCTACCTTTCCTTGTGGTGGGGCTTCTTGCCAGCTTCAGAGATGTACAGGCTGGGGAAAGTGGAGTACAGCAGAGCCTGGGAGAGGGGAAAGGGCAGAGGAGAATGTGGCTGTGCCCTAGGGTGTGAGCGGAGGAGGTGGGTGCTTCTGGTCTACCCAGAAGAGCCTCCAGAACTGGCATCTACATTCATCTGCCACGGAGTCCGTATTTCTTGAGGGGCTTGGCAGATAGGGACAGCCCAGAAAGAGAGAGGAAGAGTCACGAATGCCAGAGTGGCCTGCAGAACTCAGAGAATCAGAGAGCGGGGGGATCAAGCACCAGGGAGGCCCCTCTGCAGACCATGCTGATGGCCTGTGGGACAGAAGTCTTTCTTTCTTTTCTAATGATTACCTTGGCCTTAGACTTTTACCATTTTTGGATGCCAAAGAAAATCAGGCTTCTGAGCTTGCAAAGGCTGAGTGGAGTTCCATGTGTCTCCTCTGGCCTTCATATGGCTTCTAGGAAGAAGCATCCCCTTTAACTTCATGATTCCACAGGTCTTCTGTCAGTTTGTAAGAAATCTATCTTATTTACTTATTCATTCATTTCACAAATATTTACTGAGCACCTGCTATGTGCCAAGTCCTATTCTGGGCACTGAGGACATACCAGCCTCCAAAACAGACAAAAAGAAAAAGCCCGCCCATGTAGATTTCACATTCTCAGGAACGTTTCCCTGCATGAGGATATGTTTAGAAATCTTTCACCCACCTAAGTCATCAGGGTAAGAGTTTGCTCTGCTAGTACTACAGATTCCACAACTGCCTGCCAGGTTTCCTTGCTTTTGTGCAAGGAAGATTTTCTCTCCAGGACTCGTATTTTCCAACAGCCCAAGGTCCATGGAGTTTCTTTAGCTTCTATCACTAGCCTTCTGGGAGTGGGCAGATCCCTCTGCCAAATTTACACCTGCAGGGTGAGGTGGGTTGCATAGCAAACCAGAGCTCCATGTTGGGGTCCACAAGGCTCCCATCAAGGGAAGAATGCTGGTAGAGGGTGATGGGTGGGTCTCTCTAGATGTTCAGAGGGGCCTGTGGCTTATTGCCTGGGTGGGCCAAAATGTCAGCTAAGGGAACTACAGCGGAAGCTCATTTAGTCGGAATGTTAGGATCTGAGACCAGGTAATGACTTTGCTGGGGTTTAGATGTCTGTCTAACTTCACAGGAGTACAGAGATGGAAAAAACTCTTGATCCAGTCACAATGTTTTCTGGATACATTCATTTGCATTCTCTTTCTCTTACACAGATTAAGAAATGGGGTGCATAACATATTTGCATGATTGCAATTTATCACTTCCCCAGGGAGCACGGAGGGGCTGCCTCAGTTCTAATGAAGCTCCTGTGCCCTAGCGTTAGAGGTAGATGGGTGAGGCAAGGGTGATTTCATGCCTTCCTTGAGGCAAGATGTCCTCTTCTAGACAAGAGGGCAGCTTGTGTGTCTTGAAGGCCATGCTTCTCCACCTACCCCCATTAATAAAGCAGTTAGTGGGGGTCCCCCAGGTGTGGCTATATTTGAGGATATTTGAACAGGAATGCAGAGAGGCTATAGATCAGGTTTGACAATTTGCTGCCTGTCAACACACACTTTACTTGTGTTTTAAAACGTAAGCTCTGGAAACATCCTATAGGGTTCACAAGGATGCCTTAGCAGCTGACTGAAGGAAGTGTTTTTCTCCAGCCCAGGTAGCATTTCTGCCAGTCATGGCTGGTGCTGGGCTGACAACAGTAGTTTTCTTTCTAAGACCCTGTTCCCCTCTGGAAGGAGAATTCTAAAGGTGGAGGAAGAGCATCATCTCTTCTAGAACCTCTTTGTTCTTATCTTTCTTATACCACATTAGCATGGTGGTATTCTCCAAGGATCTTGGCAGGCAAGAACTGGTTTGGTTACTGTATTTGATTGCTTTTGTGGAGTCCAATAAAGAGGACTATTGTTTCTAGAAGGTCACTGGAAACATGTATCCGGCTCTCTGGTAAGCACAACATTAAGACCAGTGTGAGGCTGAGGGTGTCCTGAAGCCCTGCTCTGAGATAAGAAGACTTCTGTTCATGATTTCAGTCAGAATCAAACAAGGTAAGTCCAGAGCTGAGACACAGCTGAGCCAAGCAGGAAGAGAGGGCCGTGTCCTACAATAAACTGCTGATATGTATCTCTCTACCATGTGCTGAATTCATTAGGGCAAGGGCTGGGTTCTTCTCCAGCATTCGTATCCCATCCCTTTCCAGTAGCTGGACTATTTAGGAAACTCTCAGTAGGTTTTTGTGAATTAAATTGTATCCTCAGATACGACCTTAGAATTTCCAAATCTGTCTTCAAATTCAAATGGAGATACACATAGCAGAGGCTGACACCTCCAAAAGAGTTTGGAGGAAGTTTACCTATATGTTACCCTTCGTTCACATTTCCACCTTATTCTCTCTTTCCCTCGGTTATTAGTACTCAGAATTGTAAGTGGTTGGGTGTCTAGTCACTCGGTTGACTGATAGAAGAAAACTCAGTTCTTTGAGATTATGTCAGGGTGGACCAAACTGCGATAACAAATAGAACCAAAATATAATGGTTCAAACACAAGAGATGTTTATTTCTTTCTCACATAATATTCCAAGGCAGACATTCCAGATTGTTGGAGTAGGCGCAGGGAGAAAGTTTGGCTCTATGCATTCCCTCAGGAAACAGGCTGATAGTGGCTTTGCCATAGTCCAATATTAACTGGCTTCCAAAGTTGCTATCACCATTGTCATTATCAGTATAGCTCATGGGACCTGGGGAAGAACACAGAGGAGAACATCTGGGAGGTCTTATGGCCACTTGGAAGCGGCGTGCACCTCTTCTGCTTACATGGGAAAGAACATAGTCAGACACACTCAAACATCCTGACTGGGAAGTGGGGGAGTGTACCTAGCCACCTTGGAAATGGAGAAAAATTTGGGTGGGAGTAGAGAGACTCAGGTTCTTGGATTTGGAAGAGATCCTAAGTGTGAACACATCCAATGGCCAACCTAGGATAAGCACTGGCCTTTCTGCTGGATTGCTCCCTGCCCCCATCATGTATCTCAGCTGACTTTCTGACCTAGGAATACTAAGCATCAATCAGTGGAAGGAAAGCAGGAAGGGTCTCTTCTTTCAAATACATTCTTTGCCACTTGACAAAAAATGATGATACAGAAGAGGGAGAAAATAAATCCAGAGAAGCTGCCCGCATGGGGAAACTCGTTCTTTGTGGCCCTGTGAGGCTGAGATTGTGCCTCACAGAAGGGACTACGTCACCGATGTTACAGGATCCCTAAAAACCACAGTTACTGCTTGAATCATAACTGCTGCTTCCAGTTGGCTGTGGTTGCATTTCTACAAGGATAACTACTTTTTGTCATTCTGGAGACAAGCCAACATCAACCCACACGTGACTTTAGAAGGCTTTTCCGCATCCTAATTGCCTACCTCCTGAATAGGCTTTCTTTTAAGCTTGGTTGGCTTAACTTCTCCCATCCATCCCATTTCTACACACCCTCTCCATACCCCCACCATAACTTTCTCAGGCAAACCCTGCAGTCCTGACTCGCTGTTATCTGTTGATTGTGTTTAGACTCTCATGCTCCTGCCACTGCCCTTGAGCTCTTATTTCACCTTGTGCAGACCACCCCAGTCATCTCACCCTCTCTCTAGGTCATTTGTGGGCACTTATCCATTGCCTGGATTATTGCATATGTTTGTTCAATATTAATCATGTCTTCTCTGTGATGTTGTATACTCCTTGAGCATTCGGGACTTTCTCAGGCTTGAGCGTGGTGCAGTGAGCATTCTGTACACATTTCTGGACAATGGCAGTCTTGTGAGAACCTGGGAGACTCTGCAGTGACTTGAGCCGGAGGTGCAGATGAATGTAATTGTTGGATGGTGGGGATTGATAAAACCCCTCTACTGGTGGCTAGGAGCAGAAGAGGAGACTCAGCAGCAGGAGAGAACAACAAGAGGAAGCGCTCCCAACTACACTCAGCATCAGTGAACCCCACTGTAGCTGGATCATATCTGAATTGGCCACACCCTGGGGCCTTAGACTGTCTGGGCAATGGCAGGGTGCTGGCAATTGGAGGGATGCTGCTAGAGGCTGACAGTGTTCTTACTGGAAACTCTCAGCTCAATGAATAGGACAACAGCTTCCCAAGGAGATGGGGGAGCAAGGCCAAGCAAGGAAAGCAGGACTTGCGGAGGGCTTTGGGCCACCTCACCTACTTTCCCTGCTTCTTCCCCCCAGGGGCCTTGCAGACAGTGCTTCTTGCCCAGAGGGAGTAAAGGGTGGGATGGGGAGAGGGCGTTATTCATTTCTTGTGTCTGAGGTGAATGAGTGTGAGATGAGCTCCCGCTCACTCTCTTCAAGCTGGAACTGAAAGGACTCCCAGCTGCCCCTACACTTCAGTCATTCATGGAGTGAGTGCCAAGCTCATCTGTATTTGAAACTCAGGGTCTGTCTGGGAGCCCAGAATTCCTGAGCAGTTGTTTTATGGGGTATAAAGTGTTTCTTCAGCAGGGAGGATGATGCGGGGCAAGGCGAAGGCTTAGAAAAGACAGTTCTACTGTGCAAATTGACTTCAGACCTGGATAGGAAATAGGGGAAACAAGCCACATGCCTCGTAGCGGGTTCCCTGGGAAATTCCCTCCTCTCCTAATGTCTTTCCCACAGGCACCCCCCACCCTGGTGGGCTATGAGATTTTGCCCCCTTAACCTGAGAACCGATAGGGGGTAATCAGGGTGAGCGCTGGAGAAGCACAAGTGAGATTCTGAAGAAGCGTAAGTGAGACTCTAGAGACCTCTTGTAGCGTGAACTCTCTGCTGAGACCATTCAACTTGTGCCTTTCTTATGGCCCAAGTTCCAGCAGCACTGGAACTTCCAGTGTGGAAAATCCAGTGTGAGATCCCTCTTCCCTGGCAGCAGCTCTGCCAGAGCCCTGGGTGTTTACTGTGACACACCATAGAGAAATGGGGAAGGAAGTCAAGTCCATCATGACCTGTCTTAGTTCTGGCCATTTCTAACACCTAAGAAGTGGCTGACCTGAGGGTCCCAGGGACACCACCCATCTCCCAAGGAGGTGCTTTTTAGATTTCTACTTGCCACCCAGCTGTGAGGTATGAAATAATTTAGTAGGCCTTGCACAATTTAGAATAAAAGGAGAATAGAAAATTTCAGCATACCTGGCACATAGCAGGGTAGGTATTGTTTTGTGAAACTTACATTCCCTCTTTAGGTACACTAATAGGTGCAATGCGTACCCACGTAAGATGTATTTCTTTTTCTTTTTATTTTTTTCGCTTTTTTTTTATTATTATAGTTTAAGTTTTAGGGTACATGTGCACAATGTGCAGGTTAGTTACATATGTATACATGTGCCATGCTGGTGTGCTGCACCCATTAACCGTCATTTAGCATTAGGTATATCTCCTAATGCTATCCCTCCCCCCTCCCCCCACCCCACGTAAGATGTATTTCTTATTGTGGTCCTGGTTAAAAAAAAAAACCGTCTAAGTGGTTCTATTACAGCATCTCAGCTGATCCCAAGTATTCAGGGAGTGAGGGTGGAGAACAGAATGGGAGTGGGGAGGAAGGTCCCAAAGAACGGGTTGAACTTTTCTATCTGCCTCCTGAGCTAAACGTAGTCTCCCCACCTCCTTGAGGATTTAAGGGCCTTTGACTTAGCCTTTTGGGACCTGAGAGACCACCATGAGCCTTGTGCTTTGAATACTTCTTGCAGCAGGCCCTGCCAAAAGTACCTGGGTGGGAAGGGCTGCCCTTTAAGAACTTGAATTTAAAGGACTTCAGTGGTTAGTTGTAAAAGTAAATGACGTACCAAGGGCTTTTATTTATCCCTAGAACTCCTGTAATTTCCAAGATGCATAGACTGGAAGAAGATAGCTCTGCTACTCATACTTGAAAGAAAGGAGGAGAGGAGAGGTTGGCCCACCTCCCTCCTGCTCTCCCTCCCTTTCCCAGGCCTCCTTCTCTCTCTTTGCCTTGTCCCTAGCAGGGAAGGAGATTGGAACAGGCAGCCTTTGGGGATTGTGGGACCCTCTTCCTGATCGGTCAGATCCACAGTGGCCCAGGAGGACCCTACCTGGACAGTGAATAGTGTCTCTAGGGGGAGGGAAGTTTCCTCCAGGTGAGACCTTTGGTCACATGGCCTCACATGGTTTATGTCTCAGAGTGACAGGTGTCACTTGTTATAAGACACAAGAGTAAAAAGCAAAGAAGAGCAGACAAAGGCAGGTCCTCAAGGGAGGTGGGCTCTGCAGGATTCCCTAAGAGCCAAAAAGGCGCAACAAGGGAGCCCAGTGGCACTGGTAGGCTTCTGAGAATAGGCATTCCAGGGCTTTGTTATTATTTTTTCCAAATGAAAACCTCTTTAGAAGATCAACTGTCATAATTCGCCCAAGCTACAAGCTCAAACATGGCTAAGAAACATTGCTCAAGGTCATTTCCAAAAGCACGTTCTTCCAGGTTTTCAAGGTCAAGGGCGGGGATCTGTGTTCTGTTCTCATTTTTGCTTGTGTCTTTGCCCATGGTTGAACTGAAGAGGTCTCTCCAGGCCCAGTGTTTACCAGAAGAAGGGGAGATGGGAACTAAGCCCAGGCACTCTTCTCTCAAGAACTGATGGGGAGTGATGGGTCCCTGCCCCACTTGTCCATGTGAGAGGGAAGCAGGTGTGCTTGTACCAGAAAGAGTTCTTGAGGGGTTAGCACCCCAGGAATGCATCTATGCTGACTCTGCTTATCATGACTCCCCACTTTCAAAATACATCTTAGGGTCACCACATATCCCAGAAGGTGGCAACACAGGGGCTCCCCTCGATGTGCCGAGTATCCAGAGTCACGTTCTTGGAATGCGTGACCAGCGTGTAATTTAAGCAAATGGAATCTTTCCCAAATGTCTTCTTTTACAACTGAAAAAACAAATTAAGCAACAGAAGAAAAACAAATCCAGAGAAATAGCCTCTTCCAGGGAAGTCTGACCTCCCTGTCTAGAAGGTGAGGACAGTGCTGCGGCCGTGTTTCTGCTGGCTCCGGCCCAGGGCTGTCTCCCAGACAGCTGCTGTCCCACTGAGTTAGGTTCAAGCGAACATGGCCATTGAGATCCAAAGTATTTCTGGCTGGTTCGGGCATGGGTCCTTTCTCTAGGTGAATATTTTGATGTGGGCATTCAGAGGAAAGCTATGGGGAAAGCAGTGTTGGTCAACTGGCGATGCTAAAGAAACACCTTCATTGGTTTTCACGGCTAGTTTGGCACTGAAGGCTCTTTGCTGTTCTGACCTGAAGCTCTCCATTAGGACTTCCTATTATTTTTCTCACAAGCCCTCATTCTCGCTGACAGTTCAGATCATGCCCTGTGCATATCCAGTTCCCCCTGGTAGGCATGGCTCCTCCTTTCACCTCAATGCCCCCCTTTCTGCTTGGCCCAGGTAGGGACCCTCTTTCCCCTCCCAGTCCATTAGTCATTTCTGTCTACACTGGACTCTTGCTACCTGTTGTTTTGACTTGTGTTTAATCTTGCTTTTTTAAAGCAACATCTTCTGATTATGAAATAATTTATACTTTTTTTTGCAGAGAATGTGGAAAATACAGAAAAGTATAAGGAGAAGCATAAAAATTATTCACAGTTGCACCCTTGGAGGGAGCTGTCCTATAAATCTTGGTGAATTTGCTGCCCTTCTTTTTTCTGTGTGTCTATCTATTACATGTGATAGTTTTTAAAGCTGATGTCACGTTATTGATGTATTTTTGCTTCTTGCTTTATCCATTTAAGATTATAACGTGAGAAATTTCCTCGCGGGGCTCTTCCCAAACCTGATATTTACTGACCACACCGATATTCTATTGAATGAGGGAGTGTCATAACTCAATTACTTATAGTTTCCAGAAACGTTGTGCTCATTTACATTTTCCTTAGCAGCATATGAGGGTGCATGAATCCCATCATCATAACGCAATGGAATTAGGGGGAAATGCCAGTGAGAGATGAAGAGAGATGGGGCAGGACTAGCAGGAGTGCCTCAGACCCTCATTTCTGCAGGCAAGAAAGGAAAGGATCCTGTGGAAGGGTCTCCCACTGCTGTGTGATTCTAAAAGCTTTGGGCAGGGGATAGGGAGTCTCCAAACCAAAGCCCAGTGGCCATTCTGTGACAAACAGGAGCAGGCTGCTATGAGGACCCTGGTCATGTTGAAGCTTTGGCTGGGGGTCACCAAGGGGTGGATAGCTGGAGCTGTCAGTCAACTCTGCTTCCCAGGGGCAGATTCTCTCAAAGGAGACCAGAACTATGTAGCCCTTGCTCCCCCATGCCCACTCCACTTCACCTGATAAACAGGGAATATAATTAAAACATATAATTATGAACTGTGAAAATGGTCTCATTTTACTGGTTTTCCTTCTTCTGATTAACCTTGATGTCAAACATTTCTCATGAATTTTGTTACATACTTGTACTTCTAAGAATTGCGTGCCTGGGTTCTCTGTTTGCCCGTGATTGTTTTCCTTATTGATATTTTAAGAGGATTTGCGGCATTAAGCCTGTTAACTCTTTCTCCATTCTCTTTCATATTTTAACCAATTTATCACTTCTCTTTATATTTTATGTAGGATGTTTGGATGTTTTAGAATAACTCACTCTTCTGTTAAGATCACTTTTATTTACTTCATGTTCAGAAAATTCTTGCTCATCCAGGCTCTAGTTAAATATATGCCAGTATTTTATTCTAGATACTTTTGGATTCTTTTTTTTACATTTAATACACTGGGGTTTTATTTCAGTGTATGGTATTAGGGAGGGATCAAACTTGATTATTTTCTCCCCTTTTAGCCACATTTTCCAATTTTACTTTCAGATAATTTAACCATTAACCATTTCTTCCTGGTGATTCGTTTCTCAGATTTAAGTTTTTAAAATATGTATGATAGATCTCAGGACTATCTGGTTCTACTTCATTGGATGATCTACAGAATCTTGTACCACCAGCACCACACTATTTTAATTATTGTATCAAGAATAATACAGTTAGATATCTCTTAGGGACAGTATCTCCTTGATATTCTTTAAGCAGTTCTTAACTCTTCTCATCCTTTTTTTCCCTTCCAGATGGACTTTCATCAAATTCAAAGAAAAAAAAAAAAAAAAAAAGACTACACTGGGATTTAATTCAGATTGCATTTCACCTAAAAATTACAAGGATTAACAACAAGGATTAATAGCATTGCTGCATTCAATATTGCAACCCAAGGTTATGTCTCTCTATTAACTATTCTCTTTAATTAATCTCTATAAAAAGTTTGCATTTTTAATATAGGTCTTGGATATTTCTTATTAGTGTTCTTTATATATTTTTTTCCAATACTCTTAAGAATTCATTTTTCTCCCTATATTTTCTGCTTGTTGTTAGAATAGAAACAGTATTTATTTTGGAGATTTTTGTATTTTTATCTTGTATCTGACCCCTTCCCTAACTTTTTATTAATACTAAAAATTTTACAGTCAGTACTTTTATATTATCTTGGTGCATAATCATACTATAGTCTGTAAGTAACAAACATTTTGTTTCCTTCTTTCTATTGTAGAGTTTGAAAAGTCGTCAGTGTGTAGTCCTGTTACCTTAATTGTTTCTGAGTTATGGGTTGAATTTATTTTGAAATTTCAAAAAACTTCAAAGGGTAGTATGTTATTTTTGTGTTAATCAAAATGAACAATGGGTTTAAAAAGCTTGAACAATGTCATCTTGGGAGTGCCAAATGAATAGGATGGCCTGTATGTCAGGAGCATGCCCACACTTTTCTTGATAGAGTGAGTTTATTGTCCCTGATGAATGCCAGGAGTACTAGTCCATGATGCTGTTATTCCCTGGTGCTTTAACATGCAGTGCAGCCGGAGTCGGCCTGAACTTTAGGAAATGAGGTCGTAAGTCGAAAGAACATGGAATTGAGAAAGCACACGGAAGCAGCCAGGGCCAACATTTTCCCCTAAACAAGCCAATCAACAAAAAGCAATGCCAAACAAGCCCCTTTGAAACTTTCAAAGTCCTCATCCTAGCACCTTCCTAGCACTCTAGGAGACATCTTTCAGCTGTTGATTTATGAACACTGAGAGGCATGTGGAGGAATTAATGGAGGTAAATATCTAACTTAAAAAATCTTCAGTAGGCATTTTTAGACAATCCTCCTTTAAAGAAAAGTGTGGATGCTCTGTGCGTGTATTGACTGCACCTGTAGGGGTATAGCTGGAGAACACCCAGTGAGCATCTTCAGGAGCCAAGTCACGCAGGGGCTTAGCTCTCAGTCCATTGCTACAGTTGCCGTGATGCCTTCTGACCATTAAACACTTTGAAGTCTTTTCTCTCATCCTCTGTTATTTGCTTTGGACCCATAACAGACTCATTAGTTAAAAATAAGAAGCAAAGGTAATCCTGATGTTGAATTACAAGTTAATGCAGAGCACAGACATGAAAATAATTCTATGGGTTTGCTGCAGCATAATCCTTGCCAGATCTCCAAGTTCCATTCATCTAATGAAAAGCCTTAGTTTGAAGAACATTTTGGAGAACTCTTACATCAAGAGGTCTCCAAGTACCTCAAAAACCAGTGTTCAAAAGGAAAATGCACACGCATTTCAGGGAGGTGGGAATAAAAGCCTTCCTTTGCGCAGTGTGTTACATGTGGAAATGTGGAACGCACACGATCATTCTTACTGTTAAAAAACCCCACAAAGATTATAAAAATACGTCAGTTTTTTTTTTGGTGCAAAAACTCACACAATTAAAAATATTATATTATGAAAGTAGCTTTGATCTATTCTTCAGTCATTTCTGTGACGTTTGGTTAAAATTTAATCTGTTTAAATTTTTTATTTGATTCTTCAAAACCAAACACAATATCTCATTTTAAAACATATCTGCTGACAGTGGTTTTTCTTCTAGCCTGAATCATGCTGAAAACAGGTGTAACCAGATGTCCTCTTAGCCTACAAACACATTTCAGAAAATCATTATAAGACGCTCAATTAACTTTGAGCAAAGTAGTTTCCTGTATCCTTCAAAGAAAGACATGTTTTCAAAATGTCACCCCAGTAAATAAAAGTGTTGACATGCTGTGTAGGGCTATTAGTTATGGGGCCAGAATTCAAAATAGCTGATTGGAAGTAGGGCCAGTTGTCTATCAAAGTATTTCTAATTTATGGCAAGGAAATCATGTTATCTGCATAGAACAGAACTCAGCTCTCCCTACTTCTCTGTGATGGGGGATCTATACTGTATCTGGCTCATCTAAAAGTGGTTCCAAATCACTAACAAATATGAATGGGTGTTAGACTCTGCTCCTATTCACCCCACTGGAAAATCTTATCTGATAAAAGACAGTTTTGATGTCCTTTGCTTTGATGTTAAAGTATGGGCTTCCTGAATACATCAATACAGGGGTCTGAAATGATCTTAGCACATTTCAAAGCATTTCTTGTCAATGGGAGTCAAAACTCAATGCAAGCTACAGCCTCATGTTATTCCTAAAAGATTTATCTTTGGAGTAATAAACAGTAAGCCAATTGTCCTTAGACCAATACACTTAAATCCTTGGTTCTTGTATACAAGATTAGCTCCAGACAGCTATAATTGGATGTAATCAAGAAAGAAATGGCATTAAAAGTTAAAAAAATTTAGAATTATAAAAGCATGAAAATAGCTGCTTACTATAAAAATGTTAAATATGAGACTCTACATAATAAAAAGTGAAAGCTGTAATTTACCTGCTCCCCATCTCTCCTTCTCCCCAGTGTAACTCTCCTCCCTGGGTCTGCAGGACAAACTCTGGTCCTCCAGCAAGGATTTATTTTATCTGAAGTTTATTTATGGCAAAGATATTTTTATAATTAATACTGTGATAAGACATGGTACTCTTTGGCCAGGAATATTTTTTGGGGTGTGGGGGTGGGGGTTAGGACTCGAGTTCTTATGAAACAGTCACAAGGAGCTTAATTAGAAGGCACAATCACTTGCTAGGTAGCAAGAGAAAAAATCCTGCCCCTCAGTGTTTCCTGGAGATTGCTGTTGAGGGTCTGTGACAAATCAACACACGGCCACTGTGGCTTGGCATACTTACTTTCCTAATCATCCAAATCAAGTATTGCAAACACCTAAAAAAGAGTGAGAAATGGAGCCAAATGTGATATAATCTATGATCTTGGCCCCAGAGTAGAAATGAGGTTGGTTTTTCTCAGATTTATACCATGTACCACATTGAACGTTATCAATACTGTGCATAAATACAAGGGTTGAGAGTTTTTGTTTCCATTAAGAATCTGTTTCCAGGAGAACAGCCCATGGGAAAGTATTGTCCTTTTCAACTACAAATATGGAGGGCCCCATTGCCTATGTTAGAAAAAAAATCTTAGAATTTTGGCTTAGGCAATAAACTCTTTAATGGAACATACAGAGTAAATAACAGATCTCTAAAGGGAGCCCACAGGCCCCAAGCAGACAGAATGGACCAAACATACAGAAGGAATGTAAATATAGCTGACTTCCGTTTTATTTTTAAATTGAGAGAGGCTAATTTCTTCCCTTGAAAAACCCACTTGAGCATACCTCTTAGTTATGCAGAAACAGAGTAAGCACTCGGTATATTTTACGTATTTAAAGTGTTCCAGAACCTTCTGGGACTTGCCCTGAATCTCCTGAATGCAAAGCTGATTATATGAGGAGGTGGGTCTACTTACATAGGAGCTAGTGTCTTCTGGGAAAGACTCCAGCCCCCAGGTCCTAGTGTCCAGTGGGCCAAAGTCTTTTGGAATGGATAAGAGTGGACCAGATTAAGGCACAAAATAACAGCTTGAGAAAAGACTGGTGACCCAGGCTTACTGTACAAGGAAGGTATAAGTTGGAGGAAAGGGTGGGATTCTAGTATAAAATGTAGTAGAGGTGGATGCAACCCCCTAACCCAGTGACACAGGCATGCTGGATGTGCTTTGGAAATAGTAACTGTGTGTGTGTGTGTGCTCAAGGGAGCACCATGTATTGAGTTTAATGCCATGGAAGTCAAAATACCATCTTCCTTTGAATCCTGCAGCCTGCACAGGGCCATGCAAAATCGTCGCTGCTGGATGAGCAGGAGTCCAGGGACTGCACAGGGTCGTGTGTGTTCAACAGCGACACCATGTGGCAGCGAGACAGAAGCTGTTGGAATGCAGGCCTCTTTCTCTGTGACATTTGAAAGCATCAACACAGTCTTCGCACGGGAGTCCAATCAGCCAGAGAAGGGCAAAGCAAATCGGGCCTTGTATTAAATTCCTGGAAGTCAAACTTCCTGGTCCAATGAGGAACTTCTCAAGGGCCTTCGCTGGAGAAAGGGTGTTCAGCAAGAACGAAGGGCAGCGTCCAGATGGATGAGCTTAGTGCATCCTGAGCGGTGAGCTGACCGGGGCCCAGGTAAGCTGCACAACAGATTCTGCTGGGGGATATCAGGGCAAATGCCCACTTAGATCCACCCCAGGGAGCATTGCCTTCTTGTTCTAAATTAACCTTAGATTAGGTAGGAATAATTCTAATTGTACAGTCATAGGGGTGTACAAGCTGTAAGTTGGACACCATTTTGGACCTCAACTCTCTGGAGGGATTTCTGAGCACCCTTCTACTTAGAGAGGAAGGCCTGGGAAGAAGACCCAAGCCAGCTTAGTAAAGGGCCAGGGGCAGGTAAAATGTGAGTAAAGTTTTTAGAATTAGGGTCAAAGTCAGCTAGGCCTTTTCAAAAATAAGCCATAGAAATGTAGGGCAGAGAAGGGCTAAAAATGGAATAAAAATCGCGGGACCCAAGCTTTCTGCCTTTGCAAGGTTGTTGGATGTTCTTGTCATGTGGTTGCTCCGTTTCCCATTAGCCTGGTGGCCATGGATGTGGGACCTTGAGGCGGTCTTGGGACACAGGAAGCCCCAGTTACCATCCCAACCCTAAAGGCTGCTTTTAGATGGAGTAAACCTGAATGTTACTTGCAGGAGAGCCCCATTATCTCACGTTTTGGAAGGCAGCTGGGAAGAAACCGTCATTCACCAACCAGCACAGCTGTTGAGGAATCACATTCAGCTGGAAAAGAGAGAACTAGAATTTTCTGGAGCCCCTTTTTCTAGTTTTTTCTAGAGATCTGGAATATCTCAGACCACCATGGGCATTTTCCTCCCAGCACTTATCATAATTAATACCGCTTTGGGTGATTACTTGATTAATGTCTGTCTCATCCCTCCAGACTATTAGTTTCCTGAGGACAGGGATCCTGTCTGTTTGCTCATCACTTTATCCTCACTAACGCACAAGAGATTGAAGTGTGTGTCAATATGTGTAAGATTTCGGGGAAAGAACCACCTGTCAGCCTTTTAGGTTGCAAGGTTGGGAGGGATATGGCATCAAAGGTTGGGACCAGGCAGGAAGAGGGGCTGGTTCACCTCACAGCGGAAGGACAGAGATCCTGACCACAGCAGCTGGTGAGGTGGTGTCTGGGAGCTGTGAGAGGCCATTATATTTCAGGTCATTGGGCTGCTCAGGGTGGCAAATGCTCAAAGTTCAAAGCCCATCTGTGGGAAGAACTCCCACACTGGTCCTCCAGCTGACACATATCATGTTCATTTTAGACTCCAGTGTTTCTATGCCTTCTTTGTCAAGATGACTGGGGCAGGTGGATAGAAAGGAAGAAAGGTGAGGGTCTCCCAGGCTACAGGAAGGTTAGGGTGAGTGAGATGAGCAGTTGCTGTGGCTTAAAAATGTCACCCAAAAAGTTGGGTTGGTATTCTGTTGGGAGGGAAGCTGGCTGCAGAGGAGGAGGGCAAAGAAAAAAGGAGAAATGAACACTCTCTTAGGAGAGCCTGGAGTGCACGCTGGCCCCAATGGGTGGACATTTCTGCCACTGTCTCTCAGGTCTCCCCCCAGTTTCCACAGTGCAGAGAGCCCCGTCATCTCTACCCCTGGGAAAGGACTGCTCAGATAAGGCAGCCCCTTTCATCTGGAGCTGGGATCCCACGTGCCCATCAGGAAATGGACTGGGGTGGCTAATCCCCTGAACTCAGTTCCAGGAAGGAAGAATAAGTGTATATCAGCCAAATTTTTAAAAGTTTCATAAAATCAAAAGATTCCATTCACCTCCAAACCAAAAACAGCAAAACAAACAAGCAAACAAAAACCCTCAAACAATAGCAACAACAAAAATAGAGAAAGCTCCAAAGCATAAAATAAAAGCAAATGGGGTGTAGACACTATCAAGTTGAACAAGGAGGAACATCATAACCTTCCTTGCCTCACGGTGGATTTAAAATCCTTCATCCCGTGCTACTGTGGGAGAGCACAGGGGCTTGGGTCTGGCCCCAGTTCTTCAGTGAAGGCTACCTAATTTAGAGCCTGTTCCTTCTACGGAGCTGTGAGTGTCTGGGGGTGGGTGTGTTCACGTTGCATCCACTGGGCTGGTACTAGGTACCCACCAGATGCATTCAGTTGGAGTTTAGGGAATGAACAGTGCTCTCAGAGTGGGAGGCCTTCTAGGGCCATCGCGTAGCCTCTATTCTGGCAAACGTGACACAATTTTGATGCGATCATCAGGACATGGAGCTGGGCTTCTTTGTGTGGCCTCCTCCTTGCCTTATTGACATTTAGGAGGCAGGACAAATTGAATTGGGGTGAAGAAGGAACAGCTGACAGGGCCCCGGAAAATGTGGGATTGCTAGTGCTGGAGGGTCATGTACAGTCCACTGGAGTCCAAAGACCTCATTTTAGATCTGAGACGACTGTGGCCAGGGCAGGGGGTGGGGTGAGGGGGATGTGAGCTTTGTTAGTTTTTTTTTTGTCCTGCCTTTATGAGGCTAGGTCTAGTGAGCATTCACAGCCGGTGTAGCCTGGGGTGGTGATCCCTGAGACTAGTCAGGCTCAGCCTAAGGTGACTTCTGTGGCTAGGGCTGCTTGCCCTGCCTGCCAGCCCCTGATGGAGCAAAGGAAGATTTTAACCCTGAAGTCCTAGGCGTGAACGACTTGAGACCCAGTATCACCAGAGGGCAGCTTATCTTTGGAGGCCTGAGGGTTGCCTTAAGGCCAAAGTACAGCAGAAAAGACACAGGAGGACTTACTACAGTATACTTTACCCTCCAAAGAACATGTGCTGGGCTGCGGGGAGAGCCCCCTGAGGTTGGGCTGGACTTCCCCTCTCAGATCATCGCTTGGAGCAGCCCCTACCTGCTTCCACCCTTGCTGACTGCCACAAAGCCTGCTCTCCCACATAGGTGGTACCGGGGTCCAGAATGCTGGGAGAGAAGTCCCAAGTGCCCACTGCAAACACTATTCCAGAGGCAGAGGCAGAGGGCTTTGAGATGGCCTGGCATCAAACACAAAACAGGAAAGAAACGCGAGGACCTCCTTCCGCCGTTCAGTGTGATTAGAAATGACACCTCAGAGGAAAACCTGATCACCAAGAGTGGTTCCTTGATCTCTGAGAAAAAGAAGACTTGGTTTTGTGTGTTGAGAGGAACAAGAAAGAGTCGGCAGAGGATCAGACCATGGGGAAATAGGATTGGCCTCATTCCTGAGCATAACACACTTTTTTGCAGAGGTCCCTGTTGCTCTCAGCAACCTACTGATCAAGAAGGACAGCTTGAAGCACAAGGAAGTGAAGCTGCGGGGCTTCCTGCTGATACTTACAGAAAGAAAGAGAAATGGCCCTGCTGTTTCCCAAGGACAAGTCAGTTCAGGGCCCAGTGGGGCTCCAGGCAGCACCCCTCCCCTGTGCCCCGTGAGCTACCAGACCCTGCTGCTTCAGGCATGGATCCACCTCTGCCTAAGCCACTAGGCATGTGGGGTGATTGCTTGCAAATCTGTCAACTGAGAGAAATAGTAGTATTTCGCAGTGCAGAATGATGCCTGAGCTCCAGAGGCAAGTTCTGTGATGCCCGAAGAGAGGAGGAAGAGTTGAGAGGAGGAAAAAACAAGTAAAGAAGCAGATTTATCCCTTGGGTGGGATTTCTGTGTTAGTCCGTCAAGGATGAAGCATTTTCCTATAATGCCATGGCCCAGGGCTCCACCAAAAGATTTCTTTTGACTGTGCTCTCAAATAATGTCTGACCCTCCCTGTGTCATGGGGCCCAGTTCTCCCAAACCAGAAACTTGAATGTCACCTTTGACCCCAGCACACTCAACACATCCTTCCCCCAGCCTCTGCAGGAGGTTGTCCACCCACACATACACTCTCATGTCATGGCCTTCAGATCAGCCAGATGTGGGGGGCCAGGCACTGGGGCATCTGCACACAGATTCCTGACTGGGCTCCCTGTTTCCAGGCTCCAGCCTTCTCGTCCTTTCCATTCTCCCCTCACCGTGGAGCACCTGGGGCTCCCCAGCTCACAGAACCTCCCACAGCTTCCCGTTGCTCACAAGCCCTAACTCTGTGACCTGATGTGGAGGACCAGACCCTCCGAGGCCTCTGCTCCCTCCTGCTGTGTACCCCACTTTCTTCTGCACACCTTCCAATTCCATGCCTAAAAACTGCCTCAGTTGTTTGAAAACACTTCAGTGCACCCCCACCTCCTTTGACCTTCTAGGTAAGGTGTTCCCCCATTGAGAATCAGATTTCATTCGGATTCCAACTTAACTTCCTCTCCACAATTGGGGGTCCCTCCCCTGGACTGAGGCTGAAGATGCTCCTACCTACCAGGCCTTCTATACAGAGCTTACAAACGGGTTAGTTTCCTCTTGCTGCCTTGTATGTGTGCCTAGATGTGTGCGTTTATCCAAAGACACTGTAAATTCCTTGAGGGCATGGATTGTGTTTTGGGGTTCCCTGAAGCCTCAGCTTTGCACAAAGGGCCTGAAGATGGGGTGCTTGCTGCTGGCTTGTGGGTTTAAGATTCTCCTATGACCCCCGAGAATTATAATCTTCAACTGGAGGGCTGCATACTCAACACAATGTCAAGTTTGGATGGAAAGAAACCTGGGTTGAGATGAAGCGAGTGGGGAGAAACGGAGAGAGGAAAGAAGACAGTTGAGAAGTGGTGCCTCGTATTCTTGAGGGAGAAGGGAAGCTGTTTGTACTCATCCACAGGGAAAAGCAACCCAGCCCCAGCCCCAGAGTGGCCTGAGTGGGAATCACGATCCCTGTGCAGAGTGTTGGTGACACCAAGCCAGGCTTCGAGGACAAGTCCAGGGGCCAGATGACCTGGCTGCAGGTCAGTGAGGAAGCAGGCAGGGCTGGAAATCATGTCCCAACACAACAAATATCATCCGTTTAAGCTGAGTGAATGCCTGAAGCCAACACAGAGCAACTTTCATCATCCAGAGAATGGTGGAGCAAAGAATGTGTGTGTGGGTGTGCACCTGCCTTCAGGTCCTCGTATTCTCTCCTATTCTGCTCACCCAGGGGGTGGCAAGGATGTGGGGAGGGCCAGAGGACAGCAAATTTCTTTGATCAAACTAAAAGACTCCCTCCTCAAGTGATTCCCAGGATCTCATCCTCCTCAAATGCCATCTCAGGTGTCCCCAGACCCCAGTCATTTGGAGGTGTGGGTGACAACCCACCTTCCACTTGAATCTCAGGGCCAGGGGTGGTCCCTTCTAGGTAAAGGTTTTCTGAGTGGAGAAAAGAAGAGTGGGATCTGAAAGACGACGGGGCCCTCTGCCTGGCAGGGGAAAGGTGGGCAAAGGCTGGTGCCCAGGTCTGTGCGGTTGCAGTGGCTGGCTGGCACTGTCCCCAGGGGCAGCGCCAGCTCCACACAGAAGCAGCACTCAACCTTCCCTTTCTTTCTCGTGGGCCATCTTCTCCATGCCCATTCTCTTCTCAGCTCAGCTGACATTCACTCCTTAATCTTGTAAACCAGAAGAAGAGAGAGCAAGTGGATGGAAGAGTACTAGGCACACATACAGAGAGGACGGCTATGAAAAGGGATATGGGCTCAGCCCTGTGCATGCCAAGCCTGATCTCCCCCAGGCTTTTCTGGGAGCAAAACCTCCCTACACAGCTGAGCAGCTAGCCTGCTAGAAGTCATGGTAGGTGGAGAGGAGCCTCTTGGATCAGTTCAAATTTGGAACTTTCCTTAGTATCCCTGGAGAATAAACTGTTTCTGGAGTGTAAGGCCAAAGAAAACACCACCCATTTCAGACAGCAGAGTTTCATCCCATGGGTCTCACACCATTAGTGGGTTGTGAAGTCAACTTAGTGGTTTACTGCCAGCGTTGTAAAACAATAGATTAGAAACAAAAGTCTCAGGGTATCACAAAAAGGGTAAGTATTTTTTTCCCAGTATATATACATCTATCCATACCTATGCGTATACCTATATTATATCTAAGTATCTCCGTGGGGAGGCAATGCAAAGTTTGTTAAATGTATTTCTTACTGTGATTTTGTGGTCAAGAAAGTTCAACTAACATTAGCCTGGACAAACTCGTTGCTGATAGGCTCATCTGGCCGTGGAGGAGCCAGAAAGAGCAAGCTCATGTGGAGAAAAGTCAGAACTGAGCATCTGGCCCGTTTTGGCCTCATGGACCTGACAGCCCTTTTGGGCCCCTCCCGGAATTAGGGGAGCACCTCACTGGGCCTTGGGTGGGAAGGGCTGTTGTGGGAAACCTTCTTTAGAGGCCCCTACGCGTATTCTGGTTATCTAAATGCCATTACTCTTCACTGCTCTGGGTCCTCACGTTAGCTTCTGAATCGTGCAGATTGCTAAAAGAGAGCCCTGCAGAACTTGGGAGAACTGGATAGCGCTAAGGTAGAATGAGAAAACAGTAATTGGTCAGCAAATGTCAGCGGTCTTCTGGGGCGTGGTGCTGTTTGAGGTCGGGGCTGAGTACTTGCCCTTGCTAAATAAAGCATGAAATCCAAGAACCCCTGGAAGACTGAGAGGGGCCGGGCTTGGGGACCCTCTTCCTGGAAGATCATTAGGGAAAGCACGGGGGTCTGGGGAGAGGCACGCCCTGCTGGATGCCTCAAAGCAGTCACCTCTGATAGCTGCAAGTTCTTTTCTTGTTCGAGAAAAAGAGTGCAAGGCTTTTTATCATTCCTCGCCGGGATGCTCCACAAATCACCGAGGATTTGAGAATAGCATCCAGAATGCTGAGAGAGGAGAAAGAATATGAATGTGTGTGCACACACACAGGATGCTCCCGCATGCTGCTGGGTGGCGGGGGCACTGACTGACTACCAGGGTGCACTGCCGAGGCCGTTCCTGAGTTGGGCTGGTAGGGGTGCTACACAGGGAGATGTCATTTTTTTTTTTTAACTAAGAAATTACAGAGTATCTAGCACACTGCCTGGAATATACTACATGCTTGATTTAGAGGGGTGATTTTCCTAAAGATTTCAGAATGATTTGTGCTTGTTAATCACTGTGGAATCCAGGAAGAGTGCTGTTCAAAGGTGTCTGTTCCTGTGGTGTGGGCAGCATGCAGAAATAACTGAAATTAGGATTCTCCTGTTAAAGGAAATCTCCAGCTTTTAAAGCCTTCATTATTCTTTGCTTCTTTCAAAATCCCTTTTATCCCCACTGATGGTCAGCCCTCTCCCTTTCCCTCCCCCATCCCTTGTTCTCTCATTCTCCTCCCTCTCCCTCCCCCTCCCAGGGCTACCTGCAACTCTCTGGCCTTCAATACACCACCAAGAGGGGATGAAAATTAACTGGGCAAAGAAAAGTTATGGATTCTGACGTTAGAGCTAGGGCTAAGTCAATAGTCTAGGCTACTTCTCAGACCTGAGACTCAACTGCTTTGAATTTCAGTTTACTTATTGCCATTTGGGAATAACAAGAAATGATCCCAACTCAGGGATGCACTCCTGTGCTCATATGAGAGAGCAAAGACCATCTGTACCTTGTTATCGTCATTGCCGATGATCTCTGAGCACACCCTTAAGCAGCAGGGACTGCCCATTAGCGACCATTTCGAAACAGTTGAGGGCATTGGCTAGGGGGGTGTCGTCAACAACTGTTTCTGCAAGCACTTGCTGAACACTCGTTCATTAGCTGGCACTGTGCCTGGGTGAGGGGCTCTGGGAAGAATTGAGACCAGAAACTTTGGCCTCTATGAGGCTCTAATCTTGTTAGAGAAAGCATGGAAACAGACACGGAATAGAGGACAGTGATGGCTTGGATGAGATTGAGTGAAACTATCTGAAATGGGTCTTCACTGCCATTTGTTTCTACAAAATGGGGTGAATCTTGCAGCTTTAACTTCTGTGTTTATGGGGAAAAAACGGAACCCCTTGGAAGCACCCTTCAATCATTCAACTTTCTTTTTTTTTTTTTTAGACGGAGTTTCACTCTTGTTGACCAGGCTGGAGTGCAATGACGCAATCTCGGCTTACGGTAACCTCCGTCTCCCGGGTTCAAGCAATTCTCCTGCCTCAGCCTCCCGAGTGGCTGGGATTACAGGCATGCGCCACCATGCCTGGCTAATTTTTGTATTTTTAGTAGAGACGGGATTTCTCCATGTTGGTCAGGCTGGTCTCGAACTCCCAACCTCAGGTGATCTGCCTGTCTCGGCCTCCCAAAGTGCTGGGATTACAGGCATGAGCCACTGTGCCCAGCCCGATCATTCAGTTTTCATAGTGTGGACTTGAGTCAGATTATTCTTCATGGACAAAAATTCCTGAGAAGGCTGGTTAGTATATAGCTGGAGAAATAAAGCAACTCAGAAACCCCATTGGCTCTTCTAAACAAATTTTACTCTACTAAAATTGGAGACAAACATGTCTGCCATCTCTCACTTTGGTAGTAGGGAGTAAAGGGTGCTGTACTCAACCAGGGTTCCTAATCCACAGTTTGTGGTTCTCAAATTTTGCACTGATGTGCCTCTAGGACACTGCAGCAAGCTCACAGAACTGCCAAAGAATATCTAAAAATTTTCAAAGTGGCAACAGTGGCATCTGTCAGATACCAGGCGTTGAGTTGTTTGGACCTAACTATGTATTAACAGAACTACTAGTTATTTCTTTTAGCTTAGGGGCACTGCAAAGCATTACTGAGATCCCAAAGGCATCCTGAATGGGGAATGTTTGGCAGGCTCTCTGGGGCTCAGTGCACCATCACCATGTCCACAATTGGATGGCCACGCGGAAGCACACCTGTGCACAGACATCTCTTCTACACACCCACACCTTGGTCTTATCTTTGGCCAGCTCCTTTGGACTTGGCAGTTGCTGATTTGCTTCTTTAAAAAATGTGTGAGCTTGTCATGAATTTGGTCTTGATTCACAGTGTCCACCGTTCAGCACCAGAGGCAGCCGTAACTCCTGCCTTTGGGGTAGGAGAGAGGTGGTTAGCTCAAAGGCTGTGAGTTTTCAACACTGGGCAAGCCTCCAAACTGACACCCAGGCTGGCAGAATTTGCCTCTAGAGCCATTGGGTAGTGGGTGGCCTCATCTTCTCCTTTCTGACTTTGTCCCCTTCTTCCTGGAAAGCCTCCAGCCCAGATCTCTGCTTACCCTTTCCCTCCCATCAGCTTTCCCCTGCACGCCCTCATAGGGCTGATGCCACCTCTGCACCCCTCCCAGGTCTGTGTGCTCTGCTGCCTGTGGGCTTCGCTCCTCCACCGTTGCTCTCAACTGCCATTGGAATTTTCTCTCCTGAAGATTCTCAGCGGTTGGTGCCCAGGTTCTGCAGCCAGGTGGACTATGAGGCTCCAAGGCTGTCGGGGTTCAGACCTTGCTGTGGGGACCTGGCAGCTAGTATACCAGAAACGCACAGTGAATGTGTGATGAATCAACCTAATAGCTTAATTCCCAGCGAGAGTTTCAGGGCAGCCACAGCTGTGTGTGAGAGCCCCTGGTCACTGCTTCTTATTTTCCAGGGGCTGTCTCTGCCTTAGCTGAAGAAAAACCTGATGGGGGAGCCCAGGCAGGCCCAGCAGAGGGGGTCTGTGGCTGGGGGACATCGGCCCTCCCGTGGCCCTTCTCTTTCCTGCTGCTCTTGCTCATTCTTTGCCGTGGCTCTCGTGTCCTTCCAGGCAGGTGGCTGAGTGCATGCAGCCTACATAGACGGGGCAGGGCTGTGTGGGGATTTAGGTGGTGGATTTAATCAATGTTTTTATCTTTGCATGGCAACAGGGAGAGGAGACTAATGTCTCCAAGGCTGAGGCACACACCTCACCTTCTCACTCTGGGGGGGCCGGGCCTCTGGCAGCCCCTGGCAGCCCCTGGCTCTGCCTCCCAGGGCTGCTGGGCCCTGCTGTCCTGATGCCTTGCAGCGGGAGGTGGGAGGGGTGGGGAGGGGAGCTGGAGGAAAGACGCCCCACCTTTGACATCCCCAGGCTCCCCAGTGTTGCCGCCTCTTCTGTATCAGCTCTTGAGACCGTTTTAGAGGTGGAAAGAAGCTCTGCTTTTTAGCACACAGAAAAATACCCTGGCCAGGTGGGACCTCACTGGAGATGAGCCTATGGTTTAAGGCCTTTTAAGAATGGAGGTTCAGGACTCAGGGCCCTTCTGGTGCTCTGCTCGCCAACCCCCCATGTTAGGTTTGGGCAGGCTTGGAGGGGATCTCCTGCCAGAAGACCCCCAGCCCCACTCTCCTGGTAGACCAAGGCCTTGCAGATCAACTCTGTGCCCCCGGGAAGGGAAGTAGAGCCTGGCCTGAGCTCCTTGCTGCATTTGCCTGAGCCACAGGCAGAGGGACACACAGGAGCAGCCCTGGGCACTGGGGTGTCCAGGACCTCAGCTACTACAGGGGCAAAGGAACGTCTATGAACAGCTCCCACTGGGCCTGCCATGCTTTCAGACGCAAGAAATAGCTCCACTGCCTGGGCCAATGTTCTGCTGGCTCCTCCTTTGTTGGTAGCAGTCAGGTCTTGTGCTAACAGTCGGGCCTACAGGGATTTATTATCCAGAACGGCTGCTCTAGAGGGGCTAGTTTCTCCAAATAGTTGATTTGGAGAAAAAGCACACATGCATTAGTCACCTCAGTGTAACAGGGCTCTGTTCTGGCAGTGACGGGATCACAGGGGAGGGCTCCCCATCCAGGACCCGTGTCCTTGAGAAGGTTTTGGAGCAGGGAGAGCCTGAGCTGAATCCTGATGAAGAAAGCGCTTAAGTCATGCCAAGAGTGGGATGTGGGAGAATCCAGGGGTGGGGTGGGTATGGGGACCCCAGCGTGGGGAAGGCACTGATGTGTGACATAGCAAGGGTGAGGATACTGGGGGAACTGAGCATTGAGGAAACAAGTGGATGGTAGGATTGCAGAAGGAATGATGGGCAAGGGATGACAGGCTTGTTGGGCCTGGATTTTATTCTGTGAACTCTTCTGGGAAGAAGGACAGCCAGAGGGCCAGATGGGCATTTTGGATGGAGCTTGCTGGCCGCAGTGTGCAGGGGACAGACAGACCTAAGTGAAGTCAAGAGTTGGGGCACAAGAGGAGGCCACTGCAATGAATGTGGCAGGAGATGAAAAGCCCCAGTGAGGGTGGGAGAATGGCAAGAGGGCTAGTGGGGAGGAGGGAAGGGGTTGCAGGTTCTGGGTGGGCTTGGGTAGATGCCACCAACTAAAAAAGGAACAGAGTTGGGAGGTGGGGGTGTTGATGACATTCGGTTTCTGTGGCCTCAAGGGAAATGGAAGTGGAGGTGTCTGTTGCTCCTGGCCAGGCCGGGCGGTTGGATATCAACATTCACAGGCTTCCTAAACCAGAGTCAATGAGATAGCACCGGAAGGGTGAGGGGAACAGTAGGCCCTTGCCTGAGTGCATGCAGCCTACATAGATGGGGCAGACATATTCCTGAGGATAGATTATAAGGGGCAGGTGGAGAAGCAAGACAGGGGCAGAGGAGGCCGGGGCTGGAGGGCTGGGGAGTGTGATGCTGCTGAAGAAGAGGGCTGTCCCTCACAGACTTTGGGGGTCTTCACCCACTCTCTCCTCTCCCACCAGTCTATGAATGTGTTGCTGAGGGGAGTGACCAGTCTTTAGGGCTGATGTCTCCCTCAGGTGCCTAACACTATGTTTGACATACACTTGGTGCTAAATTAATGTTAGTGAAATCCACTGAACACAAATGTGGCAGAGGCCAGTGAGAGGAGGACTGGAAACATTGGTGCATTTGGCAATGGTCAAGGGGATGGTGTGCCATTTGGTAGATGAGTTTGGGGGACAGGAGAAGTGGGGATGGAAGCTAGACTTCAGCAGGCTGAGGAGGCAGTTTTTTGGGTGGAGTTGGGTGGGGGTGATGAGGAAGTGGAAGACAGTGAGTGTCTCAATTCCTCATATGAGTTTGTCTGAGAAAGGAAGGAGAGAAAGTGCCAAGCTCACATTTTGCGACTAGAGCATTTTCTAAGAATTTAAAAGAACGTTTGTTGCTCCTCTTTCTCCTCGAAACATGGCACGTTCCTTGTAGCAAAGTTAGAAAAATACGTATAAGAAGAAAAAAAACTTCTGTAATTCCATCCATTAGAAACATATCCTGTTCAACCTCAGAGTAATTTCCTTCTGGACTTCTTCCGGCTTTGTGTCTTAGTAGAAATGGTATCACTCAGTGCATTATTTTGCAGCGTATCTGTTTCACTTAATAGTTCATGAATACCTTTCTCTTGTCGATGCTACTCTTCTTCCAAAATATCCTTTAAACTTTTATTGACCTGTCTATCTCATATCTGGGATTCAAATGCTTCGAAATCCAACAGGTGCAGAGGCGCATTCAGGGGAAGGTTGCTCCTTTTATTTTCTGCCTTGGAGCTCACTCTTTTTCACTCCCTGGAGGCAACTGACACTCCTTTACAAGCAGCAAATTTAGTAGTTAGATCATATTCCATTGCATAAATGTTCCGATATTTATTTATTTTTTAATTTTTATTTTTTTGAGACAGGGTCTCCCTCTCCAATATTTATTAAAATAGCTTTCTGTCTTGAATATTTGGATGTTACTGTTTTATTTTGCTATTATACGTAAGGTTATGATGAATGTCCTTCTGGCTAAATCTTTGCATACGTACTTCATTTTGTTAGAATAGACTTTTAGAAGCAGAATTTCTGGGTCAGAAGGTAGGACAAATTAAAATCCAATATCAGATTTTTACCTCCAAAACAAGCAGTATCGATTGACATCCCCTAGCGATGCACGAGAATGTTTGTATCCCCACCTAGGCCCTCCACCTGTGTTACTAAAATTCACTTCCTCAAACTGTGCCAACTTAGTGGGTGAAAGGTGCATGTGAGGGCCTCTAATCCTCATTGTGAACTGCACTTTTAAAGGGTGCAAGTAGCATCTTGGGGAAAAATAGGAGACTCTAGGTGATGGCTCCAGGGAGGTCAGCTCTGAGTCTCTAGGGAGGGCTGACCTGTGAGAAGAGCAGAGGAGACAATCTAGCCTGGCTTGAGGTGGCTGCATTGCCAGTGGGTGCAAAGCCCAGGGACAGGATTCTTCATTTTTTCAGAAACCTCCGGGTGGAAGGGGGAGGGCCCCAGGCCATGAGAAGCAAGAAGGCCATGAACGATTCAGAACCTGAGGTCGAGGGACCATTGGCACACACGCAGGATTTTTGTTTTTCCCCCTCAAAGAGACTATGGTGATCTTTTTCTGACAACTTACTGGTGCACTAAAAGGGGTTCCTGGAATAGGGCTGGGGGTGCTGGTGGTGAATGCTCTTGGGTGATCAAAATGTGCCTCCCTCTAGAGTTTGCCCCGTGCACAGGCTTGGGGTAGGAGCCTGTGTCCTTGTGTCCTCTGATACTGGGCTGTGCTGCTTGGGGAAGGGAGAATAAAGACTGCTTTCATGCACCCAGCTGAGAGTGGGGCAAGGGACACCAAGGGCTCCCTTATTCATAAACCCCAGATTTTAGAAAGTTTGCACTGAAGGGTGAACCTGGACATTGGGAAGAGCAGGATATTCCCTCAACATTCACCTACGCTTTAGGTTTCTCTAAACAATTCTTGCTTTTACCATGTCATCCTCAAGGGCCAACTCCTTCTCTTTGGTTTTTCTGCACTGCTGTAGACAGGCCAAGTCTCTAGACAACTTAGTTTCTTAAAAACTGTAGGACAAAAAGGAGAAATAAACAAGATAATTTGACTTCCAATACGTAGTCACATGTCTTTGGGTTAGGGTTGCAAGATGTCTCCCTGGATTGTTTCCAGTCTGACTCTCAAGTTTGGGAATCCAAATTTCGGCCCTACCCCTCAGGGGCACCTACAAGGAACATAAGCTTCCTTGACGTTCACCTTAGAGAGCTGGCACCAGAGTGAAATGAGCAGCTCCAGTCCACTCTCTGTGAATTTAGAGCCATACCTTGTTCTTACAGTTTGCTTGTCCCCCAGCTATTACTTCCTGTTGATTATGCTTTTCAAATATGGTTTTATCCAAGGCATAGTTTTGGGCCCAGGTGACATTTCCCCATCCTGCACTCCAGCTGGATTCTTCATTAGCCTCTGCATTCATTCCTTAGGGCTGCTGTGAAAGATGACCACAAACTAGGTGGCTTAAAACACAAAAATTTATTCTCTCACAGTTCTGGAGGCTGTAAGTTTGAAACCAAGGTGCCAGCAGGGTTGGTTCCTTCTGGAGCCTATGAAGGAGGCTTCCAGTGGCTGCCAGCAATCCCGGCTGCTCTTGGCTTTTAGACACATGGCTCCAGTGTCTGCCTCCATCATCACATAGCCTTCTTTTCTTCTTTGCATGTCTTCTCTTCTTAGGAAGACACCAGCCACTGGATTCAGAGTCTACCCCAATCCAGTATGACCGCATTTTAAGTGGGAACATTAGCAAAGACTCCATTTCCAAATAAGGTTACATTCTGAGGTGCTGGGTGGACATGAATTATTTCGGGGCAACCATTCAGCCCATTGCGGTCTCTCTGCCTTCAGACTCCTCCTTCTACCTGTCCCTGCCATGGACCCTGTCATTCTTTTCAACCTTCCTGTAGCGGAAGCGCCCCACCCCTGCTTTTAAGCCCTTCAAAGACTTCCCACTGCCAACAGAATAAAGTCTTATCTCTTTAGCTCAACTTATGAAGACGCACCATAGTTTGGCCCCTATGATCTTTTCTACATTCCATTTCTCCATTTCTCCTACACACTCCCTACCATCCCTGGGAAAGGTCTTCTATGTTGTTGAACATGCTGTGAATGCTCTTTTCTCCTGCCTCCTCCTGTCTGTTGCTGAGATGCTCTTTTTCTCGAACACCTGTGTCATATATCTTTCCTTGTTCATGAGGACGTTTCTAGCCAGCCCATGTCAAAGGGCTCACCTCTCTCCACAGACCAACCCTAGCCCACACGGTGCACCATTCCTCAGTCTGTAGTATGGCTGTCCTCTACTGGTGACATTTCCATTTTCCATTTCCATTTTACCCAGCGGCAAGCCTGTGTGCTATACTTCTTTGGGTCCTTGGTTTTGACAATGGTGTTTGGAACAGGTGGCTTCATGGTCAATGATTTTGTTTGCTGCTGCTGGTGTGAGCATGCTGAATTGCTCCATGCCTGCAGCTCCCTCTAAAGCCGATGGAGAGCCCTGTGCTGAGATGAAATGGGGGGAAAGGAGAAATTTGTTGCCACTTTGAGAGTCAAAGGCAGTGGTCTTTCCAAGGGAGAGTGAACTAGCAGAATCACTGCAGGAGAAGCAAATTCTGGAGGCTGGGATGCCAACAGGTGCTGTAGGAAAAGTTGTAAAGATATATGTGGGGGAAACAACTGCTCCCATCCTCCTTGGGAGACAATTGGCAAACCACGTAGTTGGCAAAGGATAGGGACTGGGAAGAAAGTAAAAGAGGAGACAGAGTACAATGAACAGAATAGATGCCAATGGCCTTATCAGCTTTAACAGATGATCTGAAAACTTTAAAGTAACAAGGAAGTTTATATTCCCATAATTGTTAGTAGTGTCTTTTGCTAGCTCCTCCGATGTGACAGTGATTGACCATTGGCAGCTGGGTCTTCAAACTCTCTTCTAAAATGTTGCATCTCTATGGGGACACATGAGGAACTTAGTTCTTCTATCTGGAAGTAGGTGTCCTCTAAGATTTCTTGTGTTGTGTACTCTGTATCCCTTTTTTTTTTTTTTTTGACTATGTCTCAGTTGCATCAAAGCCCCATTAACATTGCCCTTTAGGATCAAAAAGTAGTCCACCTGAGAAGAAAGAGTAGAGTTTTAGAGAACTGGGGTGATAATTCTGGGCAGATGGCCAAGGTGTGGGCTCCAGGCTGAGCTCACTGACACATGACATTGTGTGTTTCAGGTACTGGGACAAATTTCCAATGTCAAAATCTTTGAAGCCACCAGGGCCTTTTTTGTTTTTGTTTTTTGGCTGGGTCTTGGCAGTACTCCTTCATATAGTAGTAGGTTCAGAAACTCAGGCTAAGGAAAGCATCCAGAAAAGATTGTCTGCCTCTGCAACAGTTTGTGGATAGCTTGTAATTGTAGTTCTGATCTTGTCAATCTGTCTTAAAACTCTAAATGTGTGGTCTCACCTGGCTAGATACAGAAAATACCTATCTTCTTATAGAAGCAGGCAATCCTCAACCCCATTAAAAAATTATGGTTTCTTGGACATTCCATCTAATAGGAATGCCAGTTTGCCTCCTGATATGTTGCCAGTCTGGCCATTTCAGCAGTCACTATTCAGCACTAGAGGAGGAATTCAGTTAAAGTTCCTTTGTCAGTAAGTCTTCCACACAACATATTTGTTTCCAGGTCCTAATGGTAATTCCTCAGGATCTGGAAAAAAAAAAAAAAAAAAAAAAGGATCAACTCTCACGTTTGAGTTTGTCCCATTCATCTGCATAAAGACTATCCATCAGTTTGAAGTGTCTTTTTGAGAATCAGAAAGGGGAGAGGATATAGGGGGCAAAGGATGTATTCTTTGAGATCCTGCTCTTAAGCAGTGATTCTTCTCTAGCACTCCTTATTTCTAGAATTTTCCAGGCATCTCTAACAAAAGCAAAGTACAAAGAGCATTTAATACAAACCAAAACATGAAATGATCTTTTGATGGTTCAGTGTCATGGCTGTGACTTGGAATTTTTCACCACATTTAAAAAAAAAAAAAAGCCACATACGCCCAGGTAGTCTCTGCATCAAGTCTGATACCATTGCTCCGATGTTACGAGGCTGAAGCAGTTGTGGCTGATTGATGTCACTCTTCTAGCCATTTCCTATTTCCACAGAGAGAGGCCGGGTTAATCCAACTCCAGTCTAACTTCGGAGGCATCAAGGATTCTAGGCAGTGTCTCCCGTGTTTCTTTTTCCAAGTGAATTCCTGGAGGGAAACAATGAGGTCCATGTGTCTTTGCATCCCCAGGGACCAGCTCAGTAATGGGCATACAAGAACACGCTGAAAAAAGTTGTTTTGTTTTTGAACGACATCGATTTAAAAGTAGTAAGGTCCTCATAAATATAGGACATTGTACTCGTGTTTTTCTTCTGAGCATACAAATATTTGCAATGAGGTTGCACTGCAGAATCCACAGCCATTGTGACACCTGTGGCTCTGTGACTTGGAGGCAGAGGAGATGGAATGCCGGCGAGAAGAGGAAGATTGTGGTGTGGATGCGAGGGATGAGGGTGAATTAGTTTCCTACGGCAGCTGTTACAAATTTACCACAAGATAAATGAGTTAAAACAGTACAGATTTATTATCTCACAGTTCTGGAAGACAGAAGTTCAAACTACTGGCAAAGTTCAAAGTGCTGGCAAGGCTGTGCTCCTCAGGAGGCTCTAGAGGAGAACCTTTTTCTTGCCTTTTCCCGTTTCTAGGGGCCACCTGCATCCTTCGGCTCATGGCCTCTTCCTCCATCTTAAAAGCCAGCTTCTTCAAATTCGTCTCTAATTCTGACACTACCTCTCTTGCCTCCCTCTCTCACTTATAGGGGTCCCTGTGATGACAGTGAGCTCACCCTGATAATCGAGGCTAATCTCCCCATCTTAGGGTTAGCCTTTAGCAACCTAAATTCCACCGGCAACTTTAATTCCCCCCTTGCCATGCACCGTGACACATTCACAGGTTCTGGGGAGGAGGGCATGAGCATCTTTGTCGGGGCATTGTTCTGTCCATCACAGAGAAGCACTCAGAGATTCTGGACTCCAGTGTCCTCATTGTACACTTGAGGAAGCTTGGGCTTAGAGGCTTTATGTTAATTCCATCAGTTTTCCCAACAGGAGGAGGAGAATGTCTGTCCAGGAGCCCTAATCAAGACTCAGCAGGAGGCTGGTGGCTTCCTTTCCTTCCTTCCAGTTCTTCCTTTGCCTCCTTCTACATATGGAGCCCATCTACATATGGGGCCCATCGCATTCCTTCTACATATGGGGCCCCTCGCATTTGCACTGACTCAGATGCTGAGGGGCCAGACTGAAGGGACAGTGGTCATTGCATCAAGTCAGAGAATGGATCTGACCCATCTAGTTCTTCCTTCTACATCTGTGCCTCATCCCATTTCCACTGACTCAGATGCTGAGGGGTCAGACTGAAGGGACAGTGGCCATTGCATCAAGTCAGAGAATGGATCTGACCCATCTAGTAGAAGTTTATTGTTTTGGCAGAAGCACAAGCTCTTAGAGGTGCAGCTGCAGGGTATGACCTATTGGGGACATTGAGCTCAGTGACCATGGGCCCTGAGAGTCTGAAATCCTCAAATTTCTCCCAAAACAAAGTCCATGTAGGGAAGCCAAAGTGTGAGTCTTACCCTGCTGGTTTACAACTGACTGACATTTGCTGCCTGGGCAGCTGCTGTGGGTGCCTGGAAACCCTATTGGACTAGGACTGGCCCCGGCAAAAAACAAGTGTTTCAGCTGCCCAGTGTCCTCTGAGTGGATGCTGGTGATTCTGGTATGGAGCCCAGATGTAAGGCAGCAGGTGGTCCAGAAGGCACCAGAAGAGGTCTCCTGTCAAGGTCAGGGCCAGACAGGAAGGCACAGGGAACCTACTGCACGAGACTTTCACTTGCAAAGAGCAACCCATGATGAGGAGGGAGGATTCCTGGGGGCGTTGAGTCTCATCCATAAGGACACCTTTTCCAAGTTACTTCATTTTGTATAGCTGCATAGTCCCTCACCCTTATCACTGTACCAAGAGCTGGCAGCTGAACAAGAATACATCTTCTGACCAAGATCCCTTCTGGGACCAAGGACACAAGGACCCAAGACCTTCTTGCTTGGAAAGTGAATTCCTCAGAATTGCGAGATGATGCCCGTCTTGGAGGAAGATGACATGAGGACCCAAAACCTTCTTGCTTGGAAAGTGAATTCTCAGAACTCCACAAAGACTCCGGTCTTGGAGGAAGACGAGGTGTTGAGAGATAGCTGGGATCCCTGAGGAAGGCAGCCCCAGTCTCCGGTGGAGAATTACGAGGGACCCAAGCAGATGGTTGGTGGTGGAAACGTCACCTCAGTCTAGTACTATGGAGTTTCCTTTCACCCCCAACAGCCGATGGTTTCCAGGGGCGAAGAATGAAAAGTGAAGCAAGATGTCTCTACTGTCCAGGTGAGAGCCACATCCTATGGCTGAGGGCCTGGGGGCATTGGGGACCACCAAGAATGAATACTTTTCCAATTAAGTGAAGTCTTTTGTACAATATTCCTGACCAATAGCTAATGTTCTCTGAGAGAGGCAGAGCTTCAGCCCGTGAAAGGGTGAGGAAACTTGTAGGAAGATGTATGTGAGTACAAATGTGAGGAGAACATGCTGAAGTAGCCCAGGGGCTCAGTTGAAGCTGAGGACTGGTGGTTCTGGTGGCTGTGCTGGGGTTGAGGGTGGCAGTGTGAGATGGAATTGAGTGAGCAGGTTGGGTGGGAAAGAAGAAGAAACCTAGGCTGTTGTGTTTCCGAAGAGACCCTGTATCAAGGAAGAATGGGGGGATTTATCAGCCGGGGGGATATTTATTTTGTGGAAATGACCCCTAAGTGGGTAGGGCTAAAACCCTGCTGGCCCAGGGGAGAAGAGAAGCCTAATGCACTTTGTCTAAACCCACAGGTGCAGATAAGGAAGCAGGGCGCCTGCCACCCCCAAGGAAGAGTCAGTTCAGAAGCACAGCAGCTGCTGGAAACCAAGGAGGTTTCCAGTTCGTTCCTGCTGGGACCTGGCAAGAGTTGCACTGTCAAGGCTGCAAGAGGTGAGCCCCCTAGGGCACAGCGGAAAGGGCGTCATGAAAAGGGGAACCTGCCGGCTGTTGAATGGCTGGACAGGCTGTTCTGCAGCCACTTGGGGCTCTAATGCCTCTTAATTCTCTCAAAGGCTGGGCAGCAGCTGCCATGCATTTTGTTGGGACCTGGGCTCTCTTGCTAGGAGTTCCTGAGGGCAGGAAGGCTGCAAGTTGAGGTTTTCTTTTAGGCATTCATTGTTCATTTGGAAAATGTAAAACGACTCACCATGGCTCTTTCTTCTTCTCTTGAAGCTCCTGACGGCTTCTGGCACGTACAGACTGGAATAAGAGAACCTAGCAGAAATGGAAGCAGAGGCAAGAGGTAAGGCTTTGGGCCTGAAAGAAGACTGGGGGAGCAGCCTCTAAGACTTCTTCCTGGTAAATAAGAAGGGAAGTGCTCTGGGGAGCCCATCCTAGAAGCTTATGATTCCTGGGGAGTCTGGGGAAGAAGAGGCCCCTGAGTGACTGATAAGCTCATCTGTACTGGGCCAGGTTTGTGCTTCTTAGAGATACCCTGGCAACCTCTCTGTGTTATTGTGAGAGGAATGAAGACTAGACCATGAAAATAGAAAGTCCTTCAGGCTCTGGAGCAAGGAGAGTCCCTAAAAATACATGGTCACTCCAGCATTTCTGGGAGCTGGAGAGGACCTGGCTGAAAAATCCCAGCAGTCAGCATTGCATTATCAAGTTACTTCTGGTTTACTGGAAACCAAGAACTTAAGACAAAATTGAATCCATTTGTCTTAGTCAACTGAAGCTGCTATAACAAATACCATAGATCAGGTAGCTTAAAATCAACAGAAATTTCTTTCTCCTAGTTCTAGAGGCTGTGAGTCTGAGATCAGGGTGCCCGCATGATCAGGTTCTGGTGAGGGCTCTCTTACAGTTTGCAGACTGCTAACTTCTTGTATCCTCACATGATGGGGAAAAGGTGAGGGAGCTCTCTGGGATCCCTCATAAAATGGCATTAATCCCATTCATGAGGGCTCTACCTTCACGATCTAATCACCTCCCAAAGGCCTCACATCCTAATACCATAACATCAGAGACTAAGCTTCAGTGTATGAATTCTGGGAAGGCACAAACATTCAGTCCATAGCACAGTTTCTAGGTTACTGTCCTAAACCACTAGTTAGGTTTCTGATTTTAATCCAGTTAGCACAGGCTTTTGATAATGACTGCTACGTAATGTGTTTGTGTTTGAAAATGTGGTGTGACATTTTTTTTTTTTTTTTTTTTTTTTTTTTTCCTGGAGACAAGGTCTGGCTCTGTCGCCCAGGCTGGAGTGCAGTGGTGTGATCATAATTCGCTGCAGGCTCAAACTCCTGGGCTCAAGTGATTCTCCTGCTTCAGCCTCCTGAGTAGCTAGGCATGTGCCTCTATGCTTGGCTAATTAAAAAAAAAATGTAAAGAGATGGTTTCACTATGTTGCCAGAGCTGGTCTCTAACTCCTGGGCTTAAGGGCTCCTCCCGCCTTGGGCTCCCAAAGTGCTGGGACTACAGGCACGAGCCACCGTGCCTGGCCCATCATTATTTTAAAGTTATATGATATATGGAATTGACTATTCTTCTAAAAGAATTTGAATATGATTTGTTAAGGTCTATAATGTAGCCTGTTACTACCTTAAACCTATGGATTCACTTAGGAAGTGAAGTTGTCATTGTTGGACCTATTCTTTTGATTAACAGAAGTATGTGTGAAGGGCAGGAGGGTCAATGGTTAAGGGCGAAGACCATGGAGGCCTGCTTCTGGGGTGAGGGGGTCTCTATTTTGCCTCTTAAGTGTGACTTGGGCAAGCTGCTTAGCTCTTCTGTCCCTTAGTTCCCTCATCTGCAAAATGGGGATAGAAATACTGTCTTCCTCAGCAGGTTATTGTGAAGATTGAATGAGTTAATAGATGTACAATACACTGAACAGTGTTTGGCCTCAAATATTAGCTATTTTTATCTATTTCACTTCTTAAAAATGTATTACATTAATGTGGATTTTGCAATTATTTTTTGAAGAAAAATTTAGTTATTTTCCCGTTCTGATAGCATGCCTAGGAAACAAGATGGTTTCTGTTTTGGGACAGATGATTCTGGAAAGATGTTAGAAATATAGTACATTGAAACAAAATCTTCCAGTATCATTAACCTACACCTAGTGTTAAGCCCTGTCTTTTTTACAATGTTGCGGTCTCAGTAAATGTTTGATAAATAACTTCAGTACATTTACCAAGTTATTTTTGGTTGTTTCTAGGTCTGGAGGCCAGGAAAATGTCAATGGCAAGCAGCTAGCATGAAGACCCCACAGTGTTCTTCCCTCTAGTAGTGTGGTATTATTTGGAGCTGAGATGCTCCCAATATGGTTGGGACATTTGTCCCCTCCAAATCTCATGTGAGAATTTGATCCCCCGTTTTGGGGATGGGGTCTAATGGGAGGAGTTTTGGTCATGATGGGGGACCCCTCATGAATGGCTTGGTGCCCTGCTCACCAGGAGTGAATGAGCTCTCACTCTACTAGTTCACTGGAGAGCTGGCTGTTTAAAGAGCCTGGCATCTCCCCCACTTTCTCTCTTGCTCCCCCTTCTCACTGTGATATACCTGCTCCCCTTTGCCATCCATCATGAGTGGAAGCTTCTTGAAGCCTCCACCTAAAGCAGATGCTGACACTATGCTTCCTGTACAGCCTGCCATACCATGAGCCAAAATAAACCTGTTTTCTTTGCAAATTACCCAGCCTCAAATATTCATTTGTAACAACACAAAATGGACAAACATAGAAAATTGGTACTGAGGAGTGGGGCTTTGCTATAAAGATAGCTGAATATGTGGAAGCAGCTTTGGAAATGAGTAAATTGGCAGATATTGGAAGAATTTGGAGGGCTTAGAAGAAGACAGGAAGATGAGGGAAAATTTGAAACTGTCAACCAAAGGATGATGAGGTTCATAAATGTGGAAAGGAGAGCTGTATTTCTTATAAATGATTGCAGCCTGCAGGGTGGCCATTCTGAGTGGCTGGGAAGCATAGCCTCTGGCCAGAAGCCAGAAACAGGCACTTGGAGTGTCAGAAGAATAAAACAAGGATTTGTGCTGAATGAGGTAGCCAAATATATATTCAGCAAGCTATAGGAGGAGCCATGAATATTTACGGAAGAAGAAACACATGTGCAGTTGACCTCCCAGCCCCTTCATGGGTTCGCATGTTAAAAAAATGGTAGTGTTAGCAAGATGTGAGGGGGAAGTTTTTGGGCCTCTGACTTCAAAAGATGAAGCAGTGGACACAAAACCCCTCAGTCAGTGCACAGCCTCCCTAGACTGACTAGAACCTCTCAGTAGTTGGTGGTCTCTTATCAGGAAGGAATGCTGCTTGGTTGTTCTGTTGAAACTGCACAAGGGAGGGCCAGCATCAGGTGGTTGGTTGAAATCAATGGTGAGGTGACTCTTTTGAAAGGGCTAGTTCCAACCCAAATGCTCATCAATGATAGACTGGATAAAGAAAATGTGGCACATATATACCATACTATGCAGCCATAAAAAGAAGTAAGTTCATGTCCTTTGCAGGGACATGGATGAAGCTGGAAACCATCATCCTTAGCAAACTAACACAGGAACAGAAAACCAAACACCACATGTTCTCAAAAATGGGAGTTGAGCAATGACAACACATGGACACAAGGAGAGGAACATCACACACTGGGGCCTGTTGTGGGGTGAGGGGAAAGGGGAGGGAGAGCATTAGGACAAATGCCTGAAAACCTAGATGTCAGGTTGATAGGTGCAGCAAACCACCATGGCATATGTATACCTATGTAACAAACCTGCACGTTCAGCACATGTATTCCAGAACTTAAAGTAAAATAAATTAATTTTAAAAAACAGAAAGGGCTGGTTCCTGCTTAGCCTTTAGAGAAGAAAGCCTAGTGGTGGTTAGCAAGGGAGGGGCTCTAACGAGGCATGTTTGACCTCCCATTGCATCAGGGCTTGGACTCAGTTTTAAGGTTTCTTTGGGGTCCCCTTGGCCAAGAGGGGGGTCCATTCAGTAGTCTGGGTGGGGGGAAGGGCTTAGGATTTCATTTTTATTTCTCAGAACGTATTGGAGACTGGTTAAATGATTATGACCAAAATGCTGATAGCAATATGGGCAGTGAAGGCCAGGTTGATGAGGTCTCAGATGAAAATAAGGAATTTATTGGGAGCTGGAGCACAGGTCACCCTTGTTACACCTTAGCAAAGAACTTGGCTGCATTGTGCCAGTGTCTTAGGGCTTTGTAGAAGGCTGAGCTTCAGAGTGATGACTTAGGGTATCTGGAGGAAAAAAAATTTCTATGCAGCCAAGTATTCAAGAAGTGGCAAGGCTGCTTCTACAATCTAAGATCAGATACGGGGAAAAGGAATGACTTAAAGTTGGGACTTACAATTTAAAGGGAAGTAGAGTGTAAAAATTTGGAAAATCTGCAGCCTGGCTCGTGGTGGAGAAGGAAAGAACATTTCAGGAGAGGAACCCAAAGGATAAGAATCCAAGAGGCATGAGGAACAACCACTTGCTAGAGAGATTAGCATGACTGAAAGGGAAGCAGGTGCTAATAGTCAAGACAATGGGAAAAAGGCCTCAAAGGCACTTCAGAAATCTTCCAGGCTGCTCCTCCCATCGCAAGCCCAGAGGCCTAAGAAGACAGACTGGTTTCAGGGACAAGGCCAGGGGCATTGCTACTCGGTGCTGCCTTGGGGTGCTGCTTCCCTCATCCCAGCCAGAGAGAGGATGGGAACATCCCAGGTTAGTTACAAGGGAAAATGTGGGGTTGGAGTCCCTACACAGAGCCCCCACCAGGGCACTGTCTAGTGAAGCAGTGGGAATGACGCCACTGCCCTCCAGACTCCAGAATGGTAGATCCACTAGCAACTTGCACCTTAGCCTAGAAAAGCCACAGTTACTCAACTCCAACCTGTGAGAGCAAGAACAGCAGCTGCACCTTGCAAAGCAGACACAGAGGCAGGGCTGCCTAAGCCCTTGTGAGCCCCATCCCACACAATCGTGTATCCAGGATTTGGGACATGGGGTCAAGGGAGATTATATTGAAGCTTTAAGATGTATTGTCTTCCCTGCTGGGTTTCAGACTTGTATAGGGCTTGTTGCCTCTTTCTTGTGGCCAATTTCTCTCTTTTGGGATGGGAATATTCACTCAATGTCTGTGTCACCATTGTATCAATATATTGGGAGTAAACAACTTGTTTTTGATCTTATGGGCTCATAGGTGGAAGGAAATTGCCTTGAGTCTCAGATGAGACTTTGGACTTTTGAGTTGATGCTGGAATGAATTAGAACTTTTGAAGACTATTGGGGAAGGATGACTGTATTTTCCAATGTGAAAAGGACATGAATTTGGGGGTCAAGGAATGGAATATAGTTTGGATTTTTGTCCCCTCCAAATCACATGTTGAAATCTGATCCCTCATGTTGGAGGTGGGGCCTGGTGGGAGGTGTTTGGGGTCATGGGGGTGAATCCTCCATGAATGGCTTGGTGACCTCTTCATGGTAGTGAGTGAGTTCTCACTCCATGAGTTCAGTGATAGCTGGTTATTTAAAGAGCCTGGACCTCCTGCCTTCCCTCTTGCTCCCTCTCTCACCATGTGACACACCTGCTCGCCCTTTACCTTCCACCACAAATGGAAGATGCTGGCACTGTGCTTCTTATATGGTCTGCAGAATGGTGACCCAAATAAACTTCTTTTCTTTATACACTGCCTAGCCCCAGGTATTCCTTTATGGCAATGCAAAATGAACTAACACACTGGTGGGTTTTGTTTTTTTTTTTTTTTGAGACAGAGTCTTGCTCTATTGCTAGGCTGGAGTGCAGTGGCACGATCTTGGCTCACTGCAACCTCCACTTCGCGGGTTCAAGTGATTTTCCTGCCTCAGCCTCCCAAGTAGCTGGGACTACAGGCACCCGCCACCACACCCAGCTAGTTTTGGTATTTTTAGTAGAGACCAGGTTTCGCTATGTTGGCCAGGATGGTCTCGATCTCTTGACCTCATGATCCGCCCGCCTGGACCTCCCAAAGTGCTGGGATTACAGGCGTGAGCCACTGTGCCCAGCTGGCGTTTTTTAAAATCAAGATTTTAAAGCTGCAATGGACTGTTTCCTGTTTCTTTCAAAATCTTATTCACATCCTCTCTGGTAGAGGCCCTTCCACTTTCCTGTTGACTCTAGAGAGTCCATCCCAGCCTGTGGTTTTCGCCTTCCTAGACAGCTGGGTGATTTCAGCCAAGACACCTAATATCTGTTAAAAGGCAAAACTCATCATAGCAATCTCACTGGTTATTTCTTGCAATGAATGGGAGAGTGTATATGAACAGGTTTTTCAAAGAAAAGTAGGAGAAGTGGCAAATTGACCTCCATGATAAATAAAACGACATCACTTATTCTAAAAGTAAATATTTCAAGGAATAAGGTAATCTTTAGTGTTTTATTTCCCGGGACAAATGCTGTGTTGCATTTATACATCTTAAATGTTTTACTGGGGTCAGTGCTGTGATCTTAGATGGGCTGTTAAAACTAGCAAGGAACCTTTCATTGATATCCAGCGTTTAATATATTTGCATCTAGTGACTCCTTGTATCTCAGCTTCTAAGGATGGGGCACATAGTGGAGCAGGTGATCCTCAAGTTCCAACCCCCGGGTCTCAACCTGTTACAGCTGCCCCCACCCCCACCATTCCCTCTCCCTGACAACCCTGGGTTGCTAAGGTGCTCCTTTGAATGGGGTGTGTGTATGGTAGGAGATACAGCTCCTGAGTCTTTGATGGTTGGAGGGTGGAATGACCTCAGGGTTGTGTTCAAACACTCACCAAAAGCGCAGTCTGGCATAGGATCTTTCTTTGAGGCAATGGCATGAAGGACGCCCCAGCAGTGGCTGACCCAATTAATTCACTCCACTGCAGGACATGTGGGCTCTGCTTCTCCAGCGTCCCAGTTAGAGTGTGGGCCGGCAACTGAGAAGATAGCAGTTGTAGCAACTCTTACCCCCAGCCCCTGGGGTTGCCTTGGACAGAAGCCAAAGGAAGGAGATGAAAATGCACAGGAGGTGTGCTTTTGCACATTTTATTTTCCCCTTGAGAGAGGGGGAAGATTGTGAGGGAGAACAAGAAAGTCTGTGGAAAAGGAAAGCCTTGCTTATTTATTTTAAAGGAGACTAGAGGAGGACAAAAACACCATGACCTTGGGGAGAATATTGTCTGTTGTGTTTGGGTGCTCATTATCTACGTGGCACTGGCTAGGTACTCCGACTGGGTATAGATTTCTCAACCCCAAGCCCCAGTGTGCATGAAATCCTTTCTGTAACTTCATTTCTATCCAGGACTCTCATTTCATCCCATAGTAGAAACTTAATTCAAGATCATTCAGCCAATCTGAGTTTTGTTTTTGTTTGTTTTTTGCGTGCTTGGAGCTCGGCACCATTTTTCTTTCATCCCCCATCTTTCCTTTCCCAGGACTTGCACCTGAAATCTGGGGGCCTCAACATATCCCATGAAGACATTGGGGGTGGGGACGGTGAGAGGGTGAGTGGTGGCACATAGGTCCTGGGTGCTGGTTCTTTTGGGTGCTGAGTATGAGGCCTTCTCCCAGGCACTTCTGCCTGTGCCATCTCAGCTTCACTCTCCAGAACCCCCATGAGACTGCAGGCCCGCTAGCCTCACTTCAGGCCCTGGAAATTTCTGCTTTGCTGCTGCCTTCCCCGACAGGCCTATGAGCAAAACCCCAACCCTCGCCACTTTCCTTGGTCCCTCTGAGTAGCTCCAGCCTTGGGGCTGCTCTGCCAGATCTAGCTGTCTTGCTTTCCTCCCAGCTTGGGAGCTCACCCTGCCCTGCCTGCGGTCCAGCACTGGCGACATCTCCCTCTCCAGGGTGTCCAAGCAGCAGGAACAGGGAACTTTCAACAAGTCTTCTTCCAAGCCCAGCTTGGCTTTCCAATCCTCTCCAAAGACACTGCTTTCTTTCTCTGCATTTCATCTCTTACTGCTTACCCAGGGCAGCAAGTAGACACTGCTGGGCAAAGTGGAGTAGTTGAGACTCATAGATGTTACTGCACTTGACCCGTCTTTAAAAAAAGACTCATGGATGTGTATTTTAAAGTCTTGTTTGTTGCTTACACAGTCTCACTGCTTCAACTGTTTTGAAATGTGTGTTGAATCCCACTCTGTGGATTTCTGACAAGTTTCTTTCTGGCATAGCATCTGAGAAAATGTGATATTTTATTATTTTAGCCTGAGAATTTGGCTCCTGTAATAGTAGGTCCTACTGAAAAAATATAGGCATAACATTTCTGTAACAGGATGGTAAAGACAAGCAGATTACCAGGAATGGACACCCAGCACTGGGTTTCTTTATTTTATGATATTCATGTTTATTTCCTTTTTTGTAAGGTTTATCTTCATCTGTGGTTATTTGCATATGTGTCATAAGAAAGACCAAAAGGATTGAATGAATCTGGGCCCCTTAATGGTAGGTAAGATAACTACTAATCTACTAATGGTAGGTAAGATACTACTTTCAGCAAGTAGACAGGCCAGGCTGCAGGCCATTGTGTCTCTGAGGCCTGTGAGGCGATTATGGCTGATCAGTGAGGGGTCTGAGATGGCGGGAAGGACTGGAAGCAGGCTCAGTGGAGGTGACATGACCCAAAGACAGTTTGCATTTTTTCCCCCAAGACTGGGAAATGAGACCAGGGTTATATGGCAAGACCAGCGCCCTACTGGTTGGGCACCAGTATCTGTCCACATGTGGAAAATCTAGGCTAGTTTGGGATTTCACAGACTTCTCCAAAATTGCAAGGGCACTGAATACACTTGATGGGTGTATGTCACCAAATTCTTTCTTCCTCCATATCCAAAATTGGTTGTAGTAGACACTCTTGGTGCCCTTTCCTATATGCTGGGATGCTTTTGACCCTTTCTGTGCCTCTTCCACATGTCTTGTGGCTTTGAGGTGCCTGGGAGTTTGCATTCCCCTCCCAGCCAGGGTCTGGCCTGATCTCTCACCTTTTTTTTTTTTTTTAAGCACCAACCAGGGATTTATAGAAATACAACTAGCATCAAAAAATTCAAAACTTTACATAAACCCTAACCAGGATGCCAAGTGGTTGAGGCCAAGGGCAGAATGTTTGACTCTTCCACTTAGCCAGCTGCCAAGTGAAAACCAGCAAAGACGATGAATCAAGAAAATGAGAAACAAAGATTCATGCAAAGCTGCAGGAGTGGAGTTGGAGAAGCATGCCCATGTTACACCGGGAATAGCCAAGGGAGACTGTGGGGGCAGATCAGACCTGGTGCTGGGAGAGCTTCACCCAACGTAAGAGCCTAGCTCCTTTGTCTGCTGTTGGGACACCTCTATGTGGAACTTATATTCCAGAATGGCCCTGCTGAAAGCTACCCTCTGTGAGCTTGGCTTCTTCCCAATCTTTGTTCTGCTTACCTCATTCTCTTAGGTTTTTTTGGGGGAGCTCTTTTTAAATACATCATCTTCACACAGATCTTTGTCTTAGGGTCTGCTTCTAGGGAACTGGACCTCAGTCATTGGTTCTTCTTGGATCTGAGCCACTGTAGAGGGTGTGCTAATAGTTAGATCCTGCCTGCCTCCAGGTCCACAGATACAAAGCTGGAAGATCCACTTCTGAGATGGCTCACTCACATGGCTGTCAAGTTGGCATGACATCCTGACTCATCTCCACAGGGACCTCCATAGCGCAGCATGGGCTTCCTCACAGCATGGCATCTGGGTTCCAAGAGTGAGTATTCCAAGAGTCAGCAAGTGGAAGCTGACAGTTTTGTAAGGCCAGAGCCTGGAAACTGACACAACATCACTTCTGCTGTATTTTATTGCTCAAACAGTCACAAAGCCCAGATGCTAATGGAGAGGTCGAAAATGTTGCCTATAAATGAGAGTGTATCAACATATTTTGAAGCCATGTTTTAAAACCCCCACAAGCATTTTCCATCAAGTTGAGGCAGCTGGAAACCTGAGAGCAGGTTCATTCATTCCATCTTGTCTCTTCCCCCCACTCCTTCCCCACCAGCCCCCGACAATGACAAATCTGCCTTCTGTCTCTATGGATTTTCCTATTCTGGATATTTCAAAGGAATGAAATCATACGATATGTGGCCTTTTGTGTATGCCTTCTTTCACTTTGCATAATGTTTTCAAGGCTTACCCATGTTGTAATGTGTATCAGTACTTCAGTTTTTATGGCTGAATAATAGTCTATTGTGGCACATACCACATTTTGTTTACGCATTTATCAGTTGATGAACACTGGAGTTCTTTCCATCCTTTGGCTATTGGAAATAGTGCTGCTAAAAATATTTGTAAACAAGTTTTTGTCTAAACTCCTGATTTTAATTCCTTTCATGATATTCCCAGGAGTGAAATTGCTGGGTGGTATGGTAAGTCTATGTTTAACTTATTAAAGAGCCACAATACTATTTTCCACAGTGGCTGTACCATTTCAGATTACCACCAGTAATGCTTGAGGATTCCAATTTCTCCACATTTTCACCAATAATTGTCATTTTCCATAGTGGGTGTAAAGTGGCAAGTCTTTGTGATTCTTTTTTTAAATTTTTCCATTAACTCATGATGTCAAGCATTATTTCATGTGCTTCATGGCCATTTGTATATCTTATTTGGAGAATTGTCTATTCAAGTTTTTCCCATTTGTTTTTATTTTTAGAGACAAGGTCTTGCTGAGTTGCCCAGGCTAGGGTGCAGTGGCACAATCATAGCTCACTGTAATTTCAAACTCCTGGACTCAAGTGATCCTCCAATTCTCCTGCCTCAGGCTAACAAGTAGCTAGAACTACAGGCATATCACCACACCTAGGCTTTTTTTTGGTGGTGGGGTGGGGGGCGGGTGGGTGTATAAATGAGACCTCGTTATGTTGACCAGGCTGGTCTCAAACTCCTGGCCTCAAGTGATCCTCTTGCCTTGACCTTCCAAAGTGCTGGGATTGCAGGTGTGAACCACTGCACCCAGGCCTGTTTGCCCATTTTTAAGTTGGGCTGTTGTCTTTTTGTTGTTGAACTCTAAGTGTTGATTATGTATTCTGGACACCAGATGCTTATCAGATATGTATATAATTTAAAAATATTTTCTCCTATTCTGTGGGTATCTTTTTACTCTCATTATAATGTTCTTTGATGCACAAAATTTTTAATTTTGATAAAGTCTAATTTATTTTTTCTTTTGTTAATTATGCTTCTGGTGTCATATCTAAGAATTGATTGCCAAATCTAAGATGATGAAGATTTACTACTTGTAAGAGTTTTATAATTTCAGCTCTTATTTTTAGGTCTTCGATGTTTTTTGAGTTAATTTTTTTATATGGTGTGAGGCAGGGGTCCAACTTCATTCTTTCCCATGTGCATATCCAGTTGTTCCAGCACTGCTTGTTGAAAAGATGATTCTTTCCTCATAAATTGGTCTTGGCACCCTTGTCAGAAATCAGTTGGCCATAGATGTATGGGTTTATTTCTGGACTCTTAATTCTATTCCATTGATCTTTATGGCTATTCTTATTCCAGTACCACACTGGGGTTTTCTTTTTTTCTGTTACCTCAAATATTTGTTATTTCTTTGTGGTAAGAACATTTAAAATCCTCTCTTTTAGCTATTTAGAAATATATAATACATTATTATTAACTGTAGTCAACATGTTGTGCAGTAGAACACCAGAAATTATTCCTTCTAACTGTAACTTTGCATTCATTTACCAACATCTCCCCTTTGTCCACCTCTTCCCTACTTCTACCATTCTACTCTCTGCTTCTATGAATTTGACTTTTCTAAACTCCACATATAGCTGAGAACATACTGTATTTATCTCTCTGTACCTAGCTTATTTGACTTAACATAATGTCCTCTAGGTTCATCCATGTTGTTGCAAATGACAGAATTTCCTGCTTTTTTAAAGTTTGAATAGTATTCTGTTGTGTATATATACCTCATTTTTAAAATCCCTTCATCTGTTGATGGACATTTCATTTGTTTTCATATCTTGGATATTGTGAATAATGCTGCAGTGAACATGGAAGCGCAGACATCTCTTTGGCACACTGATTTCAATTTTTTTTTTTGTGGCAAGTATCCAATAGCAGGATTGATGGATCATATGGTAATTCTATTTTTACTTTTTTGGGGAAACTGTTCTGTTTCCAAAATGGTTGTACTAATTTACAATATCATCCATAGTGTTTAACAGTTCCCTTTTCTCCACATTCTCGTCAACACTTGTTATCTTTTATCTTTTTGATAATAGCCAATCTAACATATGTAAAATGATATCATTGTAATTTTAAATTTGCATTTCTCTGATGATCAGAGGTATGGACTTTTTTTCATATATATGTTGACCGTTTTCATGTCTTCTTCTGAGAAATGTCTACTCAAGCCCTTTGCCCTTTTTTTTTTTGAGACGGAGTCTCACTCTGTTGCCCAGGCTGGAATGCAGTGGTGTAGCATGATCTCAGCTCACTGCAAGCTCTGCATCTCGGGTTCATGCCATTCTTCTGCCTCAGCCTCCTGAGTAGCTGGCACTACAGATGCCTGCCACCACGCCTAGCTAATTTTTTGTATTTTTAGTAGAGATGGGGTTTCACCATGTTAGCCAGGATGGTCTCGATCTCCCGACCTCGTGATCCACCTGCCTCAGCCTCCCAAAGTGCTGGGATTACAGGCATGAGCCACTGCACCCGGCTGCCCTTTGCCCATTTTTAAACAGGGTTATGTTTTCTTGTTATTGAGTATTTTGAGTTCCTTGCATATTTGTATATTAGCCTCTTATCTGATGTATGATTTGTAAATATTTTCTCCCAATCTGTAGGGCTGTCTCTTAATTCTATTGTTTCCTTTGCTCTGCAGAAGATTTTAATTTGTTATAGCCCCATTTTTTTTTTATTTTTGCTTTTGTTGCCTGGGCTTTTGGAGTCATATCCAAAAAAATTTCTCCTCAGACCAATGTCATGCAGCTCCGCCCCTATGTTTATTTTCTAGTAGTTTTATAGTTTCAGGTCTTACATTTAAGTCTTTAATCATTTTTCGAGTTGATTCTTTTATAAAGGGTGAGATAAGGGTCCATTTTTATTATTCCACATGTGGATATATAGTTTTCCCAACACCATTTATTGCAGAGACTGCCCTTTACCCATTGTGTGTTCTTGGCACCTTTGTCAAAACTCAATTGACTATAGAGGTGTGGGTTTATTTCTGGGCTCTCTATCCTATTTTGCTGGTCAACATGTTTGTTTTTGTGCCAGTACTTGCTGTTTTGATTATGATAGCTTTGTAACCAAATCTTTGTATATTTTGAAATCCCATAGCTTTATGCACCAACTTCGTTCTTTTTGGTCAAGATTGCTTTGGTTATTTGGGATCTTTGTGGTTTTATATAAATTTTAGGATTTTTTAAAATTTCTCAGAAGAATGACGTTGGAATTTTGATAGAAATTGCATTGAATCTGTAGATCACTTTGGGTAGTATGAACATTTAAACAATAATAATTCTTCCAATCAATGAACATGAGATATCTTTCCATTTATTTGTATCATCTCCAATTTCTTTTATCAATGCTTTATAGTTTTTATAATACAGATAGTTTATTTGGTTAAATTTAATTCTATGTGCTTTTTTGTAGCTATTGTAAGTTGAATTGCTTTATTAATATATTTTTCAGACATTTCATTGTTATTATATTGAAATGCTACTGATTTTTGTATATTGATTTTGTATCCTGCAAATTTACTAAATTCTTTTATGAGTTCTATCCATTTCTTTGTGGAGTCTTTGGGATTTTCTATATATAAAATCATGTTGTTAATAAACAGAGAAAACTTTATTTAATTCTTTCCTATTTGGATGCCTTTTATTTCTTTCTCTTGCCTAATTGCTCTGGCTAGGACTTCCAGGACTGTGTTGAACAGAAGTGGTGAAGTGGATATTTTTGCCTTGATTCTAATCTTAGAGGAAATGTGCTCAACTTTTCATCAATAAATACGATGTTAACTGTGGACTTGTCACATATGGCCTTTATTGTGTTCAGGAATATTTCTTCTATTCCTCAGTTGTTGAGAGTTTTTAATCATGAAAGATTATTGAATTTTGTCAAATGCTTTTTCTGCATCAATTGAAATGATCATATGATTTATGTTCTTTATTTTGTTAATACGGTGAATAATATTTATTTATTTACACTTCTTGAACCAACCTTGAACCAAAGGAATCTCACTTGATCATGGTGAATATCCTTAAAATGTACTATTAAATATAGATTGCTGGTATTTTGTTGAAGATTTTTACATCTATGTTCATCAGTGGTATTGGCCTGTAGTTTTCTTTTCTTGTAGTATCTTTGTCTGGGTTTGGTGTCTGGGTAAAGCTGGCTTTGAAAAATGAATGTGGAAGTATTTCCTCTTCTTCAGTTTTTTGGAAGAGTTTGAAAAGGATTTGGTATGACTTATTCTTTAAATGAATATAAAGAATTCATCCATGAAGCCATCTGGTCTTGGACTTTCCTTTGATGGAAGACAATTACTGATTCAGTTTCCTTATTCATTACTGATCTGTTCAGATTTCCAATTTCTTCATGATTCAGCCTTGGTAGGTTATATGTTTCTAGGAATGTATCTATTTCTTCTGGGTTGTCCAATTTGTTGGCATATAATTGTTCATAGTAGTTTCTTATCTTTGTATTTTTGTGTTATCAGTTGTACTATTTCTTCTTTCATTTCTGATTTTATTTAAATGGAATCTTCCCCCCTTTTTTAGTTTAGCTAAGTGTTTATCAGTTTTGTTTAATTTCCTGAAAAACAACTCTTAGTTTCATTAATCTTTTCTATTGTTTTTCCAGTCACCATTTCATGTACTTCTGTTTAAATCTGTTATTTTCTTCTTTTAGTTAACTTTAGGCTTGGTGTATTGTCTTTTTCTAGTTCATTCAGGTGTAATGTTAAATTGCTTATTTGAGATCTTTCTTCTTTTGTGAAGTAGGCATTTGCTGCCCTTGTAGAACTTCTTTTGCTGTGTCCCATAAGTTTTGGTAGTTGTGTCTTTTAAAACAATACATTCAGCCACTGTTTTCCTTTTGACTGGAGAATTTAATCTATTACATTTGAAGTAATTATTGATGGGTGAAGATGTATTAGTGCCATGTTATTGTTTTCTTATTGTTTTGTAGATCCAATGTTCCTTTCTTTCCCTGTTGCTTTCTTCTTTTGTGGTTTATGGCTTTCTGTAGTGGTATGTTTTGAATTTTGTCTTTATGTCTTTTGTGTATCTATTATAGGCTTTTGCTTTATGGTTAGCCTGAGGGCTTACATAAAAATCTTATAACCAGTACCAAACTGTTTTGATTAGCATTGCACTAAGCATTGTACTAAGTTTTAAAGTAGGAAAGTGTGTGTTCTCCAATTTTGTTTTTCTTTTTCAACACTGTTTTGGCTATTTGGGGCCCCTTGTAATTTCATATATTTCATTTACTAGTGAAACCATCCAGTCCTGGGCTTTTATCATTGCTGTTGTTGAGAGGTTTCTGAATACTGACTTAATTTCCTTACTTATTATAGATCTACTCAGATTTTCTATTTCTTCCTAAGTCAGTTTTGGTAGTTTGCATGTTTCTAGGAATTTGTCCATTTAATCTAGGTTATCTAAGTTGTTTGTAATACAATTTTTCATAGTATTCTCATAATTTTTAATACTTCTCTAAAGTCAGTAGTAATGTCACCACTTTAGTTTCTGATTTTAGTAATTAGGGCATTCTCTTTCTCTTTCTTTCCTGGTCAGTATAGCTATAGGTTTGTCAAATTTGTTGATCTTCTCAAAGAATAAACTTTTGGTTTTGTTAATTCTCTACTGTTTTCCTATTCTCTATTTTATATATCTTTAATTTTATTATTTCCTACTTCTGCTGGTTTTGGGTTTAGTTGCTCTTTTTTTTCTCATTCTTGAAGGTGTAAAATTAGATTATCAATTTGAGATCTTGTTTTTTAATGTAAACTTTTAATTAAGAGTTATAAATGTCCCTCTCAGACTGCTTTCGGTGAATCCCATAAGTGTTGGTAGCTTGTGTTTTCATCTTCATTTGTATCAAAGTATTTTCTAATTTTCCTTGTGATTTCTTCATTGGCCCATTGATTATTTAAGAGTGTATTATTTCTTCATTTTTTTTGAATTTTCCAGCTTTCTTTTGGTTATTGATTGCTAGTTTCAGCCCATTGTTGTTAGAGAAGATATTCTATGTGACTTTAATCTTTCAAAATGTATTGAGACTTATTTTGTGGCTTAACATATGATCTATTCTTGAGAATGTTCCAGGTCACTTGAGAAGAATATACATCATGCTGTTGTTGGGTAGAGTGTTCTGTATATGTTAGTTAGGTCTAGTTGGCTTATGGTGTTTTTCAAATCCTCTGTTTTCTTATTGTTCTTTGTCTAGTTCCATTTATTATTGAAAGTAGGGGCACTGAAGTATCTATTATTGTAGAACTGTACATTTCTCTCTTCGATTCTGTTTTTTCTTCATGTATTTTGGGATATTGTTGTAGATGCATATATGTTTATACTTTTTATGTCTTTTTGATGATTTGGCCATTTTATTATTATAAAATGTTCTTCCTTGTCTCTAGTAAAACTTTTTGTCATATATTAATATGGACACTTGAGTCTTTTTTGATCACTATTTGCATTTTTAAAATTCCTTTATTTTCAATCTCTGTGTTTGGGGATCTAAAAGGGTCTCTTTTAGACAGCATATAATTGGAGCATTTTAAAAAATCAATTCTGCCAATCTCTGCCCTTTAATTTTAGAGTGTATTAATCATGGTTCTTCAGAAAAAAATTAATAGGATGTGTGTGAGTGTGTGTGTTCCTGTGTATGTGTGTGTATAAATATTATTGTCTTAAGGAATTTTCCCAAGTGATTGTAGAGGCTTAGCAAGTCCAAAATTTGATGGGATAAGCCAGCAGACTGGGGATTCAGGAAAGAGTTGCAGCTTGAGTCCAAAGGCAGTCTGCTGGCAGAATTCCTTCTTGCTCAGGGAGGTCAGTCTTTGTTCTGGTAAAGCCTTCAGATGATTTGGTGAGACCCACACACATTATGAATGACAATCTGCTTTACTAAAACTCCACTGATTTAAATGTTAATCTTTTCCAAAAACACCATCTCAGAAACATCCAGAATAATATTAGACCATATATCTGGGCACCAGGGTCCAGTCAATTTGACATAAAATTAACCAGTATAAATCTACCCTTTGTCAGCCTGGCATCCATATGCATTTCCTTAAATCATACTTAATCTGCAAATAAAGACAAAACAATATTATACTTCTGCCTAACATGATACAACTATTCTGTGTACAACCAAAACCAAACTGACTCTCCACCAGAAAAGAATGCAAAGTCCTTTGGTGATGTCTACTCCTCTCCTTGATATTCTGTAACTAAAATGCTATGATATAAAGTCAATACTTCTTACTACATAATAAAAGGTTAAGAGAGAGGAAAAAACCAAAGATTTTTCATATTATACACACAAACATATTGACAATGAAAATAAATAAATGCTCATGACAATTATAATAATCCTTTTCTATAATTGGTCACATGATTGTTGCCGGTATTTATAACTACCTTCTTCCTGTACCCATTCCATATTTTCTTGCCCTCAGCAAGCACCTTTTGTTGTGGTTCATCTGGTGGCCTGCCCAAACCTTTATTCCTGAATAATCTTAGACAGTAGTAGTCATGCCTGGATTGGGTTGTTGTGGTTTTCCATGGACCTTAATCACAGGGCACGGTAATACTAAGAGATACTCTAAGGGAGCTTCTGTATTATGAATATATTCTTCCTTACTTCCATTATGGAATAGCAGTCAAATTTTTCCTTGGTAGTCAGGATTAAGCCCATTGATGCCTAATGTTCCATTATTGAAACACTAAGCATGTGGGAGTTATTTATTTCTTACTGCTCAAGGTCATCACCAAGGTCTGATTTTTCACACATGTCTGGAATTCAAAAAATTGCAGCCTCTGACATAAATGGGTTAATATACCCAGCCAGAATAGTAACTCCTTCTTTGCCTGTTGATTAGAGACATGAAGACCACAGAGTGGTTGGATAGCATTATTAACTTCTGGTTTAATGAAATCATTGTGTCTCCTGGTGGAAGTATTCCTTCCTTGGGAACTAAGACCTCTAGGTCAGCAAAGCATAAGGTCACAAGAAAAGGAAGAAAAAATTTTACTAGTGGGTCACTAGGAGAAATGGTGAGTGGTGCCACTTCTACTTCCACCCCTTGATTCCTGGATCTGTGAATCCTGGCTGTGGGAGAAACAGCACCATATTAGATGTTGATTCAGAACATATACAGCCTCCTGTAGAACCTTGACTCTGCCAAGTTGATGCATAAAATTAACTGTCACAGATAATATAATTCATTTACATTAAAAGTAATTACTTATAAGAAATAGTTAATTTTGCCATTTTACTATTTTTTATACATCATATCTTTTTCTATTCCTTATTTTCTCCATTACTACCTTCTTTTGTGTTTAATTGATTTTTTTCTAGTGTCTTGTTTTGATTCTCTTCTAATTTTCTCTTTATATTTTTTAGTTACTTTCCTATTGGTTACCATGGGGATGACAATGAACATCTCACACTTACAACTTTCTAGTTGGAATTAATATCAACTTAGCTTCTATCGTATACAAAATGCTGCTCCGATATTGCTCCTTCCACCTCACATATAGTTGTTATTATCACAAATTTCATCTTTTTACATTGTGTACCCATTAACATATCTCTGTAATTACTATTCTGAAAATGTATCTTTGAAATAGTATTTTAAAAACAGGAGTTATAATCTCAAGATAAAATAATATTGGCTTTTATATGTGCTTGTGTAGAAATAATTACCCTTCTTGGTGTTCTTTTATTTTTTGGTTTGGTTTTGAGTTTCTGTATAATTTCCTTTCATTTCGATCTGAAGAAGGCCCTTTAGCATTTCTTGTAGGTCTACTAGTGATAAATTCTCTCAGATTCTGTTTATCTGGGAATGTCTTACTTTCTCCTTAATTATCAAGGATAACTTTTCTAGATATATACTTCTTTGTTGATAGCTTTCTCCCCTCCTCATAACTTTGTGTCATTCTACTGCTTTCTGTCATACCTGGTTTCTGATGAGTAACAGGCTGTTAATCTTACTGAGAATCTCTTGTATGTGATGTCTTTTCTCTTTTGCTACTTCACAACTTCCTCTTTGTCTTTTGACAGCTTAATTATATGTCTTCATGTGGATCTCTGAGTTTATTTTACTTGAAGTTGGTTGAACTTCTTGGATATGTAGATTCATGTTGCTCATAAAATTTGGGAATGTCTCAAGCCATTATTTCCTCAAGTAGTCTTTCTGCCTTTTTCTGTTTTTTTTTTCTCTACCTCTGGGACACTCCCATTGTGCATATGTTGGCATGCTTTATCGTGTCCCAAAGGTCTTACAGGCTCTATTCATTTTTTATTTTTACACTCCCCTCATGAGGCCAGATCTATTCATTTTTCTTCATTGGTTTTCCTTTCTACTCCTCAGATGGGATAACCTCGATTGACCTATTTTCTAGTTTACTGTTTTTTCTTAACCTCGATTGACCTATTTTCTAGTTTACTGTTTTTTCTTTCCTGCCTGCTGAAATCTGCCGTTGAATCCATCTGATAAGGTTTCTGGTATTTTATTATAATTTTCAATATCAAAATTTCTATTTTGTTCTTTTTTATACTCTATATCTCTTTATTAACATTTCTGTTTGTTTAGACATTGTTCTCTTGGTTTCCTTTATTTCTTTGTACATGATTTCCATTAGCTCCTTGAGCATATTTAAGATAATTTATTTAAATTCTCTGTCCAGTAAATCTAATATTTGGCCTTTCTCAGGGATGATTTCTCTGAATTTCTTTTTTTCTTGTGAATGAGTCATATTCTCTTGTTACTTTGCATGCTTTTTTTTTTTGGTTGAAAACCGGACATTATTAATGTTCTAATGTGGTAACTCTGGAAATCAGCTTCTGCTTCATCTTCATGATTTGTTATTATTACTTAATGTGGGATACTTGTTTATTTGTTTAATGACTTCTCTAAATTGTTTTTGTAAAAACAGTATTCTTTGTTGTGTGTGATCTCTTAAGTCTCTGTGTGTTCTAATCTCCTCTTCTTATAAGAACCGTAGTCATATTGGATTAGGGCCCAGCCTAATGGCCTCATTTTACCTTAATTACCTCTTCAGAGATCCTATCTCCAAATACAATCATGTTCTGAGATACTGGGAGTTAGGGATTCAACATATGAATTTTTTTGTGGGGGGGCAGGTACAGTTTAGCCCGTAATAACCACCCCAGTAGGGAGGAAGAAGTCTAGGAATCCCCTGTCTAGAATCTAGGATCGTAAGTCTAGGATCTCCACTGACATTGTAGGGAAACTAGGGTGTTTTTTTTCCTTTTCCTGGAGGGTCTAAAAGTCCTAGATTTCCATTCAGTCTTCTCTGACACTACCCTGGTTGGAGGGGGATAGTGGTTGGGGTACCTCATTTATAGTCTTTCAAGGGTGGATATTTAGGCTTTTCATATGTTCTTTGCTGGCATGGATTGGGTGGAACTAAGTTTTTTTATTTTCTGTGGTGCTCGGCTGAGTGGGCAGGTTATTGTCTAAGAGTTTTCTGTCTTGCTAAGCTGCCCTTTCCTGGTCTTTTGGCTACAGAGAGCAGGCTTTTGTTTGGGTGTTTTTTTTTTTTGGTCTGTGCCTGTTAGCATATATGTATATATATATATGCTAGCAGCAGGAGGAGATCAACCACAAAACAGCTGTCCTCTACCAAATGCCACAGCTTAGCTGGGGTAGCTTTCTTCTTCAGCTGCAACTCTGACTCTTTCTAGGTTCTGGTAATCATCCCTATCATGCCCCTCAAGGTCACAGTTGTAATGGTTCCTTACTATTACTAGCCCTGGCATGCACACTGTTCCTTGTTTATTTTCCTTAAACGTACCCACTCCTTTGAACATGTTTCTTTACTAAATTCTCTTGTTGAAGTGCTCCATCAGTATCTTGCCAGCAAACTGACCAATCATCATGTAACCACATTATGGCCAAAAAGATGTTGGCTAAGTGTCACATGCCATCTTCCATGATCTTTCTTTAGGTGTTAGTCTCTCATATTTGTTACTTATTCCTTCCTCCTGCCTGGGACATGATGCTGCCATCCATCTTGAATAATGAGGCCAAGAGCCACCTCCTAAGATGGGAATGCCACAAGCTGGAAAAAGCCTGCATCTTTGAGGATTTTGTGACAGAGAGGTAGCTGTGTCAGTCCAGAACTGATGACAACACTTACTGGCTGTGTGATATTGGGCAAACTACTTAATCTTTTTGGATCTTATCTGGGATTCCTTATCAGTTTCCTTATCTGTGGAGTGAGTTTTAATATTAATTACTGTATGGGCTTACTATGAAGATAAAATAAGGTAATTTATATACAAGTGATTAGCAAATGCATGCAAACAAAAGAAGCTTAATAAATATTTGTGAATTTACCTTTAATGAAAACTCCAAACCTTTATACTCCTGCAGAGAAGATGCATGGCCTATACTTACTTTCACCAAGGGAATCATAACACCTTAGATTTGCAGTTTGCAAAGAGCTTTGATGTTCATTGTCATATTTAACCATGGAACACCTCTGTAAGGAAGGAAGCAGCTCTGCCTGACCATTCTTTGTTGTTGTTGTTGTTTAATTGGAAAATGAAGAGCCACAGAGAAGGAAATAACTTGCAGGATACTTACCTAACTAGCTAACTAGTTACTAATAAGTAACAAAACCAGGCTTAGGATTTTGTTACCATACCTCCATGGGAGAGAGACATAGGCAACTGAATATTCTTATTGGAAAATATTGTTATGTTTTCTGCCTAAATTATCAAAAAATGTCCTGTGGTAAAATAATCAGGCCCCAGATAGCAGATTACATAAGGGGCAAATTTGCTAATTTTTCGCCAAGGTAACTTATTGTTGCACAATCAGTACCAGGGCAGCTGGAAGACTTTTGGGGACGTGAAAATGATGGGTGACATCCATAAACAATTAGGAAGAAAACTTCAGAGTCTGTTATTCTTGGAATAAAGATGTCCAGTTGGTTGTAATCAGTTTTTTCACTAGTTGGGAACTTTGGAGAAAAGAAGTAGAGAAACTAGAGCGTTGTAATTGGTAGCTACAAAGGGAAGTTCAAGTCTGTTACAGCATAAGCCAGGCAATGCCTGTTTTTCAGACTGCAGAGAGAAGCTGGCTTGTGAGCTGGGCAGCCTAGGAGGTCTCCATGTGCCAGTCTGACAAGCAGACCAAAAGCCAATATCCTAGAGCTATGTACTATTGGAGAAACAGTTACCAATGAATTTTGGATGAAAGATTGTAATTAAACCATGACCAATTAGCAGTTAAGAATTAGAAGGGGAAGGTTTTAGGTGCTATCTAGCTAACTGTCCCTAAAGTAGTCTTACCTTACTAAAATACCAAGAAGCTATGGAAATAGATGAAAACTCATTGTGGTGGGGGAGGCTGGGACTGCAATCAGCCCAATTACTGAGTTGGGGAGAGCTTGTTGCTAATGATAGGGCTGGTCGAACTGGCTGGAGAACCAATCGCTAACCTCCTGCAGCTGAGTCTCCATCACACCACAGGGCAGATGGAGTCACTAATTCAGGATCATCCATCTGGCCTCCAGTTATGTTCCTCTGCCCCACCTCCCTTCTACCCTATTCAGTGACTGGGGCTCACAATCTCTATACCCCTCACATTTTGGGCTCAACTCCCCTTCCTCCTTACCCACAACACATTTACCCCTGCTCCCACTCCAAACATGAACTTGATTTCTATCTCACAGAGGAAAAAGAAGCCATGACATGATAACTCCCTCAACTTCATGTATCAAACCCACAAACTCCTCCTTCCTCCATTCCTTCCTGTTATGAGTGGGTGCTCTATCTCCTACCTAAGAGGGGGTACCGTATCTCCTGTATAAGCTGAAGGCATTTAACATTAATACAGACAAATTAATCAACCTTTTATATTACAAAGAGTGTTTTTACCTTCTTTAAAAAAATCCTTTCCTACCAACATTCTCCTAAATTGTCTTGTAATAGTCCAAATATTTACTTTTTGATATTTAAGTCCTTGATCCATGTTGCAATGATTTTTATGTATGTTATCAGGTAAATTCCAGTTTCACATTTTGCTGGATGAAGTCCAGTTTTTTAACCTAGTTCTTTTTCCTGAATGGTCTCTGTCATCACTGGTCTGCTGTGCCACCTCTGTTATGGACCAGCGTTACACATAAGAATGGCAGGACTCTGGCCTCTCCATTTTTTCCACTGGTAATTTTATCTGTCTCTGAACCAGTTCCATATAATAATTATTTTAATAAGTCCTTCCTCTCTGTTTTTCTTCATAAATGCTTTGGCAATTTTTTTCCCTTTGCTCTTCAGAATTGTGATCATTAAAAAATGCTTTCATGAGAACAAAAATCTGTTGGGATTTTGAGCGTAATTAAGATGATCAATTTGGGGAGAACGGATACTTTTATAACATTGTCTTACTATTCACAACTATAATACATTTCTTCATTAATTCAGCTCTTTAAAAAATGTTTCTTAATAAATTTGTCCAATTTTTCTCATAGAGGAAGCTATCCAGATTTTCTAAGGTGAAGGCAAATAAATATTATCAGAAATATTTAGTATCAGTTGAGATACTAAAGAAAGCTGAGCATAAGTCTATTCCACTAAAGCATTTGGCTTCAGGTGGGCATGAAGGTAGTTTGGTATTTGGGTTAGACCTTGCTGGGAGGCAAGCCTATTTTAATTGCTTATAGATATTAGACACATCTGTATCCTCAATTGTTATACTTTTAAACAGGTATTGTGGAAACTAGTACAAAGAGAATTAATCCTACACCTTATACAAAAATCAATTCAAGATGGATTAAAGACTTAAATGTTAGACCTAAAACCATAAAAACCCTAGAAGAAAACCTAGGCATTACCATTCAGGACATAGGCATGGGCAAGGACTTCATGTCTAAAACACCAAAAGCAATGGCAACAAAAGCCAAAATTGACAAATGGGATCTAATTAAACTAAAGAGCTTCTGCGCAGCAAAATAAACTACCATCAGAGTGAACAGGCAACCTACAAAATGGGAGAAAATTTTTGCAACCTACTCATCTGACAAAGGGCTAATATCCAGAATCTACATTGAACTCCAACAAATTTACAAGAAAAAAACAAACAACCCCATCAAAAAGTGGGCAAAGGACATGAACAGACACTTCTCAAAAGAAGACATTTATGCAGCCAAAAAACACATGAAAAAATGCTCACCATCACTGGCCATCAGAGAAATGCAAATCAAAACCACAATGAGATACCATCTCACACCAGTTAGAATGGCGATCATTAAAAAGTCAGGAAACAACAGGTGCTGGAGAGGATGTGGAGAAATAGTAACACTTTTACACTGTTGGTGGGACTGTAAACTAGTTCAACTCTTGTGGAAGTCAATGTGGCGATTCCTCAGGGATCTAGAACTAGAAATTCCATTCGACCCAGCCATCCCATTACTGGGTATATACCCAAAGGACTATAAATCATGCTGCTATAAAGACACATGCACACGTATGTTTATTGCGGCATTATTCACAATAGCAAAGACTTGGAACCAACCCAAATGTCCAACAATGATAGATTGGATTAAGAAAATGTGGCACATATACACCATGGAATACTATGCAGCCATCAAAAATGATGAGTTCATGTCCTTGTAGGGACATGGATGAAACTGGAAATCATCATTCTCAGTAAACTATCGCAAGAACAAAAAACCAAACACCGCATATTCTCACTCATAGGTGGGAATTGAACAATGAGAACACATGGACACAGGAAGGGGAACATCACACTTTGGGGACTGTTGTGGGGTGGGGGGAGGGGGGAGGGATAGCATTGGGAGATATACCTAATGCTAGATGACGAGTTAGTGGGTGCAGCGCACCAGCATGGCACATGTATACATATGTAACTTACCTGCACATTGCACACATGTACCATAAAACCTAAAGTATAATAATAATAATAATAATTAAAAAAAAGAGAATTAATCCTTTTTCTATTAAGCCTGTTGTAATTGTCTTAAGACCTTTCTTGGCTTCAATTTTAGTGGGAGTATTGAGGAAGTTTAAGAAAAGGTTTAGAAGAATCCATCTGAACTCACACAGCTCTGTTCCAATTAGTTTGTTTATGTTCATAGATCTTTGGCCTTTAGGAATTCAGAGATCATGGCTAATTCTTCACTTGTTTCTTGAATCATACCTAGTGTAGGTATTTTAATGTGCTTACCAGCTGTAACTTCTGGGACTTCAAAAAGTAATCCTGCAGTGTATTTAGTTGAATGTTTCAAACTTGATCCTTTCCTATTAAATTTGCAGGAGTTGTGTCACAGAGAAGAAAGGAATGTTCTTCTGTTAGGGGTCCCAAGGCAGCAGTCATAGGTTGAGACATGAGAAAGAGCTTAGGGTTGTTAGAAATTCTCACCATTTCAGTGGTTTTTGTACTCTGAGGGAATCTGATTTTCTATGGTAGTGAGATTAATTGGAGATACAGTGACAACCGTATAAACAAAAAACCTAATTTTTTTGTACATATGTACATAAGTGTGTGTGTGTGTGTGTGTGTACATACATATATATAATTTCCCTTGGCAGTTTAGATGAAGGAGAGGGAATTGTTGGGTTCCAATGTTTCTCTCAGCTTCAACACCATTAGACAAACTTTGAACAGTAGTTTTGTATCTTAACAAATGTGTGACACTGGTTTTCCCAATAACCCTCCTGCCTCCAATATCTACAGGTGTTCTTATTTTAAAGGCTCTTGATTCTCAGAGAAAAAAAAGCAGAGAACTTTTTGTTTTTGTTTTTATTTTGAGGACCAGTTGTTTAATTGGGATAGCCAGGAGTTGTTTTCATTTCTAGCTTGTTTACTTTCTAGGGCTTTTTGAAAATGTTAAGCCACATGTTGGAGATCTTCTAAATTGGCAATTTCCCATTCCAATTTATTTTTCTAAGTTTCCTATTTCAGACGTGAGTCTACTTACAAAAAGAGAGGACAAGTCTCCTTTTACTTCAGCTGCTGGGTCTATCATAGATATCATTTAAAAGTTTCCTGAAGTCTAGTTTTAATGTCTCCTGTTTAATCATCTTCATTTTATTTGCAATTTTGATTTGCTGTCCAATCTTCTCTTAAGGGAAAGACTTCAAGAATGGCCATACATAGTTCATTTCTTATTTTTCTTGTGCTCTTAATGCCAATATCTGAATTGTGCACAGTTTAATTATTTCAATTCTCCCTGGCCTTTCTCATCCAGTTACTTTTAACTATTTCCCCCATATGAGGTGCTTGCGATTAAGGAAACTAGTTTGTAAGGATCTGCTAATCTAGGATAGTAAGTAGCTAATAAAATCCTTAATTCACAGAACATTTTGGTCTGTCTTCCTGAGGTTTTGGAATTCTTAAGTATAGCCTTTAACTCAACTTAAATTTGACTTCTAGATAAGCCTCTTACACTAGTAATTTTGAGGAAACTTTTCTTCAGAAAAATCCCATGAAAGGCTAGATCATTTAGGAGGTCAGGAGGAGGAGCTGAAGGAAGAGCAGATGTATAATTTGGTATCTGTATGCAGGTAATTTGGGATAGAGAGAAAAAGAGGTGTGAGGAGAGTAGGTTTCAGAAGGTTTAGGTGAAAGTGACCTCTTTCTGTTGACTTTGCCAGAGTCCTTTAGAAAGTTGATCTTAAAGTCAATGTTTTATTTTGAAATTTTAGCTAACTATTAAATATCTGTCTTTGCTAGAGCTCTTCTCCAATGTATTGTTATTTTAACACTTTTGTAGACTTTCTGTTTTAGAGCAGTTTAGGCTCACAACAAAACTGAGAGGAAGGTACAGAAATTTCCCGCATACCTCCTTCCCTCTCTAATGAATAGTCCGCTCCATTATCAATATCCATCACCAGAGTGGTATATTTGTTACAATTGATGAGCATCGTGGACATATCATTGTCACCCAAAGACAGTTTAGGGTTCAATCTTGGGCTTGTACATTCTATGGTTTTATAAAATGCATCATAACATACATTCATCATTATAGTATCATACAAGTAGTTTCACTGCCCTAAAAATTCTCTGTGTTCCACCTTGATATGGTTTGGCTCTGTGTCTCCACCCAAATCTCACCTTGAATTGTAATAATCCCCATGTGTCAAGGGCCAGACCAGATGGAGATAATTGAATAATGGGGACGTTTTCCCCCATACTATTCTTGTGATAGTGAGTGAGTTCTCATGAGAACTGATGGTTTTATAAGGGGTTTCTCCCTTTGATCAGCTCTCATTCTTCTCCCTGCCACTATGTGAAGAAAGACATGTCGGTTTCCCCTTCTGCCATGACTGTAAGTTTCCTGAGGCCTCCCCAGCAATGTTGAACTGTGAGTCAATTAAACCTCTTTCCTTTATAAATTGCCCAGTCTTGGGTATGTCCTTATAGCAGCATGAGGATGGACTAATTTGCACATATTCATCCATCCCTCCTCCCAATCCTTGGCAAACACTGATCTTGATAATGTATTATTTTTAACATGTCAGAAGTTCCCATAGTTGAGTTGGGTAGAGCATGTGGTTTTGACATTGCCCCTCCAAAGCTCATCTGGGTGGTGGGAAAGGGGAGTCAGCCTGTATCTCAGGTGGGGATGGGGGTGAGTGGGTATAGAAGACAGAGAGGGAAATAGCAGGGAAAGGGTTCCAGCTTCTCTGGACAGGGTGTTCACCAAGATGCTGGACCAGTGGGTCAAGTAGCAGAATGAACTTTTATGATGCGTCAAGCACAAAAAGGCTAAGAAAACTAACAAAAGACTTGTGTTTCATTTTCTTGTTAACATCTGTAGAGGTGTCCATGGTCACTGTTGTGGTCTTATGGAACTCTTATGGAAAATCACCAAATACAGATTATCTATTCTTGGGATTGCTTTGGGTTGAGGAGAAAAGCTCAGAAAAGCACCATTGGTTCCTCTCTGCCTCAACCTGCTCTCTTCTATTAGGTTTATCTGTGACAGATTTGCCAGAAGTTAGGAAACAAAAAGGTGAGATGGGAGGTTCAAAATTTGTTAAAACAGAGGTCTATTAAATGAATTAATAGATACACATTCACTGAAATGAGGAATGTAACAAAGCTCAGGTCTGCCCATCAACACTGGTCATTCAGTAAATGTGAACATACAACCTCTCTTGATGACCTAGTCCATGGTTAGAAGGCATTATTTAGGAGAAGAGAGTGGTGTTTTTTTTTAGTATAAAAACTCATTTACTACCGAGCTGCCCTTTAAAGCTTCTATGAAGAAACACCTAGAGCTCCTCACCAATCTGAATGTCCCCCTGTGTCACTGAAAAGGCATAGACAGGTGAGGAATTTCCCAGAGGACACCGCCTATCTGCAGTTCTCCACCTTGGCTACACAGTAGAATTACCTGGGGAGGGCTAAAAAAATCCCTCTGCCCAGGGCACCAATGTGGATCAAACAAATTAGAATCTCTGGGACAGGGTCTGGACATCAGTTTTTATTTTTCAATTTTAATTAAGAAACAGTGTCCGGATTTTTGACATTCAAAATATGGCCCTCAAACCAGAATTACCAGCATCACTTGGGCATTTATTAGAAATATAGATTCTCAGACGTCAGTCCAGACCCACTGAATCAGAAATCAGAAACTATGGTGGTGGGCACAGGTGGGTCCCAGCAACCTGTTGCTTAAAAAATTTTATTTTTTAAATTGTTATGAAATACACATAATATTTATCATTTCTAGTATTCATAAATATACCATTCAGTGGCATTAAAGACTTTCACAGTGTGGTGCAACCATCACCGCTATCCACACCCAAAACTTTTTCATCATCTGTGACAAAATCTCTGTGCCCACTAAACAATACCCATCCCCCATTCCTCCTTGCTCCTTTTCCTCACCCCTGGTAACCTCTAGTCTACATTCTGTTTTTATGGATTTGCCTATTCTAGGTACCTCATATAAGTGGAATAATACAATATTTGCCCTTCCGTGTCTGGCTTATTTCACCAAGCATAATGTTCCCAAGGTTCATTCATATTGTATTGTAGCATATACCAAAATTTCATTCCTTTTTTATAACTGAATAAAAAGCAACCTGTGTTTTAACAACCACTCCAGGTGATTCTGATGCATGCTCAAGGCTGAGAATCACTAACCTAGGAGTAATGCTTCTCACACTTTACTTGTATAAGCAGGCATGGTGGTGCATGGCTGTAATCCCAGCTACTTGGGAGGCTGAGGTGGGAGGATCGCTTGAGCCCAGGAAGTCAAGGCTACAGTGAGCTGTGATCACACCGCTGCACTCCAGCCTTGCAAGACCTTGTTTCTAAACAAAAATTTACTGTACATAGGAATCTCTTGAGGATCTTGTTAAAATGCAGGCTCTGATTCATTAGCTGGCTTATTAGCTGATTCATTTGTGGAGCCCAAGATTCTGCATTCCTGACAACCTATGCATGGATAGAGTTGAGAGCCATCTCTTAAGGCATCACAGCTGTGCCCAGCTCACCCTGAAATGATTCAAGTGAGGTTCAATCTCATCATAGGATGGAATGAAGTCTAGACTGGTGTCTGTTTCTGCCTTATGGACCAGAAGACAAGGGCCTTGAGCCCTCATGTTCTCTGACTCAGCCTCCTGGGCTGGAAGACGGCCACGAGCCTTGCTGGGTTGGGGAAGGCTGGAATCTGGGAACTTTGTAGGAAGCTCAGGGTTAATTACTACACTGTAAATGCCAGTCTGATGGATCTGCAGTCACCGCCTTGAGACTTCCTGCCAGCTTCTGAAACACGTGGCTGGGAAAGAGCCCAGCAGTGCTGAAAGGAAGAGAGGAGAGGTGAGGCTGGCTGAGTCCTGGGAAATGAGGTGTCAGGGTTGGAGTGGGTCCCAGGAGGCCCCGGGGACAGGCTGGGGCAAGCTTGTGGCATCACAACAGGGGTCCCTGAGTTGGGTGGCAGGGCCAGCTCTTCTGGCTTCTTTCCTGATTGATTGACTCTGATGTGGCACAGGGAGAAGGGAGTGAGAGAAGCCGGATGGGCTCCAGGAGCACTGGATTGAAATGATGCCAGATTTGTATTTTCAAAGCAACAGTAATTGCCTCTTCATGAATCCAACCACAGAATATCCTCTACTCATGACTCTTCAACCTAGAGATATTCCCACAGAAGAAATTACTGCTGACCACCACCAGCTTTTCCAGTTGGACCTGCCCATCCTGGATGACACAAGTCATCAATTTTGTGTGGTCTTGGAGTTAGAAACAAAATAATTGGGCTTAATGTTTTAGAATTTTATCAGTTTTGTGAGTAGAGCTGCTGCTGCATAGGAGAGGAAAGGAGTGAGGTGCACGATGTGGAAATTATGGTTCATTCATGTGATGAAACCCATTGGAACCACTGGAAATGTAGTTTAAAAGAATTTTTAATGACATTGCAAATATCTTCATGATTATGAAGGAAAAGTCTCAAATAACATACAGTTGTCTTTCAGTTTCCTCAGGGAATTGGTTCCAGGACCCCTGCAGATATCAAAATCTACAGGTGCTCAAGTCCCTGATATAAAATGGTGTAGTATTTGCCTATAGCTTATGCAATCCTCCTGTATACTTTAAATCATCTCTAGATATACTTACAATACCTAACACAATGTAAGTGTGATGGAAATAGTTGTTAGACTGTATTGTTTTAAAATTTTTGTTGTATTATTTTTTATTGTTTTCCCCAAATATTTTCTATCTGAGGTTGGTTGAATCCATGGAAGTGGAACCCATGGGTCTTGAGGGCTGACTGTATATGCATATATATAGATATATGTATGGATGTGTACATATATATGTTCTTTGGATAAATTTTAGGCAAACACATGATATGGTTTGCCTGTGTCCCTACCAAATCTCAACTTGAATTGTATCGCCCAGAATTCTCAAGTGTTGTGGAAGCGACCCAGCGGGAGGTAATTAAATCATGGGGACCAGTCTTTCCCATGGTATTCTCATGATAATAAGTAAGTCTCATGAGATCTGATGGGTTTATCAGGGGTTTCTGCTTTTGCTTCTTCCTCATTTTTCTCTTGCCGCCACCATGTAAGAAGTGCCTTTTGCCTCCCATCATGATTCTGAGGCCTCCCCAGCCATGTGGAACTGTAAGTCCAATTAAACCTCTTTTTGTTCCCAGTTTCGGGTATGTCTTTATCAGCAGTGTGAAAACAAACTAATACAACACATATGTAAAGATAGAAAATATGCTAAAAATAACAAAGGCTATCATTGACTGGTAAGAAAGCAATTGGTTTTTATTTTCCTATTATGTTTGTATTTTCTATATCTTTTATAATGATCATATTGTATTTACTAACCAAAAAAAAGTTTAAAAAACCACTATATTGTAGGGGAATGACCAACAATAGAAAGATATGCATTTTTACTTGTTTTTAATCCTAGAAAACATCAGACTGTTTTAGCATGTGATATTATTTCCAATATTCAGTTGTCACCCAAACTCTCAGAAGGCTGTCCATCTCAGACAGAAAGCCACAGTCATGCACAGAGCCTTGAAGGCCCTTCTGACTTATCCATGCCTCCCCTTTCCCTTGCCCTAGCCAGATCTTGATCTGCATAAAGCACACTGGGCACTCTCCTGCCTCAGGGCCTTGGCATTGGCTGTGCCCTTGGCTAGCAGTGCCACCCCCAAGACGTCGGCTGGGCTGGAAACCTTCACTTCCTTCAAGCCTTTCCTCTGAATGACCTTCTCAGTGTAGCCTTTTCTAGAGATGCTACTTGAAATCCCCCAACTCCCATAACTTTTTTTTTTTTTTGAGCTAGAGTCTCACTCTGTCACCCAGGCTGGAGTGCAGTGGCATGATCTTGGCTCACGGCAACCTCTGCCATCTGGGTTCAAGTGATTCTCCTGCCTCAACCTCCCGAGTAGCTGGAATTATAGGCATGTGCCACCATGCCCAGCTAATTTTTGTATTTTTTTTAGTAGAGACAAAGTTTCACCATGTTGGCCAGGCTAGTCTCAAACTCCTGACCTCAGGTGATCTGCCCACCTCAGCCTCCCAAAGTGCTAGGATTACGGGTGTGAGCCACTGCGCCCAGCCCCCTATAACATTTTATATTTTCCTCTTGCTTTTGTTTTTCTCATTAGCTTGTGTCACTATTTAATATTCAGTGTTTTGTTTCTCTATTTCCTTATTGCCTCTCCTGTGCATTATCATGTGAACCCCACTGGATCAGATATTTTTGTCTCTGATTTTACCCCTAATGCTCCAGAACATTCTACAACAATGTCTGGCACTGACTCTTGAAAATTAGTTGCTGAATGAATGAATGACAAAACAGAGGATGCCATTTTTGACCTACAAAATCATAAGGAATAGAAAGCTTGTAAATATATCCCAACTCTACTAACAAATCAAATTGAAACCATTCACAGCCAAGGCACTTACTGCCACTTAAGGATAGTATCCCATAGTTGCTTCTGCTATTTCAGTGGCTTACAGATTTAATTTTCAGGAATGCTGAATATACACAGCAGTGCCAGGAATATCACATTATTTGGCGGGTATGCACAAAAGAAAAGGCAGCTTAGTTTTGGAATGACATTATGGCGTGATAGTTGGGAGTAGATAATGACTTCCTGGAAACCAGTCTAGAGAAAGCTATAAATATCAGTGAAGCATTGATTCGTTTAACATGTATTCATTAAGCATCTATTGTGTGATGAAACCTAGGTACACCTAGTGAACAAGATATCACTTCTTCCCTGCTGCAGTTGTCAGTCTAGCAGGGGATCCAGATAAGTAAACCAAATAATGAGAAGAGATTATGAAAGCAGAGGAGGGTCAGCTAACCCAGACTTGGGATGGGAGGGCTGAGAATGTTTCCTGGTGGAGGTAACATTTGAGAAGAAGGAAAATGAATATGTCAGGTAGAAAAGGGTTGGGTGGTTGTGTGGGTAAAGAAAGGGCTGAACAAGACTGCTCCAGTAAGGGCCTGGAGGGAGCAAGGTCCTTTTGAGGAGCTGAAAAGCCAATATAGTTTGAGTGAGAACTATAACCATCCACGTGTCCTGAATCCAATCACTTCTCGTCACCTGCAGTCACCCTAATGCAGGCCACCATCATCTCTAATGGGACTACTGCAGCATCCTCCTAATAGCATCTATGCTTTATCTTACTATCACTGAGACAGACAAATGCAGCCCCTGACAGCTGGGAGCTGGTCTGGCACTGCCAGAGGGCTGTGGTGTCTTTACGACCTGGCAGGGTGCTCACAGCTGGGCCTTTGGCATTCTTTCATCCAACATAAAATGTCATAAAACCCCAACATCAAGCAAGGCTACTCTGTGACCCTGATGGATCAAGACAAAAACAGGACCACTAGGTAATCGTGTCTGGACAGAGACAAAAATGTAAACATCGTCCAAATCACAAGATGACCAAACAGCCTTCCATTCTATCATGAGTTACTGTTTGACCAATCACAGTTTTAGCCTCATTCTGTTCCTCTCATCTTAAGATAAGATTTATTAAGAAATCGAATCACAGAATTACTCCTGCTTTCTGACAGCATCTAATCCAAAGCAAGTCCCACTTCCTTGAATCTTCTAAGCACAATCATCTAACATAAGCCCAAATCCTGTAATTTCGAATACCCTCTTACTGGAATACCCTGCAGTTCCCCATGACTGCAGTTAATCGATAAAACCAACTTGTTTAACCACAGGTGTGTTCCTGGTGGTCTTGGGCTGGAGGACACTGACAATTTATAAATCAGGTTAAGACACTCTTCTACCCAAAACCCTTCAATGGCTTCCCATGGCTCTCAGAGTCAAAAATCAAACGCCTTTCCGATACTTAATTCATTTGGCTCTCCCAACCTCTCAAACCTCATTCATTTCCTCCACGAATTTTTATGAGGATGTACCATGTGCTGGAAATCTTTCTGGACACAGGTGCATCACAGACTGCTATGTGAAGAATGGATTGGAGAAAGAAGCTGGGGCAGGAGATAGAAGCACCAGGTACGAGACTCTTTTTGTCCAGTGACACAACTAGACTGGAATCAGGGAGAAATAAGAGTAAAAAATAATGTCAGATTTATGGTTTGGGCAACAAGGGTCAAGACGGTGTCACTTGCTGGGAGAGGAATGCATCAAGTACGCTAAGAAATGTTTTAGAAAGGGCAGTACGAGACAGCATCTCATTTGCTAAAGAGGGCTCTTCCTCAAATATCTTCAGAAGGGGGCCTCACCAGAGCCCAAGGGACTGCAGGATTTCTTTGCCTTTGGCCTGTGGGCTGGTGCCTGTTGCTGCAAGAGACTGTTTGAATAATGTACCTATTGCAGGTTCTAGTTTATATGTGTAAGGGAGACATATTTTAGTGGAGTCAGTAACTTATTTCTTATGGCCTTCTGGGCTTAAATAAAATGATGATTGGAGTAATTCAGGGTCCATGAAGTAGTGCAAAAACAGCTGCCATCTGCCGTCACTCTCATTGGTAACTCATTTCCTTTTTATAATGGGCTTCCACATATATGAATTAAATTAGAATGTGCTGCTCATGTTCAGAGGAACCCATAAATGACTTGCTTTTGTGTTACAATTCTCAGAAGTAAATTATTCAGCATTCATTGCTTGTAGGGTTTAAAGAGAAACTAAATTTATTTTGGTTCCTCTACCCTTCATTTTAGGGCATGCTTTAAGGATCCCATCACAGAGACTTTCAGAATTGACTAATTGTGTGTTTTGCATATTTATAAACACTTTGTTATTTATTAATGGCCCATTTCAGAGATAAAATTAGCACTTTATTCACATCACCACCATTTCTCAAATGCACTCCGACTCCTGTCTGCTGATTGAGATTGGAGTGTACATAATGACAGCACAGGTGATTGTCTTCCCAGTGCATCCCAGCGAGGGGCAGGAGCTGCCTGGACTCAATTTATCAGACTGGCTCTCTAGAGCTGCACTGTCCAAACAGTTTAGTAAAATTTAAGTTAATTAAAAAGTCAAATGAAAAATCCGCTCCCTCATACTGGCCACATCTCAAGCACTCAGTTGCCTGTGGCTACCATATTGGAGAGTGCAGAGCATTTCCGTCATTGCAGAAAATTCTGTGGGACAGGGCTACTCCGGACTGTGTGGATGCTGGGGTCCTTTTGTGGCTCTCTGGATTGATAGAATTGGGTCCTTATAAATGGATTGGCCAGAAAGGGTGAGGGGTAAGGTGTGCCTGGCCTTATTGCAAACCCTGAATATATGCAGAATTCAATTACTTGCTACCATTTACCACCTGGTCCTATTACTATTGCAAACCCTGAAAATTTCAGGTGGGTCTCAGTTAATTTAGAAAGTTTATTTTGCCAAAGTTGGGAATGCACACCCATGACGCAGCCTCAGGAGGTCCTGATGACATGTGTCCAAGGTGGTCAGAGCACAGCTTGGTTTTATACGTTTTAGGGAGATATGAGACATCAATCAACATATGTAAAATGAACATTGATTTGGTCTGGAAAGGTGGAACAACTCAAAGTAAAAGCAAGACAACTCGAAGTGGGGTGGGGGGGAATTCCAGGTCACAGGTAGGTGAGACAAAATTTGGGCAAATGAGAGTTTCTGATAAGCCTTTCCAAAGAAGGCAATCAGATATACATTTATCTCAGTGGGCAAAGGGATGACTTTGAATAGAATGGAGGCAGGTTTTCCCTAAGCAGTTCCCAGCTTGAATTTTCCCTTTAGCTTAGTGATTTTGGGGGCCCAAGATATTTTCCTTTCACACTATCCCCTCCTACCTGGATTTACTGCAAGGGCCTTCTAACTGGTCTTCCAGCTTCCATCTTTGGCTCTTACAATCTCTTGTCCACATAGCCAGAGTGATCCTGCTCAGAACCTTCCAGTGACATTGAGTCTTGCTTGGAGTGAAAGCCAGAGTCCTTACATGACCTTCAGGCCCTGTGTATCTGACTTTCCAATCCCGCTGACTTGTTGATATGGTTTGGCTCTCTGTCCCCACCCAAATCTCATCTTGTAACTCCCATAATTCCCACGTACTGTGGGAGGGACCCAGTGGGAGAAGACTGAATCATGGTGGTGGTCTTTCCCATGCTATTCTCATGATAGTGAGTAAGTCTCACGAGATCTGATGTTTTTAAAAAGTGGGAGTTTCTCTGCACAAGCTCTCTCTTTGCTTGCTGTCATCCATGTAAGATGTGACTTGCTCCTCCTTGTCTTCTGCCATGATTTGTGAAGCCTCCCCAGCCATGTGGAACTTTAAGTCCAATAAACCTCTTTCTTTTGTAAATTGCCCAGTCTCAGGTATATCTTTATTAACAGTGTGAGAACAGACTAATACACTTATCTCTTGCTGCACCCCATAGTTTTCTCTGCTCCAGCCACACTGGTCTCCAGGCATATTCCCCTTTGCACTGGCTGTCTCCTTTGCCCAAAACATTCTGCTCCCAGCTGTCTGTATGTCTTGTTCCTTCACTTCCTTCAGGTTTTTGCTCAAAAGCCTTCCCTGACTACCCTATCTAAAATCCCAGTCCTTCCTCAATAACATCCTACCCATTCCAAGCTTCCCTGACCCTTGGCAGTATCTGTGTACCACATGTTTTACTTATCAGTGTTGTTTATTTTCCAATTGCTTCACTAGAATGTAAACCTTACTGGGCAGGTTTTTGTCTGTTTTGCTCACTGTTGTGTCTAGCGCTTAGAACAGTGCCTGATACATGGTGGGTGTATTAGTCTGTTGTCATGCTGCTATGAAGAAACACCTGAGACTGGATAATTTATGAAGGAAACAGGTTTAATTGACTCACAGTTCTGCATGGCTGGTGAAGTCTCAGGAAACTTACAATCATGGCGGAAGGGGAAGCAAACATGTCCTTCTTCACGAGGCAGCAGGAGAGAGAAGTGGCAAGCGATGGGGGAAACCCCTTATAAAACCATCAGATCTCATGAGAACTGACCCACTATCATGAGAACAGCATGGGGGTAACCACCCCCATGATTCAATTACCTTCCACGGGGTCCCTCCCATGACATGTGGGGATTATGGGAACTACAATTCAAGATGAGATTTGGGTGGGCACACAGCCAAACCATATCAGTGAGTGTGAATAAATATGGAATGAATGAATTGATTTTGCAATTTAACTTCCTCCATAGGAAAGAAGAGGAAATGAGGTGAATGAAGAGGCATAATACGGATTTGAGAATGTGAGAGTCTCTGCCTCCTTCAAGAGACTTTAGGCAAGTCACTTAATTTCTTTGAGCTTGCTTCCTCATCTGTAAAATGAAAATTATAATACCTGCCTTGAAGGATTGTCATTAGGATTAATTAGGGTGTCCCTGGCACATAGTCTGCACACAATAATGTTAATTCAGGAGCTGTGAAATTTGGCCCAGGGATCTTCTCCACTTATGGCTGTCTGTGTGAAAACCATATCCATGTTTCTCTCACTGTGCATTTTTAAATGTCATGTTTTTATTTTAATAGTAAAAATATTATAGATACAAATTTTGGAATCTCTGGATGATGACCTTGTAACTAAGCTGGGCTATGAGTTTTGAGAGCTCATCTTTACAATGTTTTTTCGCATGTGAAAGCCAGCAATCAATGTTGATAGTCTATGAATAAAAGTTTTACAGAAATTCAATAGAGAAAAGTAGTAGAAGAAACAAGTCATGTTGTATAACATTGGTGGCATAAGCCTGCTGAGCTCAGAAAGAACCTGCACTATAGTAGACAGACTCAAGCACATTTCAAGAGGGAATTTGGTTTCATCCAAAAAATGTAGTCTGTATGGTCTATCATGTTGAGTTAATGTTATTTTGAATTTTATTGTGCTTCTATAAGAGTCCTATGCATACAGAGTTTATACCTGGTTTGATGTTTGTAATATTTAGGAGTGTAACAGAGTTCCACCAGAAAAACAGAAACCATTCTAAATATTTAGCAAAAAAAAGGCAATTCAACACTAGGAAGTGGTTACACAGGTGGTGAGATCGCTGAGGGCGAGACACTCAGGAGACTGCCAATAGGAGGAAGCCACCCCACCCCTAGGCTGGAGGGACAAAGGCAAAGCCCAGAAGCTGGGGTCACAAAGAAGAGCCCGTCTGGGAGAGCTAGAGCCTTTCAGGAGATGTAGCTGTCTCCAGAGGAACTGCCTGAGGCTGGCAGAGACGGGGAGAAATACTCCAGCTTCTCCCATCCCCCTGCCCTCCACTTCTTTAATAATGCCTCCATTGGCTTAATCCAGCAGAAGCCAGCTGATGTGAAGACTGGGAAATGCAGCCTGCAGGGATCAGACCCTCTCTCCTGCACACATGTGTGCATGCACACACATTCACACATACACAACACCCTGGTGATACAGAGCAGAGCAGGGGCAGGCTGAAGAACGCACCTGTGTGCAGACTCACCAAAGCCCAGCACATGGTGATTACATGGACAGGTGGTTGGTCCCCCAACATCCATATTTCTCCATCCAACTCTGTAGCAGCTGCCTGGTTGGGTGGGCATGGCACACTTCCAGCTGCAGGGGTAGGCTATGATTGGCTTAGATGCCTAGACCAAGCACAGGAACCCTGCTCCTCCTTGCTATAGTGATTGGTTACATAAGTGATGGCCTAAGATGATCACCTCCAGACTTTGCTCAGCCCTCAGTGACTGGTTTAGGGGTAGGCAACAGGGTTCTGTCTCATGGATATGAGCAAAAACAAGCTCAGAGCCCCCTAGTGCTCCTAGCAGCCATTGTGTGGCAGGGACAGGACAAGCTGGAAGCGGGGAGCATGGTGCTGAGTCACAGAAAAGGGAGCTAAAAACTTATCTGCACCATCCTGATAGCTAATGTACCCCAGGGGTGCTCATTTGTTTGAACCCGAATATCCCCCCTTTTTTTCAAGCCAGTGTTGAGTATTTGATTGCAACTAACACAATAATAAAAATAGGTCAACACTAGGGGAGTCCAAAAGAAAAAAAATGCATTTCAAAGGGGGCACATATATTATTCAAGCTTCAGTAACACTAATAACTCCTGCACAGCTCCACATCTTGTTTCCCCACTAAGGATGACTGCAAATACTGCACAAAGCATGACTGCAAATACTGCACAAAGCATGGGACATATTTCCTGGAGTCCTTTGGAGGCCACGCTGAGGAGCTTGTGAAGCTTCTGCAGCAGCTCCAAGAGGCAACCCTGCTTTCAAACCAGAAGTAGACACATGTTTGGTGAAATGAGAGCCTTCTGGAAAGCTGTGGGTGAACAGAGCAAAATGCATGGAGAGTCTGGGCTCTGCTTTAGTAATATGGGCCAAAACTGGGGCCAAAACAAGTGGAAAATGAGTTTCTGCTACCATGTGGCCATTCTCTTTTTAGGTGAAGAAATCAATTGCTCAGAACTTTAACAGGTTAAAGAAACTGACTTAATAGCGGGTGAAGCTGATGTTAAATCTACTGGCTAGAATGTCAGCCCTGAAATTCCTAAAAAGAAAAGTCCTGTTGAAACAACTCCCTCGTACCATGCAAAGCAATATGTCCTGTAATTCCTGGTGGAAACCGCTAGGCTCAGCAAGAGGTTAGGGAAGGCAAGCGGGTCTAAGCATTTCTGAAGCTTCTTTCCTCTGTTGGTGTTTGGTGGTAAAGGATTGTAAACTCTGAAGATTCTGAATAGCATCCTTTGGATTTCTGCAGACTGATCAGCCTGAGTCCTTTGTCTCCTCCTGAGTTAACTTGTGGCCAGAGGTCAACATGGTGCAGGAGAATTTAGAGTGCACCGTCCCCAGTCCCTCTGATCCTCTAAGGCTTGTCTGCTAGTGAGAATGGAGGATATGTGTTAGAATCACTGCTACAGACTGGACAGGCTGGACTACTGCTAAGAGTTGCTATTTCTGAATCCTTAAAAGTTGGCATGAGCCATCTGGATTTCACTTCAGTCTGTTCAGAAGAGTAGGCACAAGTGTTCCACTCTTCCCTGATCGGGGTTCTGGGGGTTTTCTTGGGAGCAGAGACTGAAGTTTGGCAGGACAGGGGAGCAGAGAGGTGAGGCTGATGTTTCCCTGGTGCAGGCATTGTGGGGAGAGGTTTTCATGGAGTACCTTCAGCCTTAGCCTCAGAGATTTGGAGTCTCCTGGACTTTAGGGTAGTGGATTTGCCTTTGACCTGTCCAGAGCACTTTCCACTGGGAAGTTTTGCATTTGGAGCTATCTCTGAAATCTCCATCATCCCACAACATTTGATTTTTGTTGTTCAGGGAGCAATTTTAGGGCAACCTGGTTGATGCTTCCATCAGATGTGGTATCAGCTAGACTTAGTTTTCTTCTTTCTGTTGGTGGTGGGGACAGCAGGTAAACTGGGGATGTGACTGGGAAAAGGATATAGGACTTTTACAGGACTTCCAAGCAGCAAGGTTTTCAGTCTCTTCTTTGGCTCCATGTCTGAGTTCCCAACACATTGTCCTGGTGTTTTTGCTTGGCTTCTCAAACAATTCCTTAGTCTCTCTTTGAGCATGGAGTCATCTCATTTCTGAGGCTTAGGAAAAATTTATTGACTATACGAAGGGCTTTTCAGAAGGTCTCAGATAACAGGGGGATGTCTTAATCTGCTCACTTCACACAGACTGACCAATACTCTTCACATCATTCCGAATGAGGTTTTGAACTGACCATATAACCAGCAACTCAGTCATGATGTTGGGATGGTCAGTACTTGATTGTCACTGGAGGCACTGGAGGCAAGAGCCTTCAGGTTGTGCTGCTACCACATCAGGAGAGACAGACTTTCTGTTCTGTGGTATGGTTACTTCAGTAAAACTGTACAGTGTGATAATATTTCTGAACTCCCAACCTTTATGTTTTTTACCCTCCTTGTATCTCTTCTTAACTCTTTCCCCCACTGAGGTGGCCAGATCTTTCTGGGTCCTTTGTCTCAGGGGTGTGGACAGGGTTTAAATCCAAACAAAGAGGAACTCCCTGGATTTTAGCCTCCCAAAGCTGAATCCCATAGTGAAAGCCTGCTAGGGAACAAAGCGTTTTGGAGGAACATGAGAAACAGTAAGGCGTATCCTACCTAGTCTAGAGAATATGTGGTTGGGCTCAGGGAAGGAAGGAGAGATGAAGGGAAATCCAAATTGTCTAGGGATCCTGCTCCTGTGCCCTTCTTCCTGCTGGGGAAGCAGTATGTTAGCCTGTTCTCGCATTGCTATAAAGAAATACCTGAGACTGAGTGATGTATAAAGAAAAGAGGTTTAATTGGCTCATTGTTCCACAGGCTGTACAAGAAGCATGGCAGCATCTGCTTAGAAATTTCTTCAGCCAGATACCCTTAATCATTTTTCTCAAGTTCAAAGTTTCACAAATCTCTAGGGCAGGGGCAAAATGCCACCAGTCTTTGCTAAAACATAACAGGAGTCACCTTTGCTTTAGCTCCCAACAAGTTCCTTATCTCCATCTGAGACCACCACAGCCTGGACCTTATTGTCCATATCACTATCAGCATTTTTGTCAAAGCCATCCAACAAGTCTCTAGGAAGCTCCAAATTTTCTCACATTTTCTTGTCTTCTCCTGAGGCCTCCAAAGTGTTCCAAACTTCTGCCTGTTACTCAGTTCCAAAGTCACTTACACATTTTTGGGTATATTTTCTTCAATGCCACTCTTTAGTGGTACCAATTTAATGTATTAGTTCATTTTCACTCTGCTGATAAAGACATACTGGATGATTTACAAAAGAAAGAGAGGTTTAATGGAGTTACAGTTCCATGTGGCTGGGGAGGTCTCACAATCATGACAGAAGGCAAGGAGGAGCAAGTCACTTCTTACATGGATGGCAGCAGGCAAAGAGAGAGAGTTTGTGTAGGGGAACTCCTCTTTTTAAAACCATCAGATCTCGTAAGACTTATTCACTATCATGAGAACAGCATGGGAAAGATCCACCCCCATGATTCAATTACCTTCCACTGGTCCCTCCCACAACACATGGAAATTCAAGATGAGATTTGGGTGGGGACACAGCCAAACCATATCACCCATGATCTAAGAAACCATCCCCATGATCTAATCACCTCCCATCAGGCCCCACCTCCAACATTGGGGATTATAATTCAACATGAGATTTGGGTGAGGACACAGGTCCAAACTGTAACAGCCAGAGAGGTTGGAGGGGGAATGGTTGCACAGAGCCCATGAAGATACGCAGCTTTATGGAGATGTCCATGCTCCACTGGCACAGGGAGGACCAGAGGGATTCCAGTGCTCCCAAACTTGGCATGAAAGGAGTACAGAAAGTTGCAGGGCCAACGGCATTAGATACCAGCAAGAGGGGTGTATCCATGAGCACTTGGAAGGACAGATGTCTGAGAGACAGACAGAATGTAGCATGAATCAGGGATGTTTGTAGGAAAAAATGACTTAGGTTGATAGCAAGGACTTCTCTTCTTTTCCCTCTGTTTTGCCACCCACCCATCAGGTACCTTTCCCAGGAGTCCCATAGAATGTTGAGTCTACACTCCCCAAAGCCAAAGCTAGGGATACCCTCAAATGGCGTTAAATCTGGGCTACCTCAGCTGCTAGCATAGTTCCATGTGGTTGTGGAAACTTCATAAAAATGCCTCTTAAGGGTGGGTAAATGCCAGGATGACGGATTTCCCTGGGCTGATTCAGCCCTACGTTCAGTGTGTGGCTTACCATGCAGGGTACAGGCTGAGTTTCAGCTCCTACAGAAGGTCTCAGCTGAACAGGGCTTAACCTGTGCAGCCAAATGTGGAGGCCCTGTTTAGACTGAGGTTCAAACCCTCCAGGTGACTTTAGATCACCTATAGCTGTGTAGAAACAAGCATTTCTCACCCAACAAGAGAGAGCAATTCAGTGATGTGTTAGCAGTACCCTGGGCTAGACATCAGAAGATTTACTTCTGGGAAATGCCATTTGTTCTCTGTGTGAATCAGCATTGAAACTGGGAACCTCAGTCCCCTCATCTGTTAAATGGAGGAGAAGAGCTCCTGCTTCTCCTTGCACAGCTATAGTTTGGGTCAAATTCGGAGATATCCAGGAGGCTGTTTTGGGAGTGATGACTAGGGCTGAGCCACTAAAGTTCAACAAGCCATGGAAGGAGGTGAGATGATGGTGTGAATGTTTTTTTTTTTTAAGGGGTCTCTCTCTGTTGCCCGGGCTGGAGTGCAGTGGTGCGATCTTGGCTTACTGCAACCTCCACCTCCCAGGTTCAAGTGATTCTCCTGCCGCAGCCTCATTTTTTGTATTTTTAATAGAGATGGGGTTTTGCTATGTTGGCCAGGCTGGTCTCAAACTCCTGACCTCAAGTGATCCGCCTGCCTTGGCCTCCTAAAGTGCTGGGATTATAGGTGTGAGCCACTGTGCCCAGCCAGTGTGAGCACTTTTGAGCAAGATGTAAAGGTCAGGGGCCAAGGAACCTGTTTTTGTGTTAGGCTGAGACTGCAGTTGGAGAGCAAGTGCAGGAGGAGGGACCCCAGGCTACACAGTGACCCAGGAGCTGGCCCAGGAGGGGCCTACAGGGCATCCTTCAGAGCACTGTGGGTGGGAGGTAAGATTTTGCTGGGGCAGATGAAGTCTGGGCCCACCACCATTTGGTATAAATGGGCCCAATTTGGGCTGTGTGGCTTGCCACATGCAACTCTAATGTTAGAGAGCTGAGTCAGGAGCCTGACTGTGGCAGTCCAGATCCAATCAGGAGACAGAAACTGCACAGCAGATCAAAGAGAGAAAGTCTAATATAAGAATGATTATGACAAAGGAGTAACTATAGGTATAAGCAAACTTGTCATGGCTCCTTGTGACTAAGGGCGCTTATCCGAGGAAGGAAAAACTTGCTAGGGGTTAGGACTTCAGAGGTGAAGGAGTGGGAAGAAATGGAGTCTTCTGGTTTGGTCTGGAATTGCTGGACAAGCAACAGACCTCCGTCTGAAGTGCAGAGAAGGGAGCAGCAGTGGCTGGGTGTGCACACAGAGACCAGGCGCTAGTGGGCTGGAACTTTTGGAGCATGTGACCCACGCATGGGCTTTGGTTTCCATGTTAAGGGGGCTGCAGAAAAGTGATCGTTCATCCAGCAAGGCTGCAGAGTCACAGAGGGACTTCAGGTGGGTGGAAGAGTGGGGAGAGGCAAGGACACAGGCTCACAAGATGCCCTCACACTACCTCCAACTGGTACTGGAAACAGCAGGAGAGCCACTTTCTCCTGCAGTGCTCCCTGCTGAGGAGGCTGACCTCATGTTTACTATAAAAAAGACCATGTACCTGGCACTCAGCCAGGCTAAGTTCCACTAGCTGCCTGCCTGGCTGTTTTATAAAACCCTAAATGAAACAATCTTTAAAAAATAATGAGCTATCTCTTTCAGGTTACAATTTATTTTATATAATTTTGTTATTTTAGAAAAACATCCCAAGGTAATGTAAATCAGTCCAACCATTGTGGAAGACAGTGTGGCAATTCCTCAAAGATCTAGAAGCAGAAGTACCATTGGACCCAGCAATCCCATTACTGGCTACATATCCAAATGAATATAAATAATTCTATTACAAAGATAAATGCATGCATATCTTTGCAGTGGTATTCATAATAGCAAAGATATAGAATCAAACCAAATGCCCATCAGTGATAGACTGGGTAAAGAAAATGTGGTACATATATACCATGGATACTATGCAGCCATAAAAAGGAACAAGATCATGTCCTTTTCAGGGACAGGGATGGAGCTGGAAGCTGTTATCCTCAGCAAACTAACACAGGAACAGAAAACCAAATACCACATGTTCTCACTTATAAGTGGAGCTGAATGATGAGAACACATGAACACATGGCAGGGGGAACAACACACACTGAGGCCTGTCGGGGGCGGGGTTGGCAGAAGTTAGAGCACCAGGAAGAATAGCTAATGCATGCTGGGCTTAATACCTAGATGATGGGTTGATCTGTGCATCAGACCACCATGGCACATGTTACACATGTGCATCCTACACATGTACATCCTACACATCCTACAACATACACATGTACATCCTACACATCCTACAACCTGCACATCCTACACATGTACCCAGGAATTTAAAATAAAAGTTGAAGAAAAAAATTAAATTAAAAATCCTTAAAAAAATTCTCAAGGTTACATATGCACACACACATATGTAAATTGACCAGAAAAAAGCATGACAGTATAGGTTAAGGGAGCAAACCAGACCGCAGACTATTATGATCCAAACTTTGTTAAACATAAGTCATTGTCAGTACATACGTATAGCCAAATACCTGGAAAGATGCATAAAGAAATGCTGGCCTGTTTTTTCTCTAGTAGCATGGATAATTTGTTTGAGCTCATCTGTGTTTTCCAATTTTCTACAATAAACTTGGTTTACTTGTGCATTAAAAATAGAAGAAAGAAGAAAGAGAGAAAGAGAAAGAGAGAAAGGAAGGAAGGAAGGGAGGAAGGATGGGAGGAAGGAAAGAATGAAGAAAGAAAGGAAGAAAGAGAAAAAAGGAAGGAAGAAAGAAAGAAAAGAAGGAAAGAAAGAAGAAAGGAAGGAAGGGGAAGAAGGAAGGAAGAAAGAGAAGGGAGGAAGGAGGGATGGAGGGAAAAAGGAAGGAAGGGCAGGAGGAAAGGGAGGGAGGAAGAGAGGGAGGAAGAAAGAAAAGGAAGGAAGGAAATAAGAAAGGGAAGGAAGAAAGGAAGGAAAGGGAGGAAGGAAGGGGGGAAGGAAAGGAGGAAAGAAAAGCAGGGGGAAGGAGAACGACCTTGAGCTAACCCGAACAAAATGAAATGTGAAGATGTACACAAGTGCTCAGCATGGGTGAGCATCTAACACATCTTAGTTCCCCCACCTTTGCTTTGCCAGGCAGAGTGAGAGCTGACACATTCTCCTTCTTAGGCTCTGTCACCTGTGACCTCAGAGGCATGTTCTGGCCCTCAAGCTGCTTTTTGAGGATAGCTGTGGCCTTGGACAATCCTAAAGCTGCAAAGCCATTCAGCAGCTGGGTGGACAGGAGGTCACAACTCAGTTGTTTGGCCTGGCTAAGCAGGTTATACTTTTATTAGACATAAACCTAGAAAAAAGCCTCAACCTGGGGAAAGATTTCTATTTAGAGCCAGGAAACTAGGCCACTTCTAAGATCAGTGACCTACATTTTCTGCTATAGAAATTTAAGATGAAATAGCGGTTGTTGCCATGCATGTGGGCGCCGAAACTCCATCAAAGGGCGGGGAGACAAGAAGGGGAGGAAGAAAGGGAGGCAGGCAGGGAATTTTAAAGAGCCGCCGTATTTGAAATCTTTTAAAACCAAGCCAACAATGTTTAATAATGGAAGAAAAATGAGTATCCCAACTGTGTATTTGTTTTCCTGGAAGAGCAATGTTTGCTAACTGGTAGCTCCTTCAGCAGGTAAAAAATCCATTTTATTCTGAGGCCTGTTAAAAAATGACATCTCCCCCAGGCCCCTGCGAGCCGCCCACAAAGACAAATCTTGGTGTCTCACGCTGGCTGCCAGCCGTCTGCTTTTTGTTATAGACTTCTGAGAAACTATTTGCTTGATCTCATTGATCTGGGCTCTTTAGACTGGACCCTGTGGAGCCTCTAAGGTTAATGGGCTCTTGGGGCCTGAATTCCCATGAATCTTGGTGGTTGGGGGGAGTGGTTGTCTAGAAAAAGAAAAACAAAATGACAATAATGTACAGTGCTTTCTTATAATCCATAGCAGCCACATTGTGGAGTTGGATGGGTCAGGGCTAACATTTAGGTTGTAACAACAAGATAGAAGGCTCCCAGGCCTGTGATCATTTCATTCTTCTTCAATTCATACTGGATTCTCTGTGATGTTTGTAATGTGGACACAAAGAGACCATTGCATCCATATCTGTGGTAGAATTTCTAATATTCCTCAATATCTAGCTCTCTTCTAATTCTGGTTCATTGAGCCTTGGAATTTCCCAGGTCAGTGGTTCTGGTCATTGCATGTAGCAGAAGTAACTTGATAGGCATAGCATTAAATGCTGATGCTGGATCCCTTAGCCTCCTTTTCTGCATACCCAACAGCCTTATGGAAGAAGCCAAAATAATGGGAAGGTATAGCCCCTGTCCTTTGGGTCTCAGAGTGAGGATGACATGGAGCAAACTCTCCTCATCCCCAACCCTGCTTGGGCAGGTAGCATTAGTGAGAAATAGCCCTTTGTTGTTTTAAGTCACTGAAACACGGAGGTGGCTTGGAAGCCTGTCCTGACTCATGCAGTATCATATTAACTCGTTCTTGGAACCAGTTACTGGCTTTGCCAATCAACTAAACAACCAAAACAAAGAAAAAAACAAAACAAAAGAAATAAATGAATGCCTAACGTGTGCTGTGCTTATTGCTGGAGACAGAAGGGATATAACATTCACCGCCTCTGGGGTCACATGGCCTCCTCTTTTCTGTGTGTGTCTTAAGTCTTTCCTTGCCTTTCTCTTAAAAGAACACTTGTCATTGAATTTAGGGTCCACCGGGACAACCCAGGATAATCTCATCTCAAGATCCTTAACTTAATTACATCTGCAAAGACCCTTTTTCCAAATAAGGTCATATTCACAGGTTCTCAGTGGACATATCTTTCAGGAGTCACTGTTGAATCCACTACATGAACACTTTCCCAGTGCCAGCTACTAGGCCAGGCAGTTTAACTTTTCACCTAACTTACTCTCCTGTTAAATCTCTAAAGTAGGTATTATCGTGTTCATTTTAAAGACCATGAAACTGAGTTTCAGGGAAGTGAAAAAACGTGTCCTAGGTTACACAAAGGTGGGAGCCAGGAGTTACACCTAGGTCTTATTCCTAAACTGGGGGATTTCATATATCAATACATCTCTCCAAACGGATGTCATCTTCTTCAAACCACTGTTGCTTAAAAGATTTCTGGAACTCCTCTGCTTCAGAACCACTTCACAAGCCACGCAAGAGAAGCCTGCCTGCTTGCATTACTACCATCACAATTTGAATGTATTTGGTTTTAGGCAGCTTTATTTTCACATGATGTAGCTCACAGACTAAATTCTGCTTACAGTGAACAGGCCACAGCATTTGATGAATCATAGCCTATGGCTTCCTCAAAGCACTAATTACTCAAAAGCCTATTAACCTGTTTAAACCCAGCCAAAGGCTTTGATATCCAATGGAGAGACCTATGTAGAGATAAGACCATTTGAAATGCCCCAGTACAAGGTGGGTGGTCCCCTGGTGTGACCTTTCTACTATGTTCCATGATGTCTGGAATGCATCTAGATGTGGCCTGTTAGCCAAACATACATAAGTGGAGTCTGTATGTGTGTCTGTGTGCACACAATATGTCTTTCTTTTCTCCATAAATCCAGTCTGAGTCATCATACACTACTGACTCCATCCCCAATAGCCACCTCTTGTCTCCTTTGCTAGAAATGCCTCCTCCCCTTTCTTTGCTAGAGGCTACATGACATCTAGAGTTGTGAAGTCAGCTCTACTGGTGGGGAAACAATTGCTGACCTGGAGATTCGGAACAGAATGATGAAAAACAGCTGTGATTTAACCAGCCGTGCCTGGAACATCCTACCTCTGGACTCAATGCAAGATCATCAATGCCTTTATCTGAATTTTGTGCTACTTACTCCAACAGCATCCTGTCTGATAACAGGAATTATAGCAACAATAATGTAACATTTGGCCAGGCGCGGTGGCTCACGCCTGTAATCCCAGCACTTTGGGAGGCCAAGGTGGGCAGATCACGAGGTCAGGAGATCGAGACCATCCTGGCTAACACGGTGAAACCCCATCTCTACTAAAAAATACAAAATAAATAAATAAATAAATAAATAAATAATTAGCCGGGCATGGTGGCGGGCGCCTGTAGTCCCATCTACTCAGGAGGCTGAGGCAGGAGAATGACATGAACTCGGGAGGTGGAGCTTGCAGTGAGCCGAGATCATGCCACTGAACTCTAGCCTGGGTGACAGAGGGAGACTCCATCTCAAAAAAAAAAAAGTAACATTCGTTGAGTATGTAGTGTATGCTAGAAACTCTTCATAGATGATCACATTTAATTTTCACAACAATACTATGACACAGGTATTATTATTTCCATTTTACAGTTGAGGAAACCAAGGTGAAGAAAGGGTACATAATGTACCCAAGAGCACATAGTGTAACGGAGGCAGGATTTGAACTCAGAGATATGTGCTTAACCCCTACACTAGGCTGGCTCTCATTGAATGACCATCTTGAAGCTATCCTCATAGGGTTAACAAGAATTCCAGACAGAAATATGTTTATAATTAAGCTCGAATCAGGCTGCAATTTGACCCACCTGCTTGTAACTAGATACTGACCATTTGCTTCCCTGTTGTTCCTATAGACAGGATTTCTGAGATTAGAATCATAAGACTTTTGTTTTAGTTAGATAGGATTTCTGATCTTACATTCATAAGGCTTTTGCTTAAGAATTGCTTAAGATATGTTTTGAGATCCAGAATTCCAGTGAAATAGCTGACACCAACTAGTTTGAAGACCCCATAGAGGAGTGGAATCAGCATGAGAATAGAGCTTCTTCATCTCCCTGTCCCGTGACTTCACCCTGTATTCTTCAACCAATCACAGTTTGTGGACCTATCTCCACACTTCCGGCCACTCCAAAACACTTAAAAACCCTAACCCCAAACTCCACAGGGAGATGGATTGGAGGTTTACTCACAGCTCCTCATTCGGAGGCCCTGCGGTTAAACCTCTTTCTCTGCTGCAACCTGGTGTCTGGACGTGGTATTGCCATGGTATTTACTTGCCATACGTATCAGGCAACAGACCTATTATGGTTACAGTCTGGGAATCCTTCTCCCCCACTTCCCCTTATCATTTTGTATTACTCTGCTCTCCTCTACTCCTTCTTAGATCACTGATTATATTAGTCCATGTTCACACTGTTATAAAGAACTACCTGAGCCTGAGTTATTTATAAAGAAAAGAGGTTTGACTCATAGTTCTGCATGGCTGGGGAGGCCTCAGGAAACTTACAATCATCATGGTAAAAGGTGAAGGGGAAGCAAGACAGGTCTTACATGATGGCAGGAGAGAGAAAGAGGGGTGGAGGGGAAGTGCCACACTTTTAAACCATCAGATCTTGTGAGAACTTACTCACTATCACGATAACAGCATGGGGGAAACTGTCCCCATGAACCAATCACCTCCCACCAGGTCCCTCCCTTGACATATGGGGATTTCAATTTCAGATGAGATTTGGGTGGGGACACAGAGCTAAGCCATATCACTGCTCTAGCCTAGGGACATGCCAAGTGTCCAAGAAGACCTTCATTCAGTGTTCAGTCTGCCAAACCATTTTTCTGCTAATATTAACCACCTTCTTGGTAAATGAGTGAGGGAACAGGAAGCCTTATCTTATCACCTGTTTTGTCAGTTCTTCCTGAAATGGATAAGCTATTTCCACTGGGTAAGTAACCTCAGTTCTTAGGCCCTTGGGCACAGAATAGATGTTTTCTCCTTGGAAGGAGGACATCAAATTTATTATCTGGGAGGAAGGAATGCTTGGAATCTCTTCCTTCTTTTGAGGCACTGGATTAAGAAGGATCCTTACTCTGATCAGCTAGTCATGCCTGCAGAGGGCTTGGGTGAGATGGAGGGTAGGGTGTGTGCTATGTGTTTGCCATTCTTGCCATGGCAAATAAGGAGACATTAAACTCAACAGAGAAAGGGACTTTATTTCTAGATTGAGTGGCAGTGGAGGGTTCTACCTTTAAGTTAACTTTGCTTTGAATATCACCCCACGGGTGAAAAAGAAAAAGTGTGATGTAAATGGCAAGGAAGAAGCACCTGTGTGAGGTGGTTTTCCAAATCTCTTGACATCCTAATTACAGGGTTAAATTGGTGGAGAAGCCCTGTTCCCATAGGTTAAAAGTAAATTTTAAATTAGTCCAAATTAAATGGCCACAGATTCATGATCAAATGGTTTTCATTTAATGAGATTTTACTATCTAGCATCTGTATCTATAAATGTTATTTTAAAAAATTTTATTTATTTATTTTCAGATGGAGTCTGGCTCTGTTGCCCAGGCTGGAGTGCAGTGGTACAATCTCAGCTCACTGCAACCTCCGCCTCCCAGGCTCAAGCGATTCTCCTGCCTCAGCCTCCTGAGTAGCTGGGATTACAGGCATGCGCCACCGTATCTGGCTAATCATTGTGTTTTTAGTAGAGATGGGGTTTCACCATGTTGGCCAGGCTGGTCTCAAACTCCTGACCTCAGGTGATCTGCCCACCTTGGCCTCCCAAAGTGCTGGGATTACAGGCGTGAGACACTGCACCTGGCCTATATCTATAAATGTTATTTTTAAATGAATGCATTCTGTGAGTAGAGGCTTAGAAGAAAAATGGATCAATAGTTTAGCGCAGTCATTGGATTTCAATAGAAATCCTCTCCAACTCCTGCCTGTATTGCTGTTCCCAGTTCTCAGCACTATTTTTGAAGCTGTCTTTGTTTTACTTGTTGTGGTCACGGGGAGTTACTGGCTCCTTTGTTCACCAGGAATCTGAGACTCACTGTGGTCATTCCTGTGGGAACAGCTTCATCAGAAGCTAGTCTGGAGAAACTCCAAGAATGTGGTGTACTTCAGTGCCCTGAAAGTGTGCCTCTTGATAGGGGTGGGTGGGCTGGCCACTGGAGGTTGGGTGGTTCTCCCAAGCCTCGCAACAGTGTGCTCTTAATGAATTACAACTGTTCCCATTTTGTTGCCATCAGGTTTTAGGGTACTTGTCAAAGAAGCCCCCCCAGTGCCCCCCAAGGTGTGTCCAAAAAACAAAACAAAACAAAAACAAACAAACAAACAAAAACACTCCAACCTGTTTTTCTATTTCCTTCTTTGGTTCCCTTTCTGCTCAACGGATCTTGGCCAGATTATGAAATAACTGGTATTTTTCTTTTCAGCCTTTATTTGCTGCATTCTATTTACTCTCTGTGGAAACTCCCCAAAAAATCTATGGGGAGCTTTCCATTTCTGAGCATTTCCTATGATTCAGGCCTGCCTGGACAATTTATATTCATATTAGCACTCATTTAAATTCTCTAAGTTTCTATGCTATTTTAAAGAGGAGGGAAACTGAGGCTCAGGGAGGTTAAGTAACTTTGCAGTTTCCTCCTATTCAACTCAGGTCTGAAATCGTCTTTGTGGCATGTCCTCCCCAGGCTGCCTCTTGCCTCCTCTGAGACCCCTGATTTCTCCTCTACTTTCCGCAGGCTAGATCTTCCCAGCCATTATCCTTTGTTCTCATTGGTTTTCTATTCCATCATTTTCCCTGATGGCAGAGTGCTGCCTCTTTAGAATACAAATCCAATCACACTCTCCCCTGGCATAAATTATGTATAGTTCCCCATTGCTTTCCAAGAATCCAAGCCCAGCCTCTCTGGCCTGGCATGGCCTTTGCCCTTCACACTCCTGCCCATTGCTCTCTCTCCCCTTCCCTCATCCCCACCAGTTACATTCATCCTTGTGCTTTGTACAGAATTACTGGCAGCACCTAACATTCCCTCACTTCTCTTTTACCATCATTCCTTTGCTCATAATATTCTCTCCCACCTAAAATGAGCAAGTTTCTGCCCATCCTTCCACCCAACAGTCACTGCTCCCAGGAGCCATTCTCATTGCAGGTGCCCAGCTGCTGTAGGCCGTACTGTGTGGGACTCCCTTACAGCAGGACAGCCAGTCTCTGACCTGGGCTTGGTGCTGCAGATTCCCCTCCTCCAGCTGAGACCCTGCCCACCTAGCACCTCCACCCTCTCATCTAGACCACAACCTGGCTGTCAGGATTCAGGAATTATCTGCCCAAATGGACCCAACCTGTTTTCAGGGCCTGAGAGGTCAGGCTGTGCACTCTGAGGTCAGAGAGACAGCCAAGGGGAGGTCACTTTAGGGAGAGAGGTTCTTTGTATGAATGGAGCTTGGACTTACAGCATGGCTTAGACACAAATGTGCATTTGAGGCCTTTTTCTGATGTCCCGTGAAGCCAGGGCGGGAATGGAAAAGAGTCAAGCTGGGACTGAAAACACCCCTTTTCTTGGCACTACAAATATTACATAAGTCCCATCCTTACCACTAGGCTTCTTTTCCTTTTTCTTGAGAAGGGATGCTACCACCTGAGGTGGAACCTTGTTACAAGCTGCACTGGAATAATTCTGGGAGTCACACTACAGATGAGCATCTAGAGCCAGGAGTTTTATTTTGGTTGAGAAAGAGTTAAGTCTGGATTGGAAGGCCAGTCTTGGGTTGGGTTGGTCAGAATGCATGCTCAAAAGACAGTGTCTTTGAATTACTGTCAGTACCACAAGACTTTCAAGTGGCACTTCAGAAGGTTGAGTTGAGGGCCACATCTTGCCAGGGCCTTTTGCTGAGTGCTACACCATGGAAAATCACCCTCTCAACTGCCTGTGCTCACTTCCAATGGCTGAAGCTGATATATCCCCTGCCAATACACTTTAAGAGGGACAGTAACAAGCTGGAACTTTCTAGAGTAAAGCCAACAGGAGTCTAGGTGTGTGCCATATAAGGAGTTGAAGATGTTTGCTTGGAAGAGGAGACTCAGCAGGCAGGGCAATTATCTTCAAATCAATGATATATATAATTCAGATGATGAAATACTAGGTAAATAACTGGTCAAAGAGCTCATGATGCTTGATGAATTGAAAGAAGCAATCTGCAGAATAGCATGCTTAGTGTGTTCTCATATTTTGTTTAAAAATGTTAACAAATGTGTGTGTGTGTATGTTATCTATCTATGTATCATCTATCATGTATCTATGTATCTATATGTATGTATGTATGTATGTATCTATCTCTCTATGCACCCATTGGATATAATGTTTCAGAAGTAGAACAGTTTATAAACTCAGTTTTTCAGTTTATGAAAATGGATTTCTTAAACCTCTACATCTAAACTTAACAAAACTAGACTCTCCTTTTCTATGAGGAAAACCTGTAATCTTGCAATCACAGGGCACTTATTTCATTTCTGGCCTTAACTTTCATGCGCGTCCGTGTGAAGAGACCACCAAACAGGCTTTGTGTGAGCAACAAAGCTGTTTATTTCACCTGGGTGCAAGTGGGCTGAGTCCGAAAGGTCAGCGAAGGGAGATACAGGTGGGGCCATTTTATAAGATTTGGGTAGGTAAAGGAAAATTACAGTCAAAGGGGGGGTTGTTCTCTGGCGGTCAGAGTGGGGGTCACAAGGTGCTCAGTAGGGGAGCTTTTGAGCCAGGATGAGCCAGGAGAAGGAATTTCACAAGATAATGTCATCAGTTAAGGCAGGAACAGGCCATTTTCTCTTCTTTTGTGGTGGAATGTCATCAGTTAAGGCAGGAACCGGCCATCTGGATGTGTACGTGCAGGTCACAGGGGATATGATGTCTTAGCTTGGGCTCAGAGGCCTGACATTCCTGTCTTCTTATATGAATAAGAAAAATAAAATGAAATAGTGGTAAAGTGTTGGGACGGCGAAAATTTTGGGAGATGGTATGGAGAGATAATGGGCGATGTTTCTCAGGGCTGCTTGGAGCGGGATTAGGGGCGGCGTGGGAACCTAGAGTGGGAGAGATTGAAGGAAGATTTTGTGGTAAGGGGTGATACTGTGGGACTGTTAGAAGAAATATTTGTCATTTAGAATCATGGGTGATGGCCTGGATACGGTTTTGTATGAATTGAAAAACAGAATAAGAGAAGGAGAAAAACAGGTATGAAAGGTCTAAGAATTGGGAGGACCTAGGACATCTAATTAGAGAGTGCCTAAGGAGATTCAGCATAGTCCTGCCAGCAAAGATTATTTATTTACTTCAAGAGTTAAGACTGGCAGTTTGGGGATAGCACCAGGAGATATCAGCTGTGATGGCTTGGAGAAACAGTGTAAACCGGCAGTGTAAACAAGAGCAGGGCATGTATGAGTGGTTGAGAACAGTGAATAGGAGTATGACTATACAGAAGATAGTAGGGATGACAAGTTTTTTTGGGGCACAGTCCAAGTTGGTCTGGTGTCTGGACTGAGACTGGGGCTTAATAAAAAAAAGGAGCGTCCACACAGGAGCTCAAATGGGCTGTACCCTGTAGCACTCTGAGGACAGGCCTGAATTCTGAGAAGGGAAAGTGGTAAAAGTATTGTCCATTCCTTTTTAAGTTGGTGGCTGAGCTTGGTGAGGTGTGTTTTTAAAAGACCTTTAGTCCGTTCTACTTTTCCTGAACACTGAGGTAAGGGATATAAAGGTTTCACTGAATACAAAGAGCCTGAAAATCTGCTTGGCTGATTTGACTAATAAAGGCTGGTCCATTATCAGACTGTATAGAGGTGGGAAGGCTAAACAGAGGAATTGTGTCTGACAGAAGGGAAGAAATGACTGTGGTGGACTTCTCAGACCCTGTAGGAAAGGCCTTTACTTATCCAGTGAAAGTGTCTACTTAGACTAAGGTATTTTTGTTTTCTGACTCAGGGCATGTTGAATAAAGCCAATTTGCCAGTCCTGGGCGGGGGCAAATCTCTGAGCTTGATGTGTAGGGAAGGGAGGGGGCCTGAATAATCCCTGAGGAGTAGTAGAATAGCAGATGGAACACTGAGAAGTTATTTCCTTGAGGATAGATTTCCACGATGGAAAGGAAATGAGAGGTTCTAAGAGGCGGGCTGGTGGCTCATACTATAGCACAGCCTGCCTTTGCTGCTGTGTGGCCATTAGGCCTGGTGGAACTGCCATCAATAAACCAAGTGTGATCAGGATGAGGAACAGGAAAGAAGGAAATATGGGGAAATGGGGTGAATGTCAGGTGGATCAGGGAGATACAGTCATGGGGTCAGGTGTGGTATCAGGAATAATGTGGGAGGCCGGATTGAAGTCCCGGCCAGGAACAATGGTAATTGTGGGAGACTTAACAAAGAGTGAGTACAGCTGAAGGAGCCAGGGAGCAGAAAGTATATGTGTCAGGTGTGAGGAAGAAAATAGATTTTGGAAGTTATGAGAACTGTAGAGAGTGAGTTGAGCATAGTTTGTGATTTTAAGGGCCTCTAAAGTATTAGGGCAGCAGCAGCAGCTGCACGGAGACATGATGGCTAGTCTAAAACAGTAAGGTCAAGTTGTTTGGACAAAAAGCCTACAGGACGCGATCCTGGTCCTTGTGTAAGAATTCTGACTGTACAGCCCTGCACTTCAGCTGTGAGTAATGAAAAGGGTCGTGATGAGTCAGGGAGAGCTAGGGTGGGGGCAGTTTCTAAAGCTGTCTTCAAGGAACAGAAAGAGGATTGGGGAAAGGATTTAGGATCTATGGGGTCAGCTAGCTTTCTTTTTGTGAGTTTATATAATGGTTTTGTTAGGATGACAAAACCAGGTATCTAAAGTCGAAAGTATCTAATCATGCCTAGGAAGGAAAGGAATTGTTGTTTTGTAGAAGGTGTTGGTGTTTGAGAGATCAGCTGGACATGATCAGCAGGGAGAGCACGTGTGTTTTTATGAGAATTATGCCAAGATAGGTAACAGATGAGAAAGAAATTTGGGCTTGACTGAAGTAATGGGGGCTGTCTGTGAAGCCTCACGGCAGTACAGCCTTGCTGAGCCTGATGGGTGTCAGGGTCAGTCCAAGTGAAAGCGAAGAAAGGCTGGGATGAAGGGTGCAAAGGAATAGTAAAGAAAGCATGTTTGAGATCTAGAACAGAATAATGGATTGTGGAGGGAGGTATTGAAGATATGAGAGTATATGAGTTTGGCACCATGGGGTGGACAGGCAAAACAATTTGGTTAAGGCGCAGATCCTGAACTAACCTGTAAGGCTTGTTTGGTTCTACGACAGGTAAAATGGGGGAATTGTAAGGAGAGTTTATAGGCTTTAAAAGGCCATGCTGTAACAGGTGAGTGATAATAGGCTTTAATCCTTTTAAAGCATGCTGTGGGATGGGATATTGGCATTGAGCGGGGTAAGGGTGATTAGGTTTTAATGGGATGGTAAGGGGTGCATGATCAGTCACCAGGGAGGGAGTAGAGGTATCTTATACTTGTGGGTTAAGGTTGGGGGATACAAGAGGAGGATGCGAAGGAGGCTTTGGATTGGGAAGAAGGGCGGCAATGAAATTTAGCTGTAGTCCAGGAATAGTCAGGGAAGCAGATAATTTAGTTAAGGTGTCTCGGCCTAATAAGGGAACTGGGCAGGTGGGGATAACTAAAAAGGAGTGCTTAAAAGAGTATTGTCTAAGTTGGCACTAGAGTTGGGGAGTTTTAAGAGGTTTAGAAGCCTGGCCGTCAATACCCACAACAGTTATGGAGGCAAGGGAAACAGGCCCTTGAAAAGAAGGTAATGTGGAGTGGGTAGCCTCCGTATTGATTAAGAAGGGGATGGACTTACCTTCCACTGTGAGAGTTACCCAGAGCATCTGTGATGGTCCTGTAGGCTTCCAAGGTGATCTGGCAGTGTCAGTCTTCAGCTGCAAAGCCGAGAAGATCTGGGAAGGAGTCAGTCAGAGAGCCTTGGGCCAGAGTTCCAGGGGCTCTGGGAGTGGCTGCCAGGTGAGTTGAACAGTCCAATTTTCAGTGGGGTCCCGCACAGGTGGGACGCGTCTTAGGAGGAATCCCGGGCTGTGGGCATTCCTTGGCCTGGTGGCCAGATTTCTGGCAATTGTAGCAAGCTCCTGGGGGAGACGGGCCTGAAGGAACACCTGGCCACTGTGGTTTAGGCATTTGGAAGTTCTTGTGTGCCAGAGATGTGGCTGGGGTTTGTCTCACAGTAGAGGCAAGGAATTGCAACTCAGAAATATGTTGCTATTTGGCTGCCTCTATTTATTATTGTACACCTTAAAGGCGAGGTTAATTAAGTCCTGTTGTGGGGTTTGAGGGCTGGAATTTAATTTTTGGAGTTTTATTTAATGTTGGGAGCAGATTGGGTAATAAAATATATATTGAGAATAAGATGGCCTTTTGACATTTTAGGGTCTAGGGCTGTAAAGCGTCTCAGGGTTGCTGCCAAACGAGCCATGAACTGGGCTGGGTTTTTGTATTTGATGAAAAAGAGCCTAAACACTATCTGATTTGGGATAAGGAAAAAGGAGCATTAAACTTGACTATGCCTTTAGCTTCAGCCACCTTTTTAAGAGGAAATTGCTGAGCAGGTGGGGGAGGGCTAGTCACAGAACAAAACTGTAAGCCAGACCGGATGTGAGGAGCGGAGGTGATAAAAGGATTATAGGGTGGAGGAGCAGAGGCTGAGGAAGAATTGGGACCTAGCTCAGCCTGGTGAGGAGGGGAGAGGTCAGATGGGTCTGTAGAAAAGGAAGATTAGAAAGACTCAGCGATGCTTGGGGTTGGGACTGAGGGGACAGTTGGGAAGGAAGGAAGATTTGGGATGAATTGCACTGGGAACAGAGACTAGGGAGGGACCGATGCATAAAAGAATGCCTGGACATCAGGCACCTCAGACCATTTGCCCATTTTGTGACAAGAATTATTTAGATCTTGTAGGATGGAAAAATTGAAAGTGCCATTTTCTGGCTATTTGGAACCACTATCGAGTTTGTATTGGGGTCATGTGGCATTGCAGAAGAAAATAAGGCATTTAGGTTTTAGGTCAGGTGTGAGTTGAAGAGATTTTAGGTTTTTAAGAACACAGGCTAAGGGAGAAGAAGCGGGAATGGAGGGTGGAAGGTTGCCCATAGTGAAGGAGGCAAGCCCAGAGAAAAGAGAGAGTAGAGACACAGAGGGAAGGGGTTTGGGGGTTCTCACCTTGCAGAAAAGTGGGAAAAGGGTTGGGGTGTGGAAATAAGGGATTGGGGTGCAGAGATAAGAGGTTGGGGCACAGAAATAAGGGATGGGTGCAGAGATAAGAGGTTGGGGTACAGAAATAAGGGATTGGGGCACAGAGATAAGAGGTCGGGGCATGGAAATAAGGGATCAGGGGGTTCTTGCCCCCAGAGAAGCAGAGAAGGGATAGAGGCACGGAGAGAAGGGGTTGTGGGGTTCTTGCCCCCTAGAAAAGCGGTACTTGCCGCTAAGGGTAAAGGAGAAGGGGTTGGGGGGTTCTTGCCCTCAGAAAAGTGGAGAAGGGTTAGAGATAGGGAGAGAAGGAGTTGGGGGGCTCTTGCCCCCCAGAAAAGTGGTACTTGCTGCTAAGGGTGAAGGACCAAGGCAGGCGTCCCCACGTGGTCAGACACCTCTGAAACGTGGGTGAATAATCAGAGAGGCATCCCTGCAATGATTAAACACCAAGGGAAGGCCGCCTTCCCGAGTCCGTGACCGGCGCCGGAGTTTTGGGTCCATGGATAAAATGTGTCTCCTTTGTCTCTACCAGAAAATGAAAGCAATTGAAATTAAGGGAGAGATTGAAGGGTGGCGCCAAGACTGAATGGAGAACATGGTTGAGGGATAGTGAGAGAGGTTGGAGAAGAGAGTAAGAAAAGGCCGCTTACCCGATTTAAAACTGGTGAGATGTTCCTTGGGCTGGTGGGTCTGAGGACCAGAGGTCATAGGTGGATCTTTTTCATGGAGCAAAGAGCAGGAGGACAGGGGATTGATCTCCCAAGGGAGGTCCCCCAATCTGAGTCACAGCACCAAATTTCATGCGTGTCCATGTGAAGAGACCACCAAACAGGCTTTGTGTGAGCAACAAGGCTGTTTATTTCACCTGGGTGCAGGTGGGCTGAGTCCGAAAAGAGTCAGCGAAGGGAGATAGGGGTGGGGCCGTTTTATAAGATTTGGGTAGGTAAAGGAAAATTACAGTCAAAGGGGGGTTGTTCTCTGGCAGGCAGGAGTGGGGGTCATAAGGTGCTCAGTGGGGGAGCTTTTGAGCCAGGATGAGCCAGGAGAAGGAATTTCACAAGATAATGTCATCAGTTAAGGCAGGAACAGGCCATTTTCACTTCTTTTGTGGTGGCATGTCATCAGTTAAAGCAGAAACCGGCCATCTGGATGTGTACGTGCAGGTCACAGGGGATATGATGTCTTAGCTTGGGCTCAGAGGCCTGACATTAACTTTTATCTTCTTGGGGGAAATGTCAGTTAATTATCTCTCACTTTGACACTCTCTCCATCAGGTTGCATCTGGGTGCAGGTGAGCTGTGTGTCTGTTTAAGGAGTTTCCCTGCTGGCTCAGTACTGGGTGTCCTGGTGCTGGTCTCAGGAGGGGAGGTGCCAACCTTCTTGATTTAAATGGACCTGGGAATGGTGTCTGTGCCTGTGCAGTGGTCTCTGCTAGGTGACACATGCAGATTTCCTTTGCCATTTTGGCTGCATGTTGAGTTCCTATTGTCGATGCCTCTCAGAGGTGTCTTGTTGGCCACTTTTGGCCTCCACCAGTGTTATGTGTGGCACTGCTAGCTTACTCTTGTGCCTTAGATAATCGTTGACCTCTTGGGGTGATCAAGAGAAACTGAGTCATTTTTTATGGCCCTTGGACCTCAGGGAACTAATGGTTATTGATGTGATAGGGCAGAGTAGTCAACCTTCTCATACTTACTGGTGAGGGAAGCACTTAGGTGAGACTTCTGCATTAAAAAATCTGAAATCAAGGTGAACACACAAGTTCCCTACATTTGGAGTCACCTCTAATCTCAAAGGAGAGTCTTCTGATCCACTACTAAGGAAGGCGGGAGGGGTACGTGGCTCTTATTCTTCCTTTTCCAATCAGTAACTCCACCACGACTATCACCACTGTATATACAGTATCATACTGTAGGAATTTATTGCAATACACCCAAGAACATGTAGGCTGTTTCCTTTTTTGTTTATTACAGGTTGTGCTCTTATACATGTCTCCTGAGGTACATATGCAGAGTTTCTCTAGGGCTATTATATAGTAAAGAATTTGTCTGGTCTTTGTTCCTGGTTCCCAGCACAGAGCTTCAAAAACCCTTGGAAATTCCTGAGTGATAGGAGTGTCTTTGTTATGATAATGGGGTGACTCACAGTGGATTCCTACACAGCTTCAGGATGGAGCTGGTCATCAAAAATATTAAGCATTAGAGGGTTGGGACTTTCAGCTGCCTGAGCTCTTGGGAGAGGTAGGGGGCTAGAGACTGAGTTCAGTCACCTTGCCAATGATTCAAACTTGCCTGTGTAATGAAACCTTAATAAAAACTCAGGACAAAGAAGATCTGTGGAGTTTCCTGGTTGGTGTGCTGGGAGAAGATGTGCCCTGACTCACAAGGAGAGGGCATAAGATCTCTGAGTTTGGGTCAGGGTCCGAGACCCACTCTATGCATATTTATTTTATTATAAATAAAACTGTAATTGTAAGTATAATGCTTTTAGTGAGTTCTGTAAGTTATTTTCAGAAATTATTGAACCCGAGGGGGGCCACTGGGAACTCCCCAATTTATAATCACTTGATCAGAAGTGTATGTGGCATCTGAATGGAGGATAGTCCAGTGGAGAACTTTGCCCTTGGCCTGTGGGGTTTTCACAGACTGGGTGGTTAGTGTCAGAACTGTATTGCAGTACACCCAGTTGGGAGGAAACAGCACAGGGGTATATACCTAGGAGTGGAATTGCTGCCATGTTGTTTTCCAAAGTGATTGACCAATTCACACCCTGATCAGTGCAGTGTAGTGTTCAATTAGTTCCTCCTCACTCTTGACAAATGGTGGGCTTTCTAATTTATGCCAATCTGGTGACTCTCATGACTTTCTCACTGTAATTTTACTTTGAATTTCCCTTTTTCCTAAAGAGAGCAAATATCTTTTCATATGTTTATTGCATTCAGGTTTCCTCTTTTATAAGGAGCTTATTGGTTTTCCTTATTTTTTTATTAGATTGTCTTTTTCTTACCGATTACATATATATATTACTTTCTGTCTTTACTTTTCACTTTCATTTTGATGCCTTTTGAATAGTTTTAATGTAGTAGTAGTATTCATCTTTTTCTACGTGGTTTATGCTTTCTAGGTCTTGTATAAGAAATAATTCCTTATCCTCAATGTCTTAAATTTCTTTCTCTGTATTTTGTTCTTAAATTAAAATTTTGTTTTTCACACTTGTGTTTAGTCTCTCTGGAATTAATTTTTCTGCATTATATAAGGTAAGGGGCCAATTTTGTTTGTGTCTATATAAATAACCAATTACTCTAGCACCACTTATTGATTAGTCCTCCTTTGCTACTGAAATGTTAGGTCTGTAATAAACCAATTTTTTGTAGGTAAGAAAGTTTCTTGATGGCTATTCTATTTCACTGGTCCATTTGCTCATTTTGTGCTAATACCATACTGACTTCATTGGCACCTGCTAAGATAAATTATTCAAATTCATTCTAATGTCTCAGTTATTTTTGGCCCTTTGTTCTTCCAAATATACATACTGGAATCAGCTTAGCAAGGTCTATTAAAATAAAAACTTTGAAATTTATTTAGAATTTTATTTATTCTGAAGGTTAGTTTGGGGATAACTGACCATTATGTGACATTAATCCTCTCAATCCATTAATACGGTATGGCTCTCAATCTATTCTTTAATAACTTTCAATGTAGGTCTTGTACAATTTTTATTACATTTATTCTTAGATACTCTATGTTGATATTTGTTGTTAAAATTGTGTGCTGTTATAAATTATATTACTCTGTCAGTAATGAACACTCAGAAAACCTCTTTGACACACATGTAGAACTACAATAAACATCTCTGTGTATATTCCTTACAGACCTTCATAAGAGTATACTTGGGATCTATCCCTGGGAATGGAATTGTAGGCTCATGAGGAATACATATTCCTAATTTGATGAAGTAATCCCAAAGGTACTTCTGAACAGTTCTCACCAGCAGTACATGGGGTTTCTGTGTCTCCACTTCTCCAACACTTGACCCTAGCCACATTCCTATTTTTTGCCAATCTAATAGATGTAAAGGGATATCTCACTGTTATTTTAATTTGATTTTCTTTGATTCCTAATGAGTTTGAGCATCTCTTCATATACTTATTAGTTTTTTCTCTTGTAAAATGTTTTAAAATATTTTTGCTCAGTTTTGGGTTTCTGTTTCTTTTTCTTTGTGATTTGCAGTAATTGTATAGTCTAGATATTATTTCCTTGTTGATTTTAGTCATTGCAAAGATCTTCTAATCTTTCTATTGTCCTACATTAAACAGACATCTTTCATTTTGATGTAATCAATTTAATCTTTTTGCCTTATAATTTATATTTTTGAAAATGTTTAAAAAATCCTTCTTTGCCTCTATTATGATCACAAAAATGTTCTGCATTTTGTGAAATTAATTTTATATTTATATTACCTTTCATATTTAGGCCTTTAATTCATTAGAAGTCCACCTTTTCTTGCAGTTATAGGTTTAAATTCAGTTCCAATGACCCATTCTTAATTGATTCATGGTATCACCTTTGTCACATATTCAATTTTGATACACACATGTGCACATGCGTGTATACATAGGTTTGGCTCAAACCTATAGGTTTTACTCTCCATCTTCTTCCATTGGTCTGTTTATATATTCTTTCTCCACTACAAAAATGTTTCTATTAATATGTTAATATGGCTTTGTGTACTGTCTTACTATCTGTTAGGAAAAGACCCTTTATTTTTTAAAGGTTTTTATGTTGACATGTGTTTTATTTCTTTTAAATAAATATCCACAAGTAGGACTTCTGGATTGCAAGCAAATGTATATTTAACTTTATACAACGCTGCCAGAGCTTTCTCCAAAGTTGCCATACCATTTTGCATTCCCACTAGCAGTGCATGAGAGCTCCAGTTGCTCCATATCCTTGTCAGCACTTGATATTGTCAATTGTTTTAAGTTTAGCCATTGTAATGGGTGTGTAGTGTTTGTGACATGTATTTTCGTTTCAATTATTATATTTTTCATTTCTAGAAGTTCTATTTATGCTTTTTAAAAAAAATCTGCTTAATTATTTTTAGATACACTTGCTTCTTACTTATCTCTCCTTTACTTTTTTTCCCTTTAGATTTTATTCATTTATTTTTAATAGACTTTAGTTTTTAGAGCAGTTTTAGGTTCATGGCAAAATTGTACAGAGTTCCCATATTCCCCTTGCCCTCACACATGCACAGCCTCTCCATCATCAACATCCTACACCAGAGTAGTACATTTGTTACAATCAACAAACCTACATTGGCACATCATTATCAGCCAAAGCCCATAGTTTACAAGAGTTCACTTTTAGTGTTGTACATTGTATGGGTTTTGAAAAATATATAATAACATGTATCTACTATTACAATACCACATAGAATAGTTTCACTGCCCTAAAGATCCTCTGTGCTCTGCCTATTCATCCCTCCCTCCTCTAACCCCTGGCGACAACTAATCATGTTACTCTCTCTATATTTTTGCCTTCTCCAGAATATCATACAGTTGGACTCATACAGTGTGCAGCCTTTTTAGTTTGGCTTCTTTCACTTAGTAATATACATTTAAGCCTCCTTTACTTTCAAAAAAACATATCAAACCTACTTTATATTCTTTGTCTGATAACTCAGTAGCTACCATGTTCGCAGGTTTCATTCTGCTGTCTATTTTTCATCTGGCTTTGGTTCATGACTTCCTGTTGATTGTGAACTCCTATTTCATGGAACTTTATCTGAAGAAATGTTTTGAGGGCTGTGTTGAAGATAACTTCCTTCAGATAGGGAAGCCATTGTTTGTTGTCAGGTGTCTGGGGGAACTACCAACCCAAGAGTATTTGAAACTGTCACCTGAAGGTTTTTAAAAATCAACCAGGTAGTTTGAATTCAGCCTATACCTGCATGAGTATGACTCGAGATTACAGACTCTGGAGGGAGATTTTTTTCTCCTCTACTGACCACAAAGGTTTGAGACAGACAATTTTCTTTGAAATTCTTGGAGAAGTAGGATTATTTCTAGATCACTTTTTTTTTTTTTTTTTTTGAGACGGAGTCTCACTCTGTTGCCCAGGCTGGAGTGCAGCGGCGTGATCTTGGCTCACTGCAAGCTCCACCTCCCAGGTTCAACTAATTCTCCTGCCTCAGCCTCCCGAGTAGCTGGGACTACAGGCGCCCACCACCATGCCTGGCTAATTTTTTTTTTTTTGTATTTTTAGTAGAGATGGGGTTTCACCGTGTTAGCTAGAGTGGTCTCGATCTCCTGACCTCGTGATCCACCCGCTTCGGCCTCCCAAAGTGTTGGGATTACAGGCATGAGCCACCGTGCCTGGCTCTAGATGACTTTCATGTGGAGGGCGTAGCGTTTAGTGTCCCAGCTTTTTGTTGGGGGTCTCCTGTCACACTTCCCATTTCAAAGGGGCCCTCAACTTTCCTCTGCTATTAGGAAATATGGGAAGGAAATCGGATTGGGCAGGCAACTAACACTGTCTACTACAAAGCACTATCTTAAATAAAAATGTCATTAAGGTAATGAATGTAAAAAGCAAGGGCAAAGGAACAGGAACAAAATCCTTACAGGTTTACCTGAAGACATGGTGTGAGTTGACTCTAAGGCTTTACACATCTCTTTCTGCATTAAGATTCAGACATCGTTTTCTCATTCTAGAAATATTCCTTGTGCTTTTGGCAGTATGCCTGTAGAGGTCAACTAGCAAAGCATTTAATTCACCTCCTTTAAAAAACAAAATTATGTATACCCATAATAAATACATATATAAAAGTATATGTTAATTTCTGCCATATTTCTAATAGTACACTAATAATATAGAATATATACTATATAATATATTGCATATATTTACTACATATAATGTATCATATATAGAATATATATACTACATATAATATATATTATATATTATTGTCAAGATAATTATATTATTATAAATATTTTATGAATATATATGACAACAATATATTAATACCAAATATATTAATATATTATATATTATATTTAACATATTCATATTAGTATTATAATATATCAATATATAACATATAACAATATATGCATAATATATAATATACTATAATGTATAAGTTTCTCATTATTATATTTATTATAATATAAAAACTATATTATAATCAGTGTTAATACTATATTATGATATATAGTATATATATATTATACTATTAGTGTACTGTTAGAAATATGGCAGAAATGAACACACCCCAACTCTGATGTGAACAAACATCCAGAGTGTCAGTTCTTGCCGGTACTGACAGAGATTGGGGGCTTTTTCACTATAATGATACTCTGTAAGCATTCTTGGTTTCTTTCTTCTTGCTGCCTGATGAATTCATTAGGATAAATTACTGGAAGCAAAATCACAGGAGGAAATGCATGCTGATTTAAAATTTGGAGAGGTATTACATAATTTTTATTCAGGTACTCTCTCACTAGCAGAGTGTGAGTTCTTTTTCCCTCATATCCTAGCCAACACTGGATATCACACAAAAAAAATCTCTTGCACAGTCTCTAGTAATCTCGTAAGAGTTCTTTTAAGTTAGTTCTAACTCTCATCTATAAATATCCAACCAAATTCAATGTTCAGACATCTACTGGGCCAGTTTTTCTTCTCTCAAATGTTTTTTCCCCTCTCTTCAATTTTGAAAGATGGTGTTTGGGTATAGTGAGGAAGCTATGTGATTTCATGGCAAAGCGCCTGGTTAATGCAGGGGCGCTTTTGCCCCTGGATTCTTGCTGATTTTCCTGCCGAAGGTCTTTGTCCTACCTGCTCCGTGGGCATCCTACTGGCATCTGCTACTTACTTCTGCCGAAGGTGGGGTTTAGTTCTTCCCCTACCTGCGCTGGCTCGGCTCCATCTAGGTTCTTGTTGCAGATCTTGAGTCTTGGTCACATTTTCCTTCTGGTCCCTGGATTAGGCCTTCCTCTCTGTAATGTTGGCCTTCCCTGGGCTCACCTTGCCCCTTCCAACTGTCGTCTCGCTTTCGACCTGCTGACAGTCATCCTGCACTCCCCAGTGGTGAGTGAGTGTGACGGTTCTGGTGGCTTTCTCACTGGGGAAATATCTTCAAAGTGTCCCAACCTGTATACACTCAGGCTAGGTAGATAAACTGCCCAGCACAGATATCCATCACTCCAAAATTTCTTCTGTGAATATATATCTATGGTAGGGTTGTGGTTGGGGGAACCTTCTCTCTCCTCTCTTCATGTTTCCAAGGGGTGGGACCTCCATTAAAGTTACACTCCAGCTTTTCTCTAATGCCTCACTTAATCTCTGAACTAGAGGGGTTTGGAGAAGAAGGTGGGCCTGTGAAGCTCTGCAGCTCCTCCTCCCTGGGATTTGCAGTCTACTTTGGGGTTCCCTGCTGTGAGTTTTACAAGAACAGGCTGTGGTACTGTTGAGGGAGCCTGTGTTTGTTCGATGTTGCCTGTGGCTGGGTAGGCAAGGTAGTCGGTTGTGAGGTTCTGTATTGGGAAGCTGATAGTATTCCTTCCTCTCTCTCTCTCCCTCATATATTGTTTAATTCCCTATGGGTGATCATTAAGTTGTTTCCACGTTTTACTATTAAAATATGCTGCTTTGTAAACATTCTTGTACATATTTTTTTCCTGCTTCTCTGATAAACTCATTAGGATGAATTACTAGAAGCAGAATTGCAGGGTCAAATGTAAGCTAATTTTAAATTTGGAGAGGTATTATCTAATTTTTCTTCAGTTATTCTCTGATCAGTGCAGTGTGGGAGTTCCTCTTCCTCCATATCCAGCCAACACTGCTTATAATTAATGTTTTTTAAAAAAATCTTTGCTCATCTGCTAGCTGAAATATTGTTTTAATTTCCATTCATTTTATTACTAGTGAGGTTGAACATCTCTTTAAATTTGTTTTTCTTCTTTAATTTCTTTGTGCATGTTCTTTGCAAATTTTTCCATTAGGGTGGTTTTTCCTTCTCCTTTGATTTGTGCAAGCTATTTTTATGTTAGGGACCTCAATCCTTTGTTGGTGGCAGATTAGTGTAGTGGTGGAAAGCTTGGGTTTTCCAGATGTGATTTTGGACTGAGTTACTTAAACTCTGTCTTCACTTTTTCATCTCTAAGTTAATGCATATTTCATCAATATGAAATTTCGCTGCTTTCCTCTCACCACCACCCCCACCCCCATCTCAACTATGCCCCTCCAGAGAGAGCTGGAAGAGGCAGTATTGGTAGCAGCCTAGAGAAATGGGAGGCTTATGTAACAGCAACTTATTCAGAGAGCAGGAATCATAAGAGAAGAACTTGACCATGTTTTGGAGGACAGATGTAAAGACAGAAGGTTGAGAGCAGCTGCTCCACTCTGGGATGTGGGGAAGATAGAGGGACTAAACATTGTTTTTTCTTTTTTTTCCCTAAGGAATTTTTGTTTTCTGGATACTGTAATCTTCCATTTGCAGACTCTGACCCATCCCTTTGCCCCTTAGAAACTATTTATTAAATAAAGTTATTTTTTCTGAGCTTTGATTCAGAACTGTATTTCTTTAGTATCTACCTCTGTGTGGCACCAGATTTAAAGAAGCAAGAAGGCCCACTGGACTGGGCTTTTCAACTCGGCACATGAGGCAGATGAGACTCATGAGATTCATGCTGCAAATATTTCCCCCGATCTGTTATCAGTCTTTTCGCAAGTGTATGGCATTGTGCTATTTAGGAAAAAATTATTTTAGCTTTAAATATTTAAAAACAATGTTTATTATGCTTGTGTCAGGATGCATTTGTCTGTAGGTAACAGAAGGCAACACAGAGGGGTTTAACCGATAACCGAATGTGTTGTCTCATTTAAAAGGAACTCTAGCGGTCAGGGGCCTCAGACAAAGGACTCAGATCTTTCCATCTTTCTGCTTTATCTTTTGGAGTATTGGTGACATCTTAAGGCTGATTCTTCTTGTGGCTGCCTGCCAGTAACTGTCAGGGCTCCATTCCCCCTTGCTCGTGTTTGGGGGAAATAGAAGGAGGGAGAGGAAGTCTAGCTTGTCCTGTGGCTCTCTTTTAAGAGAAGAAAGTTTTCTTCCAAAAAACTCCCATCAAACATCTCACCATGTCTCAGATGGTGTCAGCATCTTATCTCTGAAGCCGTCATTGGACAAAACGGGGGGATTTCTGCATTTGGCTTAAACCAGGGGTTCTCAAAATGGAGTGTGCAGACCAGCAGCAACAGCTCCATTTTGAAATGAAAATTCTCAGGTCCCCACCCCAGACTTGCTGAATCAGAAACACTAAGAATGAGAAACTTCTGGTGGTTCTGATGCCTGCTCAAGTTTGAGACTCTCTGGCTCAGAACCCACTGCTGGAGCTCAGTGAGTTTATATCCTTGAATCACACCGGCTGCTAAAGGGAGAGAGATGAACAGCTAAACACAGCTGAGGTTCTGCAGGGAGGAGGGGAGAAATGTACACTTTGTTGGGAGGTACCAACAATGTCTGCTATGTAGGACAAATGATTCCTAAGTTAAAGGCCAGATGACATTTTAATCCTAATTTATTTTTCTTTCAACTTTTATTTTAGAATTGAGGGTAGATGTGCAGGTTTGTTATAGTACATAGATATATTGTGTGATGCTGAGGTTTGGAGTACAAATGATTTTGTCACCCAGGTAGTGAGTATAGTACCCAATAGGTAGTTTTAGAATTCTCACCCTCTTCACACCCTCCACCCTCAAGTAAGCACTGGGGTCTATTGTTCCCCGCTTTGTGTCTGTGCATACTCAACATTTAGTTCCCACTTGTAAGTAAGAACATGTATTTGGTTTTCTATTCCTGTGTTAACTCACTTAGCATGATGGCCTGCAGCACCATCTGTGTTGCTGCACAGGACATGATCTCATTCTTTTTTATGGATGTGTAGTATTCCATGGTGTATATGTACCACATTTTCTTTATCCAGTCCACTGTGGGTGGACATCTGGGTTGATTCCATGTCTTCGCTATTGTGAAAAGTGCTGCAATGAACATATTCATGCACGTTTCTTTATGGTAAAAAGACGTATTTATATATTTTTGAGTATACGCCCGGTAATGGGGTTGCTGGGTCAAAGGGTTGTTCTGTTTTAAGTTCTCTGAGAATCTCCAAACTGCTTTTCACAGTGGTTGAACTAATTTACAGTCTCACCAGCAGTGTATAAGTATTTGAAGGTCCATTTTTTATTTTGATAGCTATTTGCAAATTGTCCCCCAGTGGAGTGGCACTGCTTTACAATCCTACCAAGAATGTGTGAGAATTCCTGTTTTCCTACAACCCATACCTCATCAACCCTGGGTGTTACTATGCTTCTAGATCTTTGCTCATCTGATAAGCAAAACTATTATTGCTTTAATGTGCATTTCTTCATTTCTTGTCATTTAAATTGGCTTTTACTCATTTGTGAGGAAAGTTGGGCAATTTTTCACATTTTATTATGCTTAAAATTCATTTTTATGTATATTTGTAGAGACTGGCCACAGAGATATTTATATTTATGTTGTTTCCTTGAATGCTTCTGGCTTCAGCATCATGCAAAGAAAAGCCTTCTCAACTTTGAGGTTTTAAAGTGATGCTCTAATAGAAAAAAGATTAAATAAAGCATTTCTGGAGTGATAAAGAAGGTCAAGGCCGTTCCATTTGCAAGCATTTGGCTCTTTCAGAACTTCTCAGGAATGCGTGTCTTGGGTGTAGAGTGGCACAAGTGTATTTCTTTCCCATCTGGATGCCTGGTTAAAATGGTTGTTCACCCTTCCATTGAACAATTACGAACAGCTCCAGTCTCAGCTTCTGGTGAAGGCTGGAGCTCCCGATCTGAAGGGCGAGGTTGGGGCTCTGGTGGAGGCCCCTGCAGGATGCCCCCCTCTCCCTGATGTTGTTGGCCACCCCTTCTGAGGGCCTCGTCGATCCTCTGTAGGTAGCTTCCAAATACCAGCTCCTCTGGGTCTTGTTAAAATCCTTTATCAATGCCTATCTTTCTCAGCAGGGGTGACCTTTAACTCAGCTTTGCTGTCACTACCTGACTTGGATAACCTCCAAAGGAAGGTTGCCATGGCGATCCAGCATTCAGCTCAAGCAAATCTGGTTCCTGTATCTTATTAAATGTTCCCTAAAAAGGAAATCACACCGAGACATGGAAGACGAGGTCATTCACATGGAGCCATAATGTTCTGTCACCCTCTCCCCCTCCCCAATTACCAGCCTGTCCTCTACCATGAGTTGAGTCATTGCCCCCTTCTCCTTTTCCTAATCTCAGTTGTCATGGTGAGTGCTTAAATTTTAGGGGGTGGGAGGGGGTATGGTTATGGCAAATGTCAATCTGCCTTTCAAAAGATGTTTTTATAGCTCAAATCTAACACCACTGGCAAATGTCAGAAGTGGGTGCATAATGAGGTCGTGTTAGAGAGGCCGATTGGATGGATGGATATGCTTCTTTTTATTGTGGCGTTTTCTCTCTTTTCCTGGGGACACTGTTTTCACCATGACTCTCATTAAATTGAGAGATAATCTCCTTTAAACTACAAGCTCAGTGCTCCTTGCTCTGGGAGAGCAGCTGGAATGTACAATTGCTGCTGGTGGCTTTCAGAAGGTTATTTTGTATTCACTCCATGATTAAAAGAAGAGAGGAGAAGGCAGGCAACATGGGCACCCGCAGAGTTTGTGGGAGGGTGGACCCGGCTTTCAGTCCTTTGGTGACGGTCAGCCTGGTGAAAGGGATGATCAGGTATCAGGGAGGATAAAGCCACTCTTGGAAAGGGTAGGGGCTGCGGTCAGTCCTTGGGCACGTCAGTGGCCTTGGCCTCTAGAGGCAGAGCCCCACATCTGCTCTGGGTGGAGGGGAGGCCTGACCCTCTGGCCAGTGCACAGAGAAGTGGAGGGTGCAGGGGAGGCAGAGGACGGGGCTTTGCTGGGTGGGGGCCTTACCTCCTTCTGGAAGGTAGTCCCCACTGTATTTGTCCGCTGGGGCTGCCTTAATAACATATTACAGTCTGAGAGCCGCAACAATGGAAATTTGTTGTCTCTCTGTTCTGCAGGCTGCAAGTCTGGGATCACGGTATCAGCAGGGTTGGTTCCTTCTGGGGCCCCTCTCTCTCTGGCTTGTAGGAGGCCATCTTCTCCCTGTGTCCCACATGAGCTTTCCCGGGCATGCCCATGTCCTCATCTCCTTTTTTTTGAGACGGAGTCTCGCTCTGTTGCCCAGGCTGGAGTACAGTGGCACAATTTCAGCTCACTGCAACCTCCGCCTCCAGGGTTCAAGTGATTCTCCTGCTTCAGCCTCCCGAGTAGCTGGGACTACAGGTGCCCGCCACCACACCTGGCTAATTTTTGTATTTTTTACTAGAGACAGGGTTTCACCATATTGGCCAGGCTGGTCTTGAACTCCTGACCTTGTGATCTGCCTGCCTCAGCCTCCCAAAGTGCTGGGATTACAGGCATGACCCACTGCACCTGGCCTCCTAACCTCCTTTCTTACAAGGTCACCAGTCAGATTGGATTAGGGGCCACTCTAATGGCTTCATTTTTACCTTAAGCATCTCTTTAAAGGCTCAGTCTGCAAATACAGTTCTATTCTGACATATTGTGGGGTAGGAGTTAGGGTTAGGTTAGAGTTTTGGTGGGACACAATTCTTCCTGTAATTCTTAACTGCTTCTGCCCAGCCCTCTGTTCTGGGCCACTCTTGGCCCCATGCTGTGTTTGAGGGGAATAGCCAGAAGTCTGTTCTGCAAGCATGCCTCAGCATTGTGCAAAACCAAACAGTGTCTGGGACTTCACATTTACTAGATGTCGGCTGCTGTCTTGATGGAATGCCAATAACATTTGATGTTCAACTAATACAATAATCTGCTGTTAAAAATATAATAAAATATAATATTCTAATAAAATAATAAAAGTTGTCGGTTCGATCACTTGTTATAGTATCTCCTAGCTCTCTGTTTTTCTCTTCTGCTGCACTCCCCAGAGCCATAATACAGTGCTTGTAGAATGATTAGGTTATTGTTCCACTTGATTAGAAGCTTCATCCAGGCAACATCCAGGCCTGTTTTCCTCACCCTGTATTTGGATCCCCTTGCACAGGGCCTGGTAAATAGTGGGTGCTCAAAGGTACATGGTGGATCAATGGAGTGATATGCATTCTTATTTCTTCCTCTAGGAGGGAATGAATGACCACTTGCATCAGACACTTTTTTGACAAGTCAGTGTCCAGCTTCCACACATAACTGGAAAATACCCACAAGCACCAAAGGGGCCTTCAGTTGAGGGGGAGTCCATCTCATCCAGCAGTCTGCCCTGACCCAAGAGCTAAACACTGGTTCTTCCCTTTTTTTCTTTCATTTCCAGTTAAAAAAATTTCATTTCATGTTATTTTTTAGTTGGAAAATAATAACTGTACATATTCATGGGGTGTCATTATTGTACCCCATGTATTGAAATAATGATATTTCAGTACATATAATGTATAGTGAGTGATCAGATCAGGGTAATCAGCTTATCCATCATCTCAAACATTTACCATTTGTCTGTGTTGAGAACATTCGCTATCCTCCTTCTAGCTATTAGAACTTATGTAGTATATTATTGTTAGCTCTCATCATCCTGCAGTGGTACGGAGCCCTTGGACCTATTCCTCCTACCTAGCTGTAATGTTGTATCCTTCCTCCAGTTTTCTAAAGGACCAGCACAAACATTGATCTGTTTACAAAACATCACCAAGGTTTGAAGAAATTACACAAAAGAAAATGAGACCTTAAAACTGGCACTGGGGTTTCCTTTCCATCAAAGCCCATCTCTGCTGTGGGCCCACAGCGCTTCTCACCTGCTATCATCCTCATAGCAGTCTTTTGCCTGAGTCCAAGTTATGAGGTCTCGCCTTCCACAGCTGAGTCAGTTTTGTGTTCTCATGCCCTCACCCCCACTCCCACATACTTCACCCCTATTCTAGAGCCCCTGAGCCCCTGTGGGCTTGTCTGGGCCAGGTTGGAGCTAGCAAAAATCAGCTAGCCTCAAAATCCTTTTTTGGAGAGACGTCCCTGACCCTGTGGGAGTGATCGCCTTTGCCTTGATTATACCCCGAGGTCCACATCCCAATACAGCATGTGCATCTAGTTGCTCATCAGGCTCAGCATGCCTGCCTCAGGACACTTGCATGAGGGCTTAGTCCTTGCCCTGTAAGAGAGCCATCAGAGTGGCCTCTACTCACTGCAAGGGAGAGAGCCTACCCCCAAGGGAAACCACAGCATCTCCCTCAGAGCTTCTGGAAAGAAATGCCCTGGTCTTTGGCTTCATGTACTGGAGAGTCAGGAATACTGGGTTCAGTGCCAGAGATGCCTGTATTATAGCTCTCCTTATCCATAGCCTGGGACCAAGGTGACACTCTGAGACATTAGTGGACAGTGACTTGGCAAAGGGTGGTAAGATTGCTCAGTGAGGAGTGGCTGGCACAGGAATGGCATCAGTCTCTGATGCTCATCTGGGTGACCCAGCACACGTGCCGAGAAGCCCATTGATAGGCTAAGTGGAGTAGGGAGAAAGAGAGGGTTCCAGAGTCAGCCCCAGATGGTCACTACACTTCCCACCCCCTTCCCTTCACTCCACAAACCTGGGATAAAATCAGCGCTGCTGGGTCAGGCCAGAAAGACAGGGCTTCCCCGGGGACAGGGGCAGTGGAAGCCCATGCCTCTCCCTCCCCTAGGCCTGCCTGCCTGGAAAGAGGGCTGAGGAACTGGGCTGAGGTGAAGCTGGTACTTGTGGTGATGGAACAGGCTGAATTCTCCATGTCATTCTCTCTCACTGTGTGCTAGGCACTACACTAGGGATTCCACACAAATGTCTCCATCCAGGTCTTATGGGCACCTGTGAGTTTACAAATAGATCAATGGGAGATTCTGTGAGGCCCAGATCGCACTGCCGGGTTGAATCATTGCTAGAACTTGAACCCAGGTCTCCTGACTCCAAACCTCACCTCTCGATGACTCCCACTTCTTTACCACTCTCTCTCCTAGTGGGCAGGATCCTGGGTAGATGGTGCTCCTGTGTGGTTTTGAAAAGCTCACACCTGAGAGGTGATGACTGAAAAAATATTTTAAAAGTCTTCATAGCATCAGTAGCAGCACACTCAACTCTCTGAGTTGCTGGAAGGACCCTAGAATTCTCGGGGCTCCCCTCCTGAGCACATGGTGAAAAGAGCTGGCAGCTGTAAGGATGGCAAGCTCCTTAGGAGCTCAGCACAGAAATGGCCGGGAGCTCTGGGGAAGGCCAGCCCTGCCTGCACGGGGAGGTTATTCTTTCCAAAAGTAGCTGCTCTTCCTCCGGGTCACCTGCTGCTTTCTAAGGAAGGATCCCGTGCTGTCCCCACCATTACCATGGGCTTCCCTGTCTCCAACCCTCTCAAGCTCGGCTCACCTTCCAAAGAGGGTGGACAACAGACCACGCCACCTTGGGCTGCTGCAAGGTGGTCACGGGGAGACTGGTGTCATGTTTTTAAAAGGCGTTAACTGTTTTTGTCCCTTGATAATTCCTGTCTTTGCCTCCCATACACCACCATGATTATCATGCATCCCACAGCAGCAACAAATCACATCCAACAAAACAAAACCAATGAGCGGGGAAGCCTGCCTGAGCCTCTGCCTGAGTCACCACTGGTGACTGTGTTTCAGGAAAGGGCAAGAATCCCAGGCAAGCGTCAAGAGTGGAACCTGGAAGCTGGGTGAGACAACAGCCAGCCCCACCCCAAACCCCAGAAGAGCAGAGTAAGAACCTTCCATCAAGGCACAGGAGCAGGGGAGAGCAGCCTGTAGGGCATAAAGGAAAAGAACGAAGGGGATGTTGCCATGTCTAAGTTGACAGCTGACATCAAGGACCAGATGGTGCCCCTGCACTGGCATCACATAAGTCTCAGAGTTTAGGTGCAGTCGCTGGGAGGTGAGAGAATCCTGCATTGACCGAGAAAGACGTTTTTCTAGCCCTGTGGGGATGGCCCCAAATAGAAATAAACTTGAGTTATGGAAAGAGGAGGCAAGTCTTATTACCCACACACAGAACATGTTAAAAGCCACACATGTTAAAAGATTTAAAGGCCCTTTCTTCAGGCAGGAGAATGCTGGGCTTGTTTGCAGAGTGGATGTGGGAAAGAGGGGAGGGGCCAGTCCCGAATCTGGAAGTGTGTATATTGGGGTTGGGGGCGGTGAAAACAGGCGTATAGGGGGCAAGGGCAGAGTGGGGGTGGGGAGGAATCATGCGGCAGGAGGACATTGTTTGGCCTCTTTTCCCAAGGAAGTGAGTGAGGAGGCAGGGATCAATGTCTGAGCATAGAGTAAGTTTTCCAGGACATGGGCTCTGTTGCCAATTTTCTTTTAGAAGCAAGAGCTGGCTCCCAGCCTGGGCAAGCAGGCCCCTCTCCCTGGGACCACACTCAGCCCAGCAGGGTATCCTCGACTTCACATAGCTCTTTACTTATGCACCCTGGAACTTGCCCACATTGGCACTTGCTGGGCCAGCCGCTGACAAATAGCTCCTCAGTGAAGAGCTCTGATGTGAGTGCTCTGAGATCAGGAAACCAGAAAGAAATTGTGCTAAGCCTCACACTAGGTGTCGAAATGAAGACAGAGAAGAAACCAAAGGAAAACAAACAAAAAGAACCTTCAAAAATGTCCCTGATTTACCTTTTCAAGAAATCCATATGTTATTGTTTTACTTAGAATAGATAATAGAAAACTAAATAGCATCTTCTTTTAATTTCCTGATATGTTTCATTCCCATCTTAAAAGCGGCAGAAGGAACAAAACAAACAGATGTGACAACTTCCATGAGCTCCTATCAATCAAGCAATAAACAAAGCACAGTCCCTGTGCACATGCCTTGTGGCCTGCTACAAAACAAAGGCCACTTCTGTCTGAAGGGCTCCACTAATTCTTTTTTTGTTTGTTTGTTTGTTTATTATTATTATTATTATTATTATTATTATACTTTAGGCTCTATGGTATATGTGTGCAACGTGCAGGTAAGTTACATATGTATACATGTACCATGCTGGTGCACTGCACCCACCAACTCGTCATCTAGCATTAGGTATATCTCCCAATGCTATCCCTCCCCCCTCCCCCCACCCCACAACAGTCCCCGAAATGTGATGTTTCCCTTCCTGTGTCCATGTGTTCTCATTGTTCAATTCCCACCTATGAGTGAGAATATGCGGTGTTTGGTTTTTTGTTCTTGCGATAGTTTACTGAGAATGATGATTTCCAATTTCATCCATGTCCCTACAAAGGACATGAACTCATCATTTTTGATGGCTGCATAGTATTCCATGGTGTATATGTGCCACATTTTCTTAATCCAGTCTATCATTGTTGGACATTTGGGTTGGTTCCAAGTCTTTGCTATTGTGAATAATGCTGCAATAAACATACGTGTGCATGTGTCTTTATAGCAGCATGATTTATAGTCCTTTGGGTATATACCCAGTAATGGGATGGCTGGGTCAAATGGAATTTCTAGTTCTAGATCCCTGAGGAATCGCCACACTGACTTCCACAAGGGTTGAACTAGTTTACAGTTCCACCAACAGTGTAAAAGTGTTCCTATTTCTCCACATCCTCTCCAGCACCTGTTGTTTCCTGACTTTTTAATGATTGCCATTCTAACTGGTGTGAGATGGTATCTCCTTGTGGTTTTGATTTGCATCTCTCTGATGGCCAGTGATGGTGAGCATTTTTTCATGTGTTTTTTGGCTGCATAAATGTCTTCTTTTGAGAAGTGTCTGTTCATGTCCTTTGCCCACTTTTTGATGGGGTTGTTTGTTTTTTTCTTGTAAATTTGTTGGAGTTCATTGTAGATTCTGGATATTAAGGGCTCCACTAATTCTTTCTCTTGGAAATGATTCAGGCTTGGGTCTCCTTGACCTCCACCATATGTGATTATCTAGGTTGGTATAGTTTGCTTAATGTGTGCAATTATAAAAATGGCTCTTGTTACCAATAAGCCTGGTAGCTTTCCACAATTCTGCTTCCAAGCAAGAAATATGCATCCATGACTCTGAGTCTGGCAGGACATTTACAGATGGAAGGTGAAAAATGGGTCTAAAACAGTGGATTTCCAACAAAGGTGCTTGGATCCCTTAAATTTCTTAGACTTTTCAGGGTTAATCTTTATGGGGAGAAGAAGAGCCATGAGTCTCCCCCACCACCACCTCCCCACCCCATGCTTTCTTCAAATGAAGGAATTCTGTTTGCTAATTTCATCTGGGGAAAAATAAAATAGGTTGCCAAAATCGTCTTGAAAACCATGTAACTAAGACAACCAAGAATGGATCGTAAGAAGCACAAAGCCCTCACTCCATATGGAAAAATGGGCAGTATGGGATTTTGGTACATTTTGGACTTAATCACTGCCGTCTTGATCGGAGTTATGTAATAAAATGTTAAGAGAACCAGCGCGAAGTTCATCATTTGAAGCTCGGTCCCATCCGGGTGGGAATGATGCCAGCAAGGTCCATGCAGAGCCTTGCCCTCTTCTTTGAATAAAGGTCATGTCTGGGGAGTAGTTGCTTTTCCTGGCAGCCCCACTTTGGGCTCACTAGCACTTCAAACAGCAGGCGAGGCCATCTTATCCAGAGATGCCACAGCTCAGATGGGCGTTCAGAGGGACAGCCATGCCAACTTTTCCTCTTTAATCTCCGCGTGGGCTGTGGGGCAGGAACACTGGCGTTTACATCCTGGGCTGCCACTTTCTGTGTTCGTGACCTTGATGGCTTACTCTTTGAACTCCAGCTTCTTCATCTGTAAAGTAGGGAGGACAGTGCCAGTCTCACGAAGGGCCTGTAAGAATGGACTCGGACAACTGGTGTGTCACGTGTAGTGTGATGCATGGCACAGAGCAGGTGCTTACCGCTTTGCAACATCTCTGTCCCCATCATCATCATCACCAGGAACTCGGGAGTGGGTAGGGTGTAGTTCAGTGACTGAGCAGTAGCTGAGGCTGCACGTGTGCCCTTTGTGATATTCCAGTGCAACATGTGGCATGGAGGCACAGTACAATCATTCCAGGATTAACTCCAAATTCTCTAGTTCTTTCTTCATTTGGGAGGGGCCAGGTCTCCTGCCCACTGGGCCTGCTGATGTCAAGTGTCCCTTGGAGATTAACTGGAAGGGCATGAACTGGTCTTCCACTCACAAGATAACTACATGAGGCGGTTTTAAAAAGAGCATCTCCTTGAATTCTCCCTCCCATCCTAGACTTGGGGTGTCAAAGTAGGATCAGCTGTGTCTGGTGTTGTGAACCCCTTGAAGTCTGGCTTGTTAAAGAAGTTGAAATGCTTAGTGGATTTCCTGGGGGGAATGGCTCAAAATAACTTAACAGAGGGTGGCTTGAAAGATGGAAAAAAGGCATTTTGTTCCTTCAAGGAGACTGTCAAATACTCAGTCCAAACACCCCCGTAACTAATTCATTACTTTGCACCAAGCAGACATCTTTTAAATTAGGCAGAATACAAATGAGTCTTGTTTTGTGCCATTAATTTCAATGGTTTTACACAATATTTGAATCACTGGCTTTTCTTCTCCTTTGGAGGCAGACCAAATCAGGCTGAATCTACTTGCATTAAAAGCCATTCATGGGACTCAGCCAGCCCCATCCTGCAGATGGAACACCATATGTTTTGGCTCGCCCCCCCATATGGAATAGTAATATGCAATCCAGGAATAGAATGTGCTATTTCTTTACATCTGCATTCCCGGTCACCTCCAACCCACAAGCACTTTCCATTCTGGACAGAGGTAGGCAAATTAGTCAGAAAAAGATTCAGAAAGATGCCGAGCATCTGAACAGATGGTTTTTGTTAACTCTGGTTCCTTCTAGACTCAAGACCTTAAATGTAATCAACTCCAAAAGTTTAGTGCTCTATGATATGGTATTTGTAAGTATTCCATTTCCACTTTTCCAGGAATATGTTCGGCCTTTTAACTTGAAAGCATAATATTTGACTTTTTGCTATGGCTCTGGAGGCTCTAGAAATTGTGAGTTAAGTAGTCCATGCAAAAGCATTTGAACTTGATTTGATATTTTTGGGGAAGATCTCAGGATAGACGAGCAGGAGCATTGGGCTCAGGAGATACTCTGGTAAAAATGGCATCTGGTCCCATCTACAACTAGAATAAGGCTTCAGTTTTTGAAAAGACTTGATGTGAGGGATGGGTCAAAGGTAAGTAAGAGGCAAGGGCTCCTTCTCCCATTAATTCGGGGTGGGGTGGTTGAAAGATCACTGAACTGGGAGTCTGGTCTTTGTTGTTGACCAGCAGCGTGACCTTGAGCACACTGCTGTGATATGATAGGAACATGATATAATGATGTTCCTCACCAATAAAATAAAGAAACTAGGTAGAACTGGTGATGGCAAATAGATTTTATCCCTCATGCCATCTTGCATTGGTGGGTACTGCCGAGGCTAGGCTCAGAGGTAGGGTGGTGAGATGAATTAATGCTTGCCATGAATATGTGGTCTGAGAACGAATGTGCTCTCCACTTATCCAATTCAAAACAGAATAGAATGTGTCCAAGGTCCCTTCCGGCAACACCATTTTTCAAACTATGATTCAGTTACTTCAGCAACTGACCTTAAGAAGCCTGAGCACTATTTGGAAACCTCTTAATGACTGAAGAAGGGCATTTCAGCTTCCACACCACTCTATCACACTAGGAGAGACTCTATAAAAAAACTCCTATAAACATCTGTCCATTGCTGTGAAGTTTTACTTCCTGGCTAGGGAAGAGTTCTAGCAACAGACCATTCAATGTCATGAAAACACAGATGCTGCTAATCTGGAATTCTGATTTTAATGCAGTTGTAAACCAGAGGCAAGGGGCAGATCTAGTTTCAGATTGCCAAGATGTGGCTCACATTTCTTGCAGTTCTCTTAAGTTTTAATCAGCTATAATCATGGCTCTTAAGTTACCAAACATCTATTTTCTGGGACCTTAGAGATTGTGCTGTAAGAAATTTGGCTTCTGAGATTGCCTGACCTTTATAAACTGTCACTGTAACAGCATGTTAAAACGAGACTGTCTGCTTCTCTTTTATGCAAGATGACCAAGGCCAAAATCTAAAACAATGCAGGCACATACCCTCACATTTCAAAGCTTGCTAAGCATCTATTCAGGACTTGCCAATGGGGATGACCTAAAACCAGCGTCCTGACCCTTAGATTGTCACCCATCTCAGTGTAAAACCATCAAAATCGGCGACTGGAAAGAGAGGATATTTGGGGAGAGAGTTGCCAGTATATGGTATGATTTGCTATTAAAACATAGCCCTAATCTATGCACTGTAGGGGAGGGGAGGTAAAAGTGAGAGAAGCCATTGGAAGGGCCACCTGGAAAGCTAGAGGGGCATCCATGGAATTGACGGCCCAGTCTGGCCTGGAGTCTGACACATCTCAGATCCACAGACAGTTTTTCAGGCTGAGGCACCAGGGCTGGGAGAACTGGGGCTGCTGGGAGGCAATGTTGTGAATTTCCTCTGAGTCGAATGGTCATGAGGGGGAGACTTGGCCTGGAGATGCCTTGAAAGGGACATTGCCCAAGAAGTTCAACTGGAAGGATAATGAGATCCTAGCAGAGAGCATCTCTGAAGGGTCTTCAGAGTTCCCAAAAGCCAACAACTGGAATTGTTAAGTGGCCAGTTAAAGGAGGCATCTGCCATGGCTAGAGGCATAGGAGAAGGTGGAGCTAGGAGAGAGAAAAATGGAGTCTTCCTTTCCTTTTCCACTCTCTCACACTCAGGCTTGAAAGCAGCAAAGATTTGAAGGATAGAAAACAACATAAATTCATTCACCTATTAATAGTTTGTTCCTTTTTATTGCTGAATAATATTTTATTGTATTACTATTTTGAAATTTGATTATTCATCCTTCTGTTGATAATGATGTGGATCGTTTCCAGTTTGGGGCCATTAGGAATAATGCTGCTAAGAATGTTCATGTACAAGTCATTGTGAGAACATATGTTTTCATTTCTCTTGATTAAATACCTAGGAGGAGAACTGATGGCTGACAGAGTAACTGTATGTTAACTTATTAATACAAGGAACATGCTGTTTTTTTCTGTATTGTTTCATTTCAGTACATATGCTGACAAAGTGAGCACTGCTTGGTTATTTTTGACTGTGTGCCACTCATTTTCTGGAAAACTTATTTGTGAGAAGTCTTTTTTGGGCTAGGATGAAAGTGTCTTCCTCTGGAGAATGTTCATTTTGGCTTTTGCAAGGGGCCTTAGCAGCCCAGGATCACTTTCAACTACATTTAGGGCTGGAAGTTTATTTTGGACTATCTGTGTGATGAACATCTGGGCTGAAAATTTACATAAATGCCAGCTTTTGGTCATGATTGCTCTAAGAGGACTTCTAGATTTTTATCCCCTGCTTTATTGAGTGCCAGAGCACCTGTCCTTGCAGACCCCTGGGTATAAATGGAAGCCTTATGGAATGGATTTCTTCCTAGTCCTCTTATTCTGGTAGTGTAATGTTGGTTATCTCACAAAAGGAAAACTTAATTTCACTCAGTTTGGCAATGCCTTTCATCAAAACAGACCTCAGTGCTCAATTTACCTCCCTAGATTTCTGCTTTCATTTAGGTTTTGGATGGGACATTCATTATACTTCCATTAGTGTTTTTATGTTTGTAAGATATTTTAAATATTTTATCTAGCATTTTTGGTTGTCTTCAGAAAACTTCTCCAGATAAAAGGTATATTCCCAGATAAAAGGTGTATCAGTCTATTTTCATCCATTTTGCTGGACATTTTTTAAAAATTAAAAATTTATTTCTGTTCTTAATAATTTTTTTCAGTTATTTATTTGATACTTATTTTTCTCCCTTAAGTTTTCTCCACTTTGTTTTGGAACTACAATTATTTGGATGATAGACCTCCTATATTGATCTTAGTCTTTTTGCCCTGTTTTCTGGGAGAATCCTTCAATTTTTTTCAAGTGCTTCTATGGAATTTTATTTTTTGCTATCATATTTTTAATTATAAGAGCTCTTTTTTGTTCTGTGAATGCAGTTTTCTTTTTTATAGCATTTTTGGTCATATCTTTTGAGTGAAATACTTTATTTTACTTCGTTGAAATGTTTAATCTCAATGCTTAATCTTCTCTTGATTAATCTTTGTTCTTCCAAGCTGCCATCTTCGACTTGTTCTAGCCTCTATTTTTTTTTTTTATTATACTTTAAGTTTTAGGGTACATGTACACAACGTGCAAGTTAGTTACATATGTATACATGTGCCATTTTGGTGTGCTGCACCCATCAACTCGTCATTTAACATTAGGTGTATCTCCCAATGCTATCCCTCCCCCCTCCCCCCACCCCACAACAGGCCCCAGTGTGTGATGTTCCCCTTCCTGTGTCCAAGTGTTCTCATTGTTCAATTCCTGCCTATGAGTGAGAACATGCAGTGTTTGGTTTTTTGTCCTTGTGATAGTTTGCTGAGAATGATGGTTTCCAGCTTCATCCATGTCCCTACAAAGGACATGAACTCATCATTTTTTATGGCTGCATAGTATTCCATGGTATATATATGCCACATTTTCTTAATCCAGTCTATCATTGTTGGACATTTGGCTTGGTTACAAGTCTTTGCTATTGTGAATAGTGCCGCAATAAACATATGTGTGCATGTGTCTTTATAGCAGCATGATTTATAATCCTTTGGGTACATACCCAATAATGGGATTGCTGGGTCAAATGGTATTTCTAGTTCAAGATCCCTGAGGAATCACCACACTGACTTCCACAATGGTTGAACTAGTTTACAGTCCCACCAACAGTGTAAAAGTGTTCCTATTTCTCCACATCCTCTCCAGCACCTGTTGTTTCCTGACTTTTTAATGATCGCCATTCTAACTGGTGTGAGATGGTATCTCATTGCGGTTTTGATTTGCATTTCTGTGATGACCAGTGATGATGAGCATTTTTTCATGTGTCTTTTGGCTGCATAAATGTGTTCTTTTGAGAAGTGTCTGTTCATATCCTTTGCCAACCTTTTGATGGGGCTGTTTTTTTCTTGTAGATTTGTTGGAGTTCATTGTAGATTCTGGATATTAGCCCTTTGTCAGATGAGTAGATTGCAAAAATTTTCTCCCATTCTGTAGCTTGCCTGTTCACTCTGATGGTAGTTTCTTTTGCTGCGCAGAAGCTCTTTAGTTTAATTAGATCCCATTTGTCAATTTTGGCTTTTGTTGCCATTGCTTTTGGTGTTTTAGACATGAAGTCCTTGCCCATGCCTATGTCCTGAATGGTAATGCCTAGGTTTTCTTCTAGGGTTTTTATGGTTTTAGGTCTAACGTTTAAGTCTTTAATCCATCTTGAATTAATTTTTGCATAAGGTGTAAGGAAGGGATCCAGTTTCAGCTTTCAACATATGGCTAGCCAGTTTTCCCAGCGCCATTTATTAAATAGGGAATCCTTTCCCCATTGCTTGTTTTTGTCAGGTTTGTCAAAGATCAGATAGTTGTAGATATGCAGCATTATTTCTGAGGGCTCTGTTCTGTTCCATTGATCTATATCTCTGTTTTGGTACAAGTACCATGCTGTTTTGGTTACTGTAGCCTTGTAGTAGAGTTTGAAGTCAGGTAGCCTGATGCCTCCAGCTTTGTTCTTTTGGCTTAGGATTGACTTGGCAATGCAGGCTCTTTTTTGGTTCCATATGAACTTTAAAGTAGTTTTTTCCAATTCTGTGAAGAAAGTCATTGGTAGCTTGATGGGGATGGCATTGAATCTATAAATTACCTTGGGCAGTATGGCCATTTTCACAATATTGATTCTTTCTACCCATGAGCATGGAATGTTCTTCCATTTGTTTGTGTCTTCTTTTATTTCATTGAGCAGTGGTTTGTAGTTCTCCTTGAAGAGGTCCTTCATGTCCCTTGTAAGTTGGATTCCTAGGTATTTTATTCTCTTTGAAGCAATTGTGAATGGGAGTTCACTCATGATTTGGCTGTCTGTTTGTCTGTTATTGGTGTATAAGAATGCTTGTGATTTTTGCACATTGATTTTGTATCCTGAGACTTTGCTGAAGTTGCTCATCAGCTTAAGGAGATTTTGGGCTGAGACGATGGGGTTTTCTAGATATACAATCATGTCATCTGCAAACAGGGACAATTTGACTTCCTCTTTTCCTAATTGAATACCCTTTATTTCCTTCTCCTGCCTGATTGCCCTGTCCAGAACTTCCAACACTATGTTGAATAGGAGTGGTGAGAGAGAGCATCCCTGTCTTGTGCCAGTTTTCAAAGGGAATGCTTCCAGCTTTTACCCATTCAGTATAATATTGGCTGTGGGTTTGTCATAGATAGCTCTTATTATTTTGAGATACGTCCCATCAATACCTAATTTATTGAGAGTTTTTAATTTTAGACCAATATCCCTGATGAACATCGATGCAAAAATCCTCAATAAAATACTGGCAAACTGAATCCAGCAGCACATCAAGAAGCTTATCCACCATGATCAAGTGGGCTTCATCCCTGGGATGCAAGGCTGGTTCAATATACGCAAATCAATAAATGTAATCCAGCATATAAACAGAACCAACGACAAAAACCATGTGATTATCTCAATAGATGCAGAAAAGGCCTTTGACAAAATTCAACAACCCTTCATGTTCTAACCTCTATTTTTTATATTAGAGACTTTTCTCAGAACTCTGGTGATCCTTGAGTACTCATTTAACATTATGCACCAAAATGGTAACTAAAAATTCTGTGTGTGTGTGTGTGTGTGTGGTTTTGTGTTAGCTAGGAGAGACTAGACTTATGTTTTGAAATAAACAACAACCAGTTCTCAGTGGTTTAGCAAAATAAAGTTTAGTTTCTCACACAGCATATCTAGTGATGTTTTCTATAGAACTCTACTCCACACTCAGGGGACCAGGTTCATGGAGATTCCATCATTTTACAGTTGCTTCATCCGGACCATGCAGTCTCTTTGGGCACCTCAGCAGGGACAGCCAGACAATTGTATACTGGTTCTTGTATGTTTCAGTCCATGCCACTTCTGACTATAGTCAATTGGTCATATCAAGTCACAGTTAGGCTCCACCTAACCCCACCTAACAGCAAGTGTGTTGGAAAATGTGGAGTTGCAAATGGAGTGCTTATTAACCACTGCTGCCTTTGGCACGAGCTTTTTTTTTTTCTTTCTTTCTTTCTTTTTTTCTATGAGCTTCAGTATACAGTGGTCTGGCTGGCTTCTGGTATCAGTATCTTAATGGTTTTTCCTCTTGAGCTGCTCAGAAGCCTTAAAAAAAATCTTTTCTAATTGCCTACCAAGAAGGTAAGTCCTGGAAACCAATGTTCTGGAAGCTGAGATGGGAAAGAAGGATAGAATCTGGGTTGGCGGTGGGGGCTCTATCAGCATTCAGTATGGACATAGTCATTCAGCCCCTGTTTTTAGTTGGTGCCCTTGTTCTATACCTGTCCCTGATGTTCACAGTTTTTTGGCTCTAGCCTTTCCAGTGTTGGGTGTTTGAGAAGCCATCTTCCAGTTTCCCAGAGGGGAGAGGCAACCTGAAGGCCTAATTGCTCCTTTAAAGTCTTTTAATCAGTTTTTCTGTTTTTAGTCTCATCTTCATCTTCACATTCATGGGCACCTGGTGCCACCTTTCCTGAAGCCAGCTTACAACGTAGCCAAGTCAGTTCCCACTCATCCATCTGCTTTTTTTCTTCCAAATGTCTCTTCTTGTTTTCTCTCCAATTCTTTATGTGCCAGTGGATTTGTATTCCTTTTTATCATTTTAATGGGGGTTCTGGAGGAAGTAGAGGTAAATGGATGCTTTCCATCCCCATCTTTATACAGTCCTGTTCCCACAATTCTTAGGAAATGGGCTTTTTTGTTGGATGACTATGACTGGAATCCTACATATATCTTATCATTTTAAATTGTTTTTACTTGGAACTTGGAACAGTTCTGTACCACTGCTATTCATGAAGCAAAAATAAAAAGCATTTTTTATTCACCCTATATTCCTCCTCATTAGAGAGGGTGATAAGCATACTTCTTAGCTTTGAAGCATTTTTGTAGATGACAGATCATGGTCAGTTGGAGGAAGCTTCAGCGAAGAGGAGTATTGAAAGTAGAAAGGTAGTTTTCTTTCTCACCATCCAGAACAAAAATTTATCCATCAAATATCCCCTCAACACCTAAAACTGTTGTACTGTTACTCTGGTACCACAAGCCTTAGAATGTGAAAGAATAGTCTACTGTGGCCTTATCATGGACTTTTTCAACTCAGAAGAGGCATCATGTTGCTTAATGTTTAAGAGTTTCTTTAATTTAAAAAAAAAATTTTTTTTAGATGTTTAATATCTGTACAGTTACTACGATTTAGCCAATCCAAGAACAGTGGTAGAAACTGCCTTGTTTTGTGTGTGTGTGTGTGTGTGTATGTGTATTTTTTTGAATCAAGACATAATTGTACATATTTATAGGGTACATATGATATTTTGCTACATACATGTAATGCGTAATGATCAAATCAAGTAATTAGGATATCTATCACTTCGAACATTTATTATTTCTTTGTGTTGGGAACATTCCAAATCTTCTCTCCTAGCTGTTTTGAAATATATAATAAATTATTATTAACTGTAGTCACCCTACTGTGCTATTGAACACTAGAACTGGTTTCTTCTATCTAACTGCATTTTCATACCCTTTAATCAACCTCTCTTCATTCCTCCCTCCTCTCCACCCTTCCCAGCCTCAGGTAACCATCATTTTACTCTCTACCTCCACTTTTTTAGTTCCCACATATGAGTAAGAACATGTGATATTTATCTTTCTGTGCCTGGCTTATTTTACTTTAACACATGACCTTCAGTTCCATCCATGTTGCTGCGAATGACAAGATTTCATTCTTTTTTATAGCTGAATGACATTTCATTGTGTATACATACCACATTTTCTTTATCTATTCATATGTTGATAGACACTTAGGTTGATGCCATATCTTAGCTATTGTGAATAGTGCTGCAATAAACATGGGTGTGCAGCTATCTCTTTGATATACTAATTTCCTTTCTTTTTGATATGTACCCAGCAGTGGGATTGCTGGATCATATAGTAGGTTTATTTTTGGTTTTTTGAGGAACCTCCATACCGTTTTCCATAATGGATGTACTAATTTACATTCCCACCAACAGTGTACTAGCATTTCCCTTTCTCTGCATCCTCACCAGCTTTTGTTATTTTTTGTCTTTTTGATAATAGCTGTGTTAATTGGGGTGAGACAATATCTCATTATGGTTTTGATTTGCATTTCCCTTATTTAGTGATATTGAGCATTTTTCTTTCTTCTTTTTATTTTTGGGAGAGGGTCTCACTCTGTTGCCCAGGCTGGAGTGTAGTGGTGCATTTACAGCTCACTTGTAACCTTGAACTCCTGGGCTCAAGTGATCTTCCTGCCTCAGCCTCCCAAGTGGCTAGGACTATAGGTGTGCACCACCATGCCTGGCTAAACATTTTTCCATATGCTCGTCAACCACATGGATGTCTTATTTTGAAAAATCTGTATTCAGCTAACATTCCACTGTGTATATATACTACATGTTTTAATAGAATTATTATTTTTTTTTACTATTGATTTGTGTGCATTCCTTATATATTCTGGTATATATAAATTCTTTATATATTCTTGTTGGATGGATAGTTTGCAAATATTTTCTCCCATTCTGTAGGCTATCTCTTCACCCTGTTTATTGTTTCCTTTGCTGTGCAGAAGCTTTTTAAAAATTTATTTACTTTTTAATTTAATTTTTATTTTTTGAGACAGAGCTTTACTCTGTTGCCCAGGCTGGAGTGCAGTGGCATGATCATGGCCCACTGCAGCAGCCTCGACTTCCCTGGCTCAAGCTCTTCTGTCACCTCAGCCTCCCAAGTAACTAGGACTACAGGCACATGCCACCACACCCAGCTAATTTTTTCTATTTTTTTGTAGAGATGGGAGTCTCACTATGTTGCCTGAGCTGGTCTTGAACTCCTAGGCTCAGGTGATCCTCTCGCCTCAGCCTTCCAAAGTGCTGAAATTTCAGATGTGAGCCACCGCACCAGGCCAGAAACTTCTTAGCTTGATATAATCCCATTTGTTTTCGTTGCCTGTGCTTTCAAGGTCTTATCCACACAAAAATATTTTTTCCTGGCCAACTTCCTGAGGTGTTTCCCCAATCTTTTCTTCTAGTAGTTTCATACTTTCAGGTCTTATATTTGAGTTTTTAATCCATTTTGATTTGATTTTTGTATATGGTGAGAGATAGGGATCTAGTTTCATTCTTTTGCATATGGATATCCAGTTTTCTCAGCACCATTTATTGAAGAGACTATCTTTTCCCTAGTGTACAGTCTTGGCACCTTTGTAAAAAATGGATTGGCTGTAAATGTGTGGATTTATTTCTGAATTCTCTATTTTACTCCATTGGTCTATATGCTTGTTTTTATGTTAGTACCATGCTGTTTTGGTTACTGTAGTTTGTAGTAAATTTTAAAGTCAAGTAGTATTTCCAGCTTTGTTCTTTTTGCTCAGGATACTTTGGCTATTCAGGTCTTTTATGGTTCCATATGAATATTAGGATTGTTTTTTCTATTTCTGTGAAGAATGTTATTGGTATCTTAGCAGAGACTGCACTGAATCTGTAGATCACTTTAGAAGTATGAACTTTTTAACAATATTAATTCTTGCAATCCATGAGCATGGAGTATCTTTCAATTCTTGTGAGTGCCCTCTTCCACCTTTTTTTTTTTTAAATCGTGTTTTATACTTTTCATTATAGAGATCTTTTACTTCTTTGGTTAAATTTATTCCTAAGTATTTTATTATACTATTTTTGTAGCTATTGTAAATGGGATTGCTTTCTTGATTTATTTTTCAGATTTTTCACTGTTGGGGTGTAGAAATGCTACTTATTTTTGTATGCTGATTTTGTAACTTGAAAAATCACTTTACTGAACTGGTTTATCCATTCTAACAGTTTTTTGGTGGAGTCTTTAGATTTTTCTAAATATGATGCTATGTCATCTATGAACAGGGATAATTTGACTTCTTCCTTTCCAATTTAGATGCTCTGATTTATTTAAAGCTTGATGAAAGCCAAGTTTGTCCTCCTTATAAAGAGTCATAAGAGACCCCATTCCAGAAACACGTTGCGATGTAGCTAATATTTCGCATGGAGAATATGGCAGAATAAGTGGAGAGGTCAGGGGAGTGTATTGGGCCACAGGGACAGTATGTGGAGATTGTAGCCTGGGATAGGCTCTCACAGGCTTCATTGTGTCCCCAGTAGGAGTGTGTTATTGTTTTGCTTTCCAAAGGGAGGAAAAACACAACGCTTTGCGCTTGGGATTTGGCTTCTGAACCCTGGTATAATGTTGAGAAGATTATTGGGACTCAGTTAACCCACGCTGATGTTAAGTCTACTCTGGGTGTATGTTAGGCATCTTGGACCTACCCCCTATATACACATATGTGAGAACATTTTACATTATTTAATCCTCTGGTATAGAGCCAAGGCCTTTTGAGTTAAGCGCTGGTGGCAATGCCTAGTGTCATGCATAGGAATCAAGGGCCAGAATTATAAATCCAGAACAGTTCTCCTTGCTATCTAAATCAGTTTCCTGCCTTTAGAACATCCATTTTTGAGTCTAGCCTGTGACTGAGTGTTTCCCTGGGAAACCTCATAGCAATTCCAGAATAGAAATCACGTTGTTCTCAAAATTCTCTCTCAGAACTGGTAAGGGCAATGCCTGAGTCAAAAGCAGGCAGGGTACCTCTTTGTGCCCCAGCTTCTAGACCCTCACATTGTGCATGCTGTTTTAAAATAGGCTGAGTTCAAAGTCAAGACCTGGTACAGCCGGAAGCATGGCTAGTGTGTCCCACAGAGGAGTGAACCCAGAGATGAGCTCTGTTGGCATCTATGCTGTTGGGTATGAGGTTATAAGCACTGATAAAACACTACCATGTCATTATGTGTCATTATGTCTTGATTTCACCTGGCTTCATCTTTCACACTTGATCTTAGCCAAAAGGCCGAGAAGTGATCACCTGGCTTCATCTTTCATGAGTCTTAATGATTGGCATGCCAACTTACTAAACACTTTTGAAAAGTCATCACTTTGTAGAATGGCCTTCTCTGCTGTCCTCTTCCATGACCTCCAAATAGTGGTGGCAGACCTTGGGTGGATACTCCTGTTCGTGCCTCCCTCCAAACCCGCACATTTCTTTTTAACAGAGAGGCAAATTGTGGAGCACCTTACTGTTTAGAGTGCTGCATTTCTTCCTGTCATTCATCTCTTCCTGTAGTTGGGAGTGAGCTCTGACTTAGGACTTCATCACACATCCTTAATTCCCATGGACAGGGTGAGTAAGAATTATTCCTTTGTTTGGGATGGAAAACCAAGTCTCCTGGAGATTGTAAGAACTTTGGTGGGATTCTGGCTGAAGACATCATGAGGTGCTTAGACTCTGCTCTTCGTGTCAAAGAAAAGTCCTTCTCTCTCCAGGCCAGAATAAAAAAATACTGGGTCCTGTTTACCTGGCTTGGTTATCTATGAAGCTACTACTGCTTTTCTTCTCAGCCTCTCTTCTCTGTCTAGTTTTACTCCATGAGACAATGGCAAGAGACTTCTATTGTCCCCGAGAAAAACAAGGAGAAACCTGTACCTCAGTGGCCTATGCAGTTGATCATAATCCTGGGAAACCCCATAGTATTTCCTGAAAGACTGGACTGGCGACTAGCTGACTTTCAAAGGCCATCTGCAGAACTTCTGAAGAGGGACCTGAGAAGTTAGAGCAGAGGCTTGCCAGGACTCCTCCTCTGTGCTCTAGCTTGAAGATTAACAATGTCAAGTTGAGGGTAGGCAAAAAATGTCATGCTCACAGACAGCACCAGACAACTAGGGCTCAGTTGAAGTTGGTAGGGGAGACATGCAGTGCCAGCATCAGGACCAGCTGTGAAAGAACATCTAGAGAGCGGGAGACATAGCTGCATGGAAATGCTGAGAAATAAGGACACCTAAACTGAGGCCCCTGGATTGGGAGAAACTTGTCCTTGGCAGTGCACTGCAGAGGCACTGCAGGAAGGACATGATAGGTTGTAGAAGTTTCCTAGATTATTGTATGAAGCAGGGCAGTGCTGTGGAAAGAGCATGGGCTCAGAAATCTGACTCGTGATCCCTGGTTGGTTGTGTGTCCCTGGGCAAATTACCTAAGAAGTCTGAGCTCTATTGCCTCATGTGAAAAATGTGGGTGATATATATAAAGCTGCTTACTGTTCACAATAGGAAAGACTTGGAACCAACCCAAATGCCCATCAATGATAGACTGGATAATGAAAATGTGGCACATACACACCATGGAATACTATGCAGCCATAAAAAGGATGAGTCTACCTCCTTTTTAGGGACATGGATGAAGCTGGAAACCAACATTCTCAGCAAACTAACACAGGAACAGAAAACCAAGCACGCATGTTCTTACTCATAAGTGGAAGATGAACAATGAGAACGCATGGACACAGGGAGGGGAACATCACACACCAGGGTCTGTAAGGGGGTGGGGGGCTAAGGGAGAGATAGCATTAGGAGAAATACCTAATGTAGATGATGGGTTGATGGGTGCAGCAAACCACCATGGCACGTGTCTACCTATGCAAGAAACCTGCACGTTCTGCACATGTATCCCAGAACTTAAAGTATAATTTTTTTAAAAAAGCAAATTATATATATATATAATTATATATATAGTTGTTACATATATATAATTATATATATATAATTATATATATAGTTGTTACATATATATAATTATATATATTGTTGTTATATATATACATATATATATATACATATATATATATATGTATATATATATATATGGCTGTTAACATAGTGCTTAGAGAATTGTGGACCTCCCATGTACTGGATTTAGGGAACTAATATTCATTGCCACTCCCTTCAAAGCTCTTTGCCATATTTGTGTGGTTGGAAATCTGGGAACTGTTGCATTTCCTGGCATCCCATACCAGCAAGGCTCTGATTTGGACTCCACCAATGGGAGGCACCCATGCATGATTTGAAAAGTAGAAGAACAACAGAGGTCATTCTTATTCCTGCAACAAGACAGAATCACCTGGGCATCAGGAAACAGTAGACCTGCCAGAGGTTTCATTGGTGGCTTACAGGACCTCCTGCTACAGTTTACCCTCTTTGGGGTGGTGAGAGACACAGGTTCTGGTGGGCAGCTTCCTGAGGTTCCTGTATGTTCTAATTTCCTGAAATTTGTGGTAGTTTTTCTGACTTTCATTCTCTTAGTTCATCCAACAGTGTTGTAAGCCTCAAATGATCTGCATTAAATCCTTCTTTGTTTGAAATACTTGGAGAAGTTTCTGTTTTTCAAACCGAATCTTACTAACATATCTGCAGAATAAAACGCAAAAAAATGCAAAAAGAAGGTGAGAATGAGTAGTCTTATATTTTCTTAGCAAGAAAGAGAAACATTTGAATATCTGAAAGATAGACTCCGGGGACTCTAATTGGAACAATTGAGGTTGCTCTAAGAATTGGGAAGACTTGGCTCAGGTTTAGCCAGTAGAGCTCGAGGAAGAGAGGATGGGAAATCATAAGCATCTCAGTAAGAAGTGAGATTTCAAAATATCTGTAGATATTATCTATATTATATTTATCTTATTTATAATCTTATTTATAAATAAGATAATTAAAGAAATATTTATCTTTCCCTGCTGCTGGACAAGGGATTCTTAACAGTAGAATGATCTCAAGAAGAATAAATTTAACAAAGAAAAATGTAACCCAAATGGAAAAATCATCTTCCTAGTGCTGATGCACATGAGACTGTAGCTGGAGAAGAGATGATTGAAATAAAGAGATTTACTCCATAATAGATGTGCACCCATATGACCTGTGGGGAGAGGAAAAATCTATAATCTCAACAAAATGATAGCTTTTTAATGTTTTGCTGGACAAACATCCTGACCCCTTTTAAATGAATGTTATCCAAATCCCATTCAACTAGCCTTTTTGGAGTTTGCTAAATTATACAATTTGTCTTCCGCTTATCTGCAGAGAAGCATGAAGCCCCTCCTCCTGTCCAGACCACAAGGCACTTCTCAGAGAGGGTCTTAGGCTGTACCCTGGCATAATAGAAGACCCATAATTTTGATACATTCAGCAATGTGATTGTCAATCAGCTCCTGCTTGCAAATGTTCCCTTCGCCTCCTTCTTCCACACAGGTTTTAGGTAAAGGACAAAGCCTTATTTTAAACTCTGAGTCTTTATCTTATTTTCTACACAAAATCAATCAAGATAAGGGAGCAAATATGAAGAGAGACTTCATCAAGTAACAGGGATGTGTCTCTTCCATTATCAGTTGATGGCTACACAGATTGGGGTTGAGAGAAGCAATTTCAGTGTTACATACTATCAAGACGGTTCCTCATATCTGAGCTTTTATTTTCCTTGGAGTCTTGAATGCACTTCATTCTGCACTAACACCAGCTGGAATGGAGTGCCTAGGGGTTGGGGCCCAGGAAATTCCTGTCTTTACCCATCTGGACTGCCCCAGGAATGATTTCTTTGGAGGCTCCCCAAGAAGAGCCAGGGGTCAGCCACTCTGGGGTCCACTCGGTGTGCAGGGTCAGAGAGAAGAATCACAAGCAGACATGAGCTAGGGGAGGTTATGGCAGGGTGAGCCCAAGATGGGCAGGCAAATGAAGCTGCTATATCTGAAGCCTGGGCACAGTGAAGCCCATGGCTGAGGAAATGAGAGGGAGCAGACTCCGCGCTCGGGAAGATGAGAGGGCCATCTTGGATGTAGTCAGAGGAGCTTGTGGTTGCTGGGTTGGGCTCTGACTTTTGTGTGTCTTTTATTCGTGACCTTGGATTCCCATGTCAGGCTGCCAGTCATGACTTAAGGGCATCCAGCTCCCTCTAATGCCTACTTTTTCTGTAGGCAAATGTAGTTTTACCCATATCTACTGTTGGGTAGATTTGATGAGAAAAGCTATTATTTTGGAAGAAGTGTGTATATTAGGACAAGTAATGAACACGTATTTGTTTAGAAATGATTTAAGCGGGTTGTAAAGGAATAATGTTATTTTTATATGTGTGTGGGCATAGTTCTGTTATGTTGGTAGAATTAAAAGTGTTAAGAAAATCAAGAGAATGGGTCTCGTTCTATAAGGACTAGGAGAAAGTGATGTGATGAAGAGGGGAGAGCCACTCAGCAAGGCTGCGCATGAGGAGACCCAAAGCATGGGTGGACGTTGAAAGTGGAACAGAAGGTGCAGCTGAGAACACGCCAGGGAGCCCCCACCCCATGCTGGTGGCTGTAGTTAGAGACAGTGCCGGGCCCCACTTGCCCAGCTCAGTGATCTGTGGAGCAGACACCACTTTCATCCTCAGCTCTCCATTTCTGTCCAGTTTGACTCCCACAGGAGGGTGGTTGGAAACATCCATCCTCCCCCAGAAACACCAGGAGAAAACTGATCTGCATCTCAATTGCTTATGCAATTAACAGTAAGCCTAAGAAACTATAGCATTCCCTCAATGGCTGGCCTGGTGACTGGTATTACAATCAGGAGATCCGTAAACAAACCATGAAAACTATGATTAGAAGTGGAGCATTGAGGTCTCATTACACCTTGGGGGAGGGTGCAGAGGAAAGAGAATGAAGGCATGAAGGGGTGGACTTGGGTTGGACAAAAACAAGGTGAGACTGCAGGTCTCAACATTGACTGTGTGGGCACCTTCCTCTACCTCCTCTGACATCGCTGAGACCATTATCCACAAATCAAGGGCCTCGTGAATCGAAGTGGCCTCACCTGGGGCATCATCACGACCTAGTAGGGAGGCTGGGCAATGGTTGCAGGGCTTATTCCCCTGGTGGCTTTTGTAAATTGGCCAGGGTTGGCAGCAGTGTGATAGCTAGCATCTTGAATGCTTCTTCTGTTCCTTGCTGCCACTGAAGAGGGTGGAGCTTTCCCAGAAGGGTAGACCAGAGAGTCAACATCCCACTATCAAAATCCCACTCATTCTTCAAGGTCCAGCTTATCTATCACCTTCTCTGTGAATCCTCTGAACCCCCCAGTTGGTTGGATTGGCATTTCGTCTTTATTTCATTCTGCCATTGGCTGTGCATAATTGTTCCCCCCTTAGACTTGAGCTTCCTGAGGCAGGGACTGTGTGTCCTACAACGTCCACAGCAGGCATAGTTCATTGCTGGCTCTCAGTGGTGTCTGTGAAGCTGGATGAATGAATGGAAGCACATACTCTTTGGCACACACATGGAGACCTCTTCTTGACCTATTCTTGTTGAGATCTATTGGGTGGCGCATCGGTGTAGGTTGTGTACTATGCGTGTGTACTAAACCTCACAGCCCTGGAGCTAGAAGGGTGCCAAGCTTTGGATGTGGGGGTATGAGGGTCAGAGTGTCCCAGCCTTCACTCTTCCCCTGCAGTCCATATGTCTGTAGAGGAAAGGAGAACTCCATTCATGGGCACATGAACTACGTTCCTAAGGCTTATTTTAAAGTTCTGCTTCCATTCGGCAGTAAAGATGGTCCTAGAGAGAATGGATAAGTTAAGGAGGAAGGCATTGAAATGGGTGAGTTGGAGAACCAGCAGCAAGTATTCAAAGGCTACCCTCTCCTCTGTGAAGCTTCCCCTGAAGTGCCCTGTCTGGTGTAACCTCCTGCAAGTAGAATTCCGGGCTCCTTTCTCTATGTGCTCCCTCTCTCTACACAGCAGTATGCTCATTGTTCTACAACAGCTCTTACAGTGCTCTCCTATGTATCTGCTCTCTCTCCGCCTCCTACCACTGCACTGCGAGCCCCCACAGGAGCAAACACAGGGTGCTCATATGCCGGGACATCTAGTGGACACTCCCTGATGTTTCTTAAATGAATGGGTGAAGAAATCCCCTCGAAATTCATAGGTTGAAATCCTAGCCCCCAGGTGATAGTATTAGGAGGTATTAGGAGGTGGGGAGATAATTATGTCATGAGGGTGAGGCTTTCTTGAATGAGATTGGTGACCTTATAAGAAGAGACATGAGACATCAGAGCTTGCCTCTGTCTCTCTGCTTTCTGCCATGGGAGAATATGGCAGGAAGACGGCCATCTGCAAGCCAAGAAACAAGCTCTCACCAAGAACTGAACCTGCTGGTACTTTGATGTTGGACTTTTCAGCCTCCAGAACTGTGAGAAATAAATGTTCGTTGTTTAAGCCACCAAGTCAATGTTATATTTGTTATAGTAGCCTAAACTGACTAAGATAGAGATGAATGAATGAACGAATGAATAGGCTTCAATTGCTGTACAGATTAGGGAGGCAGAGATTCCTAGAAGCAAGTTTCAACCTGAGTTTGATCCCTGTTCTGCCACTTACTAGCTATGTGACAAGTCATGGGCCTTGTCCATACAATAGAAATAAATAACACCAGCCTCACAGGGGGTGGTGGAGGAATGAGTGGCCTAATCAAAGTGCTTGATGCCATGGCTGGCACACAGCAGACACTCAACAAGTGGAAGGTATGATGGCTGGCTACCTGACTCATTTAGGGTGCTGCAGGAACACAAAGCCATTCCAACATTAACTGAGGTGCTGACATTAGATTGAGGGTGCTGTCTGTTCTATCACTATGCTCCTAACTGCAGCTGTCAGGTAGAGGGAGACAGAGAAATGTACCTATTTTGCTCAGGCCTAGAAACTGAGGCCTGGGGAGCCCACTTGTTGAGCAGCCAAAGATGAAATATTTCAGTAAACTGGAAAGCATTCATCCATTCATTCAACAGGGATTCATTCATTATTGGACACCTACTGCAGGCCAGGCCGTGCCTGCTTGCTTCAACAGTGAAGAAGGCAGGCTGAGCTAGGTACAAACTGAGCAGAACTTACCACCAACTAGTCCTTGCCCCCTTGGCCTGAGAAAGCAGCCCCAGAGGAGAAGCAACGAGTTGCCAAGCATCTAATGCTCTGAGTGGGTGAAGAACTGAAGGCTGTATATCTAGTTTAATCACAAGAGCAACCCAGCCCGGCAAGCTTTTAATTTCCACTTTACTGATCACTGAGTGGCTGGATCCACTCTGCTCAGTCAGGAAGCTGAGGAGGCAGGGGTAGGGCCTGGGCCATCTGAGGTCCCCTATTTTCCCTAATGCTGCAAAGGAGGGCCTGATACCCCTTCCCTGCAGTAACCCAGCCTGATGCAAACACTTAATTTCAAGGCAAGCTGTTGGAGCAAGGGAGCTGATTAGGTGACCTGGTAGCGTCTTGTACCATTCAAAGAAAATGCCCTGCACTTTTGCAGCCCGTTTCGCACTCCTGCTCTTCATTCGTTTGCTCTGTCCTCTGCTTTGTTGGTCTCGCTTCTCGCTTTCAGGCTGGCCTCTGCCAGAGAGCGATTCCACATTTTCCCAGCAGCCTGGCTGCCTCCCATCTCATCCTCAGACACTGAGCCAAGTGGCCCGGTGTGTGCAAAGAAGGATGCTCAGCTTCCCTGGCAAATTCAAAAGGCAAGCGCAACAGCCATGGGCCCAGGGCTACGCAGCCAGAGCCTGTCACTGGTTCTGCACTAGGAGCATTTCCACTGGGTGGACCCGGGTGACAGCTGGGGTTGGAGAGGCCCTGGCGGCTGAGCTGGGTGTGGGGACAGCAACTGTGGGAACTGGCTGGATCATTCACCTACGAAGTCTAATGCCATGGGTTTGGCTTGATCTCAGGCCTCAGCTTCTAGGCCTGAGCAAAATAGTTACATTTCTCTGTCTCCCTGTACCTGAAAGCTGCAGTTAGGATCATAGTGATAGAACAGACCACACCCCTAAATTAATGTCAGCACCTCATTTAATGTTAGCATGGCTTTGTGTTTCTGCAACACCCTAAGTCGAGTAGCTAGCTACCTTCCATTAGTTGAGTGTCTGCCATGTGTCAGCCACTGCACTGAGCACTTTGAGTAGACTGCTCCTTCCTCCATCACTCCCTCTGAAGCTGGTGTTATTTATCTCCATTTTATGACCTTCATCAGCTTCAGTGGCAGCAGATCAAGATCAAGCTTAGAGGCTTCCTGCACCACTCTGGAAACTGAGGGCTTGAGTTTAAATCCCTGCTCAACCATTTCCCAGTTTTTTTGGCCTCGGGGAAGTTTATCAACCTCTTGCTTCAGTTTCCTCCTCTGCAGAATGAGAATAATAATAATGTCAACCTCAAATGGGTAGCTATGAGAATTAAATGACCTGGCCCATGTAAAGCATCTAGTTAGTGCTCAGTGAAAATTTCCTGCCCTTTTCTGGTCCTCAGACCCTCTTTCTGTTTCTGTCATCCTCTGGCCCATCACTGTGTACCTCTCAGAGGCTATTCAAGGTGATGGTTTGCTCATTACCAGTCCTGGCTGACTCTCCTAAGATGCCTCTTCCAGTGCCTCTCTATGCTTCTGCAATTGAATTTTCAATCTGTACGCACATCAGCTACACAGAATATCTGCTTTGGGTCAAGGATGTGTCCATGGAAAACAAGAGATGAAAGCCAGTCACCCAAAGTAGCTGCCACAGAAACACCAGTGCAGTGAGGCTCTGGTGTCCTGCCCAGTGGTCCAAATGCCCAAATCAGCCACCTGGCCCCTAGCTTCTTGCCTGGAGAACCTGGGAGCAGGGGTGATATGCAAAGTATTTACCAATACAGAGGGACCCTGACCAATCAGAATGGACCTTGGCCACAGTGCTGGAGCACAGGACACATGGAGGGCTCAGAGCTGTGGCTCTTGACCACCTGGCAAGGAAGCATTTGGCATTGCTACACAGGTGTGCTCTGGGTCTGTATCTGCTTTGCCAGTGGGAGGAGCCAGGGTGGAGCAGTAGCCTGTGAGGAGTCTGGGCTATAGGAAGGTGAGTTCCGTCTTCCTGTCACTCCTGAGCGCAGGCTCACCTTATGACAAGATGGTTGAAGGTTGGTAGAATTAAGTGGCCTTCAGGGCTTTTGAGCTGAGATCGTGTTAACAATGCTGGCTTCAGCATCCAACCATCCACTCATGAGCTTTGGCATCTTAAATGAGTCTTTAATTTCTGATAACCTTGGTTGTTTGATCTGTAAAATGCGTGCAACACCCCAACAAGGGCTAGTATAGAAAGCATCTCACACAGGGTCCAGACATATGGCCTCTCCGAGAAAGGGGGAGCCATTCCTTCTCCTCTTGGGGAAGTCTTGGTGTTCTTCCTATTAGGTGGGACCCCTTCCCCACTCTGGGGGTCAGCTGGGTGCAAGTCTTCCTTTGAAGCATCCACACTTGTTGTTTTGTTCATGCAGCAGGAGTTTATTAAGTGCCTACTCTGTGCCAAGCACAGTTCTAGTGGTCAGGAATGCCTCAGTGAACACGCCAGACAAGGCCCCTGTCCTCACAGAGCATGAAGGGGAGGCAGAGAACATGGTAGACAGGCCTCTCTTCCCACTGCAAGCATGCAGCAATCCAGAGGCCTGGATGCCACTAACACAACGGCAGTGGCCACAAAACCCACCAGACAAAACAGATCCCAGCCTGGAATCAGGGAAGGAAACTCTCAGAAGCCAGAAGCAAAAGAAAGACCTCACACCAGGGGCTTGAGAGGGGCTGCCATGGAAGCGGTCACAGAAATTTAGGAACCGAGTCTGGGTCAGTGTTTCCCAGCTGGGGCTGCACCTCTGCGTGACGTGGTGAGCTTCAGGAGATGCCCGGGCCGTACCCCAGACCAAGGAATCAGATTCCCTGAAGGCCAGGCCTAGGTTTCAGGAGGTTTTAAAGCTCCTCCAGTGGTTCTGATGTCCAGCTGAGCTCGTAAAAGTCTTTGGGGTGGGGCTAGGGGGTGGAGTTCTAAAGCCTGCACAAGCCAGGAAAGAGCCTCCTGGGTAAGGCAAGGCTCATGAAATTCTCTGAGCGGGTCAAATGGGGACTAGAAAAATTCCACCCACTAGCTCAGCTAATGGGTAAAAATGCTGGACATTTATCTGGAGCTGCAGGGGGTAAAGTGTCACCCTTGGGAAATTCAAAGCTGGCCTGTACCTGTTGAGAGCACCAGGGATATGGTCACATTGCCTGTTGCCAGCACCCCAGGCAGAGTCATCAACAATTACTTTGGAGGAGGGCCACTTCTACCTTCCAGGGCATAGGTGACCCTGTGGAAAACAAGTCCCCCTGGAACATCCTAGAAGGGGAGGCAGACCATAAACTACTGAGCAGATATGTCATTGTTTCTCAGTTCTGACCGTGAGCCAGGAAGATGTCCATGATCAGCTTCCAGAGATGTTGATTAAACTTGTGTGGAGTGTGGCCTGAGCATTGGGATCTTTTAGGAGGGTACCTGGGGTTGAGAACTACAAAATAAATGAGATAATTTAGTTTATGAAGACCACCTAGCAGGATAATGTGTCGTATAATAGAAAGTAATTAGCTGAGGGAGACAAGGAGCAGGCTCCCCAGGAGGTGACATTCAATTTGAAGCATGAAAGATGAGACAGAGAGGGAAGGCAAGGAGCTGGGAAGCAGATTTCCAGGCAGAGGGCGCAACAAGTGCAAAGGCCCTGACACTAGAATAACAGGGAGCCAGAGGGAGGAGGGCTCAAGGTCTTGTAAGCCATGGTAAGATGTTTGGAATTTTCTTGCAAAGATGAAGGAAAGCCACTGAGGGTTTAAGCAGGGCAATGATGTGATCTGATATTAGACAAGCAGAATCCTGAAAACTCACAGCTGCATACATTTCACTTGCTTTATAACACTGAGCATCCCCACTCCCTCTACCCAATTTCTCTATCTACCTTGTCCTGTATTTGCATTTTTGCAATAACTCCATAAAGGAGGTCGGTAGGTGTCTTCTCCATTTTACAGATGGAAAAATGTCAGAGCCAAGTCTCATTCATGCCCTCTAGGTTCTTGAGCGGCAGGCTTTCAGATCATCTGGTACTCCTTCCAGAGATCCTGACCAGAGATGGGGCATTTGTGAACACAAGATGCAGCCAAGCAACCTGTCCCGCTGTTGTTATTACAGTGAGTTATATTCCTGCCCACCTAGGCCACTGGAATGAGAATGCAGTAAAACAGCTTGCCTCAGAGTGGTCTTCCCTGCAACACACAACTTCTCTTAGGCATTCATGATTCTGACGGGCCAGTCATCCCTTCATTGACTTTGTCCAGGAGCTCCACCATTACAGTCTCATTTTAGAAAATAAAGACACTTGGAAACAAATTGAAAGGGCGTTTTCCTGCACCAACCCCATTTGACTTGCCTCAGTATGCTGAATGGAGGGCTGCACTCCCCCGACGACTGCCTGGACCCATCACTCTAGGGTCCATGTGGGTTGCACGGCAGTCCTCCCACTTCTTGGCCATTGGGTCCTCATTTTCTATTAATTCCTTAAGGGATGAGCACCGCTCATAGCTGGTGCTGGGTCAGTTTTGGAGAACGCTCTTAAATATTTAAAAATGTTGTAATGGCTGGAGAACTTGAGGTCTTTGTTGACATGGTTCTTGTAAGCCCATAGTAGCCCCATTTCCCATCCCCCAGGTTCTAGGGAAAGGTGACTGAGGAAATGGTGAGGAAGACTGAGAAAAGCCACAAGGGACCTATAGTGCTCTTTGTTGGGTGGTTCTATTGGGCTTTGGCTGCAGACAACTAGGATGATTCTAGAGAAACTATGATCTGGGGCTGGATGGCTCAGTGGACTATATATGGAAATTGCTCTGTCACCTGGATTGCTAAGAACAGAAATTACATTACCCCCTTCATAAAGCCCCAAACAACTAAGACATTGCTTCTAGATGGTAACCATGGAAACATCCCATTGTTGTGGATGACCTGCCACCAGAACAAAAGCCTGTTTGTTTTCTGCTTCCATAAGGAGTGGCATACAGTGCTCCCCACTCCACACTCCCCTCCTTTCCTGCTATCTCACGGCATTGCTCCAGGTCAGGGCTCAGGGACCCAAGAAGAAGGGATGCCACTCAGCTCTCTGGGTTCACTCTGCTCCTGGTGAATGCCAAGGGAAGAGCCCTGAAGACAGGAAGCAAAGAATAGAGATAAAGATGAGAAGAGATGACATTCGGCAGTGTTGGTGAGAGACAGAGGCTGGGGCAGACTGTCAGTGTCACTGGGGATACCATTAAGGACATTCATGAGGCAGTACACATGTCTGGAGTCCCAGCTGACTGGCATCAGTGAACATCCTCTTCCATTCATTCTGGAGAGGGAGCCTTAATTAGGCATGAAGAGATTTATCAAAAAGCAGCCCCCTGGAGTTGTTGGTCTCCCTGCCATCTGGAAGGATGGTTTCCTACCCTCAACAACAGCAGTGGGAATGATTGATGGGGTCCTACAGCTCCACCTCCCAGGCCTTGTAAAACCCAAATGGCTTTTGTCCTTCCCAGAAAGGAGTGAGATTTTGCCTGTGTTGATGGGGTTCATGCTGAGGTTTGCTGGGTCTCTGTGTCTAGGCCTCTGCATAGGGCTAGTTTTCAGTTTACAGTGACCCAACCACAAAGATGAACAGAAAAAGCCCTGAAGTGAGGATGAGAAGACCTGGAAGAACATTCTACCAGGAAGCCATGAAGCTTCATGCAGGTTTTTGGCCTCAGTTTTATGACCTATACAATGGGGATAATGATTTCTGCTTTGGTCCAACCCACATGATTTTTCAGAGGTTCTTGTGATATTACAGACGCAAAATGACTTCCTTAAGTATAAAGCCCTCTACAGGCATTAAGGATTTAATCCAACAAACATTTATTGAGCAACTGCTGTGTGCTATGCACCACGCCTAGTGCTGTGATGGATACAGATGAATAAAACACAGTCCCTGCCCTTGGCGAGCTTACAGTCTAAGAACAGTTATAGGACAAGTGCACAAATAACTATAATACAAGGCAGAATATGGTAAGTGCCATGAGAAAGGTACAAATAAAGTGCTACGGTGGTTCAGCAGAGGGAGAGATCCCAGTGGTTGGTACATCAGGGAGGGCTTCATGAAGGATGTGGTTTCTGCATGGGCTTTGAAGGGAAGAAAAGGGAGCATTCCAGGGGATGGGAAGAGCAAGACCAAAGGCACAGAGACAGTGAAACACAGGCACCCTTTCCAGGAGAAACAACTCTCCTAGGCTGACCAGGGGAGGGTGTAAAAGGAAGAATGGGGCCTTATCTGGTGGTCTGTAATGTCAGAATAGAGAATTGTACATTTGTTCATGGGCCGGGAACTTTTAAAGTTTTGTGTGCAACGGGAGAGGAAAATCACTGTGCGTGTTCAGGATGGATGGGACAATGTGTCAGTGTGCACAGAGGTAATCTGGGAGATGAGACTGTTGCTGAAATAGTCCAAGTGACAAGTAAAGAGGCGAGGTTAGTGCTAGCAAGAAGAATTAGCAAGGCAGGACATGGGAGAATAGTCGAAGATAACGTCAGCATCTCAGACTGGGTGGCTGATGGGATCACGGGTCTTTTAGTAGAAAAAGGAGGGATTGTGGGGGAAGGGGACACAGATGATCCACTTGGCTTCTGACGTTTCGAGTTGATGGTGCTGCCGTGGGAGCAGGTGGGGTGAGTGTCCCTCCAGCGGGTGGAATCCCAGCCTAGAGCTCAGGAGAGGGCTGGGTTGCAGAGAGGAGTTGGGGCAGGAGCAGATTAGGAAGGTGCAGCTGGGTCTGAAGGTAGGTGTGAGGTTGCTGATGGAGAGTGCGGAGGGACCCAGGAGAGGACGCCAGTGTAAGGCATGTCCACGTGGTGGGACAAGGAGAAGAGAGGGGAATACTGGTCAGATCTACCTTGATTCCTTTGTCAATCAAAGTAGGGGTGTCAATAAATAAATCATAAATAAATAAATACATACATATATAAATAAATACATGGCTGAGAGGGATTGGGAAAGGAGGAAAAAAACACAAGAACATGGCATTCTGGGTGCCGAGGGGCCAGGGAGCGTCCAGGAGGGGTCGCTGCAGAGCCAAGTGGCGTGGAGAGCTGGGAGGTGAGAGGGGCAATGTGGAGGCACTGGGATGCTGCTGCTAGGAGCTGGGGGGAAGCCAAGGGGCATCAAGAGGAAGGGCAGTCGTGGGTGCTGGAGGCCCTTCCCGGGGCTGGTGGAGGAGGTAAGGGAAGAGGCTGCAGGAGCCAGCCCAGGTGGAGTCAGCGTGCGCTGATGTGCAGAGGCGACAGAGGTGGAGGAGAGAGGGTGACGGTGTACAGGAAACGTAACTGGTGGGGATGATGTTTCCTCAGAAAGGGGAAGGAGAAGAGAAGAGATTTTAAGGGCAGATCTCATTTCAGAAGGCTCTGTCTCTTCCATGAAGTAGAATGACGGGGGCCTGTTGGGGCTTGAGGCGAATGGAGGTCGGAATCACTCGGGTGGCTGATGGCGGGCGGACTGGGTATCTGACAGGTGGCAGGAGGTGACAGAGGGGCGCCTGTCAGCAGTGAGGGCCGGCTGAGGCTGGAGGCTCATTCTCCCGGGATGCCTGTGACCCTGCAGTTACAGCAGAGGATCTGGGGGCCGGGTACAGGCTGTGTGACTCCCTGGGGCCACCCAACACCAGCTGGCCCACACCAGAACTGAAGTGGAGGCTCAAATTGAACTCTGAATGGGCAGGGAAGGACAATTGGCCCCCGACTGTGCATGCCCAGATGGAGAAGGACAATGAGCCAGGGAAAGCCAAGGCCCCTGGAGCTCCGCCATCACATGGCCAGGCCATTTTGGCAGTGCAGGACTCAAGCCAAGGAGGGGAACGGTGCACATGTTGATTGTCCTGGGGTCTCTAACCTTTCTCCAGAGAGAACCTGAAGGCAGGGTGGAAGGACTCCTTGCACTCCAGCTCACATCAGCTTCAATTTTAGGAGCCATGACTAGGATAGGCAGAAAGAAAACCATGTTCTGGTCCTCCAAAGAGTTCTGGCCCTTTGACTCCCCTGCAAAGGGATGGTGGGGTGCTGGCTTGGTGGGTAGAGCTCAGGGCCAACTCCAGAACCTGACATGTGGGTTCTCCGCAGCGCTTACCATGAAACATTCTGGAATCCAAGGCCTTGGATAATCCACCGAGGCCCTGCTGGAAATTCTACCTGCTCCCCGGGGCACTTCAAGCTTTAGAAATTAAATGTCTCCTAGGGTCTTTGAGATCCTCAAGATGAAAGGCTCTGGAGATGTATAAAATATGGTACTAATTATTTCCACCACCTGTGAGGAGTCCGAAACCACTCAGTTCCCACAGAGGCTATTAGGGCTGTTGCTTTTTAAAATATTCATTTTATAACGCAAATCCCCAATCACAGACTTCAAGCAACAACAAGGGAAAATGCAGAGATACATCGCTTTCCTCATGGTTTTGGGCTGGAGTGTTCTTGCGTAGGGTTAATGGTTCTGCTGCCTCCACTCCCTTCCAGTCAACCATTAATTTAGAGCCAAGGTCCTGTTCTGCATTGCCGTTGATTAATTACATCCGGTCTCATATGCTTAGGAGCAGGTCTTGATTACTTTTCTTAACTCCCTTCACCTTCGAGATAGTAGTTTTTTACTTATCTTTCAAATATGTTTTAAAACACTGTTATTCATCAGGTGAAAGAATACAACTAACAAATCAAGCTGGCTATTTCTCTATGTGAGACCTGTGATTCCAGCCCCTAAGTTGTAGGCATAGAGCCCAGATTGCCCTGGGAGATTATGTCCACTATTTGGAACTGCATTTGGCTTTGGGTATTTTTTTTGAAAAATCTTAAATATTAATCTCAATAAGGGGAAAAGAATTTTACAAAATTCTAAAATTGCTTCTGTGGAAAGAGGCGGGTGCCTGGGGGTGGGGTGGACATTGAAACCTCTCCCTGCAGAGTTGAAAACCTCAATGTTGGAGCTTGGTGTGGGCTAGTGTGACCATCAGGGTAGGAAAGTGACAAGAAAGTGACATTGACACAGCAGTCTGGCTGCAAAGGCCCCGCAGAGTGTAGAATGCAGAAGGCAAGCGAGAGTGGTTGCAGGGACATGGAGCTAGGTGCTGAACATTCTTTCAGGTCTCACACTCTGGGGCTCTGTGAGGCACCCAAAAAGGCAATCATATATATTTTAAGAAGGATGACATTTATCTTGACAGCACCCTTTCAAGCTCTTATTGTGGCTTCCCTGGTGACAGAGGGGAGAGTACAGTCCCTCGTGACATTCTAACAGGGTGAGACAGAGACTAACCCAGAGGGTGAAATCCCAGGGTCTCTTCCTCCTCAGTGGACTCACATTGCTTTAAAAAACACCCAAAACAACTAGATTTTAGACATTCTCCTGCCTTATTCTAGGGTCAAGTGGGCCCTTAACAGGAGGTCTTGATTTTTCAAAAACATGATTCGGAACATTACTCCTCTTCATTGTCATCTGCTTGCTTCACCCAAAGTTCTTGGTGGCTCTTGCTAAGCCAGAACATGAACCATGCATTGTGTCTCCTCTAGGGTTCTCTCCATAGCTGTGGAGGCCTGTCTGAAATGTGCAAGTCAATCATGTTGTCCCTTGGGCAGTCAAACTCTAAGTTCGTGGAACGAGACCCTCTGTGCCGACGCGGCCTCTGCTGCTTGGTTTCCTTGTGCTCCTTTGCCCGGTTGACCTCTCCAACCTCCCTCTCCTCCGTGAATGGCACCCACTTTAGACTGGGTCAAGTGTCCCCTCTGGGCCTTGCCTCTCCCCAAATCCACATATCCCAGAGGCTCGGGGCAGCTGACAACAGGTGGCTCTCCATTCATCCATGAGCCCAAAGATCCCTCCAAGCCAGGAGGCAGTTTGTCATCCAAAGTCATGGGACTGGCTTCTTTTCATGTCAAGTCCTTCCACCCCCAAAGATGGATTGAGTCTCAATCTGGTTCAGGTGGGTTCTCCACACCTTCTTCCGGTGGCCTATCTGCCTAATGCTAGATGAACACCACACAGTTATAAATACTCAGGTCAATATATATATGCAGGTATAGATATATATATTCTGGTCACTGTTTTACACTTTAACAAAGAAAACCACTAGCCTGCTTGTTCTATTGTTTGTGCCACCCCGACTCCCATCTGCCCGTGGTGTAGCTGGCAGGAAATGTGAGCCACTGAGTCCCATGGGGCGCCCACCCTACGTGGCCCCATCGCACTGGCCGACAGTCAGTTTCAAAGCCCCCTGCTCATGTAGGCTCTTGAGGGCCTTAAACTCCAAGGGCATGGTGTGGGGGCTGGCCTGGGAGGTGTAGCCATACTTGAGGCTGTCATAATAGTGGTACTTGACTGGGTTCTGGTTCTGATCCAGTGGAAAGGGCCAGAAGCCGTAGAGGTAGATTTCATTGCAGAAACGTGTGGCCAGGGTATACATCAAGAGGCCGGTGGTGGGTCTTTTGATGTGGACTTTGTTGGTCAGCCAGTATCTGGAAAAAAGAACAAACAGAAAAAATAAAAAAAGAAACATGGGTTTGTGAGTCATCCTTTCCAGGAAGACAAAAATTTTATCCTGCTCAGCAGCCTGCCTTCTGCCACTCCAGGCACTGATCAAGTCACACATCCCTGGTTCCCTCCACAGAGGACTGACAAGTGCATGAAGCAACCGAACTCCTTAGCCTGGATGCGGTCACAGACATGAGTTTACGAAATTCTCAAAACAAACCTTTTGTGCGTACGGATGCAGAAATGGGGCTCCAAGGTGAAAAGTGGCTCGCCCAAGGTTACCTGGGTAGAAAGGGGCAGCACTTGACTTGAACTCAGGACTGTGGACAGCTGAAGCAGGAGTTGGCAACCTTTCTGTAAGGGGCTAGATGATCAATATTTTTGGCTTTTGGGCCACAACGATCCCAATACTACTTGACCATTGTGCAGCTGTAGCATGAAAGGGCCATAGACAACACACATGGGTGTGGCCAGACTTGGCCCTTGAGCAGCAGTTTGCTGACCTCTGAGAAAACACTGGCTCTTGTGTGGTGCCTGCTGCCTTTCCAAGAGTCCCATGGGGCATCCCCTTGCAGATCTGCATTCCTGATTCCATCCTTGCCTCCCGAGCATCTTCAGATTTCCTTGCTGTCCCTGCTGCAGGACCCCCTCTCTGATACCCATCTCTGACCACGGGTGACTACCCTGGGGGCCCTGGACACTGGTTTGCCCTGCAAGGCTGGGTTCTGCCGACTCTCTTTCTTCTAAAGACTGCTCACTACATCTTGGTGTATCCACCTCTGAAACAGGGTCCCCGCTTCCTGCCTCAAGTCCTCTGTTAAAGGGTTATGACAGGAAACAAAAGAGAAGTGAAGAGAGAAGGGTGCAGGGTGCACCTTAGCCAAGAATGCAGTGAGGAAGAGACTATGTGCATTCCACAGACTAAGAAACACGCTCAGAGAGGGGAACTAACTCAAGACCTGAGTTTTAGTGACAGTTTGGTCACCAACTATCTGTGTGCCTTTGAGCAAGCCACATCTCTCTGCTGAACCTAATGTTTCACATTTATGCAATGATGAGGCACAGTCTAGGTGATCTCCAAGATATCCTCCAGGTCCCAACATTCCAAGAAAATCTAGAAGTTTCTCCCAAAGTGGGAAAACATCCATTCTATTTGTCATCATCTTGCTTTCCATCACAGTTATTCTCCCTCTGGGACTCAGAACGCATGCTGATGTGTGGTCTAACGTCTTTATTTCTAGTAAAAGCTTCCACTTACCCTAGGCTGACTCCCTTAAAAGGCAATGCTTATGCCTTGGTGGGAAGACATTTTCCTTACCACAAATTTCTTACCATTGTGTCTCTAGACTGGACACAATTCACATCTTTCTGTCCTCAAGCAAACTCCATGGTTTCCCCTCCCTAACTAAAGCGAAGGCCAGCATGGTTTCTGTTGACATCTCCGCAGAGATGCATGTGACTGTATAATCAAACACACCCATTAAATTCAGGCCAGAAGTAAAGATATGTCAGAGAAAACATTTACATATTGCTGAAAGATGAAACTGTTTAATATGATTTAGTGCTTTTAGCTGAAAGGTTGGGGCGGGAGGGACAGGTTTTCTAGAAGCCCAAATACATCTTTATTTTTGCAAAATTGTTCCTTTTGCAGCTCATAAAAGGAAACCCAAAAAACATCCCACAGTGTCGACCTTAAATCCTTTTTGTTTGTGTGTTTGTAGGAGGTGTTAGCCTGTGAATCAGATGAGGTTATAGATTATCAATAACCTATGTAAGTTCAGTGAGTCACCTAATCATGTAACAATTGATGACATAAAATGCATTTTGAGAATCCTCATTCTCACACCCCCCATCCCGACTATGGGGCTGGGGTGACTTGAATCTCCCCTTCGACATTGCTGATGAAGGTCATGGTCCTAGGTGGCTAGAATCGGAGTGAACACGATTCTCCCAGGCACGACAGGAGCCTCCTGGGTGGCCCGCCCCTAGACAACCACGGTTGTTTCATAAGCCTGTCCTTCGAAGACCCCTTTCCTCATACTTTCTCTGATTTCATCCTGTCTGGGCCAAGAAACTTCCTTGCAGCTGAATTTTTCAACTGGAAACCCGAGGGAGGAACAAAGGCAGACACAGAACAGGGCAATGGCTCTGGCTGGTAACTGCAAACACAACGCAATTGAAAAATAACAGGAGCAAGCATTTGTGGACACTGAGATCTTCGTCATTTCTTCCCTGCACTATCTCTCAGAAGTCTCTGCGGTGGCAGCCCATCACCGTGATCTGTCCTCCATCTAGTAGCCTCCCAGGCATTTCTCCGAAATCTCTCCCTGCTCCACATACAATCCAAGTTCCATAGTTCAGAAACTCTGCAAGACCTGGCCCCTGCCACCCACCAGCTTCAGCTCCCACCAACACTTGCACCCTCCCCAGAAGGTCTGGCCCACAGCTACCATGGCACTGTGCTATTTCCTCATGCCTCCTGCTACCAAGGCTCAGATCAAGATTCCTTTGAGCTTTTGCCCGTCTCTGAGCTGTGCTAAGTATGTCCCTCTGGGCACCCATGGAGACCTGTGCGCCAGGGGCTGCGGTGTCCATGCCTGCCTTATACACTGAGCTCTGGGGTCCTGCAAGGTTATCTCTCCTGCTGTCTCTGTACTAAGGCTCATGATGGCTGAAGAAGTGGATGGTTATTTCAGAATGGGAAAGGATGCTTCCTAGAAGAGATATGTATTTTTGGGGCTTTTTCCTCTTATATTTGTGATTCCAGGGGAACACAGCCAGTTTTCTATGGGGTGAGTAGGGGGCTGGGGCGGGGTTGTACCAGTCTCCAAGAAGTTCTGGGAATGTGAGGGGCAGACTATGGGTGGGGTGTTCCACTGGCCATGTACAGAACTGGTGCCAGTCTCAAGAACTCCCAAGATGCCTTGGAATTTTTAGGAGGCTGTGTTGTGATCAGGGTTATTAGATAACTGGCCCATGTCTCCACTTTGCTCTGAGCTCTGGGCTAAATGTCTCATTTGAAAGGCCCATTTCATGCCCCTTTCTCTCTCTCCAAACCTTCCTAACCACACTGCACAGCTCCTCCCTTCCCTCTGTATCACCCAGCTGAGATCTGGCCCTCTCTCAGCATCTTACCCTCACCTACCACTTTACAGGGTGTCCTTGACTCAGGCCCACACTTCAGACCCAGGCTCCACACAGGGCACGAGGATTGAGCAACACACTCAGATGGCAAGGGGTAGAGCCAGGTCCTCCTTTCAGGCCTTCTGACCCCAAGTCCTTGTTCTTTCACCTTCATGAAGCAGACCCAACAGATAGGTGGGTGGCTAGGAATGTGGTTGGTCTAATGTGATTGTCCTGGGACTACCCCACATGGCCATTTGCTTAGTCATCAGCTAATATGTAGGAGGCAGGAGGGACGGTGCTGGCTCGGGGATGTTTGATGCTGAGCTTGGGGTTTGTTGGTTAAGGAGCCCTTGCCTAGACCACCTCAGCAGCATCTACGCTCAACGGAGCTAAGCTTGGGAGGCTTTGAGGGGCAAAGGCAGGGGGACTGTAAAGAGGAGAAGAATCTCAGAAGAGCAGCAGCTGATGCTGAGATCCTCTCACACGTCCCTGCAAAGTATTCATGCACCTTGGCTTAACTACGTCCCGTAACAGGGAGCTCACCCCCTCCTAAAGTAGCCCATTGCATTTTCAGCTCTAATGCAGAAGTTCTCAACCTACGCCATACACTGGAATCACCTGGAGCTTTAAAAGCTGCCTGGATCTCACTACCATGTGTGGGCTAGACACTGGGATTCTCACAGCCTCGCCCAGTAATTCAAATGTGCAGCTACGCCTAAGAACTCCTGGGATGACTGGTAGGTGGTTCTGCAAAAAGGACCCAAGAATGAGATATATTTAGAGAAAAAGAAGAAGTGTCAGGAATATAGTCATAGAGTTTTAAAGGTGATTGGGACTGGGGAGCTCAGTTAGCTCAGCAGCCTTGCAGGGGATGTGACTGAGTGAGCTGGGATTTGGGACACATGTAAGAAAAACGAACACCCAGCCTCAGTGTTGTGAAGGCAATAGGGAATGGTGAGGACTGGGGCATCGTGACGGGTAGCCAGTCTTACTGTTGTTGAGTATGGTGGTCCCAGGTCTTCAGATTTTTTTTGTGAGTATTAGAAATCGGGATTTTTATGCAAATTCTCCAAATTTTTAAATGTTGGCAACTAATTAAAATTTTACTTTGAGAGGCTGAGGCGGGCGGATCACCTGAGGTCAGGAGTTGGGCCTGGCCAACATGGCGAAACCCCGTCTCTACTAAACATACAAAAATTAGTTGGGCATGGTGGCATGCACCTGTAATCCCAGCTACTCGGGAGGCTGAGGCAGGAAATCGCTTGACCTGGGAGGCGGAGGTTGCAGTGAAACAAGACTGCGCCATTGCCCTCCAGTTTGGGTGACAAGAGCGAGACTCCATCTCAAAAACAAAACAAAACAACACAACACCATGTGAAGCCTTACTGGGTGATCCCACAGGCCATGTCTGTGTGGTGAATGCATGGGCCTCCTAGACTGAACTTGTCCTCTTCTGTCATTTTAGAAAGGAAAATGCGGGAGTCCAGTGTGACTTGCTTAAGAAGAGACAAGCTTCTCAAACAGCTGGTTAGACAGAGTTTGGATAAAACACAGGCGTCTGAGGCTCCTGGTTCTTGAGCATTTTTCACCCCATGGCAACTCCCCAGGCTGAGAATGAGCTGGCTGCAGCTGTGGGCTGACGTTACCCAGGGATCGTCGAGCCACCACAGTGTCCCCGCATGAAACATCCCCCTGATATTTACTTCCTAAGTGAACACAAGCCCTAATATAGGCCAGATAAACGACGGTTTGTTTATTTTCTGATAGCAAGGTCTTAGTAGGGGAAGGCTTTCAGAAATGAATTTCTTTTCAGGCCATCAATGCTATGCGCAGAAAGGGGGAGAGAGGAATCGAATCAGCGATGAAAGGTCCAAGTGGCCCATAGGTGCTTCTGAGGTTACTCAGGCATGTGCTGGGCCTCCACACATGCTGGGTGCTCCCCTAGATGCCTTTCCCCACTGATCCCTGGGGTGAACTCTCTTTCCCAGCTCCAGAAACTAAGCACGTGCATCCTATCTTCCTGGAAATATTGCCTTTGTTCTACCGTCATCTCCCCAGTCAGACTGAGTTAACCACCTCCAGCTGATTACCATCAGCTTTGTTTCTACTTCTCTTGTTGTGCTTAGCAACCCATGCTGAAAATTCATTACTGTGCTATTTCATGGCACCTCCTCCTATCAAGGCTCGGATCAACACTCCTTTGCACTTTTGCCCTGTCTCTGGGCAGCTGTGGTCACCCGTGCACCAGTGTCTTTCCCTGGCTACAGTCTTATGCATTGTGCACACCTGCCTTTCCCGCTGAGCTGTGGGCTCCTGGGAAGGTCGTTGGTCCTGCTGCCTCTGTGCTAAGGGCCTCGAGAACCATGACTGCAGAAGAAGTGAATGGTCATTTTAGAGTTGGAAGGGATGCTTTCCAGAAGGGGAACATGAAACTGTACTGTGGTCTCCCCAAGCGCAGGGACCACACCTTACACCCCTTTGTAGTAGGATTCAAAGGTGTCTTGCTCAGTGCATGCTGGGTCCAAAGCACTGTTGCAGAGACAGTAGCACTCAACAAACATCTCCTGGCATCTCTGGTAACTGTGCTGGGGTCAAGTGACTAGTTCTGGCCCGATAGCCTGCGAAAAAAAACAATGTGTCCTTTCTTGGTTGGTGTTCAAGAGCAGGCTCTCCCACTTTCTCTTCCCGTACCTTGGAGAACTTCAAAGTCTCCCGGTCAGAAGATGTCAGCCTAAGAGGGAAGAATCCTAGATCCCCGAATCACTGATTGGAAGAGACCCCTGCCAGCTCACATCACAGTTTGCGAGAGTGAGAAATAAACTTCTGTTGTGCTAAAGTGCTGGAGTCTCAGGGTGTGTTACTGTAGCATAGCCTAGGATTGATTATCCTGACTTCTGTTGCACTCAGCAAACATTTGACTCAAATGGAATTGAAAAATGGGAAGATGTAGGTAAGAAGAAAGGAGGAAGCCAGCAGTGCATGCAGCTTTGTAACTGTGGCCAGCTGGGACAGGAATAGAAACGCCAAACCTCTCAGATCTGGGGCCAGGCTTTTTACCCAGAATTGCTAACTGGAAAAGGTGTTAACAGCAAATGAGTCTCCGGAATGAATCCAGAGCTCAGTGGCACAGAGGGACCCACTTATTTCCGATTCTGCCTCCACGGGTAAACAAGAACTCCTGAGCGATGTCTGACAGGGACACGGGAGCGCCACTTAATGAGCAGCTTGTAATAGAAGCTGACTGAGTTATACAGGAACAAATCACTCTCGATTTCCTTTATCTCTCCTCCACTGCTCTGGCCAATTTAGAGACTGTGTGCATGGCCGACTTGTAGACTAGTCCATTCCTTAGGATAACAGCTGGGTGTTAAAACACAAACTAATTAATTTTGCCTTCCCAAATGAGGTTAGCTGGGTGCATCCGGGACGTTGTATTGACAATGCACCTTTAATATCCCAGTCTTGAGATTTTAATTAGAAGGCAAAGTAATCTCAAAGAAGGCAGTAATTATTTTTCAAATTGGCTACCCCAATTGCCATGACAATTAAGCACCGTATTTTATGAGCACGGACAGCAATCAATGAAGATTGCCAAAATCATCTCCAAAGCACATTCGTCTTTTTCCCTGGGTTCCTGGGCTGGGTATGTGGAAAGAATAGTGGCTGTCACTGTTGGAAAAGGGGACCAAAAGGGCTTTCTCCAAGAAGCTAAAAGCACTGTGGGATAAAGCTGATGATGTCCCTAAGGAGCAGGAATGCCTCATAGGTGGTCATCAAGGGAGACTTAGTGATGCTTTGTGAAAGATCAGCAGCAAAGCTGGGAACAGAACTTTTGGGCTCCTGGTCTCCTGTCCTCTGCATTGGCAGCCTCAGCCCTGATCCAGGGGCCCTACAGCCTATGGCTGTCCTTTCCTTGGGTACACTGTTGAGGCCTCTGGTGTGCTGCAGGATATCTCAGAATGAGATGCCATCTCTGCAGTATTGGAGAGCTGAGGCTTTCGTCTCAGAATTTGGGGCTGTTGGGAAAGGTTGATCAAGCCATGGGGATGCTGAGTCTAATTCCAGATCCCCAGGCCTCCGTGCCTGCCTAAGCCAACACTCTTGCTCAAGTAAGCTAGGCTAGCCTCAAATATGGACATGCCACTGAAAACTCTCCAATGACTCCTGGAGTCCACAGGATAAAACCTGAAGGCCTCCATTGGGCTTGTGAGGCCCTTGGGATCTGGGCCTGCACATCTCTCCCAGTACCCAGTGTGCAGAGCCACATTGCCACGAGGAACATCTTGGTTTCTTCCACGACACATCCTGTGTGGTCCTGGCTAGCAGTCCCTTCTTATGGTCTTGGCTTTGAGGCCACTCGCTGCAGGAAGCCTCCTGGACCTCCCTGGATGGTTTTGTGTCCGGTATGTTGTTCTTCCCCTATCACAGCACCTATCACGCTACACTGGAATTACTTGTTTACTTGTCTTTTCCTTCCCTACAGTTTTAAATTCTATAAGCAAATGTACTGACTTCCTGCTTCTGTATAACTCCAGATCCTAGCATAGCACATGTATAAAGTGGGCACCTCACAAATCTTTAATAAAGCAGTGAATGAAAAGCAGCAAGCAGAGGCTAGAGGCTCATTCTGGGGACATTATCAGGAGAGATAAATGACCCCAGCTTCACTGCAAGCCCTTTTAGGCAGCTGCCAGGACTGCACATGGGAAAGGCAGGCTCACACCATCCTAGACAGCAAGTTACCAAAAGAAAGAAGAAAGGTATGGCACTGGGGGTTTTTCCTGCTACGTGGTGGGCCCCGCCAGGAGTGGTGAGACTGCTGCTCATGCCCAGGTACCATCTCTGTCCCCTGTGGCCCAGCAGGAGGTCCAGCAAGACCATTTCTTGGGGGCTTAAGCCTTCTGGCTGGATTCTGGAGTTTCAATCGATGCCACTCCAAAGAAAGAAAATTATATTCAATCTCATTCATAATCAAAGGAATCCAATTTCAAACAACAATCAGATACCACTTTTCATTGGATTGGTAAATATAACTAATGTTGATAATACACCCATTGGTGAGGTTAAGAGAAAACAGGTATTTTCAATAATTGTAGGTGAGGATGTGAATCGATACCTACCTCTAGGGAGGGTAATTGGCAGTAACTATAAAAATTAACAATGCAAACTGGCAAAGACTTCTGAAAAGCAAACCTATAGATGTGCATATGTTTGCAGATATCAGCACAAAGGTGATCGGTGTAGCATTGATTATACTGGCAAAAAATTGGAAACACCCTCAATGCCCACCAATGGCTTCTGCTTACATAAATTATGGTCCAGACACACAGTGGACTGCCAGGCAGCTGTGAAGGAGAATGAGGTGGTGTGTGTCAATATGGAATACTTTCCAGAATTTAACAAGGTGCAGTAGTTAAAACATGTTCCCTATGTGTAAAAAGGGGGTATTTTTGGAAGGATCCACACACAGAAAGCCAGTTTAACAGGTTGCTTCTATGGAGGAGGACAGGGGGTGTGGAGTGGAGCTTGCTTTTTACATTAAATCCTTTAACCCAATTTGGATTTCTTTTCACTCTATGCATTGCTATTTAAAAAAAAAATGGAGAGAGAGAGAATCCGTTACACACAAACGCCAGGAGCCACCTATACCTTAATACCACAGACCTCCCTCCTTTTCTCTTTCATGGAGCACACTTCCAAAAAGGTGAATCTAGTTCACCTCACCCTCTGTCAACCGGAGCAGACTGGGACCAGCACAGGGAAGGGACCAGCACAGGGAAGGGACCAGCCCTAGGGACACACTCTCTGGATTGCCATGGTCCTGTCTGGGAGGAGCCACCAGCAACCTGTGCTGTTCTCTCCCTATCTTTTTGCACCTTACTCTTCTCTCACCTTGGGCCCTCAAGTCTCTGCAGCCGGGCTTGCTTTGCTGACCCGACCCCTCTGGCCATGGCCAGAGGCAAGTTGAATCAGTGCCATCCTAAAGCCTTAATTAGGCTCCTGGTGCCTAATTAAGCACCAATTCACAGGCCTTGTCTGCACTGGCTCAGTGGGCTGCTTTCCTGCCTGAGGGGCCACCCTCTCTGTGGGTCGCAGCCTCCTTCAATGTTGTAATTAAATTAGAGCCATTCACCACCAGCTGCCTGAGGCCATACTCAATTGCCTCTGTGTCCTTCCACTCCATTGCTCACCTTCCTAGCCAACAGCCAGCCAGGGCTCCGTGCCACCCCACAGGCCAGCAGAGCCAGGGGCCCCTGGGTGAGCTGCTTAGGCTGGGGCAGCTGAAGCCCACCTTGTTGGCACCAGAGGCTGGGCCCTGCCAGCTGCTGGTGAGAGCGGAAGGATAGGCCTTCTGCTTGGGTTTCAGAAACATGCTCCCCTCTTCCTACTCACTGCCTCAGATGGGCAGAAATTTTGTAAGTCCGCTGTGGGGGCAGAGACTCAGATGTGTTGAATGAGAGAATCTCAGCGTG